>NC_140494.1:47955956-48602623 GCF_964271855.1 Acomys minous | reverse complement strand
ATTGGGAAACAGTTTCCTAATTACAGTGGAAACCTGTTTGTGATAGGTTTGGGGTTACAGGCTAATAAGGAAGTGTCACAATCAGGAGCATCTTTCATTCCTAATCCTCACAGCTACTGTAAAGGAAAAGGCAGCACCCATATCAAGAGCCTGTCTCTAAATCCGTGGCACTCTAACAGAATACCTAGTTTCCTGGATTTCTGGAAAATGAATTAGGCCCTAATTCTTTCCCTGCACATTTCCCAAGCCACAGATGACCAGACTCTGGACATCAGAAGGGCACTAATGCCACCTTTTCTAGCCTGAGATAGGAACAACTTAACTAAATGTGTCCGTCTTCTTCGTTCCCTTTTCATTCTTTATGTTATTTATTAGCAACACTCCTTCCTGGCAGCGAACGATGCTCTGCTCCTTCATCGACAAGTTTAATGGAATAAGAGAAAACTTGACTACAGTATAGTGGTGTATAGACTTCATCAACTACATGGCATGATATCACTTCCACCCTCCAAATCTTATTAGGCAGGACTCTGGCTCTTATACTTGGTCCAGAACTCTCTTGAGAACCAGAGTGCCTGTGGGGTGTTATAGTTCATCTGTTTCTCCATGACATTAAATTTTTTTCTAGTAACTTTTCCTAAAAAAGATACTGTCTCATGTCCCTCTTGAAAACCAACAACATCGACAATATTAAGCAGTGGCTTAACCAACAATAGCTCCATGGACCAAAGAGTTATGGAACTTGATTCTGTGTTAAAAGTAGATTCATTTTCTGTTCATGATATAAAGGTTTATAATCCAACCAAACAAAATAAAGGGAGTTTTACTAAAAACTGGCAAAAATTGGGAAATGACAACATACTTAGAATGGCATTATTGAAAGGATACCTGTCAATCTTGTTGCTTGTACAATGTATCTACTAGAAAATTAACTTTGATGCATATAGACTTTGACATTGATATTGAAGGATGAATAGATATTTTTTCAGACAAACTGTGGAAGTCTTTTGACAAATAACACTCTTATCAAAAGAAAGACATGAATCTTTCAATGAAATCCAACATGTAAGACAGGCTAAATTACTAGGTTTTCCTAAGCCCCTATAATCTAAAAGTGTGTACTTGCAAACCATGGGTCTTATAATGACTAGATCTGATTTTTTTTTTTTTTGAGTCTTATGATACCTGCTTCCTGGTGTCTGGGTATAAATCTCATTGAATTCCTCACTGTTATTTTCTCAAATCCCCTCTAGTGTTTATTTCTGTGTATCATTGCAGTTGTTAAAGATAGTTTTTAAGGAGGCAGAGGTAGAATTATGCTTGCCTTTGAACTCAGAGTTGGAGAGTTACAGGATTCATTTCTTCAGATGGTTTCTGTTGCATACATATCAGTTACTCATGATGTCTTCACCCTTACAAATTTAACCTGTAGCACTAGCTTTTGTCAAGTTCCTTTTCTTGCTGCTCTAGCAAGATTTGTTCTTTTATTGCAATTTTAATGTAGAATAGGCTCTAGGGAGTCTGAAAACACCATGGCTGTGCTCATGTTCAAAAGGGGCGTTCCCTAATGGCAAGTCCTCAAAGAGAAAGGATTCACACAAGATGCCAACTGCTGGGAGCATGGATGAGAGCCATTTGAGAAGTTGCCTGCTTCCAGATGTGTGCTGCATCCCACTCTTTCATAGATTGTCCTTGTAGTTATGAGTTGATTTTCCAATTTGTTTCTGGTGCCATCCAGTTTCCTTTGTGGTTTAGGTTAATTATATAATTTTGTTGAAATTCCCACATATGTTCTTTAGACACAGACTTACGAACTCTGGTTATAAGATAGGGATTTTGTAGCAAAGAGCTCTAGTTTATGGTTTAGCGACCATTCTGAACTCCGTTTTCTGCATGTCTCTACAGATTTATTTTACTGTGATGTTGAGTTAAGGAAAGGGCAAGCAGACACACCCTCACAGAAACTGGGAGGAAGTTGTCTTGCCTCTTTTATGGAGAAGCCTTATTACCATGGAATCTCAATATGGCTATATATTATTGACCAGAGAGGCAGGAGTATTACAGAGAAAGGAGGAGAGGGAGAGTGTTTTAGTTTTTTGTACAAGTGAACAAGGAGGCAGGGTTAGCTAACAATGGTAGATGATGTCTCTATATGGGAACTGTCTTCATGCCATACAATTTGGGAAAGAAAGATTTTACGACATTACTGCATTTGCTATCAACATTTGTAGAAGGGCTTTATTGTTCCTCAAACCTGACCCCAAGAAGCCTTTGCTGCTCACATGAGTCAGATGGATGGAGATTCTTGATATGTCCATGATCCTGTCAATAAACCCACTTACACTCAGGTCTTCACTTGCTCCTATACACTCACTTAAGGAGTCCTTAACTACACATCTGAAGAATTGGAAATTCAGATGTTTTCATTCTTTCTTCTAACATTACTCATCTTTTCTTCTTTCTCTTATTTTCTATGTCAGATTTCCTGTAGTGGGATAGGTTTAAGTGATGACTAGATGGGCTATCTAAATCTCAATGATTATCTCAAATGTTTGTGAAGAAATTGAACTAGCTGGGGTCAGTTTTTACCTTTGTGTACATAGAGCCCTCTGACCATGACTATTTGGGTAAAGGACATCATCCATGCTGAGGAAAGTTGATCATTTTCCTATCTCTATATCATACATTTTAAAGTACAAATATCCTTGCCCCAGACATTCCAAGGACAGTTATCAATCTGTTCAACTAGATGGAAAATGTGTATCTCTCTTTGAGATAGAAGTCAAAATAATACTTCTTTTATTCCCTACTTTGTTTTCCAATAAGATAACATTTTCCCTATTCTTTGTCTATAACATTTAAAGTTTCACAATGAACTTTTACCAATTGATTTTTCATAATTATTTTTCCTTTGTTTTTTTGTAATTAGAATATTTTGCTTATTTATTTATTTTTAAATTTTGTATTAATTTATTCTTGTTACATCTCAATGGTTATCCCATCCCTTGTATCCTCCCATTCTTCCCTCCCTCCCATTTTCCCCTTATTCCCCTCCTCTATGACTGTGCCTGAGGGGGATTTCCTCCCCCTTTATATGCTCATAGGGTATCAAGTCTCTTCTTGGTAACCTGCTGTCCTTCCTGTGAGTGCCACCAGGTCTCCCCCTCCAGGGGACATGGTCAAATATGAGGCACCAGCGTAGGTGTGAAAGTCATACCCCACTCTCCACTCAACTGAGGAGAATGTTCTGCCCATTGGCTAGATCTGGGTAGGGGTTTAAAGTTTACTGCCTGTATTGTCCTTGGCTGGTGCCTTAGTTTGAGCAGGACCCCTGGGCCCAAATCTGCCTGTCATAATGTTCTACTTGTATATCTGCATACTAGCCCAAGGGGCATGTCCCATGAAAGCCTTTACTTACCAGGAAACTGGGACAGAGGGGAGGACATCCTATTGGGACTCTAGATGAGAGAAGCATGGGAGAATAGCAAAGTAGAAAGATCCAGAGGGTCCTAGAAACCTACAAGTAGAACATTATTTTTACTTTGTTATCTTGTTATTTTTCTGTTGTTTTTGTTCCTTTTTATGCCTTTTGTTTGTTTTTTGAGACAGAGTTTCTCTGTGTTAGCTTTGGCTGTCCTGAATTCCCTTTGTAGACTAGTCTGGCCTCAATCTCACAGAAATCTGCCTGCCTCTATCTCCTGAGTGCTAGGATTGAAGGTATGCACCACTACACCCAGCCCTGTTTTTGTTCTTATACTGTTTTCATTGAATATAGTTGGAGTTATTTTACTGACTCTTAGTTTAGATGTGAGTAGGAGTAAATAGCTATGCAGTGAAATTATCTCTTCCAGATGCCAATACTGTTTTTAATTAATTTCAATTTATTTGGAATGCCTTAGACAATGGCCCTTAATGGGTGGGAGGAAGAGAAGTACATTGTTGTGGCTAAAGAAAAAGTTACTGTTAAAGTGTATATGGTGTAATTTTATCTGTCCCAGTGTTTAATGCAAAGACTTATGTAATTCTTTTTTATTTCTTTGTCTTATTATTGAACAGGATAGACTCTTGAAATCTCTGACTGCTGATGTAATATTATAACACATTGGAAAAATTAATAAAATGGAGAAGGAAGAAAAGATAACCAAAAGGGCAATTCTTTTGTTACTAACGGAGGAGAACATGAAAAACTGGACAAAGATTCCTCTTTGAAAGAAATAAGCTCATTGAAATGATAGCTTTGCATGAGAAGATGTGTCCATACCTGCTAAAATGTGGGCTTTTCTGCACAAAAGGTACCGTAACCTTTCAACAAATCCATTTATCAGATGGGCAGATATTCATAGCACTACAGGAAAAAGGTAAAAGGGGAAAAGAGAGGAAATCCGATAACAAGAAGATACTATGTAAATGTCAAATTTAGAATACATTCATTGTTTGGGGATATTGTAAATAAAGAGGTCAATTTCGGTGTCTGATCCTCAACATTCCAAAATCATAGGCTGACTATAACGGCAAGACCATGTGTTCTCTTGACCTGAACTTATACGTTTTAATCACCGGATGTAACTCTCAAAAGCTCTTGCAGTCTTCTTTGCTGCTTTGCTGAAACCATGTCATAGCTAAATTGGATGTATTCTGGTAGAGTTATGCCATTTTGAATATATCTCTATCTGTAACAATTTTACATTTACTTTTTATTTGCCATGCTGGTATTTCTTCAAAATTGAAACATTATCTCCTAAAAGGCGGAAGAACACTCACATCATTCTGGTAATTCAGAAATTTCTTATTCATTTAATTTTTTTTTAATTTATGTGTGCTGGTGTGAGGGTGTCAGGTCTGGGAGTTACAGACAGCTGTGAGCTGCCACGTGGGTGCTGGGAATTGAACCCGGGTCCTTTGGAAGAGCAGGCAGTGCTCTTAACCACTGAGCCATCTCTCCAGCCCCAAATTCAAAAATTTCTTAGGCTGGGGAAGCTCTCTGAGTGTGGAACTGTCACCAGGATCCATGTGAGATCTTTTAATCAGTAAAATATAGCTGAGACCAAAGAGGCCCTATTGATGAAGCTGCCTGAAAGTTGGGAAGGAAGCTGACCTGTAGCTCTTATGAGTTGACGCCACATTAGCGTGGACATTTTCCATGGTACAGCTGCCTAATGGCCCCATGTTACAATAAGTAAACCTAATAAACAGAATGATTCACCAACAAGACTTGGATGGAATTGTCTCATTGGTTTATCACCCATACTCTAGCTTGAATTAATTGATACCTATCCATATATCCTTAGCTAAAGTCATGTAATGTTAATAAGTATCATTGACACCTACCAGATTCTAATATGCCTTCACAATATCAGAATTACTGATGGCATGCATTTAATCTTGTTATAGCAGGTAATTTATCCTGCCTGAACTTAGTATTTTGCTATACTCAGTGCCACCAACAGTACTGTCTATAAAACACGAAATAAAAAAAGGAAAAGAAAGTAAAAACAAAAAAATCCAAAGAACTACTTTTTACATTGTCTTCTTGGAAATGCTATTATTCCAGATGCAGAACCACTGCTATATTATTCACTACTAATTATTGATCATATCCATTAGCAAACTCAGATGCTTTGGTCACAATGGTGATGAATTATCTAGTCTTCACTCATAGAATATTAACTGTATAGACAAACAAGTTAATAGAATTCATGAAATTAAGATACAAATCACATGTAACTAACAAATTAAAACCAAGCTGCATTGAAATAATTTCTAGTCTGAAAATGAGAATAAAAATTAACAAACATTCCTAAGACATGTATGAGCACTAGAAGGTACACAGTTATACAATATACATGCCATTGTATTTATTGAATGTCTATTCCAATGCATACATTATATATACAAGTAAAGCACACATATACACACAAAACACACACAGTAAGAGAGAGAGGAGGGGGGAGAGAGAGAAAATAAACAGAGTTACTACATTATACAGGAATGTCTCCACTGTGTGTCTTTATTTTATTTTATTTTATTTTTCAATTCTTATGTGTCTTTATTTTCCCTAGCCTTCATTTTCATTTTTACCATGTCCTTTTATGGCATGAAAACTTGTAATAGCTATGAACATATACAGGGGGAGGTAATCCCCCTCAGGAGCAGTCATAGGGGAGGGGAATAAGGGGAAAATGGAAGGGAGGGAAGAATGGGAGGATACAAGGGATGGGATAACCATTGAGAAGTAACAAGAATAAATTCATAAAGAAGGAAAAAAATGAAAAAAAAAAGAAATTATCAAAGAAACCAATGTTAAGAGACTCTCCATTGTAACTGTCTTATAGCTATTACAAATTTTCCACTGTGTATCTTTAAAAAAATTAAATAACTCTGTAGAGGACACACCTGCTCTTCCATATTTATTACAGCATTATTCACAATAAACAGGAAACAAAGTACATTTCTGTTATATGATGAATAATTATTGAAAATGTGTTAAGTAAAAGCAATGGAGTATTAGTCAGCTATGGAAAAAAACATCATATTAAGTACAAAAGCTGCCCATTCTCTCACACACTAAAGGCAAAAGCACTTGATCTCTGTTAGATGAAAAAAAATGTTGTTTACCAGATGAAGAGAAGAGAGAGTTGGTAATTCTTATAATGCTTATTTTTATATTTTTCTTTTGTCTTGGATCCCAATTTAAGGGAGAGGCACTGAAGCACATTTGAATATTGACAAAGGATGGGAAATACATAAAATAAAGTCCATGACGCCTAACAGACCCCACTATGAACAAAGTTGGGATGGTGTCTAGGAGCTCAGTAGAGTGACTAATTAATAGTTAAGTAGTGCACATTTCAAATCACAAGGAAAAACAATTTAATTATTGTCACCACTAGATATGAGCTGACTTATATGCTAGGAGCCAGGATTTCAACATTACTTATTAAATACCAGTATGTAACTCTAATATTCTTCCATACATGTGCCTATGTTCCTTTCTTTTCTCTTTCTCTTCTTCCTTTGATTCTTTCTTCTTGCTTCCTTGCTTTTTTTTTTTTTTAACTTTTTTCTTGCTTTCTTTTTTGGTCAGAAAAATCCCACAATCATATCTGGAGTCTGGAGTCTGCACATGCAGAAAATGCTCTCTTATATAATATTCTAACTCCCCAGAATTAAGAAAGCCTAGAATGAGTCTCATGGTCATTGGTGAAGACCCAGAGACAGAATATCAGCTATCAAAATTTCCAATGAAATTTCAAGGTATGTAAAGTTTAATGTTCTACTTGAGAAAATCTGTCATCCCAGCATGGACAGACGGCAAGCATCTATTCTTCTGTGCCTCTTGACTTCATGTGAACCATAGCTGACTGACTTATTCCCATCCATACAGAGGAGAAAATCTTCCGATTCAGTACACTGCCTTATGTATGCATCTCCACCAGAAACACATTCACAAGTACACCTTAGCTGTCCTTGCATGCCAATCAAACTCCAAACCACTCTTTTTCCATCTGTAGAACAGGAACTTTTCAGTATACCAAGATTATTTTAGGCACTAGCATATATTTGCGCATGCCTTTCTCTGTCAAGTCACTCCAAATTAATCCGTGCAATATAGACAGAAGCTTGTAATCATTCTTAATTTATGCGATAGATTTTTTTATTCTCTATTTTTATATGAAGGTCTCTGGCATACAGAAATCATATGTGATTTTTGACATTATTTAATTAAGAGTTTATATTCTGATTTGATATGGTTAAATAGCAGCAAAACATAAATGGTAAAAGTATGAAATTCCACTTTCTTATGATACCTACAGCATTAGATTCTAAAAATAACCTTAGTATGGCAATTTTTTTATTCATTTTCCCATGAAATAAAAATTGATTGCAATAGGACAAATAATCTATTACATCTTAGTTTTGATTTATAAGCCATGTTAAGTATCAATATGTTGTCTTTCTAATTAATGAATGAGGAAAGTAAGGGACACACTCTAATATCCATAACACAGGACTTTCTCTGTGAATAAAATTAACAACCAGTTTTATTAACAGCCTCCCTAGGGCCTTCCTTGTTGTTTAGCTTTTTTAGGTCTCCGGATTGTAGTATGGTTATGCTTTATTATTGGCTAACATCCATTTACAAGTGAATACATACCATGTGTGTCTTTCTTTGTCTGGTTTATCTCACTCAGGATGATCTTTTGTAGTTTGATTCATTTTTCTGCAAATTTCATGATTTCTGTGTTTTTAATAGCTGAGTATCATTCCATTATGTAAATATAGCATAATTTTTTTAATCCATTCTTCAGTTAAGAAGGATAGTCAAAGGAAGCAGTTGAAGAGGTCTGGGGAAGGGGAAAGGGGGAAGAAGAGGGAGACGGGGTTGGAATGGATAGATACAATTAAGGTGATAACAATTGTGGTGTAGTCTGAATAAATTAATAATCTTAAAAGGCTTTTTTCTTTAATAAGATAACACTCATTTTAAATTAAAATATGATAAAAATAATTTCAAAGACAATGTGTTTATAACACATGACTGATTCATTTGGGTTGTTCATTATTTTGGTACTCCACATGATCTTACACAGACCAGGATCTTCTGTAACCCTCTCATCTTCCAGGGTATAACTGTTTCTCATAGAAATGAAAGGAAGAAGGCTTGGAGAGAAAGCACACGGCTCTTCAGAAGCAGACCAGAGAGGATCCCAAGATGGAACTGGCTTCTTGTCTAAATACTGTCTTTTATGATACCATAGGATGGAAACAAGCAAGAGTGGTACCCAGATATGACACTTTTGAACTGCAACAACTAATACCAAATGGCTAGCCCTGAAACATATACAAAAAAGTAACATACAGGACAACTAGGTGTGTTTATGTATTAATGAATATATATATATATATACATATATGTGTGTGTGTGTGTGTGTGTGTGTGTGTGTGTGTGTGTGCGCGCGCGCGCTCACGTGCGGTGTGGTGTGAGGTGTTTATGCATGCAGCAATAATTACTGAAGAAAGACCTCTCAAGTATAAAAAGAACAAGTACGATATTTGAAAAGGGTTTCTACAAGGAAAGGGAGGGGAAATATGTAATTCCATTATAATCTCAAAAAGAAATAATTCAAAATAAAAAGAGAGATAGAATATGTAAGATGCTTTCAAATGCCTACCTATAGGTAAGTCGGACACATTGTATTTAAGAGTGTCATTAAGACAACACGTAAGTATTAATATTATACATCTCTGTCCTAAAACATGAAAAGGGATTGTGTGATGTGAGGGTTTCTATCATAACCTTCAGAGAAATTACAAAAGCTTATCTGTGAGATGCAAAAAGAAATTAGAGCAAGCTTCAATCTCTTTTGATTTTTATAAGCATTTATTAACTAATGTATGTCTTGGTTTAATGTGCAACAAGACACTACTACTGATCAAAGCCTGGGCACACCATCGTGAATCTTTCTATTTTGCTGATATATTAACCATCATCCCAGCAGGGTCCTATAAAAGACCGTGTCTCTTTTCAAAAGGCGAATTCTTGGGCACAGATGCATCCAATCACTATTCAAAACACTTTCTGTTATTACACAAATGTAATTTGGGTAAACACTGGAGATATGTTACTTTGTGTTTTTCTTTTTTATGTATATATTTTACTCATTATAATTTATTCTTACATTACATCCCGATTGTTATCCCTTCCCTCTTATCTTCTGGCTCCCATCTTCCCTCTCTCTTCTGGTCTTGGAATGAGCATCATTCTGAATAGTATTTCCTCTTTAAGGGAGTTTCTAATAATGTATCCACTCAAGATCAGCAATGTGTAGTCATGGTTTTGAAGTAGTATTGAAGTGGTATTGAAGTCCATTACCATGAACATCAATACTATAATTTCTTGATATCTTAATTAATTGAAAAGGACCAATGGCATTGAAAGACAGGGTGAAAACCTTTTGTAGATTCCTCTAGTACGAAGACACTCATGATCTTCTAATACTGAGATAAAAAAGAAGCCTAAGCCAGGAATATTCAAATTGTTTTTAATGTTGACAGATATGTCATTATTCTTAAATAAATGAAGTTCCTCAACTCATATCCTTTTCAAAGTACCCAGTTTATGCCTCCCTATAATTCTTATTCTAATTTGTTTTGTTTTTATACCTACTTCTTTTGTCTTCAAGCTATAAAGAGAAGCACAGTAAGTAAATTATATTTAAAATATTATAAAGACTATAAATATTCCATGTAATGATTTCCCTATTTGTGATATAAATTGGTTCGCTGAAGTTTTAGCATTCTTCAACTTATTATATAATTTGTCAAGGTGAAATAAACATTAGGTAGTCCTTTCTAATCAGCCTTTTGTTTGTATTACAAGAAAAAAAGATTCGTAATAGTGATGGACTGATTTCCTCTTTGAAATAAACATTTTGTGTATCTGGAATAACAGAAGGTAAACATAGCTAGGTTGAATGAACACTGACCTAATCATTCTCTGGTCACCTTGATAAACATAACTTCAAATTTTACTGTGTCACATTAACTCTCTATGAATTTTCTCTCTGAAAGAAATTGTCAAGCAAAGCCTTATATCATTAGAGCATAGAAGTAAAGGTTGAAATCTCTACAAAACATTTTAAATTTACAAAGTAAATTAGTTTCGTGCACATGAGTATTATTATAATATGTCACATTTTTATTATGTCTGCTAACAAAGATTAGAGAGCCTATGAGTAAAATGGTTGGAATCTTTATGTGAGAAATGCAGGACTAAATGTCAATTTCTCATCCTACTCCAGCATCATGTTTGAAAACACTGGATGTGAGTTCTTATGATTTCTCAAAACTCATTCAGATCTTCCTTTCTCAAAATTCAGTTGATTGATACTTCCCATTATTTTTCTCAATCGTGTTTCATATAAGCAAGACACTTAATAGATGTTCAGGAAATAGAAAAGGGAGAAAGAAAGAATATCAGTAGCAGAAAAAATTTTTTAAAAACGTGATATAGACTTTAGAAAATCTTTATGAGAAGCCAGGAGAGTGTTTGCCTTATAGAGGTCTGAATTCAAGTCAGAATTCAATCTGCAAGAGATGTATTGAAGAACCAGGTTATGAGATAAGGAGTAAAATAGAGCAACTAAGAACTTCATCAAATTTTCTTGCTGGTTGAACTCATACAAAAGGAAGAGAATAGATGGACTGGGTTTATCAAAAGTCTCAAAGGCAGAAAAGTTTGCAAGGTTCCAAAGTATGCAAGCCCAAACTGTCACCTCAGGTGAGCACTAGTCCATGTGAGTGGCTAAGACCTAGGTGTCCTTGGGTTGCATTCACTCAGTGGCCATCAAGAGGTTTACAGAGCTGGAGAAACAGAAGCAAGGAATGCCATACATGCCCTGTGAGTGCATGCCTGCCATCATCACCACAGTCATCACTGGATTATTTTATAAACACTGATTTGTATCAAAGATCATGCAGGGCATCTTTCTTGTCTACAACTCACTAGGTTGTTGGTTTTTTTTTTTCCTCTTCAGCCTATAGGATCTCAGAGATACCTGCAGTCATGGTTAAAATGATCAAATATACCTCATACTAGAGGCTGATATAGGCATTTCCACATGATACTAGTTTTATAATAATGGGAGAAAAGTTATGAATTAATAGCTGTTTTCTTAGATTTCAAAGAAATGCCTCGAAGGATAAAAGTAAAAGTAGTTCAAGCAGTTCCTGAGCAGGTGATGTGTGATGCACAGAGGAGGAGATGGAAGACACGGTGATGGGGACGTTAAAATTCCCAGAAGGAATTATGACATCCAATTAATGCCACTGAGAGAAGCTGCAAACATTGTGGATAGCCTGCCAAGAGAGACTATAAGCAGACTACAATCAACAGAACCCTGAAGGAATTTCTGCCAAAGCTTTTGAGGCCAAGCCCTACCATTTTGTACTCTGAAGATACATAGGAGTTGTAAGGCATAACATTTGTCCTGAAATACTTCAGTCTTGAGTTGTCTGGTCCTTCCTCTCTATGCTCCATCTCCCTTGTTTTGAATGAGAATTTTTATCTCTGGACTTTAACACAACTGGATTTTAAAAATGCACAAGTTAATTGAGAGGCCCAAAAGTAGCTCATTCATCTCAGGGGAGATTTATTTAGCTGGAATTTTGAGCAATGCTAGAAGAGTAACAACATCGGGGCTTTAGTACTTAGAAATGAGTATCACCTTTTGGATGTAGAGGAAAATCCTACAGTTTGGATTTGGAATGCTTCTAACGTGTCCACAGGATGAAGAATTGATTGTGAACTCAATACCGTTTAGCAGTAGAGCTCAGGGCTGTGTGAGGTGTCATACCACTGAAGGGGACTGCAGGAGCCTGCACTGTTCTTCCTGTCCTTTGCCTCCCCGCTGTGATGAGCATCTTTCTCCTCCGTTATCCTCTATCATGATGAACTGATTTAGCAGCAGTCCAAAGCAACCACAACTGATCACATTGTGCCAAATACTCCGCCAAAGCAAGCGTTCCTCCTTGTATGCCCATTATCTCAGTGACACCTTATAACAGAGAGATAGCAGAATGTCAAACATGTAAGTGTATTTGTGTGCATATGTGTCTATTTGCACATATGTGTACTTACACATGCAATGTGATGTGCTAGAAAGGCTGGGTAAGGGGGGCTCCCAATTTCTGAGGAATAAGGGGTGGTGGGGAAATAGGGAAAGGATGTGGTACAAGGAGGGGAGGAGGCAGGAGATTGGGAAGTAAAATGATTAAACAAATTAATTTTTAAAAAATGTTTAAGGTAAAATTGAATCCTTTTGTAATATATATTTGCTATATATTATATTAGTATTTTACTTACTGATTATTTGTTCATATTTAAGGAAGCTAGTGAAATTCAATGTATATTACACAGAGTAACCTATACAAAGATTTTGTGTCAGTCACATGTTCTAAATTTTAAAGTTTACCCTCATATAATCTAAATTTTATGTTTCCTACCTCATGTTTCTCAAATAGGTATAGACACGAACATATAAGATGTTTTTCAGTTTATGTGGAGGTCTGAGAATATGTGGAAATATCCTTTGCATAAAAAGATATGAGGAAATTAATTACGTGTTAACTACAATTATACTTGCTTTTTTTGAAAGGAATAAGATCATGTGAAAAACTTCAGTAATGAATAAAGAGTGTGGGGGCATCTGGAGGAATGCCTTGAGTGGGTGTAGCAATTGCTAATAAAGAGCTATTTGGCTAATCAGCTGGGCAGAAGGAAAGGAAGTGGAGACAGAACTTCCAGGAAGGAGAGACGATGGAGTAGACGCTGCTGTGGGAATCGTCCCTGAAAGTTATTGGCTTATATTTGGGTTTTAAGGGTATCAGGATTAGAGTAGCTCAGATTCTGCCAAGCATAGTGCTTGCAGCTTAAAAATAAATCATTTTCTGTGTCCGTTCTTTGGGAGCGAGCTGGTTAAAGAAAACAACCACCCTAGTAATTTACTGTGTTGATTAATGTAGGAAGAATAAAAGGCATTTCAGCAGGGTCTTGTGGCCCAGCATCTGCTCCTTCCCTTGGGGTATCCAGGTACAGGGCTGGACAGGAGGGAGTGAACCTTAGCCTTGGCAGGTTGGGTGCTATTAGCTGCGGTCAAGAAGCAACTGAGTATATCCGAAAACACTTAGGCCAGCATTGAGCAACAGTCTCTGCCAATTTTACTATAAAGTCCGACAGAGCAAGAAATCAGGTTATAGGAAACATTTTATTCTGAAATCCCAAAATAGTGGTTCTGTTATTTATTTACACAAAAAATATAGGAATATTTAGTTATCTAAGGTCAGTTACATTTAAATTAATTATTACAAATAATTATTAATATTTTATGGACTATTGGTACAAGAACACATAATTAATTGTAAATGAGCAAAATGAACAAAAAAATAGATGAAATCAGAGAAAGAAAGTCAAAACAGGAAAGAGAAATATAAAAGCTATGCTTGTGGATTTTATAGATTTTTCTAAAAACTGGAGTTTGGGATGATAAAAGTGATGTAATAATGGATTATATGAAGTAGTGCTTTTGGAAGGAAAACAACAAAGTGCCATGGCAGGTCA
Source organism: Acomys minous (assembly GCF_964271855.1). NCBI lineage: Eukaryota > Metazoa > Chordata > Mammalia > Rodentia > Muridae > Acomys > Acomys minous. Next base: position 48,588,504 of record NC_140494.1, on the reverse strand, counting down.
CGCAGGTTCATGGTCAAGATAGATGAGAGCTCAAAGTGACCATTGCATCTGACAAGATGAAAGCCACTCTCAGCCTTGACATGAACTCAGTCTGAAATTGTGTGAATGAAAGTGTCAGTGGAGTAAATCAAATGGAAAACCAGAGAGAAAATGAGATTGTGTATACTGGCTATTACTGTTTTTGGTAAAAGGCTACAAAAAAGAACATAAAAGCGGGAAACAGACTTTCAGATTAATGATTAAAGAATCAAAAATTTATTGAGAGAAATAGAAATCACAGAAGTATTTAACCATATTAATAGTAAATTCATTTATTCCATATTTGTGTGTCATCAATCTCTAGTGGGTTTTATGCTTCTCTGAGATGAGAGTTTGTCTCTTTTGAGAATATTTCCACCAATTTGAACTTCTTTGTTCAATGTTAAGTTTTCTTCCACAAAAGCTCTTTTGTTTGCTTCTAGAAAACCCATGAAATTTTATCAAGTGATTTCTATATGTTATTTTTATTCTTTGAAAGCTTCATGCATTTTTATAATAATGTTAGTCATTTTTCATGCCCAAATATCCTCTCTTATTACCCCTGCCTCTCTCACTTTAACCCTTCTTACGGATTATTGTGCTTCTTCCTTTCACATCATCTCTGTGTGTGTCCATTGAGTTAATTAAAATCTATTCCAAGACCCAGGGCACGTGCTCTGTGCCTATATCTCTGACGAAACTGACTCTCTCCTCTGAGACCCACTTACTGACAAGCAGGAAACATGTTTCTTTGCCTTGCCGTGCAGCCCTAGGAATAATTCTTACTGAATGCTTCAGTTTCTGTTTTGTGCTCCCTTACTCCTGACCTAACTTTTGTAAGTATGAAACGAAAAGTTGTCCATTTGAAATGCCTGGGCAACTTTTCTTTTGACATCTGTAATTGACAAATAGAACGCTGACTTCATTGCAACAGCTGCCCTCAAGGTGTCTGGTATTGACGGAGCAGGAGGCTAGCACCACCACTTCATTGACATCGCACTGAAAGAGATGAAACTCCCTCTAGCCTTGGCAAAAGTGTTGCTTCACTCTCTCATCCCTTCTCCATTACTCCTCAGTAGCCACTAAAGCAGTGATTTTTGAAACTACTACCCGAATCTCCAACCATTCTCTGAATTTGTTTGCTTAAAAAAGCAAGTACGGCCTCTAATTCCATGTGCTACTACTAATACGTGTTATTGCACCCAAAATTGTGATCACTAGGGGGCCTGAGAACGGAACATTCTTGTGCCATCCTCTTAGTTTTAAAAGTTACGCAGAATAATGCAGTGACTGATTATAAGTGCTTCCTCGGTCCTTTAGAATATTCACCGTGCTATGTCCTGCTGTTTCTCTCAGTAATGATGCTGTTGAAGACTATAGAAGGCAGAGGCTGCACACAGAAGGGCCAATTATGGAATCTCTTGGGAAGAAATGAAACCTATGAACAAGTAAATATTCTATGCATGAATTTCACACATAATCATACGTAAGACTATCGTCAGATGAAATTTGAAGAGCTATATCTGCCTTGCTTTACATTTTTACCTTGGTGCCTGAAATGTATCCTCAGAACCTGGAGTAATCAGTACCATATGATTACCAAAAGTAGTTTGTTTAATAAAAAAAAATATGTAGCTATAATTCTTTTTGAATTATGACATTTTGTTTTAAATTTCATTTTATATAATAAACATGTTCCCTCATCCTTTACTAAATACTTTTTTGTTTCTTCCTTTTCTTTCTTCTCAGTTATTTTTGATGAACTGAGAACAACTGTAAATATTGTGCTCAATTAATTTAATAATATCTATTTGTTTCCTTAATATTATTTTTGTTTGTACTACATACACTTATTAATTTTTTTACATAATCTGTATTATGTTGAAAAAGCATTATGGGACATTTTTCAGTTGATTTTAAACTATAAGAGAAATTTAAGCAAGTAAAATGGTAGCATGATTTAACAATATTCAGTCCTCTGATTTCATGGGTGTTCAGACTTCCATATGATACTCTTTCATTCTAAGCTGTGTAGATGCATTTTTATAAATTCAAACATTTTTACAAAAAGTTCCCATTATTATTCAGACTCTCCTTTATGTTCAATATTCTTTCATGCTCAAAACCTGTCTGCACATACATTGAAGCTCTAAAGATTTTCAAATGAAATTTTATGTAATATGTTTTATCTCTTCTAAATTTTCCCTATGTTTAGTATTTAAGCTTTATCATCTTTGCCAACATGTTTATCTCTGTTCTACTTACATGGTAGATAGAATTAAACCTGTAATTTACTAGATCTTATCATATTTATCCATGTGGTTTTTTTCTGCAATCACTTATATGGTAAATAGTTTTAAGACTGACTTAATGACAAGCTTGTATGAAAGCAGAGTCGATGGCAAACACTCTGGCAACATGGGGTAAGCAAGTCCTTAACAGCTCCTGCCTCACAAATATGTCTGTAAGATATATTGGGTCAGAAGGCTGAAGAAGATGCTCCAACATTATAGAGAGCGTTGGGTGACTGTTCAGGTAGCAAACTGTCTCTGTCATCGTCTCATTTGGAAAGCTACTAATCTGCACTCCTGGCATACTCAGGTAATCAAGTTTATTCCTTCTCAAGTCTCTGATGGAGTTGAAGACTAGGTAGCTTAATTTTAAAATGAAGCTTAGTTGTGTAGGAGTTGAGATATTTTTAGGTCTAGATAGATGTTTTAAGTAGATAATGACTAGATGCGACGGAGATTGATTTACATTCAGAATTTTAGATGCACCAAGGTAGGAAAGATGTTTTCTTCAAGACTGTCAAGTACAAATAGCCAAAACACTAAGAATGTAACATTCATATAATGCCTCATTGCGTCACGGTTTTTCTTGCTATAGGTAGTTTATTGTATATATGTCAAATAATATAACTGTATATGTAAAATAATAAATAAATAAAAATAAAATAAAATAAAAGACTGACTTACTCTATTTTATTAAGCTATTCAAGGTACTCCTTATAGATATTTATTATTGATAATGTGGTTTCTTTGCTGTCAACTGGATATATTATAACTTACCATTTAGTGTGAGCAGTGCTCCTAAGTGCATTTTGATTTTGTAAAATCTCTCTTTTGAATGGCTGCCATAAATTACTTTCAAATTTATTTTCTTAGAAAGCCTTAACTGCATTCCTGTACTGATTGGATGCAAATAGCTCAGGTATTTGATGCATTTGGTTTTGAACACATGCTACCAAACTTATATTTGATAAGACAAAAATTTATACAAATTCATTTATATAGTTAAAAGCTAAGAAACTGTTGCTTTCTAGTTGAAATTCATTTATTTTTGTTTAGTAAAAATTGTATTTATATAAAAATGACATTAGTATCATCAATAATTATTTTTCTTCCATATAAACTATTGTAAGCTAACATAATTTTATGTGGTGTTTTTACTTAAAATGTCACAAATGAACTGTATATATATATATATAGTGGTGTGATTAAGCTATTCGTATTATTCAAGCCACCTTGGTAATATCAGCTATTTTATTGGCTGATATTACATCCTTATACTTATATTGATCACAAGTATGGATTCACTTTCTTACACACTGTTAGCACTGACTAATGATTGCCAACCTAAGATGTGGGTTTCCTGTATTATGTGTGGCTCATCAGAGAGCTAAGAGCCATGAAATGAACAAACAGATGTACTAAGAAATTATTGAATTGTTCTAAAAATGTATAATTTATATTACATTTCTGTTATACATACTACACTTGAAATTATTATTAAAAATCATACTAAGATTCAATATATATCTAAAGGACAATGAGGACATTGATACCCACGGTGTGGCCAGGATAAAATGCAAAATATTATTTGAGGGGTTTTATAACACAAAACAATAGTTTAATTTACTATATTATTCATTCACTATAATTTCAATTAAATATAGGAAGTTGTAGATTAATTTTGACCCAGAAACATGACTGTTCTGATCATATGCAAAGACCTAGGTCTGTGTGATCGAACCATCTGGAATACAAACACACCACACACCTTTAATCCCCCTTGTGGAAATACAGACATGCCCTTAACACATACCTTTTCTTTTTAATTTTATTTATTTATTTATTCACTTTACATCCTGATCACAGCTTTCATTTTTCTCCTCCCAGTCCCCCTTCATAAACTCCTCCCCAAATATTCCCCTCCTTTTCCTCAGAGGAGGGGGAGGAAGCCAGCTCATTCTAGTGTATTGAGTCATTGCAGGGCTAGTCACATCCTCTCCCACTAAGGACAAAGAAGGCTGCCTAATTAGGGAGATGAGATCTAGAGGCAAGCCTCGGAGTCAGAGAGAGTCCCTGCTTCAGTTGCTGGAGGACCCACATGAAGACCAAGCTGTGAATCTACCACCAATGTGCAGGGGGCCTAGGACAGGTCCACGTATGCTCTTTGCTTGGCAATGCTGTCTCTGAGCCTCCAGGCACCCAGGTTAGTTGACTCTGTAGGTCTTCTTATGGAGTCCAAGATCCTGGCAGCTCCCTCAATCCTTACCCTCAATTCTATATTATTCCCCAAGCTCTATCTCCTGTTTAGCTGTGCGTCTCTGCATCTATTTCTATCAGCTGCTGGGTGAAGCCTCTCAGAGGAGTTATGTTAGTCTCCTGTATACAAACATAGCAGAGTAACGTTAGTTAATCCTATACATTGAGGGACAGACAAAGTGAAAGGAAAGAGAGGCAGTTTAAGAAAGGATTCGAGCTGAGGTCAGTCAGTTGGTAGTCAGTGTGGAGTTAATTGAGAGTCACTGCACTGGCAATTCAGTTTACAGCAGTTCAGATCAGTTCAGTTGAATGGATTGGATCTTGGTGAAGTTCAGTTGAGTGAGTGAAGCGTAGTAGAGTTGAATTCATCCATGAATTTCTGCACAGGCAGTTGAAGCCTGAAAACAAGAGGGAACAAACAGGAAGAGTAAAACAAATCGCCAGAATTAGTTTAAGGCAAAGCTTAACAATTCAGTGAGGAATGAGAGAAGCCATTTTTTTTATTGTTGTTGCTGCTCATAAAGCAAGTTTATTTCTGCAGAGGAGGTATCTTATGTTTATGTCCAGGGAAAAGCAGAAAGGAATTCCCTCTCTCAGAACTGGGTCCCTGAGTCCTCAGTTGTGTTTCAACCATCTTTCCTGGGGACCAAAGATGTTGCGGTCATGGAGAGTCAAACTAGTCACCAGTTGTTGAAAGTTACCCAAGGCTCCAAGGTGGACGTGACAGATTTTCAGGGTCGAGAGACCTGCTGTTAGATGGGGGTTGGTTGAAGGTGAGGAAGAAATCAGTCTGGTACTGGGGCAGCTGAAGCAAGGTCCTGATGCAGTGTGACAGCCTTTGCTATCTGCTGATTGCCAGAAAGGAACCAAGGCATCTTGAAATCAGTCCCTCAGGGATAAACTCTCCAAACAGAGAGGATGCACAGATAACACATGCATGGCCCTAGACCCTGCAACTGGCCGATGTCCTCAAAATGGTACTGTGCAGTCACTTTGCTTCGCATGTGGACCTGCAGCTCCAGAAATTCCATGATCAGACTCTGGTCAGTCACAGGATGGCAGAAAACTTCTTGGTTATCTGAGACCAGTTGGAGGTCACTTGTATCAGTGGCCACAAGGAGGGAGTTGGGGGTTGAGAAGACATTGGCAGAGAAGGCACCTCTGGACAGTGCATAGTTTCTGGTGGCCTCCATAGATCTAGGACTTGAGTCTGGACACCAGCTAGGTTTCAAATAAACCTATATGGACCTTAGAGACATCACCTGCCCCTGGGTCCCTGGAGCAGTCACCACCTCCTCCTGGCATACTAGGCTCTCGGTTGAAGCCAATTAGAATCAGGCAGCTTGGAAGGAAGACTGAGGTAGAACAGCTGAATTGAACCAGCCAACACCAGTTCAAAAAGAGGTAGAAAGAGTGAACTTGGGCAACAGTAAACCTCTGAGGTGACAGTTACATCTGGTAAATAAAGTCAGTTTTACAGGCAGGTACTTTACTAAAATGTTTACTGATTAACATCATACAGTTACCATAAATGAGTTGTGAAGATTTAGGTAGTAAAAGCTTTTAATAATAGATTCAAAGTATAAACTTAATATAGTTTGAACATAATATTTTACACACACACACACACACACACACACACACACACACACACACACACACACATATAATAGCCTAAATCATGTTAAGCAGTTTTAATTAAAACTTCATAATTTTTCACCCTCCACAAAATTCAAACCTAAGTGGACCAAAGACTTCAACATAAAACCACTACGTCTATTAGCAGAGGAAGTGGTGAAGAACCTTGAACTCATTGGCACAGGAGACAGTTTCAGTAACAGAACACTAGCATCTCAGGCTCTAAGATCAAAAACTAATAAACAGGACCACACACAACTGAAAAGCATCTGTTGGCAGAGGACACTGTCAGTAGAACAAGGGAGCAGCCTACAGACTGGGAAAAGATCTTCACCAAGCCTGCATCTAACAACGGGCTAATATACAAATTGTATAAAGACCTCAAGAAATTAAACACCACCAAACAGAACAATCCAACTTGAAAACAGGATACAGAGCTAAACAGAGAATTCTCAGCAGAAGAATACTGAAAGGCTTAGGAGCACCTAAAGAAATGCTCAACCTTCTAAGTCATCAGGGAAATGCAAATCAGATCAACTCTGAGATTCCATCTTACACCCATCAGAATTGCTAAAATCAAAAACACAAGTGGCAGCACATGCTGGCAAGGACGTGGAATAAGAAGGGTACTCCTCCATCGCTGGTGGGAATGCAAACTTGTATAACCACTTTGGAAATCAATCTCTTGCTTTCTCAGGAAACTAGGAAATGCTCTGCCTCAAGTCCCAGCTGTGTAACTCCTGGCCATATACCGAAAAGATGCTCCACCATACAACAAGGACTCTTGCTCAACTCTGTTTGTAGTCACTTTATTCTTAGTAGCCAGAAACTGGAAACAATGCATATGTCCCTCAACTGAAGAATAGATAAAGAAACGGTGACGCATTTCACAATGGAATACTGCTCAGCTCTAAAAACAAACTTACAATTTGCAGGCAAATGTCTGGAACTAGAAAAGATCATGCTGAGTGATGGTATATGCTCACTTACAAGTGGACTTTAGCCATATAGCACAGGATCAACATACTACAATTCACCTAAAAAAAAAAAAAGATCAAGGATGATCCAAGGAAGGATGCTTAAATCTCACTCAGAAATACAATAGACAGCAGAAGTGACTAGAGAGAGGGAACATGGAAAGAGAGGGAGCACGGAGAGAAATCAGGGTCCATATGAGACTTTGGGAGAGCAACGGCAAGAGGACAGATGGCTTGCCAAGAGAAGGGGAACCTTGGTTGAGGTTTCTTTGTGAGAAGATGGATACTTACAACAGGGTAGGCTCCAGGGAGGATAGGAGGGTAACTCCAGCTGAGACTCCTAGAAGCAGTGGTCATGGAGACTGATGATGATGCCACCCCCTAACTAGACACGACTACTTGTGGAAGGAAGGGCACAGCAACCCTCCCCTCCAAAAAAAATAATCTTCAACCCCAAACTTGCCCTGCCTACACGAAGTACAGAGATAAAAATAAAGCAAAATTGAGGAAATGTCCAACCAACTGCAGGCCCAATCTGAAACCCACCTCATGGGAGACAGCCACCCCCTGACACTACTAAGGATTCTCTGCTATGCTTTCAGAGAGGAGCCTAGCATAGCTGTCCCCTGAGTGCCCCCACCCAGCAGTGGATCGAAACAGATGCAGGAACATACAACAAAACATTGGGTGGAGTCTTGTGGAAGAGTGGTGGGAAAGATAGAAACACTCATAGAGGATAGGAGCTCAAGAAAAGGACCAGCAGAGACAACTATTCAGGGCCCAGGGGGAACTGTGGAGACTGAAGCTCGAACCAAAGGCCATATATGAACTAGCCTTAGCTCTTCTACACAGATGAAATGAATGGGTAGCTAGGTCCTCATATTGGTCCCTTAGTAAAGAGAATGGAAGCTGTCTCTGACACAAACTCTCTGGCCTGCTTTTGGATCACTTTTCCATGCCAGGGCTACCTTGCTAAGCCACAGGAGAACAGGATACCCTCAGTCGTGATGAGACTTGATATGCTGGGGTGTGTGAGTTGGGATCCCCTTCTTTGAGGAATAGAGGTGGGGGCAAGGGGAAACAAACAATGAGTGTGGGACCGGGAGGAGAGGAGAGATGGGGCTATAGCCAAGATGTAAAGTGAATATTAGAATTAAATAACCATCCAGGGGATCTTTGTAGAAGATACATGGATAAAGTATTGAGATGGACTTTTAGATTCAAGTAGTTATTGACTGAGCGTACTCACTGTAAGGAGGCAGATGGTGCCAACGTGGTTTTGCAGCCTGTTTCTCTCTCTTTACACACTACTGTGTCTGTGAAATGATGTTAGAATAAATATCACAAATGAGCTAATGGATTTGTAAGGGTGAATATTCAGCTTTCTTGTTTTTGTTTTGTTCTGTGCTTTGTTTGTTTTATTTCAACCAAGGCTTATCTGTCTGTAACAGATGCAGTGAAACTCAATAGAGGAATTGAGAATAATATTAAGGTTTGGACGTTGTACTATACACACAGAGGAACAACTATTCATCAATAGAATCAGTATGTAGTTATATGCATGTATACTAAAGTTAATGTCAGAAGTCTCACAGAATGTCTATCATTACAACAAACCATGTCACAATATTATTTTTCAAAACTGATGTGACATTTTATGTTAAATATGGAGTGGTAAGAGACAACTTATTTTAGCATTCAGTTTCTATGTATACTACCTTGGAACTATTTAGCCAGATAGATGAAGACTCAGATGGGAAAGAAATTCAAGCATATATTTTATTTGAATCAATGATGACTATAACACATTGATTTTGATTATGCTACAAACTTTATTAAGCCAATAGAATTAGGAATTCCCAAGCTATCTACCTTTTAAATTTGAGTATTCAAGTATAAGATTTATTTTTATTGTATGTGATATTTTGTTAATTTCATATTACTTATATTTATTTATTTCATACTTTTACATGCTTTGAGGCAGGATCTCACCTATATAGCCCATGGTGGCCCTAAATAAGTAAATAAAGACCCTGCTTCAACCTCCATAATTCAAAGGTTAGCAGTGTGTGTAGTCTTTCCTACTCAGCAGCTTACTTCCAGTTACTAAAATATTATTATTTACAAGAATTTTTTACTTCTTCTCTTTTTGTTACAAACATGATGAAACATGTCATGTTCTATAGGATAAATGATTTGTGGCCATAAAATATGAAATAACTAAAATTTTAAGCATCTCTGGATAATTGAAAAGCAGAAAAAGCAATAAAATAATTTGCTAACATAAATAATAAAATACCATGAAAAAATTTGTTGACATACAATATGTATGAAAAGAATTACTCTGAAAATCAAAATGTTTATTCATATTTTAGTATTTCTATAACATAGTAATTATAGTTACCAAAATCAAATAAAATCCAGAAATGTTAGAAATTTAAGAGTTTAATTTTGTGGGAATATGAGTATTCTCTGCATCAAAAAAAGCAATATAAAGTAAACAAAGCATTTCAACAGTTACTGGGAGAATGGAAAAGATTTTGGTACAGGTCAGGTAGTGTACACCTGCTCTATACTTAGATCAATTTAATTTAATTCTATTTCTTAATTGCCTTAAGCTTATACTGGTTATCACTAAAAATCTTGAATAGTGATTATGTTTTATAACAACAATAAATAATGATTTATATGTAACCTTGAAGACTTCCTAAATTGTAAAAAGTATAATATATGTCATTTAAGTAACACATGTCATCAACCGTTTTTTCAATCTGTGCAGTTACCAATACTTCAATATTAATAATCATCATACACATGTAAATTAAAACCTTAGTGCTCTACTAATAATGACACAGAATAAGAGTAATAATTACATTTATTAAAAATAGAAAAGATAAAGTATCAAAATTTGGAAACAAAGAAGACATGCAGATTATGGACGAAATTATAAATCAGTAAAATCAATATAGTAATTATTGTGCATATCTCAAAATTAAATATAAACATATAACTACCATATAGCCTAGGAGATTCTCTACTAAACGTATGTCCACAGGAAATAGAAGGGAAAACAAAGCATTTTAAGAAATATACAGGTGTATGCATTGAAACATTAGTGATGATAGGTAAGATATAGAATGAATCTAACTTCACACTAAAACCATTATCATTTGATTTGCATTTCTCTGATAAAGGTCTAATTTCCAAAATATATAAAGAACTCAAGAAATTAAACACCACCAAACCAAATAACCCAATTAAGAAATGAGGCTCAGAACTTTACAGAGAATTCTCAACAGAGGAATATTGAATGACTGAGAAACACTTAAAGAAACGCTCAACCTCCTTAGTCATCAGAGAAATGCATATCAAAACGACACTGAGATTTCATCTTACACCCATCAGAATGGCTAAAATCAAAAATTCAAGTGACACCACATGCTGGCGAGGATGTGGAGACAGTGGAACACTCCTTCATTGCTGGTGGGAATACAAACTGGTTTTGTATTTTCTTTATGATTTTATTGTCTTTCAAAATGACTCTTCTTTAAGACATTTCTATGAATTACCAAGAAGAGACTTGATATCCTCTGAGCATATACAGGGGGAGGAGGTCCCCCTCAGTCACAGTCATAGGGAAAGGGAGTAAGGGGAAAATGGGAGGGAGGGAGGAATGGGAGGATACAAGGGATGGGAGAACAATTGATATACAATATGAATACATTAATAAAATATTAAAAAGAATATATATTTTTTAAAGAAAAAAGAAAATACAAAAAACAATTCAGTTTAGCTAATAATTACACTGTTGATATAATATTGTTTATATTTCCATGATATTATCCTTCATTATTTTTGTTGTGTGTCCTTATTCTAAGAGATGATGGTAAATTTGGAAATATATTTTACATTGTCACTAATGTTATAATTTGTCTATGGTATGTAACTCAATGAAATAGTAAATTATGAAAAATCATTTCTGCATGAAAATGAGAATTGTAAACTTGCCGATACATTTATTTTTAAATTCTCAATGTCACTTTATATTTAGTGCACATTTGTACTTAGAATGAAATCATTATTTTATTTTTAAAATGAATAGAATATAAAATAATAACCGAAATCTGAAATCTTAAAAAACCATAACCCAACATGTGGCACATATTTAAGAGACATTTTGCTATAGATTGACAAACTATTACAGTAAGCCACTGGTAACTCAAGGCTCTACACAGCTATCAAATCCCAAATCTCTTCCCAGTGCTTTCCCTGTGCTTAACAACCACCAGCTTTTCGTTTTATCAATCTTAGTTCTGTTCTGATTTTTAATTAACACAAAGCCCAGCATATTCACCTGAAACATTCTGTTCCCGGGAGAATGCATCCTAATTTCTAATGAAAAGTAAACAATTAGTCTGCTAAGGCTGGCACTAGTTTTAACTGGGACTCATTTTGTATGTTTCCAAGAACTCTTGGTTCAAAAAATGGTTGCACTCTATTGCAGAGGGTCTTCTGTTTGACACATGTGCATTAATGGAAAAGTATGTCTATTCTAACAGTCAATGCTTATTGTTCTAGTTTCATTCAAACTTAAGAGAAATGTCTAAAATGAAATTATAAACTGATGAGAGAATTCCACCAACTGATATGCTTAACAAAACAAGAATAAAAAACTGTTAGGTATTTCCAATTAAAGCCATAGTTTTGAAAAGTGAATACTTCAATATCTAAATTTCGAAAGTCAATGCTATTTGGATATGAAATTAGAGAGATAGAAGGATAGCCAAGTTTTTTTTTTATTAGGAAATCAAGGTTATAACTATCAGATGACTGTAGCAGGAAATTATTTTAAGTATATCTGTCAGGATGTTTGGGTAACATGTTAGCATTTGAATACAAAGCTAGAGTAGATCTGATTGTGCTGACCAGAGTAAGGGGATCCTATACAATCACTTGCAAGGAGAAAAAGGAAAGGTTATTTGGCTGGATTTGTTGTCAGCATGCCTCTTGAGCTCCAGTATCAAATCCTCTGCTTTTTCCTGCTTCCCAGCATTTCTGTTATCAGCCATTACAAGCATACTTCTAGTCTTCCCGTGTATCTAGGTAGTTAATTAATATTGGGCAACTAAAATTCAAAATGTAAAAAGTACAAATATTATAGAACATTTGGTAAAGAAAATGGAAAATAGCATAAGATCTACACCTAAAGCTCACATCAAAGCACTTGTACCCTGAAAATTCTTGGGATGGAAACAGTTTGATCCAACCTAGGTTAATTGAGAGATCCTGCCTAATAAAGCATAAAGCCAACAATGATTGAGCAAGACAACTTCCTCTCTTGCTTTCTGCACAAAAGCACAAGGCTATACCAACACACAGTTGTGCAAATAGTACAGTACATATATACAACTTACTCACAGTCAATAAATAAGTGAAGAAGGAAAGAAAGAAACAAGGGAGGGGGAGCAAGTGAGGGAGGGAGAGAGAAGGAAGAATGGAAGGAAAGAATTTATGGTGTTGTTCAACACACTCAAGCATTAGTTCTAATTCCAGAGTTATTTGTCTGGGTATGCAGAGATAGAGCCCCACTTCTTCTTTCTTTGTGTGTCTTTTACCCTTTGTGGATTTCCAAGACTACAGTGATGCAGTCAACTACATATTTTGGTGTCTTTAAGTGATTCCAGTAATATTGATGAATGACACATTTTGGTCCTAAAACAGAGATTTTGAGTACCTGCTTAGCAGTCAATACATATTTGAATTTGGCTCTTAATACCACATAAAGTGTGCAAGACAGTAGACATCTGTATCCCCACCAAAGGACTATGTGATTCCTATTGGGGAATCAGGAAGATCAGGGTTCAGAATCATCCTCAGCTTTATAGTAAATTTTTAACCAGCCTGGGTTAGAGATACTGTCTCAAAAAAAAAAAAAAAAAGGTAGGGAAGGAATAGACAAACAATATCAAAACAAGCACATTTCCCATTAAGTCAAGGAGCAAACAATTGGGCAAAAGATCAGTAAAAGTTAAACTGATAGTGAAGGTTTAAAGGAAGTTGTCTCAATTCAAAACAGTCAATACTGTGAATCAACTTGCAAAAATATCCATCTTATTCAATATGTTGGGTCAACTTAACTGACTCTAATTTTAAATCTTATTAAAAGCTAATTAGTATTTGACCTGAATACATGACAAAATCATTTACATCTTGAAGTCTTACTGCAGAATAAGCTTACCTTTTCTAAATCTTTCAGAACTGTTCCTGGCTGGTTCAATTTAGGGTACTGGCTCAATTTCCTCCTTAAGCTGACTGATTTGAACTCTTTTTGCTTAGCGTCTGACTGAATTGCTCTGCTTATACTCAAACTAACTCTGGTAATTTGTTCCAGTCTTTGGCTCCTTCTTATTCTCTGGCTCATCTGCCTATGTAGGAACTCATGATTGAACTCAAATCCACTGCACTGCACTCACTCAGTTGCAGGAACTCAACTCAACTCCACTCAACTCAACTCAACTGACTCCACACTGATGTTTAGCTAAATGACTGAACTCAACTCTACTGTACTGTTTTCTCTAATGAACTCTACTGCACTTAACTCTACTCTTTTTCTCTATTGTACTGTTTTCTCTACTGATTATTCTACTGCACTCAGCTGTGTTGTCCTTTCTACTTTTTTTCTACTGTACCCTATTCTATGGAATCAACTCTATTGTGCTTATGTGAATTAGCTTCTCTTTACTGTCTTATTTTTGTGATAGTTGGGCATATCCTATCCCTGACTCATTCTGTCAAATCTTTTTTAATTCATCACTTTGCTTCAATTAGATATTTATTCCCACCAGAGAAATGAAAAGTTTGTATTCCCGTGAGAGAGATTAAAGATGTATACTAAGAACATGTCTGCATTCCAGCGAGATCCTACAGACCTAGGTTTTGGATTTCTTGCCAGAGCAGTCATGTTGCTAGACTAAAATTCTTCTAGAGTTATTAATTACAAAATATTATACCTTATTTAAATTGTAACAGTAGTGTTAGAAGATGTCATAAAAGTATATTGTATGGTGCACAAAGATGAAATCAATGTTTATATTTAGGTTTTCAATGACTTGATTTTCTGGAAATGCTAGAAAAAAATAGCAAGCACATTTTGTTACACTGTTCCTGTGGAGACATAAACAAATACCTATTCATCACTGACAATGAACCAACAACACACCAAATCAAGGAAACTACCTGAGGGAACCTTTTGTGGCCAGTGAAGTGTACTGGGCTAGTTACAGGAATATGAGTAAAGGATTAGTGACATGAATAGAGACCGTTCAAATACAGCTTCAGCAGCAGCAGCCTACCCCAGAATGAGTGATAGTTTCCAAAATCTGGAAACCTTGGTAGACTGCACATACTGCAGGCTACTTTAGTGGATTGAAGAGCTACTTTCAGTAGCTCAGCTTATCGAGGAGTGTCTCTCAGCAGACACTACTGACTACTTAGGCTTGAGAGACAGAAGAGGCTCATGAATATGGTCAGTTTTTCAGCCTTCTTGGCACCAGTGAATTGTTTGTTTCTTGGGGTCAATGAGCTTCCTTGAAGGATTGCATGTTTCCCCTCTTTTAGAACATCCTGTGTCTTATTGAGCTTTGTTCTAAAGTACAAGGTGTTATCTCAGAAGAAATAGCCACAAAAATTGCTGTCAGGAGGACATATATTTCTAAAGCATTAGGTGGAAATTTCCAAAAAATGTTCAACCAAAGCTTTGCCATCTTTCCTATTAGAACTCAATGGGAAATACATTCAGCAACTCTTGAGTGCAGAGGGAAGGGTATCCAAGTACTTAACATCTTCAGTGCATCACACTCTGTCACACACTTAAACACACACACACACACACACACACACACACACACACACACACACACCCCACAAGGAAATAAACAAGAACATTATTTTTCAATAAAATTCAACCATAAGATTGTTCGATATTCAATTGTCTAAGACATGGAAAGTAGAAGAAGCAGACAAAACAAAGCATAGGTATATTGCACAAAGAGTTCCAGTCAAAATTCACATGCTCTAATCAAATAAAATAGTGTCCTCACCTCACTTTCATGCATATTGACTCTTTCTACAGGGTTAGCATAATGAGCTTCAACAGTAAATTAATGTTGAAGATCAGAGTTCTAAATAACAGCTGTACAATTCAATGGCTTTTTGTTATTTTTTATATTTCATTGGAAAGTTATTACCATGCATTACATAGAAGGTACGAAAGTCTTATGTGCGTTTGTTCATGACACATGTATATATGAACAGTATAAATGATTAAATTAAATATTTAAACATCCATAACCTCAATTTGCTTATTTGTAGAACAGTTACCTGTTGTTCTTTCAGAATTTCAGTAAGCATCATTGAGAGAAATTTGACTAATGTCATAACTTTTCAAATAATTAATCTTATGACCTAAAACAATTTCCTGAAACCATTCATGGAAATGTCAGCCATTATGTTGGAATTGATATTTCTTCAATATAAAATTAATCAAGTGTGAGATTTACTTTGAAGTTTTCTTTTTAACTTGCTTTAGTTTCAAATTTTCACTTGAATGTGGCCTCATAGAAATGTTCCGTCTAAGATATTAATCTCATAGGAGGAATCACTCAATCTAGAAGAAGGAAAAGGATGCTAAAATCTACTAAAATCCACTCAGATTACAGATTGTAATATCTCACTCTAAAATGATTTGAACATTTCCTATACTAACACCATTTCACTTTTAGAAAGAAAGTCTGCTTTGCAGTTTTATGAATTTTAACATACTTATTTAATGTGACTGTAAAATTAACATTTTGGTAGTAAATTCTTTAACAATGAATAAAAATTACTATAATGGGGAAACGTGATATAATGCAATAGATTTATTCAAATTTAATAACTATTTAAATAAAAACACAAAGTTATATACCCATTTATATCCAGTCAAAGACTCATGAAAAGTGAAGCAATCAGAGCCCCAATTAGACTAAAAGCTATAAAAGGAATAAATATAAGATGATAACTGATAATATTTTAACCAGTTCTGAAAGAGTGCTACAAAATTCTATGTACTGCTCTGTCAGTTTCCTGATCCGTTAATGCAGTATTTAGTTTGCAGTGTACATGCTTGAAGTCCTTGATTCTAGCTGTGGCATCTTGATGCCTAATACACCTAATACTGACAGAAGCAGCCACATCTCAAGAGAGTAAGTTTTATTGAGCACTGAAAAATGATTTCAGAATTAACATCCCATAGCTGGTTGATCCTGCCTGTTAAAGTATGAATCATTGCATCAGGATAGTTGACGTTTTTATACTGCAACCAATAGTGCTTTAAAATAAAAACATATTTGGAGATAAACCCTTTCAAATGTCACTAAATGAAAAAGAGGACCAACAGGGTAAGGCTAATCTAATCTGCCTGGTGTTCTCGTTGATGCAGAAATTAACACCTACATATAATGGCAGAGATCCTGCATGAAAGGAGAAGGCTTCACAGCCTTGCAAGAGAATCAGATGCAGACTGAAATCAAACATTTAAAGGAGAAAACTTTGTACTAGGATTTCAGGTTCCAGAAAGAAACCTGAGGGTTATTTTACTTAGCCTTAAAATTAAAATTAACATGTGCAGGCAGAATTTAAATTTAATAAAACATCATTTTATAAGACATTTGTGCTGACTTGAGTGGGTTAGTGATTGGTTTTGGTTCCTTCATTAATGACACTGTATTACAGCAATAGGCATCCTAATTTCAGATCTATCAAATAATCAAATATCTGCTATTTCTAGAAGATGTTAGCATCCTAAAAGCCCAATTTAATTTTATCCTATTTTTGTAAAGACAATAGAAGCCTCCTGGATTTATGGTAAAGAATACATAGATCAAACTAATATATACAGATGTAGTTATAGTCTACACAGCTAATATGCTTTATTTTTTTATATAAATTCATGGTTTAAAAAATTAGTAAAATGAGTTATTATGAAGAAAACTATTTTATCCTTGTTATTGCTGAGCAAATACATATAAAACGCATAGGACTTCATTAGTTTTCTTTTTAAAATTAGTTCTAAAAATAAATTCAATTTGATTACTTCTCTGCAGAAATATTGGAGGTTATCACCTCTCTTCATTATTTCACAGCAGAGTCCAAGGTACAAAATTAAAGCTGGAGCATCGAAAAGACACAAGCCAAATAATTTTTGAATGTTTACAACTTTTATTAGCAATACAGTTGTATAAGAAGTTAGATTGAAAGTATTAAAACCTCCAAATTTGATTACACAAAGTTACAGGCTTCTTTCTCAAGAGCTGTATTTTTAATAGTTAATACATTAAGGATATGTAGATAGTAAGAGAAAATTCCATTGTTCAGTGATGATTTTGTATGCTTGTATTTGCTCCAATTTCATGCAATAAAATTGAACAACTTTGTTTTGCTTTATTGCTAACAAAGTGCCAGGTAATTAGACACAAAGAGATGAGAAAGGAAATTAAATATGTTCTATGCCATCAAAAACTCATCTCAAAAGAAATTGAGAGACAACAACAACAAACACCCAGTATGTATTTTAATGTCTTTATTTGAATTATTTTCTAGGATGTTACAGACTGAGTTTTGCGTCTTTAACTCATAGTTTTACATTCTAGAAGCACTACTAATGCATATGTATTTATAAATAGGCCCTTTTAAAAGGTGATGAAATTAAAATAAGACTGGAAGTGTGAGTTCTTAACCATGCTACCACTGTCCTTATGAACAGAAGACATTTAGATTCAAATTAGATTCTTAGGGTCTACAATCACAGAGAAAAAGAGAGGTAAGTTTAGACAAGAGCACAGCCATCTATAAGGCAACTAGAAAACTAAACCAGTGGGCTTACGCTTAACAACCTGAGCTTTAACTTACAGCATCTAGACATACGAGAAAAAGAGTTTCCATTATATAACCATCTGTCAGCCGAAGATATCAATGACTGACCAAGTAAAATAAAAGATTGCATCTTCTTTATTTTAATATACATATTATCTGGACAACTGAGATCGTATTTTCTATTGGGGCTTTTTGTATAACAAAATAAAGATCAAGGAGACATCTCTGGAAAAGCAAATGTTAATAATGCTAATGCGCTTGTTTGTTTTCTGTTATTGTCCTAGAGTGCCAGACAAAAAATAACTTAGGGAAGAAGTGTTTGTTTTTGTTTTGCAGCATCAATAGACCTATTTATCCAATCTGGCAGGGGAGAAAGGGATCAAGGACTGTGAGCCAGTCTGGCATTTAGCAGCTGTGCAGAGTTGAATGAGAATGTCCCTGACAGACTTGTGTATCTGAATGCTTAGTTACCACTTAGTGAAACTGTTTGGGAAGAATTAAGAGGCATGGGCTTGTTAGAGGGGATGTGTCACTGAGGTTGGGCTCAGAGGCTTCAAATTCCCACACTAAGCCAGGCCCAGTCTCTCTCTGTCTCTCTCTCTCTGTCTCTCTGTCTCTCTGTCTCTCTGTCTCTCTGTCTCTCTGTCTCTCTGTCTCTCTCTCTCTGTCTCTCTGTCTCTCTCTCTGTCTCTCTCTCTCTCTGTCTGTCTCTGTCTCTGTCTCTGTCTCTGTCTCTGTCTCTCTCTCTGTCTCTCTGTCTCTCTCTCTCTCTCTCTCTCTCTCTCTTTCTCTCTCTCTCTCTCTGTGACAACCTATGGATCAGAAGGTAAAGCTCTCAGCTACAGCTACTTTGTCATGCTTATCTGCTTCCTACCACTCTGGTAGTGAACTAACCATCTGAACCTACAAGCAAATTCCTCTTTAAATACTTTCTATTATGTATGTGCGGTAATCATGATGCCTCTTCAGAGAAACATAACAATAAAGGAGACAGCAAACCATTATGAACACATTTCATCATCACCATCATCAACAACAATAACAAAAGGAAAAAAAGTGAGAACAGGAAATGGAGCCTGACTTTGAGTCCTCAAAGTCTGCCCCCAGAGACAAAGCATCTGCAGAAATGATGGCATCTGAAAGTTCCATAAACTTCCCAAATGGCACCCTCAACTTGAGACCAGGTGTTCAAATACATGAGCTTATGGAAATGGAAATATATTTTATTTAGATCACACCAGTTATGATCTAATCATAATAGGAAATAGGATAAATATGGCAGCTTTTATTACTGTAAGGGTTCTTTCTGTTTGTTATAAGAACAAAGGAAATTTGTTAAAAGTTTAGTAAGGCAGTTTTTTCTTGTAGAATTATTTCAAATATGTTTCTTCCTAAAAGCTAAATGAGGTGAGAGCAAAGAGAAGCCTTCTAGAGAAAATAATGTAGAGTAAGAGAAACCAATGAATTATTGTTGTATATACACATCTTGTTGGATGGATCAAGGGCAATAGGCAAGTAGGAAAGAGCTGAATCAGAGCAAATCTGAGGAAAGGGATCAGTTTCACAAAGATTATAGAAATGCTGTTACCTTTCTTTAGCATAATGCTAGTAGTAGG
This sequence comes from Acomys minous, assembly GCF_964271855.1. Taxonomy (NCBI): domain Eukaryota; kingdom Metazoa; phylum Chordata; class Mammalia; order Rodentia; family Muridae; genus Acomys; species Acomys minous. Next base: position 48,568,797 of record NC_140494.1, on the reverse strand, counting down.
TTTCCCTCCTGTCCTTAATCTAAATATTCTCAGAATCTTTACTACTTTGTCAATTTCATGTATGGGCTCCATCTCATGGAGTAGAATTTTAAATTATTATATTGAATAAGAACACAGGTTGGTTACTTTCCTAACCTTTTTGCTCATACTATTGCACCAATATATCTTTAAGGCAGGTCTCCATTGTATGTCACCAGCTTTGAAACTCGGTTATATGGATTACTGCTTCTTTCTTCCAGTAGAATACAAAGTACCTTCCAGAACCATGAACAATTGTCTGTAGAGGTGAAGCTTCAAATTAGGCATCAATTCATCTTCTCTGTTTGATGAGACGAGTTAGTTGTATCTTCAGCATCATGGTCCTACCATAGAGTTTTGAGGAGTAAACAGTAGACTTTGCAGTAGCCCAAATATTATGGTATTTATTGAGATTATTATTATATGAGATCTATTAGATCTCTTCGGGCAATGTCTCAACAAGATTTAGCTTATTCCAGGAAAAGGAGTTCTTTTGACTTGGTGACATAAAATGCCTACTCGGGGTACTGTCTCACCCGTGATTCCATGTAAATCACTCTCATACATTTATATAATTTAGGCACTTGCTTTCTTCAGTAGATGATTTCTACATGACTATTTCAGAAGGTCTTTGTTTCTCTCCATATTTTGCTCTTGGACTGGCCATCCCATCACCTCTTTGTTTAAACTTCATAATCTACTTTCTGCTCTATTACTTTATAACACTATAATCTATTTCCCTTCCCTCATGTGATTCCTTCCTATATCCTGGTTATTATATAATCTGGTTATTCAGATTGAAACTCATGTATCTAATGTTTAAAATCTAACATATACATATAAGAGAAAGCAGACAATAACTGTGTTCTAGAAGCTGGGTTACCTCACTCAAAGTAATTTCATCTATGTACATTCATCTGCAAATATTTTGACTTCATTTTCTCTTAACAGATGAACAATGTTCCATGGTATAAATGTGCTGTGTTTTTATTATTCGGCCATCAGTTGATGAACATTAAGGGTCTTTCTTGCTATTATGTATTGTGAAATAATGAACAGAGCTGATCAAGTTTATCTGTAGTAAGGAATAAAGTCTTTTGGGTATATGGACAAGAGTAGTATAGTTAGATCCTATGGTACACTGATTTTTAGCATTTTGAGGAACATCCACAATTACTTCTGTAGAAGAATTATGAGTCTGCAATCATACCAGCACTGAATAAGTGTTTCCACTTCCCTACATCCAAGCCATATGTGTTGTCATTTGTTTTAATGATCTTGGCTGTTCTGGCTGAGATGAGAAAAAAAAATCTCACTGAAGTTTTAATTTATATTTTCTTGATGGTTAAGGATGTTGAACATTTTAAAACTGTTTCTCAGCTATTTGAACTAACTGCTATGTCTACATTGTAAATATCACTCAACCCTACCAGAGAAGCTGTTCTTTGCTATAGATGGCAATCAAGAAGAAGACCCACAACTGCACAATGTGCAGAATGAGCAACTTTGGAGCCTTCAGGCATAAATGGGATGACTTTATCAAATACTTTACTTCAAGGCTCCAGAGAATTATGTGTGGAAAAGGCAGAAAGCTTATACAAACCAGAGGTGGTAGATCACTCCAATGAACCAGTGTCTTCTAGTCACAACATGACTGATATAAATATGTACTTATAGGATATGACTGTATGAAAAATTCATCTTAAATTCAAAATCCTAAAAGAAGAATGAACTCAAATTCCCACCCATAACCAAGAGCCAGCAGGCAGTCAATACCAATAGGCAAAGGGAAAATGATGTTTCTCCAATGGATGATCACTGGGACTATCAACCACCATTCAGAGCAGGGTTCATGCCTATGGATACTTGGCCAAATGATTGCCTTCTTTTTTTTTTCTGTCCTTTGTTTTGTTTCTAATTTTTGTTCTGTTTTTTTTTTCATTTTTTATTTTTATTTTTATATTTACTTAATAGCAGTGCAGAGAGAATAGAGTGCAATACAGGAATACAGTAGACTTTATGCAGTCAGTATAGTACAATTTGGGGTAATTCAGTTGAGTCCAGCTCATGGAGTTCAAGGACAGTTTGTCCAAGAAGAGCAATGCAGTGAGAAGCTGAGAGAAGCCCATTTGAAACAGTCATCTTGGATAGGACTTTTTGAGCCACAACTGATGACTTGAATTAGCTATCCAGAGTTCATAAAGAACTGAAAAGGGTAAGTTTATTCAGCAGTAAGTCTCAGAGGCTAAAAATGTCCTAGGTTTAAGTTAGAAGACAAAGTATGGAAGCTGAATCCTTCTAAGTCCAACCTTGGGTGGCTAGAACCTTCTAGGCCAAGGCATAAGGGATATATAGATAGAAACACTCTGAGCCAGTGCAAACCATGTGTTAGTAAAGCTTGGGTATCATTTATTCATTATGCATTATATACATACACTGTGTATTACATATCTATATAATACATATAATATACAGAATATATTACATGTAATATATAAATGCTACAGTTTTTATGTTTTTCAGAATACATTGATCAAAATACTTCAAAATTTAATGTCTATTATTGCTGATATGATCCTAGGAGAACATGTTAATCTGGTATTTTTTCCATGATCTTGAATACATTGTAGGTTCCAAAATTTAAATAAAAGAATCATTATTAGTAAACAATTTTGTGTATATTAATTAGTACAATAAACAATAAAATAAATTGTTTCACAAATTTTCTTGAATGATTAGATAAAGAGTTAATTTATTCATCCTGATATAAAATAAAATAACTTCAGAGAAGATATTTGCTATTTATTGTTTTAAGTTTTGAATTAGAGTATTCTGTCATGTGGCCAATTTAATATAGTTAATCATTGAAGTGAATAAAGATTCTACAACTAATATCTTTCCCTGATTAGATATCAAATATTCAGGAGAGACAGACTTAATGGAACTGGACACAATCAGAGATAATTATGCTATAGCCTATAGGCAAAAATTACCTTTCTTTCTTTTTAACTTAGGGTTTGTGATAATAAAGGCCCTACTCTCTCTTTGTGTAAATTGAATAGCTTGTGTAAAGTCACTGATGAAAGTAACCTAAAGTGTTTACTACCTTGCTCTCTACAGAATAAAACAAAAATATTTGGCAGTGATAAATTTTCACATGAAGTACTGAGCATGGGCAAACAAACAGTCCTTGATCCCTGTAGAAACCTGTTTCTGCTGGTTTCCACAGCCATGTTCTTTCCATAGCTCCTCAAGAAGGACTGGACCACGTGAACCTTTCTCCATTCATGTTGGAATGTTGACTGGATTCCTGTTGCAACAATTCTATGTAGTGTATCATGATTTTTGGAATTGTTGAAATTGATACTCAACTTTTAAATTGCATCTCAATTTAAACAACAAATGAAATAAAGGAATATATTGTACAACACTCCTCTTTTTGCACTTTTATATGACTTCTACTTCTCAAAAAGGGCCCAATCATGATCTAGAAAACCTCTTACTATCCAATAATACTGATATTAGGGTTCAGTCACAATTGCTCAGTACCCTTCCAGATAGTTAGGATAGGTCTGTAATCAGTATATCACCCCGTGGTTGCACATGTCATCCACTCATTTGATTCTAGCTTTTATCTTTATTTAAGTTCTCACTAATTGATTTGAACTCTCTTACTTTATTAAAGAGTTCAAAACCAAACTAACAGTACCGTATCTGTCTTATGATACTCATATGAGTGACATCTGCCCATGATCCAGTGTTTTTCTATCTAGACAACAGTGCTGTCAGAAGCAACAACTTCTCCAGAAATTCAGAATTTTGTCAATAATATATTTTCTTTCAAGAACAGCAGATTTATCTTTATATATATCCTGAGTATTTATAATTTAATATTTAATTATACATTGTGATAATACTGTCACTTTCATATTAATTATAGTAGCAATATTGTTACAGTGATTAAAATGTCTGAGATCTAATCTACTAAAACCATTGTGATTATTTTCTTTGTAGACAATAATATCTTACTTAATAAATGTTATCAGGATCTTGAGAAATCTTGCCATTGTGGGTAGCATATTTTTCCTTCTCATTTTGAACTTAATGCCTGCATACGACAAAAGAAAAGTTCTGGGTAAAATAAAACCATGTAATGTTCTTCAATTGCTTTATATAATTTCTAATATAAAATGTGAGCATATATATATGACATTTAAGGCACTTAGTATCAAAAATATCGGAATATTAAGTTTACCAACAATTACGTTTCTATATTTAATACCATTTCTGCAATTTCAGTGTCTTGAAAATGCAAGATAAACCAAATTCTAGAACTAACATTTTCTAATGCCAGCCTCTTACACTGCTCACTTACTACTGAGTAAATGGTATTAGCAACTGTCACTAGGACGTGAGACTAAGATATCTGTTCATCATAGCAAGAGCACATTAACTAACTGAAGCTAACATACAGAAAAGCAATCAATGTGATAGCATTTCTCATATGTGCCATATGAAAGTTTTGTACCAATATTGTGTTACAGAATTTCATTGGTTGTAAGTGAGAAGATATTACATTTCACAGAAGGTGATATGTAGAATAGATTTCTTAGAATAGGAAAAATTTATAAGTGCAGCTGCTCTTTCGTTGAATAAAAATTGAGGAGCAATTTGAGGAGCAAAATGATTGTTAGAGTGGTCAGGAACTATTTTTCTGTTAGCAGAGCTTTTATTCTTTCACAAATATTACTAATCTGAATTTCATATGTATTTCAAATACTTCTGATGTTGATGTTTTATAAACAAAAGCTATGGTGTCTTATTTTATTTGCCTATAATATTAGTGTAACCAGAACTTTATAATGTGTTTAGTTACACTAAATATTTGGTAATAATTTCTTAGCATTTCTGTTATTTGTATACTTCATGTTTCTGAGAATGACTTTATGTTTCAAAAAATATAACTTAGGCCAGCTGGTTAAACTACAGGGACACAAACTGTATATCTTAATATCTAACATTTTAAAAGATATTTCAATAATAAATTTTAATCACACTGAAAGGTATGAGCTGCTTCCAAATCAGATACTTGTTTTAATTTTAAATTTTGTAAAGAGTGTAGTTACTCTTAAATTTCTATTTTTAGTTTCTTATGTGTTCATACGTGATTTTGAGTTCTCATCATCATAGGGTGATTTGTCTCATTACATAGTAAATTCTCTACTCTGTGACTTACATCTTTATTAAATAATTCATTGGATACCTCGTGGTCATCTTCATTGTTTGTCCTCATCATGACTACTCCTGTGTTCATTGGTTCTTGATCACTGTCCATTAATTAGTATGCTGGTGATATATAAAATATCTAACACACAATGATGATACTCTGTCAACACACTAAATAACAAGGTAGACATGAGTTCACTAACTTGCATCTCCTGACCACAGCATTTCTGGTGTGATGGTAGGTTTGAACTGTCAACTTGAGAAATCTAAAATAACCTGGGAAAAGAGGTTGAGTGAAAAATTACATAAATCAAGTTTCCTTAGGTCAGGGGTTCTGACTAAGGTTGGGGGACCCTTTGCCTGAGTCTGGTTTTGGACTGTGAACAGCAGGGTGAGTGTAAGCACATGCAAGCATGAATGTGATCTTTGCTCTCCTGGTTGTGGGTAAAAGGCAACCAGTACTTTCAAGCTTCTGCTACTCTGACTTCCTTGCTGCAACAGGCTGTAATGTGAACCTGTAAGATGAAATAATCCCTACGTCTCCCATAAGTTGGCATGCCTGGATATTTCATTACTGGAGCATGAGATGAATTTCAGACAACTGCGAAATAGAAGAACAAGGATTATTTAGTGATGGATAGTACTAATTGCTAACATAACACACAGAAGGTAGGTCTCTACACACATCTATGAGGACTTACTCATATTAGGATTGGCCTCTGAGAATGACTGGGATAGATGGCCTTAAAGTATCTGATGTGTGAAAATGTATCTTGATTCTGAGTTGCAACTCCTCTGGGCAGAAGATGTTGGACAGTATAAAGTAGAAAAGAGACGTTCAACTATAACATGGTTGTATTTGTCCCACTCTGTTTCTTGACCGAAGGTACCACTGGGCCAGCTCCCTCAAGCTCCTTCTGTGGTTTCCCTGTGCAGGTGGAGTGTGAACAGGAAACTCTGGGTCAAAACAAACCATTCTCTATTAAGTTGTTTTTGTTACATTATTTCATCAGAGCCTTAGAAACAGAAAGGAAGATAATCACAAACATTTTTAGTGACCAAAGGCAAATGAAAGTCCAAGAATGAAGTTCCAAAGAGAGACTACTAGTTACATTGTCTTTTAGGCTATTAACAAATTTTCTGTAGCAAAAGCTAAATTTGTCTGATATAATATAAATTACAGGAAAAATAAATACAATTTATTCTTTATTCTAGAAATTCTTGAAATTTCTAGAAATTTCTTTCTTGTCCACTGCAAATACATTAAATATTATTCTGCCTTGAGTTTCCTACATTACTCATATATAAGTAATACTGACAGATTTTGAAAATACATTGAATTTTTCATTTGGATATATGCTAACTAGACCACACTATAGTCTATGATTTCAATAGATATAGTATGATTTCAATCATACATATGATGAAAATATTAATCTTAAAAGAGATAGATATTTTTATGATCACTGTATTGTTGTTTAATAAATTACAATTTTGAGACACATACCTTAACCATGAATTGACAATTCCTTATAAAGCAACTTTCCCACAATTAACCACTTAGATACCCATTCAGGACAAGAGATATATAAATATTAGCAAGGAAAAGAACTACCATTTATAGAAAGAGAAAGCAAAATACATTTTTAAAAAATTAAAAGACAGAGATACTGGTCTTCAAAACATGAACCATTTCTCTACTCCATGACTATGCTGTTCAGGTTTAAAACAGATTTTTCAAAACAATTTATATACATAGAATGTAGTCTTACCTCCTTTTGTCATACTAATATATGCTAGAATACCACAAATTCACAAGAAACATGTTTTCAGTCATATTAAGAACACAAATACAAATATAATGTCAAGAATTATAACTAGTTATAAAATTAGCTGATCAAAATAAACTTGAATCAATTTTAATGACTGCACACATTATTAAATGTTTTCTCTCCTAAGTGGTGCTGAATAACAGAACTCATAGTTTTGTTTGTTTTGTACTATTTGTTTTCTAAATATTTAGTAATGGGTACAAAAAGGGATTTAAGGGACAGATGTAAATATATATGATGTAATGTGAATGGTTTGTCCCCAGTTTTAATTTAACTTATTTATTTGTTTGTTTGTTTGTCTGTTTTTTTATATTTATTGAGACAAGGTCCTAATCACTGGCTGGTCTTGGACTTGCTTTGTCAACTGAGCTGCCCTGAAACTCATAAGGTACAATAACTTTGATCTCTTGAAAATAGGAATTGAAGAAGCACACCACCTTCTTTGGAACCAGTTTTAATTTTAATGGAAAAGTAGAATGAAACTTAGTGTAAGAAATTCATTTAAACATTGCAGAAATAAAGACATATTGCAGATTTATATTATACAGAGTGTTGTGCTTGGGAATAACGCATGAAAGTGATATAACTGACAGTCAGTTGATTAAAGAAACATAAATGTGATTTATTTTCAGATATGTATATTTATAGGTATGTAAAGAATACACTCTAGAAATTATTTTTCTCGGATATGATGTCTTGTGCTTTATGCTTATAATATTAAACTAGGAAAAAGTTAAAAATAAAACCAGTGAGCTGTTAATACTGCGAAGTGGATCCTTTTACAACTGCATGCCCAGTGCTTTCAATTTCAAATGAAAAGACCATCTCCAAAGCATTTATTTATAAGCTGGAATAGACAGGAGCAATTAAAATAAATTGGCTGGCATGGGTTAATTAACGTTTTTCTTGCATTTTTGAATGAACCGTGTCTTCAAGCAGAGGTTATAATTTCTGTCAACAGCATTCTCTATAGAAATGGCCAAGAGACCTGACTGTGACAAGGCATTATTTATCCCTGGCATTTTCAGACTGCAGGATCACGTTCCACAAACCATTAATACAGTACTCCATTACACTCTTCAAACTCCTAATTTAAATAATCCTATTTCTGTGTGGTGGACATTGAGTCATGAATATAGAATGACTTCATCTAATTTTACTTGACGTTCACTTAATTTTCAACTCTGTTAGCTGTGAGGTGAGTAGAAAATAATTTTGTTCAGAAATGTTGGACAAAGTGTCTGTGATTTTACTCTGGGAGATCTTGCTACTTAAATGTCTTAAATTGACTCCTGACTTAAATCACAGTTTTAAATGACAATGATTACTTTCAAAGATTTTTTTCTTTTGTTTCTCTCTATGTTGTTTGACTTTTTATGAATTTTGTAACGACTTGCTTCACCCCAATTTTAATCAGTTCCTCTCAACTTAAATAGAGCAGAAGTCAACATAGTTACCATTTTTTAAAAATGTATTTTTCTTTAAAAGCTAAAGCATGTACAATGTTTAATCACTTAAGATTGTATTTTTGTGATAATATATTTATAAAAACATTGTCTATCCTAATGATACATGTTATTTTTGAGTAGTTAAATGTACTTGGGAAGGGACTACAGAGGTGGCTCATTAGTTAAGAGCATTTCTGATATCCAGAAGACCCAGGTTCAATCCTATTACCCACAGGAAAGTTAAAACCATATCTAATTCCAGTTTTAGTGTATTTGGAACTGTTGCTTCACTCATACGCACAGACATACATACATGTGGCAAGACATATTATACATAAATAATATATAAAATAATAAAACAAATCATTTAAAATGTATCTGGATACATTATTGGAAAGCTTAGATAGGTAGATAGATAGATAAATAGATAGATAGTACTTGCTGCATAAAATTCTTAAATATTATATAACTGGGTAATTTTACTTTCATGAAATTATATAAAATAATGAAATGGAAGTATTATTAGCAATTTAAAAATTGTTATTTAGAATATGGAGGCAATATATTGTTAGTTAGACTAAGGGTTAAAGAATATATATGTCTCCTTTTATATCTACAATATACTCTATGCTTTTTTATATTATAATATTAGATATAAGTATAACAAATGTAAAAATTATAGATTTCTGCACAGATATATATGAATGAGTATGCTTATTACTTGAATTACATAGTATTTTTAATTACCTTTTAAAAATCTTTAAGAAAGGAAATACCCTGTTTATGATCTATTTTACCTTCTCAAGCTATTTATGCTGCATTGCCAATACATAACTTATCTAAATGTTTTAATTTAATTGCATACTACTATCCTAAATGAGTTTTAAAGATTTGCATTGTTTAATAAGTTTTTAAGAGTTTGTATTTTGAAAAAAAAAACTCCCCTAATATAATATTTTCCTCCTTTTCCTTTTATTTTTCTCAGTTATATTTAAATATGTGCAAATTCTTTTAAGTTTTAAAATTAAGGTATTTTCATTTTTCTTTTAAACTATATAATTCACTTTAATTCTTCCTCCTGTGTTCTCCTCTGGCCCAGCTTATCTCCACATTTCATGGTTTCAGACTTTGCCATCTGTTCTCACACGCTTTCACTGAGCACTTCTTTATAATTTTTTAGTCTCACACATCATTTCAGTGTTTACCTTATTTCCAAATATTGTATATAATTTATTGCAAAATATCGTATCAGTATCAATGAAAATATTTGTAAATTAATTTAATATCATGCAGCATTTAAAGGTTTAGAATGAATGAGTCATCAAGAGAGAAATTAATTCAGAATCCAAGCTGTGGTGACATATTTTAAGTGTCAAGGAATATTTGAACAAGTGGTAAAAACACTTATTTAGTAGACTGCCCTGTGAATATGAGTGAATCAAGCGTGGCGTTTCTGCCCTTGCTTGAGAATGCATGATCTCATCAGCTGGGAGCACAGACAGAAGCTCAGACTCAAAACAATCTTGGGAGAAGTGAAGGGTCTTTTCTCTCTCCTCTCCCCATGTTTAACTGAGAGACATCAGAACTCTAGACTTACCTGGCTTTTGGTGACAAGACTTTTCATCTTGAGACTTTACAAACTTTCAGTCCTGCGTTGAACCATAGTACTCAGTTTCCAGAGCCTCTAGGTTAAGATCTAGCCATAGGATCCTCAGCTTCTATGATCACATGCGACATTTTCCTCATGTCTATTTCTCCATTTTTTCCCTCCTCCTTCCTCTCTCTCCTCTCCATCCTACTCGCCCTCTACTCTCTTATACTTTTATACAGAATCCTTTATAACAATACACAAGTCATGAACCTGGAAACGATTCTGCTAAAACTACACTAGCTACAAGCCAAACCAAAAGTTGTGAATTCAGGAAGAAGACTGGAAGGAAAAACAGTTGAGAAGAACATAAGACACTGTATGGGGTGGTGTAATCCGTGTGTCCTACATGCATGTATGAAACTTTCAAAGAAAGTTTGGAAAAAACTAGGAATTATTGTTATATCTAGACTATGACAAAACACTCTAAACTATAATTAAGCTTCGTGATGTTTAACATCTGATAGCTCCTACAAAACATCTATCCAGTTCAGGTTAACAAGTTTTTTTTTTTCACCAGAATCATGAGAAAAATATTCTTAATACACATTTGTATGTTTTCCTCTCACATTCCTGCACATCTCCTTTTCTTATAACCATAACCACATGATACCTGTTTTTTCCAAGCTGAAGCTCATTGGATATTTGCAGAATATATTTTTGAAAAATTATCTCTTCCTATTTCTCCTACATGTTCCATTGCTAACTCAAAACTATATCAACTCACTACCCACAGGTACATGTTGTGCCTGCCCGGTTTGCCACAGTGGACTTTCCTAGATCAGACTGATATCTACACTTAAGCAAAGCCCAGTTATTTTCTTCCACTTATTTTGTGTTGAATCACATTTAACAAACTTTTTCCAGAGCATATGGTCCTCCTTTGTCTGTAAAACTAGAGAAAGAACTTTATCTGTTCCAGTCTTCAATTGAAAACAATTGAAGAACAATCTGAACCAGACATGAGGACTCTGCAGTTAAAACCTTGTATTTTTTCCTATCAAGCCATTGCTCATGTAGTATTACAAATCCCCAGCTGTCTTAGTTTCTTCCTAACAGGTCATAATGTCTGCAGTGCTAAGAAAACTTGGAATATATTTTGAACATTAAGGTTAATTTTTGGTTACCATTTTAATAGATGTATAAATAAATGAAATGATTAATTGAAAAATGGTTTTCCTACAGAGATGTAAACCTAGTGGTTATAACACTAATTAAATGTACCCACCCACCAAGATTTACTGTAGCGATATGATATGAAAAGTTAATATACACTAATATTGAAGACAAATATTTTACAAGGTTTAGTACACTAAATTCCTTTCCTTGTTGTCATTCATCATATTAATGATGAGTTGAATGATCTAATGTGTCACTCACTGACTTAAAATTCTCCCTTAACTCTGGTGAACAGAAGATGCTTTGATCAATAATATATTAATTACATTTCTTTTGTTTTATTGAATACCTTGACAAATAGCAACTTAGGGAAGAGTTTATTCTGTCTTACAGTTCCAGAGGGGATAGATAGCCTATCATGGTGGAAATTCAGAAGAACAGAAACATCACACAAACACACACACACACACACACACACACACACACACACACACACACGAGATGAAAGAATAGGAAGTGGGGACAAGCTACAAAATCTGGAACTGTATGTTCTCCACCAAGGTTTCACTTCCTAAAGGTTCCCCAATCTTTTGAAATACTACCACAAACTAGGAACCAAGTGTTCAAATACATAAGTTTATGGGAAGAACTTTTTATCCACACCACCATGTAGAAGAATTTTATACTGCAACATGGATGCTTTGATCACATCCAAAGACCTTCTAGGTCTTTTTAATTTGGTAGGAATGCAGACACACCATGAATTACAGTGTGATCTGGCTGGAATACAGACACACCCTTAGGACACACCTTTAATCTCCAACAATGAATGGTAAGGTTAGTTTGTAGAAGGAAGCACATTTTTTGAAAGGTAGACAAAGTGACAAATCAGAGAAAGATTGTACAGAATAGGCTAGAAGAGGGAATTTAGGAAAGGAGCACACAAAGCGAGATGAAGCAGTGTTACCAGGAGAGTTTGACAGAGACAGATCAAAGAGAGAACAAACTAGACACAGATGAAGACCGAATAAGACAGAAAACAAAAAGGAGCCTGAAGATTAGAACAGATTACTAGTTAGTTTGAGGCCAAGCAGAACAAGTCAGTCAGAATCTGAGAGAAGTGTGTTTGCATCAGTCATCTTGGAGGGAAGTGTGATCCAAAACAGCAGAATTTAACCAACCAGCCAGAGTTCAGAAAGAGCTGGAAAGGGTGAGCTGATTCATCAGTAAATCTCAGAGGATTAAAGAATTCTAGGCCTAGATTAGATTGCACAGAGACCAGGAGCTTCCAGAACTAAGCCAAGCAGACAGAGGCGGTAAGCCTCTTAGATGACAATTGCATCAGGCAAATAAAAGTTACTTTTTTAACACCAGATGTGGTATATAATAGAAATAATGTAATCGTATTCTACCTTCCAGATTGATAGTATGGAAAATATAGGTTTAAATCCTATTGTTTGTGGTCCATTCCTACTATTATGAAGACATTGCCATAGTTAAAATATAAAGGAAACAAGAGGTAAGAAGAAGAGTCCTTGTGTATAAACCACCATTAGATAAATAATCCTAGCCATGGCCTATCTGTAGTAACCATATTTTGTTTATAGATTTAGAAAACACATAATACTTGAAGACTGCCAAGTGGGTAAGAGCTCTTGATGTTTCATTACGTACATTCTTTGTGCTGTATGAGAACATAAAGCAAATGGAATAAAGTCTTTCACCATGGTAAAACAATGTTTGCTAGAAATGCAAATGTTAGATGTGGAAAACAATTATGGATGATGCAAAACTGTCTTTGCCAAAATATCTTCATTTCATGGATTATTTGCAAAATTTAAAAAAAAAGATAACTTTGAAAATTGTATTTGATCTTCTAATATTTTTTTGTTTTGAATCACTTTGATCTGATGAGAAACTGAAATATACACGTTGTGTGAAATTAGCTGGAAAATTATTTGTGTAGCATTTTGAAGCTCTCTTCGAAGGAAGGGTCACTCTTTGACTCAAGAATCATGATGATGAATGCCTCTACACTTAAGTAAATACACAATAAACTTCCTCATCATTTGTTTTTCACTCACCAGCTTGAGAGTCCTGATTATTGTCCCATTGGCTTTTCTCTCTTTATTAGTTACAACGTTAGTCTGAGAGTCCATACTACATCTCAGTTTTTATTTGTAACTAACAAAGACCAAGTTCTCTTGAGTGTGACATCTCTCTTAATTTAAAGAGCTGAAGTAAAGAAAAAAAAAAGTGTGTGTGTGTGGGGGGGGTGATTTGTTATCAGGGTCTGAGCCAAAAAATAAGAGAACATTGAACAACATCAAGACAGTGAGTCAGAAATAAATCATCCTGGGCTCTCCTTCACTGTGCTTAGACCTTTATTGTATAATCTAAGGTCCACACACACTGAGTGAAACAGAGTGCTTAGTTAACACTATCTGTCAAATGATCACTTGATCTACATATTTTATCATAGTCATACCCAGAAGTGACACTTAACCAAATAAATGGGCATGTTTTATACCAGTTAAGTTTATATAAAATTAACAATCATAACAAAAATAACTGGCCCACAAAACTTCTGAGTATGAGAAGTACATGTTGTAGTGTTATGTCAATAGAGGTGTGCTTGCTGATTCTCAGTATTGGAGAAAACTAGAAATGTCCAAAAAACAGTGTTCATTTCACTTGGGAAATACATGAAAAACAGAGCTGCAACTATCTAAGATCATTTGTCTATAAAAGGAACATATCTCATAGCATGCAACTTTATCTAACATAAAAATTTAATTTAAATGTAATTTTTTAACAATAACAAAACAAACTTCTAAATATTCTAATTCTAAGTGCGTATTTGACAACTTTGCAAACTACATATGTGCTTTACTAAGTATATTCCCTGAAATGACTGAATTGTCTATATTTACTAAGATATGTACTCAAGGAAGTTACACCATAACTGGACAAATTAAAGCATATGGCAAGTTTTGTGCCCCTACTGTGATCTCAAAGTAAAGGACAAATACAGCATTTTTAGAAAGTTCCCCCAGCTGGGCTGGGATATTAGTCCTCTACAATAATCCCAGCACAGCATACACTCTAAAGTGCTTTACATATCCCCTGCTGAGGGTAACACTGAGCTTGCAGACACTCTTGAAGTGCTGCATAAATGACAACACCTATTTCATAACAAAGAGCAGCAGATTGTGACACCTTGCTCTTTTTTTGTACAAATTAATACCTAGCACAAAATGTCCACATGAGAGAATTTATTTTTAGTGGCAAACTGTAATCTTTGTTCACAATCCTATATCTTGTGACAAATACCAATATATAATAATAGAAACAGTTAAAAAATGTTCTTAAATGACTTTTAGTTTTTAAAAGCAAAAGTACAATCTCATGTAAGACCCCCACCAATGCTCTCATCTGCCAAGATCTTACTTGGGTTAGCTGTTGGAGTATGCAGGAAACAGTTGATGAAGCTTATTGCTCCCTATAAAATTTCTAGTTGAAGAACCTGTGAAGTTTGATAGTCTGAATTTCGTCTCTGTGATAACTTCATGAACATGCAAATTCTCCTTCTAACTAATCTTCCTCTAAAGACATCTATAACTTTGCCTACTTTTTCCCCCTTTTTTTCTCCTTTATTAATTTATTCTTGTTACATCTCAATGGTTATCCCATCCCTTGTATCCTCCTATTCTTCCCTCCCTCCCATTTTCCCCTTATTCCCCTCCCATATGACTGTTCCTGAGGGGGATTACCTCCCCCTGGCTAAGATCAGAAATTCAAGTGACACCACATGCTGGCTAGGAGGTGGGGAGAGAGGAACACTCCTTCATTGCTGGTGGGAATGCAAACTAGTACAGCCACTTTGGAAATCTATCTGGTGCTATCTCAGAAAAATGGGAATAGGGCTTCCTCAAGACCCAGCTATTCCACTCCCTGGAATATACCCAGAAGATGCTCCAGCACACAACAAAAAAATTTGCTCAACCATGTTCATAGCAGCCTAATTCACAATAGCCAAAACATGGAAACAGCCTAAGTGTCCCTCAATAGAAGAATGGATAAAGAAACTGTGGTACATATACACTATGGAATACTATTCAGCTATTAAAAACAAGGAATTCCTGAAATTTGTGGATAAATGGATTGAGCTAGAAATGATCATAATGAGTGAGTTAACCCAGAAGCAGAAAGACTCAAATGGTATATACTCACTTATATCTGCATATTAGCCCAAGGGACATGTCCCATGAAAGTCTTCACTTACCAGGTAAACCTTAAACTTTGCCTACTTATGTCAACATTCCTTGAGAACTTAATTATGGTCTACTGGCAAGCAGTATGTTTTCAGATACCTGGGTAATATATATGTAATATAATGAGAAGATCATCTCATTTATATTGTTTTATGTTTTTCATTTTTGTTTCCTTGACATCTTAGCTACTTTTCTATTGTTATGATAGAGCACTGTGACCAAAGCAACTGATAGAAGGAAGGGTTTGTTTTGCTGGACCCTGGAGTCCAATTCAGTAAGGGGGCCGCTGCGAGAGACCACTCAAGTCACACAGGCTGGAGGTATAGATAAAATTTATTACTGACACATCTGAAGTCCCAGTTGTTGATGTGTCAGGGTCCCTCAGCACTCGGAAGGTGAAGGACCCAAGTAGCTGTTACAGGCTAGTTTTAAAGGCTAAAACCTCCCTCATGGTGATATTTGTACACCACTTCTGTCTCCTAGGTAACACTAGAAAGAGCAGAAGATTTGACCCTCCTTCAGATTTAAAATTACATATGAAAAGGTGGGGGTATCAGGCCTTAATGAGTTGATGCACATTAAAAGAGAATTACTTCCTCTTTGTCAAAAGAAAATAAATTAAGTTTTATCTCTAGCCCTGTCTAAAAATATGGTATCCTCTTCTGCTGCAAATAATAGAATATTCTATTCTATTGTTCCCTCACTTAGTAGTTAGTCTGGTTAGAACCGTCAATAATCTGTTTAGGAGAAACCCCATCAAGAGAGCAGATAATTTGCAGAAAGGATAAAGAGATGAGAAAAATAGTCCTTTCCTAATAGATAATGCACTTAAATTACCCAGAAACCGCTCTGTGGCAGGATGATGGGCTTTGCCTCAGGCTGAGGGCTGAGGCAAAGGCCCCTTGGAAACACCACAGATACCCCACTGAGATGGACATTGTGATGAATTGAGAAGAGGGAGAAGAACCTGAGACATCAACCAGGCTATTGGGTTGCCAATCAACCCTCAAGGGGAGGAGGGAACCAGTGGAAGTCTAGGGGGTTGCTGGCAGAATGGTAGAGGAGGTTGAGAGTTGACAGAAGGTTGTGGTGGTGTAGATTGCTTCCGCTGGGTGAAAATCTGCATATAGGCCCAAACAACCTAAAAAGTTCGCCCTGTAAAACTGATTCCTGGAAGGTTTATTGCTTTTTTGTTTGTTTTGTTTGTTTGTTTAGTTTTTTGAGACAGGGTTTCTCTGTGTAGCCTTGGCTCTCTTGGACTCACTTTGTAGACCAGACGGGCCTTGAACGCACAGGGATCATCCTGCCTCTGCGGATTGGTTGTTTCAAACATTTGAACATCCACAAATTGCGTAGGCAGATCTGGGGTAAGGTCAGACTTAATCACACGGGAACAGTCCTTGGTTCCTGCTTTTCTCGGAACCTGAGGGTAGATGTTTGTCTGAGCTAACTAAACATCTAGTTAAATTCAAACCTGGAACATTGTGTGCGGGCCTCAAGGGGTGATTAAGCAAACACCATAAGATCGTATGAGGGGTCTTGGCTCTTTACTCACTCGAGTACCTGTTTCTCTCAGGAATTTGTCCTTGTGTATCCTCCCTATCTTTTATGGCCAGCCAGTCCCTGGAACACTCAATAGGCCTTTGTCTCCTAGCTCCACATTCTTTGTGACTTGTCATCTGGGACCTTGGGCTAGCATACCTACCAACCTGCATTTATGACTTAGAGAGCTCTGCTCTTCTGGTTGCTTTAATGCTAACTAAAATTTTTCCCTTTCATTCCCCTTATCTCTTTTCCCTCCTGTATAGAATAGTTGGGCTGTATAATAAAGTATAATTGATAAGAAATCTACAGCCAACCCCTCCTAGCCATTTAGTTGCTAACAGATCTTCACAGCAATGCTCAAAAAGTATAATTTTTTTTAATGATGCCCTCAATTTCTTTCCTAAGGATCACCAAAATCTTAAATGTGCTTTCTCATTGGTATTTTCTCTGAAGACAACCAGACTCCTGCTGGCACAGTTCTATTACCGAGTTTGTTGGTTTTCTTGTTAGCTCAAGGCATGGCACTCCCACCCCTCTTATTTGTTTCTCTCCTTTTGGTAGGTTCTGTGATATATGGGTTATCTGTACTACCTTTGTCCCCCTCTACTTTAAAAAAAAAAAAAGTCCTCAATCCACTTCTAAATTCCTTTATCATCAAGATTAAGAAGCCACCAACAAAGCAAAACAGAACAAAACAAAACAAAAGTAACATGGTAACATGAAGTCCTACTTTGTATACTAAAACCTGCAACGAATTAATAGAAAAAGAGATAATGTGTTAAGAATATCAAGAAATAGCAAGAAGTACTCTGATAAATTCTCGTAATAGTCAAAGATAAACTTTGAGGCACTTTAAAAGAGAAGGAACATTCTGTTTGTTTGTTGTTTGGGGGCTTCTTCTTTATGTTTTAGTTTTGTTTTCTTTGTTACAACAGGACCTCAGAGTAGCCTGTTTTCAAATGTACTATAAAGCCACGGGTAACCCTGAACTCCTCATTTTCCTTCTTACTCCCAAGTACTTGGCTAAAAACTTGAATGATCACAGTGTTAGGATTCTTCTTCAATCTGCCTACCTGTGATGTCACTGCTTACCTGCCACAGGGGCGTATCCCTGCCCAGGGCCATATAAAAGACAGACCCTCCAGGTGGCTCTCTCTCTCTCTCTCTCTCTCTCTCTCTCTCTCTCTCTCTCTCCACTCTTGCTCTCCTCTACCCCCTCTTTACTTTTTCTGTCTCTCTCTTCTCTCTCTCTTTCTGAGGTACCTCTTCCCTCTTTCCTTCTCTCCCATGCTCATTTAATAAAGTCTCTATAATATAATACCTGCCTGGTACCTTGTATTCTATCATCTGCCTTTAATTTTTATATGTAACACACAGAACTTATTTTTTCCTGTTTTTAAAAAAGGTACACAAACAATTTTTTATAATGTCCTGCAAATCATATCATAGATGGCCAAAGACAATAGAAAATTAATGAAAATATAAAAATCAGTTCCTATTTTTAGCTGTTGTTTTTCCATAATCACAAAGGCTATACTAGAGAAATGATTCAGTTACCACAAGCATTGTAAACTGGAAGGGGATAATGCTTTCAGTTTCCTTTAAACTCACTTTATATTTTTTGTGATTAGATATTGATTTGTCATTACTCTGATTTATTGTATTCTCAGACACATACGTCGTCAGTGTTTATTTTAAAGCTATTTTTCTAATGCAAATTTCTACCCTCGAGATTTTAATAATGCCAGAAGCTCCCCTGATTACTTTATGTATTTTTCTTATTACTTTGCTATAAAATGTTTCAAAGACACATGACAGAGGACATGTATCCTTAGCAGTACTAACAATTATCATTCAGTTTGTCCACTCTCCCTCTTTTCTTTTTCCTTTTTCCTTCTTTTCTTTTGTCTCTTCATCTTCTTTACACTCATGCTAGGACTGGCAGTATTGAGCCCAGAGTCTTATACAAGATATTCCACAATCAACGAATAGGCTGCAGTCTTATATCTTTCTCTTTTTTTTCTTTAAATTTCTATGGAACCAAGCAAACAGACTCAATGTCATCATTATACCTGAAATCAGCATACTCATGCTTTGATAATGTAGTATGAAAGTAAAGACTATGGAATATGAGAAAAAAAACTTGTTCTTTTCATCAAAAGTGACATATAAGAAACTAAAAGTGATGGGGGGAATGAGAAGTATGCGATAAAAGTCTTATTCAAGAATAGTATCTCTGTCCAGAAATCATACTGCATAAAAATTTCAATTATGAGCCAATCACAGAAATAAGAAGATTGATGATAGGAATTGATGTTTTATGATATGTGCATTTCTGTTTTATCTGGTGTTTGAATATCTATTGTTCCTGGGACATATTTGTTTATATTTTTCTTCCATTTATAACATATAAACATGACCACCACTGTTCTTATTCTCTCTCTCTCTCTCTCTCTCTCTCTCTCTCTCTCTCTCTCTCTCTCTCTCTCATCTCTCTTTCTCTGTCCTTCCTTTCTTCTTTATTTTTTTATATATAGCCTTAAGCCTCGATTTGTGCCTCTCTTTCTACTTTGCAATAAAGCCATCATATTTTGAATCAATTAAAATATTCTCCACTAAGTACAAAAGAGCTTTCATGGTCTAGCTGCCATGGCAATGCCTTCAGATACACCTATTATTTGTATCCCGTCCAGCAGGACCAGTACTTACGGGGTCGCGAGGGGAGCCATACCTGAGAGATGGGACGGAAAAGAGAGAGGCAATGCCAAGTAGCGTTCCTATCAAGGTCTGTTTATTGAATCAGAAGCAAAAGCTTATATGGGGTGGAGGCAGGGGCTAAGCAGCAGGGGTGGGGGCCCGAGAATGCCTCCAGATGATGTCATCAGGGGAACATCCTGTGGTTCATCTGGGAACAATTCCTATCTTATCTTAGCTAACTATCTCTTGGAAAGTCCTGAGCTAACCTGCTAAACAACATCTGCAGGGGGTGAAAGGAGGAAGTTATGCAGAGGCCGAAAGGAGGAAGTTAGCTTTGGAATGGGGCATCAGCATCTTTCTAAGCCAGTAGATTCGTTTAGCCTTGAATGACCCTGGGCTGGCTCCGAACAATTTGCTCCACTAAATTTTCAAGCATTCTTTTTCTCCCTTACCCCTGCAATATAATATTGTTACTAATTGTTTGTAAAGTTTGCACAATCCACCAGATCACACTAATAACCCCTTCCTCCCACAACTCATCCTCCCACCCTTATACCCCACGAAAAACAAAACCACCGAGTACAATTTTTGTTGCCCGTTAAGTCCAAATTTTTCTATTGTCTGAAGGCTAAACATGGTGTGATTTAGAGCAAACTGTGGCTAGATACATGAAAAACCAGGAAACAAACTTTTTTAATGTGCGGCACCCTCTACACTGTATTCATTTTTTTCTGGTTTTCCTTCCTCACATGGGAAACTGAAAGAAAAGTCATGCTTTTCTTTACCTAGAAAAAAAAAAGTTTGAGTGGTTAATTGTTGTATAAAAATAAACAATTTTAGTGGCGTGCCTGTAATCCCAGAACTCACGGCAACAAAATTAGGCAGATCTTTTTGGGTTCCAGGCCAGCCTGGACTATAAAGCAAATTCAAGACAGTGAAGGCTACACAGAGAAACACTGTCTCAAAACAACAATAACAATAATAATATAAACAACTTTAATCCTGAAAAACTTTTCATAACAGCAAAATTAATGATCATTTTTTTTTTAGTTTATTTAGTTATAACTCATATTTTCTAAGTGCTCACCAAGTTGGAAAGTCACTCTTCCATTAAAGAGGTCAACTTTGCTGAAGGCTCATACAGAGAAAATTTGACCACTTTCTTGCATTGGAGATGAAAGGACTCAATTACATTTGATGTCAGTGCTGGGTTGGCTCCTGAGGCAATTCATTTCTCAATGCTGCCTTGGCAGCTCATTTTGTGTTATGCAAGGGATATGTTCCAATACTTTCAACCATCCTAATAATAGACCATCTGAAGTCCATTCTTTATTTGTGTGTATTTTAAGTTACATGAATTCCAAATTGTGAACAACTTCATTTCTCTTATCTTTAATTTTTACATTTCTTCTTTTCTAGAATCGTTACTTCTTATAGCATCTATGCAATCATAATAAGCCTTAAGTATTATAATTGTATTATATTGTGTTTTGTATTATGATAATAGTGGATTAATTTTCCCCTGACAAAACTATATGCATCTTCATTACAATTTTCTTTAAATGTAATTTACTTTTACATATTCACAATGTCATTGTGTTATTTATCTTAATATTCATAAATTATTTTAATGAAATTTATTTTTGAAACTAAAGCAGTTTGCTTCTATAAGAAACAGGTGATAAATTTAAAAAAAAACTATTTATTCCACTATTTTCTTTCCAAAAAAGTTCATTTTATATACTATAACTTTTTAAACTAAATTTAGAAAAAAGCCTCATCTGGGTATTATAAATATTAAATTACTTATTTTTTATCATTAATATTAGTTTCTATGTTTACGTAGGCAAGCGTTTCAGCAGGATATAGTCATTGAATATTTTGTATAAAATTTGTGTTCTGACCTGGATAATGGCATTGTTCCATAGCTATCATGAAAAGGATTCTAATGGCTAAAGGAAATTATAATATATATTCTAATATTATATATATACACACACATATATATATATATTATAAGCAATTTATAATGAAAATGCAAAATAATTTAAGAATAACAGTACTAAATTTGGACACTTCTGTAAATTAATAACAAGTATTAATTTGATCAGTCTTGTACTTGCACAACATATAATGCATGTCTAAAAGAAATCCTATGCTGAATGAAATAATAAGCTCAGTTGTCTAGATAAACATGACTAGATTATGGGAAATTATAGAGTTAATTCACTGATAAAGAAGATAAATGGCTGACCACTATACATTAATTATTATTCTCCTCATCATCAAATAATTGATAAGAGACCACTGAACCAAAACAGGACTTGTTTTGTATTATGGCTAAGGTAGTATCACTCTTAAATGGGGAAGGCATGGCACCATGAGAGTCCCTAAAAGCTGAAATGTGCAGCTACAGTCTTCCTGGTGAAGTAACAAGTAGAGAACACACAAGAAGCCTACTTTAAGTTTACAGATTCACAAAATGACCTGCATCTTTCAGAAAGCCTGAACCTCCTAATGGTTTCTGAAACTTTTGTAACCACATTGCCAGTTATTGACCAAGTATTCAAGTGCATGACACTCCATATGCAAACTTTACCATACCATAGCATGGTGGCTTCACAATATTTTATGTAGTTTGTTAAATCTAATGGTCCATGTGGTGTAAAGATCTATTGCTTCTACCCTTGTTCCTTCATTGTTAGTGGACAAGGTTATTTTTAAAAGATAAAAGGAACAATATAAAATCTGTGAATATAGAGCATTAAAACAATACAGCAGGACTCTACTTTCACAATTTAATATATGAAAAATTAAAAACAGAAAATCAGCCTGACCTACAAAAAAGAGACTTGATACCCTATGAGCATATACAGGGGGAGGAGGTCCCCCTTAGTCACAGTCATAGGGGAGGGGAGTAAGGGGAAAACGGGAGGGAGGAAGGAATGGGAGGATACAAGGAATGGGATAACAATTGAGATGTAATATGAATAAATTATGTATATATATGAAAAAAATTAGCCTGACAAAGACAAGCAAATAAGGAAAACCATAAAACTATATTAGTTCAGAAAAGGATTAAAAATTGTGGTTTGTGTGTGTGTGTGTGTGTGTGTGTGTGTGTGTGTGTGTGTGTGTCATGTATCAGACCTCATGCAGATGCAAGAGTTAAGACCTCTATAGTAATCTATTATTTTTTTAAAGACATTGTTACTCCCTGGACCTAAAAATCATTGGTTGTGGGACTGGCTAATTAGTTCCAGAATCTACTATGTCTTTGGCCAGTGGTGTGAGCTTCCAGAGTTGGGTTTGCTCAGATTTTTATACTTTGTACCAGTTTTATATCTAAAAATTTCATTATTTTTGAATTTATATAAAATGAGAATAGTCTTGATTTTATGTACTAACCCTTTATTAAATGTCTGAACACATTGCATCCTACAAATAATTGTTACTTTTAGTTGGTTATTACTTCTTATGAAGTTAGTGCTACTTTATTGTTACTCTTCTGACATTTTTGAAGCCATAAATGCATGCTGCAGTTTTTCAATAGTTTTCTCATTAATTGACTAATTTTTATTATTTTTACCCTTTTTCCTTATTATTTTGGGAGGTTATTATTTTAATTTTCAAATAATAAATTAGTAATGGCTTAGTTTTTAAAATTTTAGTGCATTCATTCTTTTGTTTATTCACAGCTTTGGACCCTTCAACTTTTTAAGGGAGATACTAGTTTATATTTATTTCCAAGTAATATCTTTATCTGATTAAGTTCTGAGATTGACAATACTAATTTGAAAAACGTTTTCCTGTTCGCTAATAAATAAAAAATTAATGTCAACTATTTCTTAACTATGTAGAAGGATTTATTAATGAAGTAATGCAGGCCTTATGTATGTTGTAATGTTATTAATTAGCTGTTGGATTTTCTTTGGTATTTACAGGCCTATTTGGATTTCCAACTTATAATTGTGTGAGTCATCATAGATTAAGCTTGTAGTAATTTTTTATTATAAAAATTTTAATATAAAAATTATAAAAGGTGATATTAATTATCACTTTTATAAGCATAGTGTTCATTTCTGATACACAGTTGCATTTTTCTTTATTATAGATCCAATAAAATTGTATTAATTACACTGAGCTAATAAAGAACTAGATTCTGGACATGCTGAATTTTGTCTGATTTCTTTCTCTCCTTCTTTGTCTTCTAGACATCTTTCTCTTTGTCCCTTCCTTTCCATCTCCTTACTGCCATTCCTCATGTTCCCCTACTCTTCTATTTTCTCCTTCCTCCCTTGTTCTCTCTCATGCTCCATTTAGTGTGTGTGTGTGTATGTGTGTGTGTGTGTTTGTGTGTGTATGTGTGTGTGTGGTTGTATGTGTTGCTATGGAACAACCCAGAGAACTAAACATATTAAAATGCTTTGTCACTAAACTATGCTCCTAGGCTTTATTTAATCCTCATTTCAAATATCTGAGTGATTTCCAGTTTCATGTAGAATTCCTAGAAGAAGCTATGGCAAAAGAATTGGCTGATGTGGTTGGCTGTGATCTTAAGAGGTTGGACTGCTATATGTCCAGAGACTCATTACCTAATCCCTTGCTGAGATAAAGGTGTCCCATGAATACCCACCCATTCCTTGCTAAGCTCTGGGTCAGAACTAAAATCGTTCAAGTAATAGACAAATATTCTTTAAAAGCTATTCACTTTCCATACTCCTAGCTCCATCAACCCAATAGCTGAGATTGTCATCAGATAGCATCTGAAGTGTAGTCTTGTTGTAACCTCCTCACTGGTTTACCCACTTTAATCCATATCTTTTTCTGTTCTATAATCTATAAAACTCCAGGAAACTGTCTCAGTGCTGGAATATAGGGTATTGTATTCAATAATAGGAATATTGAATATAGAGTAAGGTAAATCTGTACCCTTGACTATCATCACACAAATTGTTCTCTGGAGCAGGTTGTATCTTGCTGCCAGTAAAGTGAGAGTTGTGTTTTTGTTTTGACATTCTCTGTTTTTGTTACTAATTTCTTCAATTTCCCTTATAGTTTGGGCATAACAGTATCATTTGTATTTTTTCCTGTTCCTGCTACTGGATTACAGTAATGATGAATTGCTTTTCAGCTCTTCTCTTTCTTGACTTGTCTCTGAGATAACACCCATGAAACCATGCCAGCCAGCCATGGCTGGGGTCATTATGAGTGTCTCTTTCCCTCCTGACGTTCACTCAATCCTATGCCAGTGACTATCTTTATGATTTAAATGTTTCTATCAATTTATGTTTCCTAATCTTTATACAAATGAACTGATATTCTCAGCAACAGCTCAACGTAAGTTTTCTTAGAATTGCAGAAGTACCTGAGTATTAGGCATATTCCATCTTATGGATAATTTATTTTTACTCTGTTCTTATTTTTTAGTAAAATTTAAAGACAACAGGGAAGACATTTTAGATTTGCACATATCAGATTTGTCATCTAGTTGTAAATATTTTGCAGTTTTAGTAAGGTGTATGCTTTAATTCATTTGAATGTACATAAATAACATCATTTAAGTTTTTAAATTTTACTTTCTATTTTATTACCTGATATTTACTTACTTATTTTTATTTCTTATCCAGTGTTTCATTTTAACCATTGTAAATTTTCTTATTATTATTTTTGCATTTGTACCAGACATTCTTTCTCTAGTTTTATAGAATGCACTATTCATGAAACTGAAAATTGATACTTACCTCATTCTCCTTCTAAAGTATAAGTATTATATATACCTACATATAATGCATGAATAGTGTGTTTATATTTTAGGCTTCTGAAATTAGTTTTGAAGTTATTCTGTTTTATAATTTTTTTTACCATGATCTTCAATTATATTTTTATTGATAACTTCTCTCAAGTTTCTTTTTACTATATAAATAAATCTTCTTATAAATTGTTTTTAAAATGTATTTGTTTATATATATGGGTGTCTTGTCTGCATTACTGTCTGCATAATAGAAGAGTACATAGGACCAAATGGGACTATGGCTATAGATGGTTGTGAGTTGCCCATTCTTACCTGTAAGTACTTATACTTCCATTATAGCTTCACCATTTTTATTTCTTTCTTTAGAGGCAGAAGTTTCTCATCAAAAATCATTTAACACATAATGTATTTATATATTTGAATCCTACTTATTTCATTTTCTGTATGCATTTAAAACAAAATGAAAGTCTTCCCTGAATTGTAAATGCACTTATCTGAAGGTGACTTTCATGTGTGTTTACTCTTTGTATTTCAAATTCACCTGAGTTTTGGATTTGTATCGTCTCTGTCTTTGGAACCACAACATTTCAAATGTATATTAATTACATATGTGTAATATTAACCATTGTGGTTCTAGGACTAACCCAGCATACTTTGTGTTTTGGAGATGCTGAAGCAGAATGTGGATAGTTTACCATCAATGAGAACTTATTTCTCATATCAGGACTGGGGACATATAAGGCCAGCAGTGTTAGAGAGTCTGCTGTAGACCACATTGCCATTTATAGACATCACTTTCTAGTTGCATCCTCATGTGAAAGGAAGGACTAGGCAGACTTCTGAAACATTTTTTTTATATAAAATCAAATTTTCACTTATGTACTTTCTCATGAATCACATTTGTATGATTTTTTTTCCTTTCTGATCTAATCATCTACATGAGACCCAGCCTAATGTCATCATACTGTGATAAGGATGACAATTTAACACTTTCAGTAGGACACATGATGATCATGATGTCAGGGGGACAATAAACATGATGGGTAGAACTTGGAAAAAAGTAATCTTGAAGGCATATGCCCTGTTCTTGCTCATATACTTAGACAGACTATTGTAAAAATCCTTAATTCAGATCTCATTATGAAGCCTCAATATTTAAAATAATCAACTGTCTTGACTCTACGGGTAAAAACCTCTGAAACAACAGACTGCCACGTGATCAAATCATGGAATTTTTAACAGCTTTAGAGAAGCATTTAGACTTGAGGTACTACTGCATGCCTGTACTGGGGTAGTTTCATGGCAGAAGGCACCCTTAATGCTTACGTATTACTTAGGCTACATAAAAGTTGTTCTACTATGTCAAGAACTAAGGCACCAGGGCCTTTTCTCCCACCTGTGTGCTAACAAGTTGGTATCATCAAAAGACTTTAGCTTCATTATAATGTTATTATGCTATGGTCCTTAGAGTAGCATAGGAAGAAATATGATTTAGCTTAGAAAAAAAGAGGCACCATAGGCAATGGATATGCCACTCTCCAGAACATAAATATTCATAAATAATCTTTCTTAAAATTCATATTAAAGAACCCCTTGCGCTTTAGAACCTTCTGTGATTTTGGGACCCACCTATGGGATAACCCACTCTAATCTCTCTTCACAGTGCTTGCTGATGCTTTGCTAAATGAACATTTAATTAAACTACTTGTGTCTTCCTACTGAATTAATTTATTTGAAGACAGAAATACCTGGAGACCCCTGTAACAACAGAATCAAATGGTAGAATTTAGTTTTCTAATTCATAAGTACAAAATTAAGCATATTAATACATGTATACTCTGTGGTTCTATATACACATGCACATTTGTTTTGTGTGTGTGTGAGAGGGTGTATGTATTTGTTCACCTGAGTATTATTAACTTGCATAAGAATTTCACTGAAAAACATAGCAATGTGTTTGCTACAACTTCTTCACTCTTATGCCTTAGCATGTCCAAACGCTTTAAATGCATACAGTGTGAGTGTAGTTATTATAGTCATAACCTGACGGAAGTATAATAATGCAGTTATCATGTATTAATAAAAATACAAAATGTGATGGTTAACCTCAGTTGTGAACTGGATGAGATCTGCAGTTACTAAGCTGACAAGCTTGTGGATAAACCTGTGAAAAACTACCAAGATTGGGCTAATTCTTGTGGGAGACTCACTTCTCAGACTCATTCGCTAGATTTGAATCTTGGACTGTATGAAAAGTTGAAAATGAGCTGAGGAGAAGCACACATAGCCACTTCAAGTTCATTCTGCCTTGACTTCTTTGTCATGATCAATTATACCCTCAAATTGTGAGCCTAAATGAACTAGTTTTCTCTTAGGTATCTTTGGTAGGGATGTATTATGACAACACAGTAATAAATAAGACAAATAGCATGTTTGCTTCTTTCTAAGGAATAATTTGGTGGTAAACACCATCCACTTTGTTATCAGAAGTGTAGAGTGAAGCTAGTTAAAAGGTTATCTCTATTTAATAAATAGAAAAGATAAAATTGAGATTTTATTCAAGATTGAAAAATTAGCATTAGAGATATTTGAAATTATTAAAGACACTGTGTGCATTCTCTAACTTTAATGACAGCAAATTTTTAATGAATGGGCTGCCTGGTTTTATGTCAACTCGACACAGCTAATATCATCTGAGGGGAGCAAGTCTCAATTGAGGAAAGGTCTCTATAAGATGGAGGAGGGCCCAGCACATTTTGGATGGTGCCATTCCTATGCTGCTGCTCTTGGGTTCCATTAGAAAGCAGGCTGAATAAGCCATGGGGAGCAAGCTAGTAAGCAGCATTCTTCTGCTGCCTCTGCATCAGCTGCTGCCTCCAGCTTTGTTCCTGCTCTGTTTAAGTACTTATTCTGACTTATTCACAATGATGAAACAGCAAACCCTGTTTGTGAGAGTCTGTGAGGACAAGCCTAAAGGGTTTTTTGGGGGGAGGGTTGGGGAGGGGATTGTTTTTTGATTTTATAACTGTTGTATTTAGCCCATGTTTTTATGAGTTACTAAACACATTAGGTGGAGCACTATTACAAACCTTGAGTAAATACAAATATTAAACTCAAAACAGGAAAATTAAAAATAAACCACTAGAAAATAAAATCACCAGAGCTCATGAAAAGTGAATATTATTAAGCTAAAGGATTTATTAGAGTAAGGCTTTACTTTAAGAAATATAAAAAATAATATTTTCCTAAAGAAAATTAATAACTTAAATAGATTAATAACTCATTTCAGCAAGAATTTCAAAATATGCTTTCATTTCACTTTTATTATTTCAAGAGCAAAATATAAGTTTAGTTTGGAGGTTGGAGCTTTGAGTTTTGAGTTTTGAGTTTATCTTGTGTATGTTATGAATAATGTTCACAGCACTGACTCCATATTTGAGCCTAATTACCGGTGGCCCATCAGAGATGAACACTCAAAAAACAGTTCATAAGCAACTGAAAGTCTTCATTTCAGCTGGCTGAGACCACACACAAGTGTTGGGAGATCTAGGTGTGGGCCCAATGTCCAGAACACAGGGAGCTTAATGGCAGAGACCTAGTTCAGCGGCTGCAGTATTTTGTTTTGTTTTTGTTTTTTTGTGGAGTCAGCAGTTTGAAGCAAGCAATTTTAACAAGATCTAAGATCAGTTTTTAGCCAGCTTGAGCCCCTCCTTTCCCCCTCCCCCGACCCCCTCCTCTCCTCCACCTCTGCCACCCACAAAACAAATAGCTAAAATAAGCTACTGGAGGAGAGTCTACACAATCAAGCAGTTTTAACAAAAGCTAATGTAAATTGGCTAGGATGGCCTCATATTTGGGTCCTAGAACAGAGCTGAGTAGTTTTCCATGGGATTCTCCATCAAGGAGATCAGATTCTAGTTAAACTTGGAAACAGCCTCAGGAAGGATGCAAGATGAAGGAACCTCTGACTGTCCTTCCATCACATGACTTCATTTTCAGAAATAAAGTCCTTGGCCATATGCATTTAAAAAAATCTTGATAATCTTTCCTTGCAGTGTCATAAAAACCAAAGACAGTGAACTTCACAATCAATTAATTTATTTTTAGTATTTGATCAGTCAAGAGTTAATGAAAACTATGTGATCTAGTAACTGTCATTTATAGTATGTATATATGAAACAATTTCTTATTTAAATCAAAGTGTTAAAATATGGAAAAGGAACAAAATAATAACAATATTAAAAATTCAATCAACAAATAGACTAAGTAAACAATTATTTCTCAGGTGATTAAGTACGAATGAGCAATAAATACGAAAAATGTTCAGTATCACAAGTCGTCAGAAATAAATCCATATTAAAATTGCATTGAAATTCCAGCTCTACAAGAATGGCAGTCACTAAGAAGAGCAAACAGAGCAAAAAAAAAATAACAAAAATGAAAGAGAGAGCGAAGAAAATGAATAGCAAATGCTCTAAAGGATAAGGCGAAAATAGTGAATTTGAATGCTGCTGATAGAAAAGAAAATTGGTCCTGCGGAAGCAGGGACATGGAATATAAAGACTGATGAGGCTTCAGAGATTAACGTGTGAAGGGATGCTTCAGAGCAAGCGAGTAGATCTCAGAAACTCCAGGAGCCTCTTTAAAGAAGGGAGCAGTCATTTGAAAAGCTCGCTCTCTATCATCTTGAGAGAAGGGGGTAACGTGAGAATGATCCATAAACTGTTACCTCGGACCTCACGTAACACCACGGTGAGTCCTAACAGACCTCACAGCCCCTCTGTACATCTCTCAATAACCTGTCTCTTTCTGTGTTACTGATACAGTTGAGAGGTCTTGTTCGGAGTTCTTTCCTCTGTCAGTTAAAGAAATAAAGGGCATGAGAGCTCTTTAGTGCAACAAGGAGCAGAGTAAATATCTCAAACACAGCAGACAGCAGTTGGAGAAAGGAGCTTACTGGGAGTGGGAGAACACGAATACAGCAGGGACACAGAGAAAAAGACCTTCTGGGAAGCTGACTTGGCCTCGGGAAGCTGTGAAATACAGTTTCTTGCATGATTTATTATTTTTTTTTTAATCTCTTAAAATTTTCTCCCATGATTTAGGGCTGGACAGTTTGAAGAAAGACAGGATGATTGATTGGCCCACAGTTTTTATTACCTGTCCTGAACTGCCCTTGAATGTGCTGAACCAGTTCCTCATCAGGGCACCTGCAGGTGTAAGACAAAACCCTACCAGGCTTTTAACAACAGCGGTTTTGTCACCAGTCACCAGGGTGAGGAGAAAGCATCCCTCTTGTAAAATCAATGCCTTTATCAGCCACCCACTTCCTGTCTGACTACCAGGCACTCTAACTTGCAGCCTCTCATTCTCTGCTCAGTGGGGGAGTGCCTCCCAGAGGTGACCGAAGAGAATACAGACCTGATGAAGACTCCTGGACTGTATCATTTCTGTCCACATGTCTCTGGATAATTGATTGTACAGAGCCACAAGACGTTGGAAATTCCAGGGCCTTCTATAATCAGATCCCTGCCTGTAACATAGCTGCTATGACAATCATCATATAGGGTCCTAAAGTATAAAGCTAGAACTAACAAAGGACCTTGCTGGACAACTAGGGAAAATTGAACTGAAAGGTAGGGACGCAGTGAAGCACAATACTTGGAGATCAATGTTTATCTCAGTGCTCTCCATAATATCTGTTTATATACCTTATACATGTGATGTGTATTCAAACTAGACTCCAATTGACCCAATATCACCTCCCCACCTGCTAAACATGCTACGATTATGTTTGATCTAACACACCAGACATGAGACTGTGTTTTAATATAGTAGTGTAAATTGAAATCTATGAAATGGTAATAACTGTGAAACACTGATCACTATAATAATTGAAATACATAAAATAAATAGGTGGAATAATATTAATAAGTGGACACTATAATTTTTTATGTCCCATCTATGAAACTATTCTAACATGATTTTATTCTTTGGGATGGATAGTTGCCAAGTGAACATATGAAAGCTTACTTTTAAGATACAACAAAACAAGTTTACGGAGAAATACCAAGTTGAGAAATTCAAACAATTATTATCTTTGAAGCTAAAATTCATATGATTTGCTGCATCCCAAGAAAGTATGATATTATTGGCCCTGTGTAAAACATACATTGCTTGTCACACTTCCTGTAATATACATCCTAGGGTCATATTCTTACAGCAAAATTTATATGAAAGCTATTAAAAATACTAAACAACTTTTTTCATTCATAAAGTTTTTTTCAAAGATTGTCAGGGCAGCGTTGAGATGTGTTAAAGAATACACAGAGTACATTAAAATATTCACTGATACACTCAATTGCATTTTGAAGAAAGAACACATTTGCATATTTGAAAGCTAATTTTCACATATAAGTCATTGAAGTTTTATATCTAATCTTAATTTCAGTCAGTAGTGAAGATGACAAATATTTTTTCATATGAAGTGAATTTTATTTTTACATATACATATAAATGCACACATATATATCATTCACTTTTTACCTCACATTCTTAAATTTTCAATTTTATATCTAAAGGAACTTGAATTCAAAGTATAAACTTTACACGTAAATATTACTGTACATTTATTTACCTCATATTTATTTATACCTAAGGTAATATTTTGATTTCTTTGAGTTTGAAAGGGAAAACAACCTGTCAATTCATTTTACAAAGATTAATTTATGATAAAAACATATGGAAATTGAAATGTCTTAACAATTTCTTCTTCTTTGAAATGAAAACAACAATAAAAAAGAAACCTGTCTGGGTGCCTATGAGAACTTAAGCAGCTCCTGCCTACTGTGGGTCCTTTAGAACAGTGAATGTCTGCAATTGAGAGTCAATTATCCTACTAAAAATGTGGAGTTATACTTAGAACATAAAATAAGTAAACAAGTAAATACTAAAACAATCTGGGAAAACATATGCTGAATGTTTTCTTTTAATCTCTTCAATGCAGAACATGCACATCCCATCCTATGGGAAACAAGATTCAAGTTGAATTAGACAATTTTCTAATTAGTTACTGTCTAAGGAGACACAGGGACCTTCACTTTCAGAATAAATTAGGGTTATTTAAGGGAATTCTGAACAAGAAGAAATAGCTATCTTTATAAAGCAAAGGGCTTAATTGAATGGAAAGTATTTTGTCAGATTCAAAATGTCAGCTGTGTTTTTGCTCAAATGAATGTAAACATGAAGCTAAAATATTTCTGCAAAGTTTTTGTTAAGTTTTAAAGAGAAGACAATTAAAATCACCAGAGCTTGCAAAGAAGGTTTAGGAAAAAAAAAGCCACCATAATATTTTACTTGGTTAAATAGTGCAACAGTTATACATATGCCCTCTTTTAAATATGAAAGTTCATTTTTATTCCCTCTTTTTGCTTCATTCATTAATTAATTTACTTTCTACCTCACTTGAAACTTCTCTCTCCTTCTCCCATCCCAGTCACTCTCTCTCTCCTCCCCTCCCTCTTGGGTCCTTCCCTTCTCAGAGAGGGAGACCTCCCATGGATAGCAACCTGCCTTGGCATATCATGTTGTAGCAGGACTGGTCACATGTTTTATTTTGGCCCAGTTACGGGAGTGGATCGAAAGTCAGGCTACAGAGTCAGAGACAGGCCCTGTTCCTGTTGTCAGAGGTACCCCATAAGGACCAAGCTGTACATCTGTTACATATGTGTGAAGAGCCTAGGTGTGTTCCACGCATACTCTCTGGTTCGGTCTCTGTAAGCACCTATGGGCTCAGGTTTGTTACTTCTGTAGGTTTTCTTGTGGTGTCCTCGAAGTCTCAGGCTCTTCCTCTTCCTCTTCTCTAAGATTTCCTGAGATCCACCTAATGTTTGGCTGTGGGTCTCTGTATCTGTTTCCATCAGCTACTAGGTGAAGCCACTCAGATAACAGTTATGCAGGTCTGTAGTCTGCAGTATAGAAGTTCAGCATCCAGTGGGTGGCTGGGTTCTGTTTCCAGTGGAATGATCCAGGCACTGCTTGCTTCCCGACTAGAACAAAGGAACCTCTGGGTCAAAAGTCCAGTTCCTCTCTCAGTGACAGCTTAGAGCACTACGTTAGGCCTATTTGCTAGGCAAGATATGGAAAGAGTTTTCTACTAAGTGTTACAGTTTAGCTTATTTAGAAGGAAATTGCTGGTATTGGATGGCAGTGGAAACTCAGGCATCCCAAAGGTCTGTAATGATACCACAGTGTTACAGCTCTTTGGTTAAGAGTCTGTCCTAACCATGGCAGAGGATGAGGGACGGGGTTCCTGCTGAAGGCAGGTCTGGTGAGACACAGGCCTGGTGGGTGCTTCCCTGGTGGTCAGCACCTAGCTAGTGGTGCCAAAGTGGAATTCAGGCGCTGCCACCATGTCCAAAGGCTATCCTTCCCCAGGATAAATAGAGGCTTAGATGGTCATGGTGGTGGAATGGTGTGAGCACAAGAGAGCAAGATGCCTTTTATTTGTAAACCTTGGGCAGTGGAGAGGGGTTTGAGGGTGAATATGTCTAATTCGCTGGTGCTAGGAGTGCCAAGGCACTTAATTTACATGCAGTGCTACAGGATCTCATTTGCATGTAGTAGCACAGGGTCCTATGATAAGAACACAGTACTTATTTATCCTATGGGTGGGGGGAAACTTCCAGATATGATTAAAGATCATTTTCTGAAGCTTGCATCTCCTTAGCATAGGAAGGATATTTCCAGAAATTCTCAGGTGCTTGCTGAACAGGTTTTATCATGAAAGGGTTGGGCTTGAATTGTTCCTGAGGGCTATGTGAGGCTCCTAACTAGATCTGGGGTTCCTGAGATCAGGTCACAAGAGAATCCCATTGATAAAGGGGATAGACTGAGCTCAGTTGGCTTTCCAGAAATGCCAGACTTTAACCTTAAAAAGCAGGGTTGAACATAGAAGAATATTATTGATAGTGTCAAGGGGTTGGTTGGCTCTCTCTCATGGCATGAGATTCAAGTTGGGCCAATCCTAGGTTGGCTATTCCCACACTTTCTGCACTCTCTTCATCCCTATACCTCTTATTTTCAGAAAAAAAAAATTAAGTGAAGGTTTTGTGGCTGATTGGTATACCCATTCCTCCATTAAATGTCTGCCTGGTTGTAAATGTAATTTTTATTCAACTGAGGTAATTTCCTTTTGGAGGCTTACTGCCTTCTTCTGCTAACCTACGCCTAGTCCTGGAAACTCCTTACATCTGTACAATCTAATCTAGGTTTAAAATGCTTTTCAGCCTCTGAGACCAACAAGCCAGCCAGCCTTTATTTATAAATCTTGGACAGTGGAGATGGTTTTGAGGGTAAATGTGTGTAATTTGTTAGGGCTAAGGGTACCAAGAGAGTTAATCTATACACAGTGGTGCAGCACCTCATTTATGGTCAGTAACACAGGGCTCTATTACAACAAGGAGAAAACAGTACTTAATGTGTGAAGGTTTGATTTCTAGGTACAATTAGAGATTGTTTGCTGGAGGCTAACATCTCAGCATAGGGTGGGGTACTTCCAGAAATTTCCTGTGCTTGTTAAAGAAGTTCCTTATCAAGAAAGGGTCCACCCTGTAATCTTCCCTGAGGGCTATGTGATGCTCCTTTACAAAACCTGGGGTAACTAAATCAGGTAGAGTGAAAACCCCTCTAAGGAAAGGAAGTCCACCTTCTTAGACTGAGCACAGAATAGTTTTGTTTTTGTTTTTGTTTTTGTTTTTAGGAGAATTTTAATGATTGCTTCTATTTTCTTAGGTGTTATAGTTGTATTTCAAATATTTATCTGATTTTGATTTAACTTTGGTAAGTGGTATCTATCCAGAAAACTGTTCATCTCATTTCAGTTTTTCAATTTTGTGGAGTATAGGGTTTTTTTGAAGTAATACCTAGTGGTTCTTTTGTTTTCCTTTCTGTTGTTAAGTCCCCCTTTTCATATCTGATAATGTTAGTTTAAATGTTCTCTCTCTTTTTTTTAGTTATCTTGGTGTGATGGGATTTGTGATTCAAGCTTTTGTGATTTTTTCTTTTTACAAATATGAGTTTTTTTGCATTTGGGGCATAGATATTCAAAATTCAAAAATCATCTCGGTGGAGTTTTCCTTTGATGAGTATGAACTGTAGTTTCTCATCTCTTTCCATAAAGTTTGGTTGAAAGTATGTTTTGCTAGATTTTAGAATGGCTACTTCAGTTTGCTCTTTGTGTCCATTTGCTAGGAAAATTGTTTTCCATCCCTTTATTCTGAGGTAATCTACCTTTGATACTGAAGTATGTTTCTTTTATGTAGCAGA
This sequence comes from Acomys minous, assembly GCF_964271855.1. Taxonomy (NCBI): domain Eukaryota; kingdom Metazoa; phylum Chordata; class Mammalia; order Rodentia; family Muridae; genus Acomys; species Acomys minous. Next base: position 48,532,909 of record NC_140494.1, on the reverse strand, counting down.
ATAATGAGCCTTGTTTTTGCATCCATTCTCTTAGTCTGTGTCCTTCTATGGGGAAATTCAGTTCACTTATGTGGGGAGACACTAATGATAAATGATTGTTAAACACTTTTATTTTAATGCTGTTGGTGGTAGTATATGTGTGTGTATGTTTCTTGTTTTGGTTTTGCTGGTGTGAAATTATTTATTTCCTCCATTTTCTTGGGTGTAGTTAACCTTGTGTTGGACTGTTTCTCCTAATATCATCTATAGGGCTCAATTTGTGGAAAGATATTGTTTAATTCAGTTTTGTCATGGAATATCTTGTTTTCTCGATTTATAGTGATTGAAAGTTTTGTTGGGCTGGCATTTCTGTTCTCTTAGAGACTGTAAGACATCTCTCCAGGACCTTCTGGTTTTTAAAGACTTTGTTGAGGAGTTTGTTATAGTTTTAATAAGTCTGCCTTTATATGTTATTTTGCCCTTTTCCCTAGAAGATTTTGATATTCTTTTTTAAACATTTTTTTATTTTTATTTGTGCATTCATATTATTACACATATATATGATAAACTATCTATAGCAAAAAGAACCCTGACACAATCAGGAGTTATATAAATGTTAGATTCTTAGGATTTTGGCTATTTGTATTTGATATCCTCAAGAAAACATTTTTCCTATCTTGGTGTGTCTAAAATTCTGAATGTAGATCAATCTCCATCATATCTTGTCATTATCAGCTTAAAGTATCTATATAGACCTGAAAATATTTTAACCTCTAAACAACTAGCTTACCTGTAAAACTAAGCTATCTCATCTTCAAATAAAATTGATTATCTAAGTATACAAAGAGTGCAGGTTAGTAGCTTTCTAAATGAGAAGATGACAGAGACAGATTGCTACCTGAATAGTCCCACAAAACTCTTTATAACGTTGGAGCATCTTCTTCAACCTTCTGACCCAATATATCTGACAGATATTTGTGGAGAGCCATAGATAGTAGCGCCCCCTGCTGCTTCACTGGTGCAATGCGCCCCCTTCTGCGCAGTAAGGAAAAACCCTTTGCGAATGCGCAGTGAGAAAAGCCTTCTGCGCATGCGCAGTGAGAAAAACCCTTTGCGCATGCGCAGTGAGTAAACCTTTGCGCATATCAGTGAGCAAGCCCCTTATGTGCATGACATAAGGTGGCGTGATTCTGACAAGGCATGGCGTGAGGTGGTGTGATCCGAATGCACCAATCAGGAGTGACGACGTGGCAGTTTCTGATAGGACAGGCACACTATAAAAGGTTCTGTGGGAGCTTTACCCGGGGTCACTCCAATAGTCAAGGATCCTGGAATAAAAACTGCTACAAGAAGAGTTCCCGGTGTTGGTGTCTTTCCTGCTGGACAGGAGCGGCATCGGCAGATATTAATATTCTCTCTCTTTTCCATACATTTAGTGCTTTAGTGATTATTATGTGGTGTGAGGATTTTCTGTTTTGGTCCAATCTATTTGTTGTTCTGTAAACTTCTGTTTCATTTATAGGCATTTTTTTCTTTAGGTTAGGTAAATTTTCTTCTATGACTTTGTTGAAACTATTTTCTGTTAGGATATCCAGGAATTGCTGTAGTAAGATATTTGTTTTCTGGTGATGTCAAGTTGCCCTAGTTGTTGTTGGTTGTTTTATTCTTCTGGCCCTTAGCCACCTAGTTTTCCCTAGTGTTGGCAGGTTTTTGGTAGTGCAGGCAGAGTTGTGGGCCATAAAATGGAGCATGGTGCAGCAGAAGCACTTTACTATTGTTGGGAATATTTTAGGAAGACCAGTTTGCAGGGAAATTGGGGGAGGAAGTCTCACCTGGTGGTCTCTGATGGCAGCAGGCCTCTGGGAATGCAGGCAGCAATGTGTGCTGGGAAATGGAGTTCATGGAGGCCAAGGAAGAGCTTACAGCTGCTGGGCTTGGGAGGTGGGAGCAGCTGGTAGGCATTTGGCACATAAGGGTTTCACTTGCATGTCCTGGGAGGTAGCAGGCCTCTGGGGCTGCTGGCAGAGCTGTGGAGTAAGGAACAGAGGGGTTTCTTTCCTCTTTAAATCTACAAAACTTTTTCATGTAAGATATATTTTCTCTGGAGTAAAACAGATGGTTGACTACTTTGAATTAAGAATATGTGGATCTGGTAAACTGTGGGTGATTAATTGGCTGTGATTAAAAAGATAGCAACCACCAAAGTGACTCTTTTGCTTGCTGGGGATAATCAATGCTAGCCAGCTGAAACTAATAAATTAATTTTGATTAAAAAGAGACCAGCATCACAGCGCTGAAATCTCTAGGAAGCATTTCCTCACTGAACACATGGAAGCTATGTTTCAGAATCATGTGACATTTTTACCTACTGCAGACAGCCTAACTTGATCATATTAAAAAATTCCCACATTGTATTTGATTTTAAGCATGAGATGGTCTTGGGTAGCAGATGAGGTTTGACACTGTGTATTAGGACTGTAGTCTCTGAAGAAATCCTAGGAGAAGCTTTTGGAGATAGTAAGACTCAGTTGCAGTATTTTGGAAAGTGACCAGAGTGAACTGAGGAGGCAATCAGTGTGAGTTGCAGAGGTTCTAGCCAGAGAAGTGATGCAAGACATTTTGGGGAGCTCAGAGATTGTGAGTACATTCCAGAATTGTACAATGAGTGCTTCTAAGCTTTATTTTCGCATGTCCTTATTTAGTGACTGTGTATTTGGTCTTCCCTCTTGAAGTAAGATACATTTTTTAATAGTAGCCACAATTGTGACTTAAACATTTAAAAGAAATATTGGAGTTTTACAGAGACTATGCATTTAAAAAAAAAGATTGGACATGAGTTGTAATCGATATAAATTAAGTAAGTTACAAACAACAATAAAGTGTATTTGTAAGGCTGTGACATTTTAAGTTTGTAAAATGTTTTAATATTGTAATAGTAATATGAGATCTCAGGAACAACAAGAAAGAAAAAGTTATGTTTAATAAGCAACATGTTTTTGTGTAAAGTTGATTAGTGGCCTGCTGGTTTTTATGTCAACTTGACACAGGCCATAACCTAAATGGAGAAGTAGCTTCCATAGATAAGGTTGTAGGCAAGTCTGTTGGACATTTTATTAATTAGTAATTGATGGAGGAAGGTAGAGCCCATTATAGGTGGAGCCACACCTTTTCTGGTGGTTCCGAATAGCACTCCTCCACGGCCTCTATATAAGCACTGGCATGCACATTCTTGCTTGAGTTCCTATTCTGATTTCCTTCCATGATGGACAGAGATCTAGAAACATAAGCCAAGTAAATGCTTTTATCTCCAATTTGTTTTTGATCAGGGTGTTTCATCAAACAGTAGTAATGCTAAAATATGAGTTATCCAGTAGTTCTGTATTTAGCTTCAGACATTCATATCATGTGTTCTACAATCACCTATGATCCCCGTTCCTGAAGACTCAAGACATCTGTACTATAAGGGCACTTGCACTCGTGTGTAAATTCAAAGATTTTTATATCACACTCTACATATTTTAACCATTACCTCCCCCTTATACAGGGAAGAACTATCACTGTTGTTGTTATTATAATCACTAGCTTTAAGGCATGATTTTCTCTAGGCAAAAAACTGGTACAGGGTTAATAACTAATGTATTAAATAAATAGCTATATCCTTTTCTTGGAAACATGAGCAAATCTACATGTCTACCCCAATGGTATATACCCTTTGTACAGAATCGATTATTTTCTCTAGTTACATCAGGTGTACTGTGCTAAAGAAATCGAGATCTCTATTATGGGATGAGAGTAAATATCAGAATTTTAAGTGACATTTTTGTAAGAAGGAAGGCATGAACCTATTCATAATATTTTAAATTAATGCAATTTTTGCTATTAAATATGCTGTTATTTCCATTTTACATATATTTTAAATAATCTATGTCTATCATTTATGCTGAGATTAGCATGTATATGAGTAAATTAATTTTCAAATTATTTTTCAAATTGATTGGAGAAATACTGTAAGAGTCTTTCAATGGAAAATTTAATTATGTATCACAAAACAGAATTCAAGAAGCCAATTATTAAAGAATTCCATAATGATATATAATACAAATTTGAAATATCTTTCTCAAGGAGATGCATTTTCTGAGTTTGTATTTATATGGAAAAGTTATTGGATTGGTTTGGTTTTTGATGGGTAGTTTTCCTCATCATTGGATTCCTGGGGCTGAAATTGTTTTCAGTATTTGAAATCCAACAATATACGGAGTCACATTTGTCTTGATTATCCTAAAATTTCTGTTAGCTTCTTTTTTTAAAAAAACAATTTAAAATTTTCTATTAAATTCTAATGACGTGCTTTACTATTTTCTCTTTAAGCCACCATCCCTTTGTCTCATCTTCTTATCCTTCCCGTATTTCCCCACTTCTTCTGAAATTAACAGACGCCTTCTTCATTGATTATTGTTCTTACCCTCATTCATAAACACACACAAACACACATACACACACACACACACACACACACACACAAATATACAAATACAACATGACGACTCTCTTTGGTGTTAATTTTATGTATGTGGTTTCAGAACTAAGCACCTGAGTGACAGTATGCCACTTAGGCTGACACTGCTTCCTAGAGGATTCATGGATTATGTAAGCAAAGTACTCTATATGTGACGCTTTGTTCTTGTTATTGACATCTTTTCACCCATCACATTTCAGACATCACGATCCTCAAACTCTCTAGACAACCAAGATCTTTACTATTGTCCTATCATGCTTTTTCTATCTAGAGTGTTCTTCAATGGATCTGTATGAGATACTTCCAGCTCTATGCTATCCAAAACATCAGTGCTGCAGGATATTTGATCACACAACCAACCCTGAGATTGTGTTGTTTACTGGGAAAAAAAACTGTTTATGGTTTTGGTATTGCTCAGCACTAGCTCACAGCTTTAATTCAAGAGCTTCCTGCTTGAGTATTGTAAACAAAATTAAATAAAGTCAACTATAGGTCAACAGATGGAGCAAGCAACCAGTTGACAGGGAGGGAACAAAGGAAAAAAAATAGAGTAAGAGGAAATCAGGGGACAAGATAGAGAGATGGACAAGAAGTAGAAGGGAAAAATAATTCAGTTTGAGAGTTTTTTTTTGAGATAGCACAGGGAAGGAGGCAGGCTTCTTCTACGATGTCAACTGAGGAGGAAGGTCAACTGGGTGCTTTCTCTGCCTCTCTGTGCTATCAGGCTTTCTTCCCCAGCATCTGGCACACAAGTCTTTATTGATAGAAGTCAAACAATTCAGAAATTGTTTAAAAAAAAAACCTGACAACATCCCAAATTTATTTTTATCAATTGCAGTATGTATCAGACTTCAGATGTTAGTAAAGAAGAAGCCACATTAAATCTACCACGCAATGGCACATATTTAAGAATTGAAAGCTGTGTAATTATAAGGTAGGAAGCACATGATATACCCCAGAAAGTGCTAAATATTTTGAAAAATAATTGAAACTTTGATTTAAAATATTCTTAATACTCCAATTGTAAAAACTGGATGAAATCCAATCTACTAAATCCAAGTTTACAGATACATTTCTATAGGGTAGGTGTTTTAGTTTATCATATAACTTATATAAATGCATGGCATTACAATTTAATTTCTCATCTATCAGTCTGTAATTAATAAGTGTTATAAATAAAGTAGAATAGTTAAAGGGATATCTCTATAATTTTCACTTCAATTTAGATTTAACATTCTATTTTGATTTTTTTCTAAAATATGCTGGATCCAATAAGAAGATGACCTTTAAAATTATAGGATTGGGATCATGGTATATAATAATAATACTATTAAAGTCAACAGTGCCTTTGAGTTTCATTAACTTGTTGTTTTCTTAGCTTCCTTAGTAAAATAATGATGATAAATGTCATATTGGTATCACCTGGATTATTTAATATGGGATAGTCATATTGATGTCACTAGATTATTAAATGTTGATTAACCATTTTATCAGTCATTTATTTTATGATCTTAAAGTGTGTGTATGTGCCAGAGAGTTCATGTAGAGATCATCAAACAACTTTCAAGACTTTGTTCTTTCACTAGGCAAGACTTAAGGATAGAACTCAGGCAGCCAGGATTGACAGGAAGTCTCTTTAACTACTGAGCTCTTTCCCCAGCTTAATATGTTTTTTGTAGATATTAGTAAGTGTTGATTTTCTGAAACTACTTTAATCTATTTGTTAATTTATAATATTTAAAACTTTGAATTACATTAAATATGACTCTGGGCAAAATACATGTAACCTTCCTCTATTGTACTGCCTTTCCTAAGATATAAAATGATGTTCCTACATTTTAATCAAAGCAGACAAAATTTAATCACTTATTCCATATTTGAAAATATTGTAATGTCAAAATATCAATAGATATTCTAACTTTCTGATTTTTAAAAATGAATTATATATATATATATATAATATACCATACTTCTAAAAGCTAAACGTTAATTAGTTCATGGGCACTCCTTGCTATAACTTAAGAGTATACCATTAATAATCTCTCATTAGGTATATTTTATTTATTATAGACTGACATAAGGTGTAGAGGAATTTTAACCCAGAAACATGACTGCTCTGGCCAGGGATCACATTCAAAGACTTAGATCTGTGATCTGGCTGAAATATAGACACACACCTTTAATAGTAAACAATGACAACTCAATGAGGGGCAGACAAAGTTTCAAATAAGAGATTTGACAGAATGAGCAGAAGACAGTAAATACCCAATTCTTTCATGAACAATAAAAAAAGAGACAGAGGGTGCTCAATAGCAGTGCAGGGAGAGGTGTGAGTTGAGTTTAGTACAAATCTGATTTCAGTTGAGTTCATGCGTTCTCTTCAGTTCAGTAAAGTTCATTCTATCCTGTCTTATTCATATAGTCAGAGCAGTCAACGTAGTTCAGTTCTGAGGATTCAGAAGCACTTTTTCCAAGCAAAACGATTCAGTCATAAGCCAAGACAAGCTTTATCAACAATAAAGATAAAAAACACCCCCATAAGCAATGAAAAAATAATCTTTGCAGTATACAGAGCTATACAGTATATAGAGCTATAAAAATTAAATAGAAGCCCTTAAGTACCCAACCATTTTAAGTATCTAATAAACTAAATAGACATTTGTAAAATAAAGGAATGCAAATATCTGGAGATTTCCTCCAACATGGTATTGTGGTTAAATAAAAATTGAGAAAAGTTCTTTTATGTATCATCTCATATTCTAAAGTTGATCTGCAACCCGCAGCTAACTGAAATGGAATGTAGGAAGTTAAGAATGCAACTAAGCCAATGGGCAGAACATTCTCCACAGTTGAGTGGAGAGTGGGATATTACTTTCTCACATACTTTGGTGCCTCACCTTTGACCATGTCCCCTGGAGGGGGAGACCTGGTGGCACTCAGAGGAAGGGCAGCAGGTTACCAAGAAGAGACTTGATACCCTATGAGCATATACAGGGGGAGGAAATCCCCCTCAGGAACAGTCATAGGGGAGGGGAATAAGGGGAAAATGGGAGGGAGGGAAGAATGGGAGGATACAAGGGATGGGATAACTATTGAGATGTAACAAGAATAAATTAATAAATAAAAAAATTATTTAAAAAAAAGAATGCAACTGAGTGAGCTAGTTAGAGACTTAGCAATTCTGTATCTCCGGATGAAAGAGGAGAATATAATATAAAGTTGTTATATATCTTACCACACCAGCAAAATCGTTTATCTGCTAACTGTCCTGTCATCCTTTCATTTGGAAAGGTACTGACCTGCATTCCCAACATTCTGGGGTAATCAAGTTTATTCCTCCTCAAGTCTCTGATGGTGTTGAAGACCAGGTAGCTTAGTTTTACAATAAAGTTTAGGTTTTTAGAGGTTAAGAGGTTTTTAGATCTAGATAGATGTTTTAAGTTGTGATGGAGATTGATCTACATTCAGAATTTTAGGTGGACCAAGATAGGAAAGATGTTTTCTTCAAAGCTGTCAAATACAAATAGCCAAAACACTAAGAATGTAACATTTATATAATTCCTGATTGTGTCATGGTTCTTCTTGCTATAGGTAGTTTATTGTATATACTTGTAATAATATAAATGTATATGTAAAAATTAAAAATGCTGAATTATTTTTAAAAAATTTCTTAAGGGCAAAACCAGTGAATCTAAGTCCATTAAAGCAGAGAGGTTCCCAGATGTCAGAGGTCATTTTGAACTGAAGAAAGAAAGAGTACTTGAAAGTGGAAAGTAAAAACCTCTGGTGTTGGTGATTGGAAATTTATACATTTAAAGGTCAAATTCATACCAATGTGAATTGAGATTGTGTTTGGATGTTTTTAGACATCAGCTTCTGAGTATTTCATCTCGTAGTTGTTAAGAGGTCCCAATTTCCCCACCATTTTCAAATCAGTTGTACCTGCACAGTTCTGTGACATTGCTGATATGCAGTGTGCCCCCTAGTACTCACCCTGTCCATCCTGGAAACAGATTCATTTCTGGGTTACTCTGTTATCCTCAGCCAAGGCTACGTGTATATCTGATTCACTTTTTCTCAGCATTCCTTTTCAGGTAATCATGATACCACATGAGTCTGTTTGCAAAATGTCTTGCTAAGAATATTCTGAGCCTCTCTCTCTCTTGGTCTGAGGATAAGGGTTAGTTTCTTTCGTAGATCTTTAACAGCCCTTTTTAGGATGGTTTTGTTTCCCAAGGACTTTCACTCCCAGGCACTCAGCCTTCACAGAGGTTGTTATCCTTTGCTTTGTTTAATTTTCTCTGGCTGTCTCCTGCTTGTATTTTCCTTACTAATTTAGAGGGTCTTCCTTTAGGAAAGATAAAAGAAAGAAAAGACATAGTTTTAAACTGGAACATGCTGATATTATATGTGTACACATCGGAAAAGGGGGTGGTACTTAGTATTGTAGAACATCAGTACATCTAGCTCTTCCCTATGCTTGTTGTCCATCCCGTGAACAATGACTCTGCACTCCTGTCTGTGGGCAAATCCTTTCTGGTGAGCTTGGTCTGATTTTGTGATTCACAGAGAACAACCTACTGTGATGAAGCTGGTGCTGCATAACATGATGGCTTAAATGAGAAGATGCTCTCCTCCATCTTGCTCTCTAGCTCTAGATAAAGAAAGATGCTATGTAAATATCTGAAAAAAAAAACCTGAATCTGTCATGATATAAAAAGACTCAGGGTAAGCCAGAAGTACTGGGTAAATGGACAGAATAAAAAAAAATCTAAGCAATCTTCTGCCATTCTAGTCACAACAGTCTAGTCACTAAATATCCAAGTAAAATAATATTGCTGTTGACCAGTTCAATTAAGTCTTCTGATAACATTATTCAATATTGCTGACAGCAAACTGGGTTGAAAGCTTTCAGAAGGCAGTGATTTATGTGAGTTTAGTCAACTAGTCTGAACCAAGAATGATACTGATAAATTAATTTTACCACTATTTTTTGAAGTAAGTTTTTATACCCTAAAGTCATCTGCATTCAAATAATAGAGAAATTTATGTGTTTGAAATGTCATCCCCAAGACAGTAAATAGAGAAAGTGCCAAGAAAGGAGCATGATGCCAAAACCAAAGCAATTCATCTTCAAGCTACCATGAGAAGACAAAAAATGGCAATAAATTAAGAAGCTGAAGTTTAATGACATATTTTTTAAATCATAGTAGAGTTACTCCTCAACTGAATCTCCATTACAGGGAATACACTGTGCATTTAGAATTTAGCCACATGAAATTCCTATCCTGGAAAATAATGACATAAGCCTTGTGTGGTATGTTTAAGATAAAATAAAACAATATTTCTTTTAAAATGTATTAGGAGTTATTGAAGGAACACAAAGTGAATATATGTAAATTAGAGGTGTACGTTCCATGGTACTTGAATATAATGAATAAGCAGAGAATGAGGAAATATTGGGGCATTACCAGTGGCTGTAAGCAGCTTCACAGCTGAAGGCATTTGGAGAGCCTACACTTAGATAAAAATCACTGAAGTAAGGATGGACATAGGAAAGTGGGCAGGAAAAGAGCATTTTTGTAGGAAAGAGACAGGAATTGCAGTCTTGTATGGCCTATTGTAGTGTATGTAAACATGTTTTTGTTTTAATCCCAAGTGTGGGATATGAAACAAACTTGTTTAAGGGTGTGTGGTGTTTTTCCACTGAAAACAGGCTTGTGAAAGAATAGGTTATGTTTGTCCACTGGAATAGGAACCACTTCTTGTGATAAACATCCTAGTATGAGTTTGAGATGTATGTATGTATGTATGTATGTATGTATGTATGTATGTATGTACATGAGCCCAAAGCAAGAGGTGGGGCTTTTTCATCTTGGATGTTCATGACTCCCCGTTGAGACACTTCTAGAGAGAATGGCTCCAGTGAACTGTTCCAGGTTCCGGGTTCCATCTGCTGCTCCAGGTTCCAGTGACAGCAGTTGCAGGCATCTTTGCTGAATTGCTCATTGTCTGTTCAACAGGTCTGTTGGAATCTGCTGACTGGAATTGGTTCCATTAAACTGAGTCTGAAAAGGTCTACTTCTTCTGTTTCCATTAACTTCTTTCCTCTCCTATCTAAGGTGGTGGTTTGGAAGGGATGTATAAGCATTAAAGAACTCCAAGTAAAGGAGGTCTGAAAAAGTTTGAAGCCTACAGCCCACAAAACAGAATTAATCAAGACTTGACTCCAATGTCAGAAGAGAAAATGGAACAAAGAACAGCTATGTGTATAGATGGGCAAAAGCAGGCATTAAGAGAAAGAGGAGAGCTCAGTTACAGGTAACAAAAACTTATGTCAATAAACTAAAACAAGATTAGTATAATTTTTAGAATGGCAACTTATGCTGACTCTGTATTTATTCTTACTTACTGTCAATGATTTGTACTCGCTGCATACTTTATAGAGCTAGGAAAGTGTCACTTTTTGTTTCCCTTTGTTATGCTTTAGAGTCAAGTTCACTCACTATCACCCAGGCTGCTGTTAACCTTTGAGTTCAAGTGATCCTCCTGCTTATGCTTTGAAGGAAGCTGGAACCATCAAGCAGGCACAAACCACCACACTTGACCTCAGATACTGCTTCTATGTAACAGCCTTTGAAATTATTTTCCCTAATTTCTTTGATGTGCTTATAATGTTATGAGTAATGGTTACTGTCATCCAAGCATAATGCCCTTTAAAATTAAGAATTTAGTTCAAATTTGTTATCCTCTTTGATGTGGTTTCCTGTTTGTTTGTTTGTTTTTTCTTAAACAGAAACTCAGAGTGGCAGTTTAAAGCTCTGGGTTTGTACATGCACACACACACACACACACACACAAAAAGTTTCTGAAATGAAATTACTGAAATTAACTGAAAACTACAACTTGTCAGAAACCATTTTCTGCAGATAGGAAGGAAGCACTGCTCAAAGTATGAAAGAAAGGGTATGTGGATATTATTTCAAAGAATCATAACAGACTGTGTAGGTGAGTTAAAATGAATAAGAAATAAACATGTTTTAATCATTTATCTTACAACATCTTAACTTTGAATCAATTTATTTGAGAATTCATTTAATATACAGATTAAAAAACCAAGGGAATTGGTCATTTCTAAAAGGACAATTTTTATGAAAAAATTTGTTATGAAATAGACACTAAATTAGAAACTTGAATTATTTGCCTGAGAACTGTTTGTGAATATCCTATACCCCTACGTTTTAAACTAATCAGAGAATACTCTTACAGTAGAATTCAAAAGTAATTTTCATACTCCACATGATACTGTTTATAATATCAAAGTTCCCTGTCATGGCTGTATTTAAATATATTCCAGGCTAATAACATCCCTTTTAAAAGTTTTTGTACAATGTCCAATACTGAGATTAAATATCTATTGCCTGTAGCAGTGGTAAATGGAAGAAATACATTTTTTCTTACTAGAATGTAACATTTAAAATGAGTGTTATAAGGTAAGATAGTAAGCATTTTCTACTTTGAGTTCTTGTTTAAAATTATTGATTTACTGCTGTAGTGTTCGTGTCTGAATGAACATGTGTAAGAGGTTAGAGGGTAACTCTGTGGATCTGGTTCTCATACTCCATAGAGACCTACAGTATTCTTCAAATGAGAAGTGCTGTAAATCCCACCCCCTTAACCTGGCATACTTGCCATCATTAGAATGCTTGTTGATGTGGCTGCTTGGGTAGGCTTAGCTGCTTGGGTAGGCTTAGGAGCAGTGGCCTTCCTGCAGACAGGTTTCACTGGGGCTGTGCTGTGAGAGCCAGAACAGCTCCATCACATCCAGTTCTCTTCTCTTTGCCTGCAGTTCAAGGTGTGACCTTAGCTCCCTGCCTGCAGTGCCACTCCTGCCACTTGCTAACATGCCTGCCGGTACTGACTCTAATCGACCGAAATTGTAAAACATAAATGAACCCTTTACTTTATACGTTTTCTTGGTGATGATATTTTAAGCATAGTCACAAAAAAGTGACTAATACACCAGGTTCTGGGGATTGAATTGATGCCATATTCATGTACCAGGTAACTTTACCTATTTATCCATCTTGACATTCTGAATGCAAATAGTTCTTATTCTTTCTTATTTAAAAAAAAAAAAGGTCTGGAGAGATGGCTCAGAGGTTAAGAGCACTATCTGTTCTTCCAGAGATCCTGAGTTCAATTCCCAGCAACCACATGGTCGCTTGCAGCCATCTATAATGAAATCTGGTGTCCTTTTCTGGTGTACAGGTATACATGCAGGCAAATGCTGTATATGTAATAAATGAATGTTTAAAAAACATAAATAACAAACAATGAGTATATGTCAAATAGAATAAGATAGACTAAGTTTTGTGTTGGAATAAGAATGAATTATGACAGCTGAAAAATACTTTAGCCAATTTAGTATATTTTTAATCAATGATGAGTTTACATTATTTTACCTGCAAATATATTTATTACCTGAACAAAAGCTATTTTAATGACATTCACAGGTGAAAATAAATACTTTAGAAACCACAAATAAAATATAGAGACATTTACTCTTTCCAAAGAAGAAATCGTTACATACCTTTCTGTTTTTCACAAAAGTGATTTTTTTTGAAGACTGCAAACAATGTTTCAAAAGGACTATAAATAAACTTGGTCAAGTAATGCTAGTATGTTTTTTATTTAACAAATCATATATTATGATCTACTTTTAAAAATACCAGTTATTGCTGGGTGTGGTGGTGCACACCTATAATACAACACTTGGGGAGGCTGAGGCAGGCAGATGTCTTAGTTTGAGGTTAGGCTGGTCTATGAAGTGAGTCCAACACAAGTAAGTCTACACAGAGAAACCCTGTCTTGAAAACAAACAAATAAAAGAACCCAATTATTTATATTATGGTTCACAGGAAAGTATACGGGGATAAGATCTTTTCAAGAAATTTAAATTATTATACTTATTTATTGTTTAGACATCTATCTTTAATTGAAAAATATGTAAATATTTAAGCATAGTTATAAGAAATATGCCTTATTTATGTAAATTGGCTTTTAAATTTTTGACAAAATGCTATCTTTCTATTTTCTTTTGAATATACATTAGTCCTCTGCAGAATAGATCTTTAGTAAGTGTAGATAGATCACAGTGGGTAGAATTACTAAAACTGTTGCTATGCTGTAGCAACTTATGATTGCTTAATCTTGAAAAGTTGCTATAGCATAAATCTGACTGCATTTCATTTGATTGTTTAATCAATACTATTTCATTTTAATATTTGTACCTACTTTATCAGCTCACTTTTATTTTGAGGTGCTATACTATTCTCACATAAATATCAGCAAAATAATTCTTTACTACAAGTATATGGCAATAATATATGTGTGTATGTGCTGAAATATGTATCATCAGCCAAATATTAACTTATTTAATCCTACTTAAATAATATTTTGCAGAAGAAAATAAACATTTATAAAAGAATAAATTAATTTTTGAAGCAACTGTCTTAGGATTATTATTGCTTCCAATAAACACTATGACCTAAAGAATTTGGTTAGGAAATGGTTTATTCAGCTTCCATTTCCACAACACAGTTTGCCATCAAGGAAGCCAGAATAGAAACTCAAGGAGGTTGGGAATTTAGTCGCAACAGCTGATGCAGAGGCCATGGAGAAAGGCTGCTTATGGCTTGCTCCTCATGGCTCTTCAGAATGCGTTCTTAGGACCACAAGCCTAGAGATGGAACCATTCATATTAGGCTCTGCCATTTTCCATCAATCACTACAGGCTTCCTGATAGGTGCATTTTATGGTGGCATTCTATCTTTTCTCTGATGACTATATCTTGTGTCAAGTTGATATAAAACTAACCAGTACAGTAATATAAAACGAATAAAAAGAAAATAATGGAAACATGTCCTGTATCGATGATGCTAAAGCTAAATGATCCAATAAAAGAACTTCTGAAACAAAGAATAAAAAATAATGAACTGCACTTTTCACAGCTTCTAGTCAGGAATCCACAGTGTATATAAAGTAGGTTTGATGGTGTCATCAGGTACTGATAATAACAATAGCCAAATAGAAAAAATGTAGCTCATAGTGATCAAAGTTTTTGCCTCATTTGTGGAAGAATGCTGAGTGAATGTATCAACCATCAATAAAGCACTGTTTAACCAATCAGCTGGGCAGAAGGACAGGAAGTGGAAGGCGGGACTTCCTGGGGGGTGAGGAGAAAAGTTGGAAAGTTGGAGAGGTAGGGGGTTTTTGATGGAGAAAGACGGTGGGAACTTGACCGGCCCAGGGGTCATAGTGGCAAATGCTTTGAATATATGTGTGCTATAAGGTTTAGAGTAGTTTGTTTAGTTTACAAGTAGATTAGAATCAGTTCAGACTCTGCCCGGTGAAGTGCTGGCAGCTTTAAGGTACGTTTCAGTCTCCCTGTGTCAGTTATTTGCTTTGTAGGCCGATGGATACAAATTACTGTAACACTCATTTGTCTTCACCAGATGAAAAACAGTAAGTTAATAATGTAAAAGACAAAAAAACCACACAATGTGAAGTGAGAGCATGGGTTTTTGAGCACTTAAAAAGGAGAGGCAGTAGGAACACGACTTGAAGGTCAGACAAAGCAATATAATGAGTTCCTGGGTACCCTAGTCTTTCTTATCAGACCAGAGCTGAACACTAGTTTTGCCTCTTTGGGGTTTGTATGTATCAGCTTTTTGTTTTTCTGCATTCAGCCGGCGACCTTGATGCTCAGTAAGGGGTCTGTCTAATCAGGAAGCTGTGTGTTCTTGCCTTAGAAACTGCAGTTCTTTTTTTTTTTTTTTTTTTTTTAGCAGAACTAAGAAATTGCTCTGCAGTTTGTTGTTTATTTGTTTTATTAGTACATTAATTCTAGCTAGATGACTGTAAATTCTGTCCCATAGTGGGTGCCATTTGTTGAAGTTAATTTTATAAAACACTGTTTATTTCTTTTATCTTATTTCTTAACCCTGCTATCACACAAATAATTCGGACTCTTTTATGATACAATGCTTCATAACACAATCAGAGCAGTTTAAGTCTGGTCTCACTCTGAGCAAAAATCTCAGTGATAGTTGCCCTTTGTAGCTTTCTTCCACCCCATCCTCTTCTTCCTGATCTGTATTGGACCTCTCTCCGTGGCAGAATCTGCTGCTTCTTCTACTAACTCCTCCTCCCCTGGCTGGCAGGAAGTCTAGCCCTATTCTCTCCCCTGCTCATTGATTGGCTGTAAGCTACTTTACTGACATATCAGTGGGACATTTTGCGAGCAGAATGTACACAACTTTTAGACAGGAAATCAGATTTTGAATGATACATTAAACGTATAAATAACAGTGTAGATGAGGATAATTTTAGAAAGGAAATAATATTGAGTGTCTAACCTTGTTTTTGCAAAATTACATTGGATCTACAAAATCTTTATACTTCTCAAATAAAACTTATGATAAACACTGAATTATTAAAAGGATAATATTATTTATAAGTACTTAAATAAATATTTTGACTAGGCCAAGTATTCAAATGGATCTATGTATAATATCACTTTCACTATTTATCATTTCTTAACATCTGTTGGAAATTTAGTATTATAAGTATAAAAAAATTTAATTTTTTCACTTACTTCTGACTACATTCTGATAATACTTTAATAATTTTTAGTTTGCTTTTCCTATATGTTCTCTAATTGCATATGAAGATGTACTTTTATAATTATCTTACTACAATTATGAGCCTATTTTGGTCTTCATTTTCTTATTCTTACTATGAAATGACTAAGTTATCCAATACAAGACTGTAACCAATAGATTAGAAAAGAGAGGCTACTATTTTCCAGTTTTAAAGTTCACAGAAAAATATTATGTGGAAAGTTTTAAAATATAATCATCATATACAATGTTCTTATTCTCAAAGATATCCATTAAACTCTATTTATTGGAAACTCTATATTTTGACTTTAAACTTTAAATTTGCAAATATTTGGTTTTGAATTAAAGAGTTTCATGATTTCTTTCATTGAATTTCAGAGAAATTACACAAGTGTTGATCTGTTTATGGCAACACTGAAGTCTTGAGTGCTATGTGTAGAATATACATAACTAAATCAATCACAGACACACCAAAGCACTCCTACAAGTTAATAATATAACCATTATACAATGAAACCATCCCACAAACTCATGTAGATACAAAGAAACTGAAACAAATATGATGGAGAGACACTGACACTCTCACCTTCATTGTAGCATTATTCAGAAAATCCAATAATTTTAAGCAACTAAATGTCTATTATCAAATACATTTTTATAGATAAATGATTTGCATAAAAATATTCCTTATTAAAATGAATAATTAATTATTTAGATTTAATGTGTAATTATCATGTAATGGGGTTTACTATTTTAGTCAACAGAAAGTCAAGAGTCAGATAAGGAAATACGTGTGTGGAATCACAAATGTTTGATCTGGACAATGAAAGCAGAATAGACGCTTCCTTCTGTTCTGATAACTGTAAAAGTGAATGAGGAATAGAAAGAAAGAAGTGCTTCACCAGTGGGTTGGAATTATCATCAGGTAGAAATAAGATGTCTAGAGCTATGTTGGACTATCAAGTACACATAAAAAATAATATTACACTATACCTTAAAAATAGAAAAAGAGTTTATGTTAGAGTCTCCATAACTGTGGAGAATGTCATGACCATTGGTTAGATTAGAGTAGGGGTTCAATGTTTACTACTTGTATTTTCCTTGGGGAGGAGTGATGGCACTTAAAAAATGAATAAACAGGCTACCAAGATGAGACTTGATAGCTTATGACCATATAGTGCGGGAGGAGGTCCCCCTCGGTCAAAGACCTAGGGGAGGAGAATAGGGTGAAAGAGGGAGGGACGGAGGGAGGAATAGGACACAAGTGATGGGATAACAACTTAGTTGCAATCTGAATAAATTAATAAAATAAAATAAATAGAAAAAGAATATTGAATAAAATATATTTTATGTTTTAAATTTGTGTAAACATGACACTATATACACGCATCGAAATATAACTTGACATACTGATATGTACAATGTCATTAATTTAATTGAAAAAAAATAAAAACTGAAGGTATTTTTTCTATTTTATACAAATGTTGAAATAATTATTCAATCATGATTCATTATCTTTTCTTAAGATGTTTTTTAATGTGCAATGGATCTGTGGTTATGAAGAACTATAGTAACACTTATTAACAGTTATTTATATTCTCTTTATATTTGCTTACTCAGACTTACTAGGATTGTCTATCTAATTATCTAGCTCCTTTTGAACTGTATTGCCAGAGTCAACCTACAGTTGCATAATAAGCTATTCTTCCGAAGGCATAGATCTCTTTAGCTACTCTTGCCAAGCCGTGGACTGTCCAGGAAGTCTTTATAAATTGGCATTATACCGTCCCAACCATTTGTTTCCACAGTGTGTAGGAGGGGTTTTCACCTCTCCTCACATTTTTCAGCCTCCCAGTCCTGACCTCTACTTGAAACTTTGATCTCTGCCCCCAAAATGTAGATTCTGCCTGATTTTTTTTCTAATCTTTACCCCTACCCATTTGCTATTTGTCGAGGTGGGAAACTGTGGAGATGTAGTGAAGTGATTGTTGCTTATGTTGTAGGTCAAATACTGACTTTGGGTATTTCTTTAATGTGTTATGGTATTTTTTTTCTATGTAATATTTTGTTTAGTATTTACTTACTTTTTTTCAGTTCTTAGAAAATAGACATACAACATGATATATTTTCATTTATGTAACTAGTATCTAAAGGGGAAAACGTTGGCAGTTTAAAGAATCTACCTCAAGTAGGTTAAAAAAATATTGAATTTTGAGACTGCAATAAATTCTTGTTCTATTTTGAAGGCTGATATACCTATGAACAACGCTAACTTGGACAAACTGAAAGGGGCATTTTGAGATTTAAAAGGAGTGTTTCAGGTTTTCAGCTGTGTATATTTATTTTTTGCTTTAGGGTATTTTCTTTATCTGTATACATTTGGTTTAAAAAAAACATTGTTTTATTTTTGCAATTTCACATATGCTGATAACGATGTTCTCCTTATCATTCATACTCGTATGCCCCTTCCTTTGCTTCTGGTCATCTTTGTATTCTCTAATAGTTTCCTTTTTAACTTTAATAAAAAAAAAAATATATATATATATATATATATATATATATATATATATATATATATATATGGCTGGGGTGTGGTTGTCGATGTGTCGGAGTGTAGGCTACATATATACATTCTCATAAGAGCAGGTTTCTGAAGAAACCATAGATGTAAATCCTCTAGGAGCTGGCATTATGGGCACCTCTGAGTCTTCAACATAGTGCTGTGAACTGAACTTAGGTCCTCTGCAAAAACAGCATGTGATCTGAACCTCTGAGCCATCTCTCCAGCCTCTGTCCCTCTCTAAGTTGATGTGTTATTTTCCCAAGGTTCCACATGTGAAACCTTGTGTTTCTTACGTTTCTGAGCCAGGCCTAGGTCACTTAATATTTCATGCGCTTTACATTATAACAATGGATATTTTTAGCTTTTTCTGTTGGATTGCAATAAAAAATTGGGAAAATAAAGTTTAATGTCCCCATCAACAAATTGAAACATACCTATATTTCACGCTTAAACTTATCTACAGGAATCACTGTCCACTTGGAATATCTTAGTTGGTAATTTGTCTGGTGCCATAATTTTCCATCAGACTCATTAGTCATGAAGTTAAGATTATTCACCATGTGAAGAAGAGTTTTATTCTTAGGATAAGTTGAATTTTAAAATCACTTACTATCATTCATTAAAATGCATGTTCATTTATTCCTCTAAGAAGCAATATTAGTGAAATATATAATTATTCCTAAAGTAATTTACAGTAGTAATCAGGTCACATTTCTTATGAGAGTGTATTAAAGCACTTCTATTAGTTTCTCAAGCAGTGTGTTGGCTCTATTACAGCAAAGTCACATGGTGTCTTAGGCATGTTTCTTCTTAGGATCAAGTCTACTTTACTTCTATCAGGACTGTAGATACATTGCCAAATTCCTGGGAGGCTTTCAGAAAATCCTTTCCAAGGAAATGAGGTAGGTGTGTTAGCAGGTAACCTTTCTTGTATACATTTCCTTTTTTATCTGTGAAGCCAAAACTACCATTTCTACTCTCAGCTATCTATCCATTTTTCATCAACACTATTTGTATTTCAAAAGGACCAAAAAAATTGAAACTCTCTAGATCTTTTAAGGATTGATTCTCCATCTCTACAGCTAGTGATTTATCATCTCTACACAAATGATGGCTACTTGTCTGAACCTCTTTAATCTGTCCAGTGAATTTTAGCCTTTAAAGAATGCATATGGCTTAGTTCATATTGTGGATGGAAATATAATAATATGGTCAATTTTGTTAGTGTTTCCAATTACCTCCTGCCTTTGTTATGGATTGTTTCCACGTCTTCATCTATTGATATGTCACTTAGGATTGTTTCTATATTAGGAGTTTAATTTCATTTCCCATTATCATCACACTTAGCCTTGTAACTTGATTTCACCAATGAAATGTGAGCAGAGGTGGTCGTTCGTAATTGCAGGACTAAAGCTTTCATAGACATTGCATCATTCTGCTCTCGTGCCTAAGGCTAAGAAAAATCAGAGTATATAATTGGAACTATCTGACTTAACACTAACCTTGCAATGCAGAGTATGTAATAGTTACTGTATTTTATTGCAGTGGTCTTCTGTTCCCTGAAATAGACTACATAGAAATCTGTGTAATCTGTTACCCGTCCACCTGAAGCAGTCACATGTTAAATAGCCTCAATTCATCAAAATCATTGATTCCACAATGTGTGGAGCTGCTGACTAATATCTAAAGTTTAGATAGTAGTCAGTAGACAGTACACTGATGTCCAGACTCTAGACAGTAGAGAACACATTCTTCTGGCAATGGTAGCTGGATTAGTTATGTCTGTTTTCTGAAGGAAAATGTGTCTGAAGCTTGATTCTGGCAAGCATCCCTGAGTTAGCTGCTAGAGCTGTCCCTGCCATTCTTCTGAGTGGTTTGACTATAGTTCTAGCTTCTGTGTCAGTTTTGTCCTTCCAGGAGCACCCCAATTTACTAATACATGCTGTGTTTAAATCATTTAGTCACCTCTCTTTCTTTTAAAGCAACACCAAGTCATTTCATAAGTGTCAATAACAGACTTGCCAACAATTGTTCAGGAAAATAAGAACTTTCCACTACTGATTGCCTGGCTATGTTAAAACTGATTGTGTGTGTGTGTGTGTGTGTGTGTGTGTGTGTGTGTGTGTGTGTGTACATATATCAAATATTAATTGATTTAAATATATATAAATTTTAGTAATCTTAGTATATTGGATGCAGGTAATTTTTAAATAAAAACAACAATAATTATATGTAATTCAGTGGTCATCTAAGGGGAGGAATAAAATCCAAAAATGAAGACCCTAACTGATCATTTTAATTGATTAGCATGAGAACATTACATGTTAGGACTATGTCATAAGGGAGGTTTTGTAGTTATGTTTAGCCACCTGCAAAAGAACTGAAAGATGGTTTTTCTAGATATATTCCATGGAGTCATACAGAATAATTTAATTATTGTATTACATATATTTATACATTGCAGGAATTGCGGGGTTTTTTTTGCTGTTTTTTTTTCCTTTATTAATTTATTCTTGTTACATCTCAATGGTTATCCCATCCCTTGTATCTTCCCATTCTTCCCTCCCTCCTCTTTTCCCCTTATTCCCCTCTCCTATGACTGTTCCCGAGGGGGATTTCCTCCCCCTGTATATGCTCATAGGGTATCAAGTCTCTTCTTGGTAACCTGCTGTCCTTCCTCTGAGTGCCACCAGGTCTCCCCCTCCAGGGGACATGGTCAAAGTTGAGGCACCAGAGTATGTGTGAAAGTAATATCCCACTCTCCACTCTACTATGGAGATTGTTCTGTCCATTGGCTAGATCTGGGTAGGGGTTTAAGGTTTACTGCCTGTATTGTCCTTGGCTGGTGCCTTAGTTTGAGCGGGACCCCTGGGCCCAAATCTGCTTATCATAATGTTCTAAGTATCCATCAGTAGAAGAATGGATAAAGAAACTGTGGTACATATGCACTATGGAATACTACTCAGCTATTAAAAACAAGGAATTCCCAAAATTTGTGGATAAATGGATTGAGCTAGAAATGATCATAATGATTGAGTTAACCCAGAAGCAGAAAGACTCAAATGGTATATACTCACTTATATCTGCATATTAACATGTCCCACGAAAGCCTTCACTTACCAGAAAACTGAGACAGAGGGGAGGACATTCTATTGGGACTCTAGATGAGAGAAGCATGGGAGAATGGCAAAGTAGAAGGATCCAGAGGGTCCTAGAAACCTATGAGTTTTTAATTTTCAAATCATAACACTAATTACGTTTACCATCAAAGTCGGTAATAGGTATAGATTTAAGGAGTTATTTCTATTACAGCTCTTTGTAGTTATGTTAATTATACAAAATATTTTAAATTTCATTTTCATAGCTCTATATTATCTATTTTAACCATAGTATTCCCTCATTAACATCCTTGTATCACATATGCTCATAAGAAAGTATTCATTGTCCCACAATCACAATTATTTCCTTCTTAATTTCTGAATAATATATCATATTTATGTGTGTTGTAGTGCTCAGCCAACAATAACTAACCAGGCTTTAGTATGACTTGAGTACTGTAAATAGCTCTGTAGTCCATGGTTGGTATGCACTTATCTCTATTGTATGATACAAAATTTTGATAAACTCCTCTGCACAGATCAAAGTCATCAAATGGAGGACTATAGGTATATTTATACATCTCTGAACAACTGGCTTGTAACAAGGCTACTAGAAATACACACTTTAAAAAAGCTTGTTCAACAATCTCAGTGATACTGAGAACATTAAAATACATGCAGATTAAAAGACAGGATTTCTAACAACAGCTCAAACTGAACAAAACCACTCACACATGAATTATGAAACTAATAGAGAAAATCATGGTGAACAGCTTGAAAACAATGAAACAGATAAAGATGTTTGTAAAAAACAAACTCCAAAGCACGTAAGCAGAGATATAAATGGGGAGGTGTATTACAATCAATCAATCAATGAAAATTTGTGTCGAGTTCTTTTTCAATTCTGTACATCTTTTATTTAATGTTATCACCTATTACAAAAATCCATACTTACAATGTGTTTCATCACTACCTCAGAACTTGCAAGTCTCCAGGGTTTCCTACTTCACAAACAATTAAAAAAGTAAAGGTAACATAAATACTTCCTACTTTTATTTAAATCTTCAGATCTTCATTTATGAAGCAGGATAAACATGAAGTAGAAACATCAATGCTATTAAGAATTTATAATAAGCCTTCTTTGGAAATACAAAGTTATTTAAAGTTGAATTTGGCTGAAAGATTGTTGCCTCTTATACAACGGGAGGGTAAGTAGTATATTAATCGCACTTGTGAGAAACTCCAAGAAAGAAAATTCTCTACCATAACTGAATTCTAGAGTTCTTGAGAAAGTTTCTGCTACCGTTTATTCACCACAATTCATCTCCAATTAGACTCACTTCCCATAAGAATATGAGACAACCCTTACTTAAACTAGGCCCTGAGACTCATCCCCTTATCAAAGAAGATGCCGCTAAGGGGCAGCTACAGGTGGCAGGTTAGGGTCACAGCCATCATTAGGTCCTCCTGTTCCACAATTCATTCCAAAAAAACAACACAGGTATATTTGAGAAATAATTCTGGCAAGATTTGCTGTGTAAATCTCCCATCTGCCCAAGTACCCAGGCTTGAAATCTCCTGTCTTTATACAAATTGTACAAAGTATAACCTGGGGCTGAGACCAAAAAATTATGACTTAAGGATGACAATATATGTGAAATTCATAAGCCTAAGGTATACACAAGTTGTATAATCTTTTATATTAAGAATATCTCTTCTTTGGACATTAACCATTGCTACATACACCCTTCTTTAATAAACAGCTTTATCTCTATTAATCTCTAAGTATGCAGAGTGATTTCTCAGTGGAAGGGGGTATTATTTCTATAACAATTCAAGGTAGGAGGCATCTCTAATGCTACCCATGTTATGTTCTTATGTATAACAATATGTGGAAGTTACTGTGCATAGATTTAGGAGCCTTTCATGAGGAAAAAAAAAGAAAAACTATATGTTAAGTGATATAATTTTACATGTTGTGTAGCAGTTTGTGATCACACATCTATAGTTGTTAGGTTAAATATGAATTAAAACAAAATATATTGGAAAAAAAACACAATACATGTTGAAAATATATTCTTGGCCCAGTCACCAGAGCCAATCATGCTTGCAGTTTCCTGGCCTAGGTGTTTTTGCCCACTCTGAGCAGCAACCGGACTTGCTGATTTTGAGACTTGCTCCAGCAATGGCCTTAGCCAGTCTACCCAAAAATGCTTATCAGTGACAGCCTGGAGCCCTGCTGCCAGAAGATCCTGAAAGATGGAGAGCTGTAGGTAGTAGAGAAGCAGAATTTGAGCAAGGAGTTGCTGATAGCTGAGCTGCAGGACCCTGAAGACCCTATCATCTAGTCTGCTACCAAGGTCACTGTTGATGTCATCAAGGCAGCAGAGAAGCTCCAGGCGGTGGGCAGGTCTGGCACAGGGGAGGACAGTGTGGATCTGGAGGCAGCCACTGGAAGGGCATCCTGGTCAAGAATAACTCCAATGGAAACAGCCTCAGTGCTCCGGAATTTACTTGCAGGATGATCATGTGTGCCTAGCCAGGCAGTTTCCCCAGGTGACAGCTTCAATGACACCTGGCAAATGGGACAGGAAGAATTTCGTGGGGACAGAGTTGAATGCAAAAACACTCACTCTGAATTCCTGGCCTATAAGAATTGGAAGAGAGGTGGCCACCCAAATGCAGTCCTTTGGAATGAAGAGTAGAGGCTATGACCCCATCATCTCTCCAGAAATCGCAGGCTTCTTTACTGTTCAGCAGCTGTCCCCAGAGGTGATCTGGCTTCTCTGTGATGTCATTACTGTTCACACTCCCCTCTTGCCCTCCACCACAGGCTTGCAAAATGACAGCACCTTTGCCTAGTGCAAGAAGGACATATGAGTAGTGAACTGTGCTCGAAGAGGCATTGTGGATGAAGGTGCCTTGCTCCTTGCCCTGCAGTCAGGTCAATGTGATGGTGCCACATAGGATGTATTCACAGAAGGGCCACCATGGAATTGGGCTTTAGTGAACCATGAGAATGCCATCAGCTGGCCTACCTAGGAGCCAGCACCAAGGAAGTCCTAGAGCCACTGTGGGGAAGAAACCATAGTACAGTTTGTGGACATGGTGAAGGGGAAATCTCTTGGGTCATAAATGTCCAGGTCCTTAGCAATGCCTTCTCTCTACACACCAAGCCTTGGAATGGTCTTGCAGAAGCATTGGACACACTGTTGATGCCAGGGAAGATTCCTCTAAAGGGATCAGCCAGGTGGTGATCCAAGAAACATCTCTGAAGAATGCTGGGGCTTGCCTGAAACCTCCAGTCATCGTCCGCCTTCTGAGGGAAGCGTTGAAGCAGACCGATCTGAACTTGGTGAAAGAAGTTGGTCTAAATGTCATCACCTCTCACAACCCTACGTACGGTCCCAGGGAAGCAGGACAGCAGGGAATGTGTCCTGACTGTGCCCCTGGCAGGTATCCCTACAAAGCAGTGGGCTTGGTCCCAGGCACCACGTCAATGTTGCTGGTCCTCAATGGAGCTGTCTTCAGGCCAGAGGTGCCACTTTGCAGGGGCCAGCACCAGCTCAGGTTCCAGATGCAGTCCTCCAATCCTTTAATGTTTCTCACTATGACTGACCTCCTGGCATAGGCAGGTGTGCAGATGCCTGGAAGGTTGTAACAAACTTCCAAGGTATCTAATGGAATGATCTGGCATGTCCTGGGCCTCTCCTCCCTGCTGCCTGGAAACACGGAAACTCCATGTGCCTGAGGCTTTCCAGTTCTGCTTCCGACCCTGGGACTCGATTGCCCCAGTCCCTTCAGAAGGCCGTTCTGAAGAAACACACTCACTGTGATCCATAGGGAGAAGAGATCCATATTCATGTGGCAGAACTTGGGTATCTGCCTAAAATAGCATCTAGTAAAGTGTCTAACTCAAAAAAAAAAAAAAAAAAGACAAAGAAAATAAATTATTTTTCAAGTCAGTTCATGCATTTTGATATAACTCAAAACTTTTGTGGTGACTATGTGTTGCTTTCACATCAAAATAAAAAAAAATGTGAGAGAAAATACCACTTGTGATTAAACATTAAATTATTGGTGTGAAAGAATCAAAATGTTAACACATTTAAAACACCGAATTTTTAGTAACACAAATTTGCTTATAGTTATAAGCACCTGTCTTCTCCTGATCTCAGAAGCCTAGATCTAAAAACATTGTCCTGCTGTTTAAAACATGCAACCTGTTTAATGGGTCATGAGTTACAAGTGTCTACTATATTAAATTATAATAGTGGTTCATTGAAGACATGTATTAATGTTCATATACTATAAATATCCTATAATAACTTTATACATACCATATAACAGCTATATTAGTGTCTCATTAATATGTTGCCATAGTCAAGTCATTATTATATATAACATTAATCTCCATATAATTTTGTGTATCACTAATACTTAATCTCCACTAATAATAGCTTTATAAGAATAATTAAGTAAACAAAAGTTTAATTACATCCATAAACTTTTTTTGAAAACAGAGTGATAATGAAAAATTTTACCTAAAACTTGGTATTACAGAACATCTAAATTTACTTTCAATGTTGATAGTTAACATAAAGTAAGAGATCTTTTGTAGTTAATTATTTATTTGACATATTGAATTTAAATTTAATGGAAATAAGTTACACTACTATATAGGGAATTATCATTCAGTTTTGAGTATAATATCCTTTCTTAAAGAAACTTAGATGACTATCATGATTAAAAGAATGAAGAAGCTCAAAGGACTTTTAGTTCAATAATAGTTATTTTCCATATCCACTAATTTGTTCAAAAGTGGGCACGAGGAATATCAAATGGCTGAGACACACTTAAAGAAATGCTCAACATCTCTAGTCATCAGAGAAATGCAAATCAAAACAACTCTGAGATTCCATCTTACACCCATCAGAATGGCTAAAATCAAACATTCAAGTGACAACACATGCTGGCGAGGATGTGGAGAGAGAGGAACACTCCTTCATTGCTGGTGGGAATGCAAACTAGTACAGCCACTTTGGAAATCTATCTGGTGCTATCTCAGAAAAATGGGAATAGGGCTTCCTCAAGACCCCGCTATTCCACTCCTAGGAGTATACCCAGAAGATGCTCCAGCACACAACAAGAAAATTTGCTCAACCATGTTCATAGCAGCCTTATTCATAATCGCCAGAACATGGAAACAGCTTAAGTGCCCCTCAGTAGAAGAATGGATAAAGAAACTGTGGTACATATACACGATGGAATATTACTCAGCTATTAAAAACAAGGATTTTCCAAAATTTGTGGACAAATGGATTGAACTAGAAATGATCATAATGAGTGAGCTAACCCAGAAGCAGAAAGAGTCAAATGGTATATACTCACTTATTACCGGACACTAGCCCAAGGGACAGGTCCCATGAAAGTCTGCAACTACCAGGAAACGGGGATAGAGGTGAGGACATCCTATTGAGACTCTAGATGAGGAAAATATAGAGGATAGGCAAGTAGGGGGACCCAGAGGGTCCTAGAAACCTACAAGAAGAACATTATGATGGCTAGATCTGAGCCCAGGGATTCTGCTTGATCTAAGGCACCAACCATGGACAAAACGGGCAGTCATCATCAAACCCCTACCCAGATCTAGCCAAGGGACAGAACATTCTCCACAGCTAAGTGGAGACTGGGGACTGACTTTCACAGGATCTCTGGTGCCCCATATTTGGCCATGTCCCTTTGTGGGGGAGGCCCAATGGCACTCGGAAGAAGGATAGAGGACTACCAAGAAAAGACTTGATACCCTAGCACCATATTCAGGGGGAGGAGGTCCCCCACAGCCACAGTCATAGGGAAGGGGGATTGGGGTGAAAGTGGGAGGGAGGGAGGAATGGGAGGATGCATGGGATGGGATAGAAAATGAGATGTAATAGGAATTATTTTTAATTTTCAATAAAAATGTGTAAAAAAAAAAAACAAAACAAAAGTGGGCACAGTTGAGTAAAGCACAGAGAACTTTTTTTTGTTTTTCTAGGGAACATCACACACTCAAAACCATGTATAGAACTGAATACTGCATGTACTGTGTTTTACATATTAATGACATAGATCATCAAGTTTAACATAAATTACAATGAACTAAGAAGTAATACTAGAGAATAAGACAAGTACCACAATGTAACTCTGAACAAAAGCCAATCATTCTTCTGTTTGGGCAAAACGAATAAATAATTGTTGCATATACAATAAAACAGCAATGCTATGGCAGTGGATCGGTATTTTCGATGGCTAATCTATTAGTTTCTATTATGCTGCAGAGATAATGTATAATGACTAAGGCAGCACAGACAGGCAAGACTGTATAGACTTGTGGGCTTATGGTTGCCAAAGGAAAAGTCCATGATGTGAGACATGACAGCTGGTAACTCAGAGCAGGAAGCTGAGACATCACATGCTCCCCCTGCAGATAGGAAGAAGAGAGAGTGAACTGGAAGGGGCATGAGATTATCAGCTCTAAAAGCTCTCCCCAGTAATGGGTTTTATCCAAAGTCATATGGGGTGTTTCCCATTCTAAACACCACAGCTATGATGACTAACGGAAACGGAACCTAATGCATTGACATAATGAACAAAACAATTACTCATATCTGAGATAAGAAAGAGCTAGGAGGTACGAAAAAAAATCACAAAATGTCTAAGAATGTTGAGACATTTAAAATCTATAAGACATTTGTTTTTGTTGAAAAATTTATGGAGGTACCCGAAAGACAGGAAAGTGATATATTGCTGATATGGGACCACAATAACATTTATTTTCCTCTTAAGGCATTTTGTGACATTGTTGACTTTCAAAATATAAGCGTTGATGTTTTGTCAGGTGATGCTGTGAGTGTTTGAAACTACAGCTAACTCGCGGTTATAGTTTCATATTTGGGATTAAATGTGAAAATCTACCAGAGATAATATCTTGACGTTTGTGAATGAAGAACCCTTCATGTTTCCATATCTTCTTATGTAATACAGCACAAATGACTTCTATAACAGTTAACCAACCAAAGTCAAACACTATGATTGATCTATGTTGTCATTAGTAGAGTATTGTTGCACAGCTCTTACATAGAAATAACACTATGGATACTTTGGTGGGAGATATGTTGCATAAATCATTTTTAAGAGGGACAAAAATACCCAGTAATATTGGTTAAAGGAATATTTGTATATTTTCTAAACTAGAGTAGAGAAAATGGTGAATGTAAGCCAGCTAGTGAAACATAGAAATAAGCCTCACCTTCTGAGGTATTTTATTCAAATCTAACTTATTATATTTTGTCATAAAACTTTCTTCTATGTATGAGTGCACCCTTGTATTACAGATAAAATATCGTAATTATTTTCTCCACTTGTAATAAACTCATGAGCAAGCAGAGAAGCCCTTGCTTAATGTTGGTACACGTTTGCCAGGTGATTCATACTGAATTTTCAGTTACTATAACCAGAAATGAAGCCAAAAGATCTCTGAAAGAGATATTACCCATTTTCAAAATACTGGCATAATATGCTCTTAGAAGTAGCTTCCGCAAGTCATATTACAACCATTTCACTCCCCAGGAGCAAGTGATGGAGACTGATTGGTCCTTTGAAGAAATGTGTAGTATAATGAGCAGAAATACACGGGACTGGAAATCCTTGCAGCATAGTGCATTTATAATTGCTACACTTCTATGCTGGCTTATTGCTTCAAAGCAGCAGGTTGTCTTGCAAGAAGATGCTGTTTAATAGAAAATATTAAACATATGCATTAATGTTCTATTGGTGTCTTTTTCTAGGAGGCAATCTAACGCCATGTGCACTTAAATATAAATGACACATTGTTCCACTGTATAAGGTAACAATCCAGATATTTAATGATGATCACATGAGAAGCTATTTACTGACTATCTGAAAATGAAATGTAAACAAGGTCAGTAGTCATCTTGCTGCCAAAGCAGTATTACTTTAAAGAAAGCCTTCAAGTTATATACCAATAAATACCAAACTTACTGAAGCTGATATCTCTAACTCATACCCCTGAGTAGTTTTTATTATAAGCATTCTGAAAAATTGATTGTGAGTGTAAATTCAAAAACATAAATGTTGCTTTAATAAAATTTTAAATTTTAAAAGAGTATAGTAAAAATTAGGCAAGATCAAGACTAGATTTTTGCATATGGACTTTATTAATTTATAATAAACTATATACAATAAGAATAGCTATGAAACTGAAAAAACATATATAAAAGTTACATTCAAAAGGTTAGTTCACTTTTATTTGACGCCTTTGAAGAAAATACTATCTATCCTGTCTAGGTAAGTATAACTTTTGTACCTAAAGCATTCTCTGTCATATTTGTCAACTAAAAAACGAACAAACACTTCCTAAACCTTAATGCATTTTTTTAAATCCTAAACAACTTAAGCCTAACTGAATAACTATCTGGTCTTCAACCTCATTAGAGACTTGAGAAAGAATAAAAGTATTACTTAAGTAGGAAGTGCAGGCAAGCAGCTTTTCGGTAACTGTTCAGGCAGCAAACTGCCTCGGTCATTCTTTGATTTTGGAAGCTTCTAATCTGCACTTCCAGTTGACTCAGGTAATTATGTTTTATTCCTTCACAATCTCTGGTGGAGTTGAAGACCAGATAGCTTATTCTTACAATTAAGCTTAGTTGTTTAGAGGTTAAGATATTTTTAGGTCTATATAGGTATTTTATGCCCCAGCCTGTGGGGTTCGGCTAAAACTCGGTAGGAAGGTCACCTGTTGAAAATGCAAGAAACAAAGAAGAAGAGCAAGTCTGATTGATCAAACTCTCAAACTTTATTAGTCAGGCAGCAGTTTTTATAAGTCAGAAGGCAGGGAAGCATATTGCTGTAGCAACCCAGCTTCAGGCTTTTCTCAAAACAGAGGGAATTCCAGGCAGGGTCATAATGTCCTGTCACACAGGGTATCTGGCTCCCTCTTTGTCTAGTCTAACTGCTAAACCATAACACGGTTGCTCCATATCTATCTGTTTTTAGTCTAATTGCTGACCCACAACAGGGTCAGCTGGTTTCTGGTGAATGGCTAGCCCTGAGAAAAACAGAGACTTAAAGGTATAGACTTGGACAAGACGGCTGAACATTGGCCATATGGCCTATTGTCTCCAACAGATTTAAATTGATAGAGATGAGATATGATAGATCTTGATTTTCATTCAGAATTTTAGACTCACCAAGAAAGAAAAGATGTTTTCTTCAAGTTTGCCAAAAAACAAATAGCTAAAACACTATGAATGTAACACTTATATAATTCCTGATCATTTCTTCTTGCTATACGTAGTTTATTTTATTTATGTGTTATAATAAAAATGTAATTGTAAAAAATGTATAATAAAACTAAGAGATAACAGAGCCATTCTAGTCAGTTACCTACTGTCTTTCTAAACCATTGGAGCATCATCTTCATCATCCATCCCAGTATATCTGGCAGACAAAATAGTGCAGAAGGAACCAGAAAGGACTTGCTTACCCTGTCTTGGCCGACAACTCAGCCTGAGTCCAAGTCTTATTGGATAGCACATTGTCTGAAGAGGGAGTTTGGGAATTTTTGATAAGTGGCTAGCTTGCCATTAATAAAGATAACTCCATATGGAGACATTGTGAGGCGCATCCTTTTCATTGATCAAGCTGCGGGGAGGGGGGATGTTGGCAGGAGCTGACAGGTCTTAAGTCAAAAAGGCTTTAAATTAAAATATCTTTATATGACATATTCTGTAGGTCTCTGAAGTTATTGAGGAACATTTACCTACGTATTTACATTTATATCTACACAGAGAATAATTATATCTATCCATCTATCATTTATCTCTATCTATCTATCTATCTATCTATCTATTGTCTATCACCTATATATAGTAAATCTGCAGAGGCAAATAGTGCTTGTTTTTAGATATTTACTATCTATTCAACCTGGGATGTGTATTCCTATGATCAATTAGACTACAATATGACATAACCATGAGCTTGATTGATTAAACCTTAACTTATATAAGTTAATTATCTTAAATAGTTTGTAATAGCAGCTTTTAATAGGAATGTAAGTAAACCTTACATTGATAATGGAGTTGTATATGTTTAATACCTTATACTACAGTAGAAACATACATACATGTGTGTGTGTATGAAAAATGACCTTAATTTTAAATCAATATATAAATCTTTATACCCATGTTTCAAAAATAAACTTATTTCTGTATCAATATATATTATACCAGTGAATTAAAAACTTTAAGAATGACAATAATTTTATAGTTGAAGAGCACATTAAATAATCTATACTTTTATATAAATTTCTATATATTTTCTACATGATGCTACTATATTTCCCCCTTTTCTTTTCTTTTTTATTATATTGACTTTTTTCACTTTACATCTGGTTCCCAGCCCTTCCCTCTTCTCCTCTCTGTCCTGCTCCCCCACTCTTTTCCCCATTGCCTCTCCCCTTCTCTTTAGAAGAGGACCCATCTCTTCACCCTACCCCTGGTACCAACCCACCACAGTATATTAAGTCACATCAGAAATTCCTATCTAGTGCAATAGCATGACAAAAGAAGATCAAATGATAGAAATTGGAAGAGACAAAGTCAGAATATCTCTACTTGCTGATAGTAGGATAGCATATATAAGTGACCCCCCAAAAATCTACCAGAGAATTCCTACAGCTGATAAACATCTTCAGCAAAGTGGCTGGATACAAAATTAACTTAAAAAAATCAGTACCTCTCCTTTATATAAAAGACAAATAGGCTGAGAAAGAAATCAGGATACAACACCCTTCACATTAGCCAGAAATAACATATCTTAGAGTTAACAACTCTAACTATGTAAGTGAAAGACCTGCATGACAAGAACTTCAAGTCTCTGAAGAAAGAAACTGAAGAAGATAGAAGAATATAGAAAGATCGCCCATGCTTGTGGATCGGTAGGATTAACCTAGTAGAAATGGCCATCATACCAAAAGCAATATACTGATTAAATTTAATTCCCATTACAATACCAGCACATTTTTTTTTACAGACATTGAAAGAACAATTCTCTACTTCATATGGAGAAACAAAAAGAAACAAACAAGCAAATGGCAGAATAGCTAAAACAATCTTGTACAATAAAAACACTTTTGGAAGTATCTCAATCCATGATTTCAAGCTGTATTATAGACTAATAGTAATAAAAATAGCTGCACGGTACTTGAATAGAAATAGACTGGTTGCCCTAACACACAACAGGGACATATGCTCAACCATGTTCATAGCTGCTTTACACATAATAGCCAGAACATGGAAACAGCCTAAGTGTCCCTCAGTAGAAGAATGAACTAAGAAACTGTGGTACATTTACACTATGGAGTACTACTCAGCTATTAAAAACAAGGAATTCCTGAAATTTGTGGACAAATGTTGACCTAGAAATTATCATAATGAGTGAGTTCACCCAGAAGCAAAAAAAGACAAATGGTATATACTCACTTATATCAAAACACTAGTCCAAGGGATACGTCCAATGAAAAACTTTACTTACCAAGAAAATGGGTCAGAGGAGAGGACATCCTATTGAGACTTTAGGCGAGAGTAGCATGGAAGAATGGGGAAATAGTAGGACCCACAGGGTCTTGGAAACCTACAAGAAGAACTTTATGACAGGCAGATCTGGGTCCTGGGGTCCTCCTCAAACTAAGGCACCAGCCAAGGAGAATATAGGCAGTAAACTTCAAACCCCTACCAAGACCTAGCCGACAAACATGATATTCTCCACCGTTGAGTGGAGAGTGAGATCTGACTCTCACATGAACTGTGGTGCCCCTTTTCTGACCACGTCTCCTGGATGAGGAGGCCTGGTGGCACTCAGAGGAAGGATAGCAAGTTACCAAGAAGAGACTCGATAATCTTAGAGCATATATAGGGGATGGAAGTCTCCCTCAATCACAGACATAGGGGAGGGGAAAATGGGGGAAGTGGGAGGGAGGGAAGAATGGGAGGAAACAGGGGAAGGGCTAACAATCAAGATGTAATATGAATAAATTAATAAAAAATGGTAAAAAAAAAAAAAAAAAAAAGAAATAGACTGGTTGACCACTTGAATTGACCTGAAGTTCCAGTAATCACCTATATAACCCATGGACATTTGATTTTTGACAAAGAAGCCAAAATCATACAATGAAAAACAAATAGCATCTTCAACAAATGGTGCTAGTCTAACTGGATGTCTACATGTAGAAAATGCAAATAGATCCATGTTTATCACTTTGCACAACATTCAAGTACCAGTGGATTAAAGACAACATAAAACCAGAACATTAAACCTACTAGAAGAGAACGTTGGAATCAGACGTGAACTCATTGGCACAGAAGACAATTTTCTGAACAGAACACCAACAACTCAGCCTCTAAGATAAAAAATTAATAAATGTGACCTTATGAAACAGAAAATTTTCTGTCAATAAATAAAACAGCAGCCTACAGATTTGGAAAATATCTTCATCAACCTACATTTCACCAAAAGCTAATATCCAAATTATATGAATATCTCAAGAAATTAAACATGTATGAAGTGAAAAATCCATTTACAAAATGAGGTACAGAGCTAAACAGAGCATTATCAACAGAAGAATCTCAAATGCCCAGGAAGCACTTAAAGAAAGCACTCAATCTCCTTAGTCGCCAAGGAAATGCAAATAAAAATGACTCTGACATTTCATCTTACACTCATCAGAGTGGTAAGGTAAAAAACTCAAGTGCAAACTTAGGTTTTAAGACATATTATGAAAATATGTATAGTAGGATGCAAGGTCTCCCACATAGATGTAAGGCTCTAATGTGTACGACTTAAAAACATCACCTTACATAACATATATTGAATGTCTAGTTAAAGTTAGATTTTTTTGGTTAAAAAATGTGTCCTAAGGTGGAAAGTAGTGGATCTGAAATACACACAGAAGAGAAAGCAATGTAAAAACAGAACTGTAGACCAGAGTTAAACAGCAAAGGTCAATTCATGCTTGCAAACATCTAAGCAACAATAGAGTAAGAGGCATGGTTTTCCAGAGACTCTGGACAGAGCATGACATTCCTAACATATTGATTTAATCCCTTCATACCAACACTAGACATCTAGCATATGAAATTGGGAGAAATAATTTTCATTATGTTTTACATCAAATTTTAGTATTGTTCTGTTATATAACACTTACACCTAACAAATGTCCTTGTAAACAGACCTCGGATGTATTTACAATACATGTTTGGAAATACTACGTATGTATAGAATTAGGTAATGATTAAAATTAGGCCATTTTGAAAAACATGATCTAATGTACTAGAATTTACAAATAGAGATTATTGGTAGATCATCTGTATACTAACTTCTTGCAATGGTTTAGAAAGAATTTAGTCACATATTAATAGAACCCTTTGGGATAACATTTACTGATTTTATATACATTTACATAGATAAAACAAAATAAAATTTATAAACAATGATTTAGGCTCAAGTACTTATACATTTTCCTAGCAAAACAATTGGAGCTGTACCCTGCTAATGTGCTAAATGCAAGAATATTGAGACAAATCAAGGAAAACACACAAATCAGCAGATTTTGTCTTTGTAAATAGTCAAAGATGGTAAAATTAAGAAAGTATTACCTGGAAAAGTATGCTTTATAGGAAACAAAAATCTTAGGTTGAATTATATTTCTTGATTTCTTCCCTTTTATTGAAGTTGGATTTTTTTCTCATAAAATATATCCTGATTATAGTTTTCTCACCCTCCCAGTTCCTCTTCCCTACCTTCTCTCCCCTCTGAATTAATTCCCTTTCTGTGTGTCTCTCCTTAGAAAAGACCAGGCTTCTAAGAGATAGCAACAGAGTCACTTCTACAGATTAAGTCAAATATTGTTCCTCACACAGTGATAGTGTGAGACTTCAAGACTCCATTCTCCCCAAAGGACAGGTCGGTTTTCCAGACAGAACATAAACAGGAATACTGGAGCTAGCAGATGCTATAAGCTAAATGCACCCAGCAGATATTTTTACTGATTTTAAAGACACTAAAAAACAAAACCACTGACTCATTTTTGTAATCTGCAGCAATAGACTTTGAAGCTATATCAGACAAGACAAGCAGACAACCATGGAATTCCTACAACTGCAATGTGAAAACCACAGAGTTAGGTGTGTTTCAGTAGCTAGAACACTGTAGAGGAGACTGAAGTGAACGCACATGAACGAAGATGAATCAACAGGAAATGAAGATGAATTAAACAGGAAAGAGAAGCTAAAAAGACTTTCAGGCACACGTGTGATCTGCGTCAGAGATGAAGCAGTGCCCTAAGAATGAGCTTTGTCTGCAGATAGAGGCTGAGCCATCCTGTGTTAAAGAATGGAACTACATAGGATAGCTTCTGTGCCCCAGAAACTGACTGCAAGCTCTTGTGCCTGTTTAAGGGCTGCTTTACACTCCTGCAATATTGTCCACGGCATACTACTTTTTACCTTTTCATTAGAAATAACGCTTCTTAAATTTTAAAATAATATTCTCTTCTTTATCTTGGCAGGATATGACTATTCATACCAACATGTAAAACATGAACTTAGAAGTTGTCTTGCTTAAGAACTCTACAAAAATGGATGTGCCATATATGGTGATAATAATGAAAATGAAATTTAATTTTTATTATGAACATCAATAATAATATCTAACAAGGCTGAAGTGGAAAATTGATGAATACATTAAAAACCAGCAGATGCACAATTGTAAGTATCATAAAGGAACTGAATTTTTGTTCAGGGAAGATCTGCATCCTTACATATAAAATGAAAATTGTTGGGATTAATATTATTTGTTTCTGACTTAACAAATAGAATGAAATGATACATTTAAATGTTTTACATATATGAAAAATTTAGAGTAAGAAATGGCAGAGATAAAAGATAAAGATTAAATATGCAAAAGTAACACTGGTTTTCTCAGAGTAAAACAAAAGGAAAAAACAAAGAATTGGAGAAAATAGAAAATTCAAGCTGACTACCTGGAAAAATACAATAATGCAGTGAAAACTGCCTGTATTGATGAAGGGTAGATTAGTGTTCTTCAAACAATCCTGATAGAAGTATTACACTTACGCTCTTTGTACTTTCTCATGGATTTAGGCTCATTTTAACTCAGAGAAAGGCCAAAAACTGACTAGAGGCTAACCAATATAGCATAAGGGGAAATAATTGGAATTCAATGGAGCCAAATCTTCTCACATATAAATTTATGCCTTACATGTAAATTAAACTAATTAGCCTGAAAGAGTTAATGCACCTTTCAGAAGCACTGTCCTTAATAGTGAAGAATAGTTTATGAACTGGTTGAGTCTGGTCCATAAAATCTAAGAGCTCTATACTTCTAATTTTTATAGCTTATTATCAGAAGGCATGAAAAACTTGTAAGACTCCTCAAACTTCACAACAGTAGTTAGTAGAATAGTCCCTAATTGGGGTCTATTCTGGTATATCCAAAGATTTTAAAGCTAGGTGTATAACATCCATAAAATTTAAATCATATGTAACCTTGGTATATAATTTAAGGTCTACAAATTTTCAGTCTTATAAATTGATTATCTTTTGAGCAGTTAGGTTTGCTTCATTTATTTTGACCACTATCATATAACATTTTCAATATCCTGGAAAGTAAACTTTATTTGTTTCAGCTTATCACATTTATTCTTATATGAAGGAATAAAAAAAAATTCCTGTTTTTTAACTCCACAAGAAAATTTAACTAAATTCTATGATGTGTTTTTTTAATGAATTTGTGAAATTCTTTCAAGATTGTTAAAAGACAGTTAAGTAACTTAGTGAAATATAATTACACAATATTCTTTCTAATAACAAGCATGATTAAATTGAAAATTAAACACAGATTATATGGTTATTATAATAAATCTGTCCAAACAGCATGTGATCCTGTAAGTCATTTTCAGAGTATGAGTCTGCAAAAATCTACTAAACTGGTTTTTAACTTTCTAGCAATAAATAAATTAAAGTCAATCTCTTTCTCAGCTTCCATTGGTATTCTCTATTTTCTCATGTGTTTCATACATATGCCTGAGCATAATCAATACTATTAAGAACAAAAGACAAAATGAGGAGAGATATATTTTGATCTATTACTCAGTAACTTAAATCCAGTAGAAATTATTTTGATTTAAAACACTTTTATATTATATAAAAAGTGTGGGAGCATGCGTATAATACATCTCATAATGATTTCTGTATGCAATAAGCTATACTTTCGCCGATAGATTTTTACAATATTAGAGATTTTCTATCATTGTTATTTAAATTTTTCTAGTTATTTAGTAAGAATAAAACATAAAATTGTGTATATTTGGGTAAAATCCGTACTTTTAGAATGTGGTTTTCTAAGTAGCATATTAAAAGCACTATAATAAGATATTATCACAGCAAAGATGAAATAAAACATTATCATACCGGAGTTGAAAAGAACATTATTAAAAAGCTATAACAACAACAACAACAACAACAACAACAACAATAATAATAATAATAACAATAACTTCTGATAAGGATTAGAAAAAAAGGAACTTTGTATTCTTTTAAATAAAATGAAAACTCAGGTTCATCTATAAGCCATAGTACAAAAAGTACCATCTTAGGAATCAGAAGGAAGGAGAAAAGTGGCTAGTACCAGTTGTCCTCTAACCTCTATGCACACCAGCAAGGTCCAGCACACCTGTATTCATGTGCACACATTATGTGCACACAGTGTTGGTAAATAATAGGTGACAAGAAAGAAATACAAAGTAATATTAGTATTATGAAAAATATGGGTGTTGCTATTAATTAAAACACAGTAAAATTTAGACACCTGATACTTGTGTTTACATCCAATGAAAGTGAGTTCATTAAGAGATATGTGTACACTCTTGTTCATCACTTGACTGTGACAATAATTAAAAATAAACAAATTTATAAAAAGTGGACAGATAGGCTTATAGAGATTGGCACGATTGGAAAAGATTAATAAATGCAGCCTTGTTCATGTTTTTGCTGGAGGAAGTGTGTCACTCAGGATGGGCTTTGAGGATCAGATGCTCAAACCTGGCCAAGCCCCTCTCTCTCTCTCTCTCTCTCTCTCTCTCTCTCTCTCTCTCTCTCTCTCTCTCTCTCTCTCTCCCTCTCTCTCTCTCTCTGTGTGTGTGTGTCTGTCTCTGTCTCTGTCTTTCTGTCTCTCTGTCTCTCTCTTCCTGCTGCCTGCAGATGTGGATGTAAAACTCTCAGATCCTTTTTCAGAACGATGTCTGCCTGTGTGCTGCCATGCTTCCGGCCGTGATGATAATAGACTAAAGCTCTGAAGCTGCAACCCAGCTACAGTTAAATACTTTCCTTTGTATAAGAGCTGTAGAGCTGTAGAGGTCACGGTCCCTCTTCGCAGAAAGAGAAATATGGCTAAGACATTCACTATTCAAAACATCTAAGCCATGTGATCATAATATGGAGTGTGATATATATGAATATAAGAGCCTTACAGAACAACAAAAAATTATACTTATGAAGAAAATGAAACAAAGAATTACTTGTTTTCTACCAGACATACAAGCCAATGGCAATACTACTGGTGGTAATAAAATGAATTATGATTTTGAAGAGGTAAGAGAAAGAGCATTGAGATAAAAATAAAATGGTGGTTTCTAGAAATTGGGAAAAGGGTTGTAGCAGGAAGAGATGGACAGAATGGAGGTAAGATATTTCAGTACAATAAGTGCCATGGTATGGATGACTGAAGATCTCACACTGATTTCCAATAAAAGAACCATGACTATGTTAATAATAATAAAAAAAGTAGGTCATTACAGCTAGGATTCATCCATCTTCTATTCTGGAGGGTCACCCTCACAGCTGACATTATCATCCTTTGGTTCTTAAAAACTTTATGCTTCCTTTATCATAATAACACTTAAATGTTAGGTGCAGTAGTTATGTTGTAGCTATCTGAGCTTGGATTAGGCACCACATGATCACATGTTCTCTAAATTCGGATTTGTTGTGTCTTTCTGTAATGGTCTCTGTTGCAAAGAGAAGTTTCTCTGTTGAGGGCTGAGAGACACTTATCTCTGGGAGTGGTAATGCATATAATTCTTACAATCTAAAAGAATAAAATGTTGGCAAGACCTCACAGCTGAGTTAATAGTTACCTTGAGGTCACTTATAACTTAAGACTGATGTCCTTCTATATGCTCAACACTCAGCATTATTTCCCTTTGGATTTGCCATGTAATCAACTTTTATAGCCAATATTAATCTTTAATGTTATAATCTTAAAATCTGTACTTTTCCATGCCTCTGACCCAGAGTGTGTGCTATAATAATTATTTGTTGAAAGCAGCAGATTGGATAAAAATGGTCTTATACAATGAATATTTCCCATAAATATTGAAGGTAACATTTGGATATTCTGCTATTTGTTTCTTTCTCATCTGGGTCAGCAGGGATTAGGTGGAATCAGTAAAGTTTCATCTGTTGTTAAATATTTCTGTAAGTTATCCCTCATTCCCTTCTCATTTGAGGCTTCCAGTTCTGTTCAAAACTATAAAGCAAAGGCATATTCACACATACACACACACACACACACACACACACACACACACACACACACAGAGAGAGAGAGAGAGAGAGACAGACAGACAGACAGACAGACAGACAGACAGACAGACAGAGACAGAGAGACAGAGACAGACAGAGAGACAGAGAGAGAAAGAGATAAACAGAAAGAGACGGAGACAGAGACAGAAAGACAGATTAAGGGAAAGTGCTTTAGTTTACCTTTTTGGTGAATTTTAGTATACTGTGCTTGTTCTTAATGCATTTATAAGGGTAGGTATATCAAAATCTATGTAAGGGTAAATATGTTAACCAATGACTACGTTAACACTGAAGGGGAAGATCATACAAAGTCCCAATTCTATATTAGAAACTACTTGCAATTGTTAGGAAATAGACTTTCATAGGAAGGAGTCCCACCCCTACTCCAGTTAGTTATCTTATACCAGTTGGTGATCCCTAAAATCATATACATAGAAATACATCATACAGACTGAATATATTTCTTTTATATGTTTAGGAATGTAAATCAATTTTAGAGAGAACAGGGTTAGGTTTCTATGGAAGTTCTTTGATGGAGAAAATGGGAAGAGGGAAGTGATGTGATTATGTTTTAGTTTCAAAGTAAATTAATGATTTATAAATATTTACTATTGGTTACTTTTGTATTTCACTCCAATACATAATTAAGAAAAAAATAGAAAATCTTGGGGATCAATTTACCTTCCTAGAAACCAACAATAAATAAATTAAAGCGTAGAATCTGCTCTTAAAATTTCAAAGAAGTTCACAGGAAGATTTTCTGTTTGTCTTCCAAATAGAAACACCTACAGGCTTATATAAAAGATCAAAATCTGAAGGAAGAAGAAGCTCACAAAGAAAATAATCTCTAAGCCACCTAGTCCCTAGGGAGGAAAGACTAATATGCATTTGTAAAATTTATGGACATGCTGTAAGAAGTCCAGGATCCTCTATGGAACCCTATCTAAACAAACAGGTTTACTAATTACACACAGGTATCCTTGTTGAAGGAGACGACTAGAGAGCCACCCTAGGAGCTGCATGCTCCCCAGGTTCTAGCTTCCCAACTTAGTCCAGGGTTTCATACTGAATGTCAGAGAGTATTCTTCATTTGCTTGTAAAGGTTGAAAAATCATTTGTTTTGTTTTGCTTTTAATATATGGTATTTTTTCAAAATGTCTGCAATCAGGCTATTTTATTTCACATGAGATAAGTACGTTGAAGCTATATCTGCAAAGGCTAACTGATACTGCATAAAAATAATACAGAACACATCTTGTTCTGTCACAAGTAAGATGCACCGGACCCTGAGACACATGCCTTACAACCGTACATGAAAATAAACACATAGTCCCAGGACTGGAGAAAGTTTTCTCCTTTCCACATCTTGCAAGCACATTGATAAAGCATGTTAATAGCACTTGAAAGTGTGTAAGATACTTTTTACATGCAGGAATGAATACAACTTTAAAAAGTGTGTTGACATAATATTACTGGTCACAACTAAAGAGAGGAAGAATGAGGGGAAAACGGAAAGAAGGAAAAGAGTCAAGTAATGGTGTTAGTAAGCATTAATAAAGCTATTAACAATTTATTGACTTATAATTCTGTCTTTCCTATAATAAAAAATAGATTCAGAAAAAAATGTGTTTTTTAAATGATTTTTATCATCAGTCTGAAGGAAGTAGTTCATAATTATAATGCTGGATATGCCTAATCTCAGCACGTACTCACAGGCAGCTTACTCAAAGAAGTCTTGCCTCATTTTAGCATCTATTGTTTCAGTTTTGCCAATTGGAGTGTGGCTGAGGCAGAGGCATTAACTCAAAGTATCTATTTAAGTTATAGATTTTGGAGAGATCTATTTTGCTTGCTTTGAAATACCAGAGGCAATGATTAATGCAAATGATTTCCCTAGTCTATTTCCCTAGTCTTATCTCCATATGAACCATCGAAATGGAAAATAAATATCAAAATTCAGCTTTCTTAAAAACAAGTTGAGGCTGTCTTAGATAGGATTCTATTACTATGAAGAGTCCCTCTATCCACAGCAACTCTTAGAAAGAAAACATTTAATTGGGTCTGGCTTACAGATCCAGAGGCTTAGTCCGTTTTTGTCTTGGTGGAGAAGAGTGGCAAGATGCGGGCAGACTTGGTGCTGGAGAAGGAGCTGAGAGTTCTACATCATTATTCAGTCAGAAGAAGTGAAAGCCACACTGGGCCTAGCTTGTGTTTCTGAGACCTCGAAACCTACCCAAAATTACACACCTCCTCTAACGAAGAAGCCACACCCACGCCAACAATGCCACACCTCCTAATAGTGCAACTCCCTATGGGCCTATGGGGAGCCACTTTTGTTTAAGCCAAAACATAGCTTTACAGACAGTGTACCACTCAAGATTTGTTCCGTGCAAATTATCAAATGGAAATTCTTCACCCAGACAGAGCAACTCTTACAGACAGATCACCTAATATACTTAAATATATAATTTCGCGACAATAAAAGACAAATTACTTGGCAACAAATGCATCGAAGAGAAATTAAAAGGGAAATGTTTGGGGTCTAGGGGACAGGAATAGGGAGTAAGTGGGAGAGAGGAGGGGAACAGGAAGATAAGAGGGAAGTAAGAAGACAATTGATAATTAATGTAAATAAATTATAATAAAAATCTTTTGACAATAGAAAATAAAAATAATAAAACCAAACAAACAAATGAAGAGAACTATAGGATGTATTAAGACCAAATCTAAGACTAAAGTCTATTGCAATTAATGTGTACAGACGAAAAGGGAGAAATTACAAATTAACTAAAATTGAAACTGAAGAAATTAAAAGCTAAATAAAACCTGAAGTATGAATTAGTAGAAGGAGGTGAGGGAAGGAGGAAGGCTTAAGTAGAATAAATAATAGGAAAATAAAGCAGAGGAAGAGGTTACGGGAGAGAAACTATAAATAAGTATGCTTGAAAAAAATGTTGTTTTACAAGATTCCCATATATATATATATATATATATATATATATATATATATATATATGCATGTAATTGGAGTTGTCAGACACAGGAAGTTATGTTAATCTCAAAAGCCATAGGTTGTCAAATAAAAAATCAGACTGAGTACCTAGAGTGAGAAACCTTGGTTTCT
Source organism: Acomys minous (assembly GCF_964271855.1). NCBI lineage: Eukaryota > Metazoa > Chordata > Mammalia > Rodentia > Muridae > Acomys > Acomys minous. The sequence continues at coordinate 48,489,223 of NC_140494.1, read as the reverse complement.
TAGTCAAAAGTGTCCAGAAGACTCCTAGAACAATAGAGTACATTGTCATTATTCTTGCTTGAGCATCAGAACTTGTTAAAAAAAAAATAAAAAAGGCCTCAGTAGTGAGAAGACCAGTGTATAGTTTATAAGGAATAGAAAAATGAACCCTTTACTGACCAGAGTGCTTTCTTAGGGATGCCTACCTACCTTTCATAGAACTTGAAGGTACTTTGCAGACTTTGGGGAGAAATATTCATTAGTAGTCTTACCTAGCTATGAACTTTGTGATTTGCAATAATGTTTATTCTAGAAGGATATGCTAATAAATCTAGCAGTGTTATGAATGGTGTGGAAATTTAACAATTATATAAATTGGAGTAGATTTCATAATTATAAGGAAATACACATTTAACACAGATCTGCCAAGGAGCATGATAGGAGAGCTCAAAGGTACCAAAACGAGCCTACTACTATTATTATGCTAAATGAGCAAAGTATCAATCTGCCTTCTAAAGTGCCATTTGTCTACCTATAATGTACTGTATGATAATATATAAAGTAATACTGTAATAAAATTTTCTGCCAGGTTTTAGAAATCATCAGAGACTTTTTTTTTTTTTTGCAGTGGATAGTGTTAAATAACTCAACATAAAGAGAATAAATGATGGCAGAGAGTTCAGCATATCACACACACACACACACACACACACACACACACACACACACACACACACGTATATCCCATCCCTGTCAAAAGCCTCAGGTGATCTTGTAGAAAAAGAGACAGAAATATTGTAAAAGGTATAGTTTGGGAGGATAAGAACAGAGCAGTGTCTTCTGGTCATGACAGGATTACCACATAGGTACTCAAAGCAGTTTGCCCATATTATATAAAAGCAGTAAGCATTCCAGCATGGAATGGGAAGAAATTTATGAGATCCCACCCCTGATGGAGGAGTTATGGACAGTGTCCTGCTTTGGGGAAGAGATTTGAGAGTCAATGATTTTAGGGACATAGTCATACTTGAAAGTCTATGATCTAGTGCTTCTCTTTACACCCAGAGGCACATGGACGGCACAAAATGGAGTTCAATGCAATAGCATGCAAGTTTCAGCACTGTGTATGGTCAGTGATCCTTCTTTTCCACCAGCAATTTCCATAGCAACTTCTAGCTCTTTGAAGTCTAGAACACACATATGCACACACATCATGGGGGAAGGGGCAGAGATGGAGAGAGAGAGAGAGAGAGAGAGAGAGAGAGAGAGAGAGAGAGAGAGAGAGAGAGAGAGAGAGAGAGAGAGTTAAGGTTAGTTTTCTGGTCAGTTAAGGATTGTTTCTCTATGTCCCTTAGTCAACATAGGTGGTGTATTCAACGTAGAATTGTATGATATAATCATGTGTGAAACCAGGGTAATAACAATATCCTATGTTGTTTTATAGAGCTTTCAGATTCTGACAAATAAACTATAGTGACATTTCCTAGTCCTTAAATTGTAGTTTTAACTTAATCAAATCTGTGAGTAGTATTTTCCACATTCTCAGAGTACCTTTATTCAGGTACTTTTATTTGTAATTATATTTTAGTTAATTTACAGAGTAGTGGGTTTGACAAAGTCCTAACATATCCTTAGCTTTAGTTAACCCCCCTCCTCAATTCCATCCTTGTCCTTAGCAATCTGATCCTGCCCATTCAACTTCAACTTCCGGTACCAATACACTCACGTTTTTTGTTCATTTGTTTGTTTTTTCATACAGCATGTGGTCTACTCTCCCTGTTACGATTACTTTTTACTTGAGTGTTTTTTATATATATTCTTTATGTTTTATCACTGCTGAATGTTCTGGATTTTTTTTCCTCTCTGTCTTTTCTCATGCCTCACCCATTATGCCCCATTGCTCCTAGTCCTCAGGGTCCTTTATTTTCAGGACAGTAACTGGTGTCTGTACTTTTCGGTATCTCTGTTTTCTAATGGTTTTAGAAAACAGGCTCAGCTGGCTGTTGGTAACATAAATTGTTGGATTTGTTCTCTAGATTTTTTCAGCTATTGAGTGGAAAGTACTGGGCTAGGATTTATTCCATTCTATAAAAGTGTATTGGATAATCCTTCAACTCAGGATGGACCTCTGAGCCTTTGCCAATGCTCATGGCAGTTTGATATTTATATCCTCTCTTGCCAACATGTAACTAGAATTTGCTCTTCACTGTTCAGTCACCAATGCAGAAACAATTCATAGGAAAAATTGCCTTTGGTACTGGTGACAGAGCCAAAAATTTTTCATTTTTTTTCATTTATTTGTTTACTGATATTCTCATTAGAATATTTTCCCTGCTCATTATGTTATTTGTTTTATTAAAGAATGTAAGATTGGCAATCAGTTAGCACAGAAAATTATATTTCCTGTTCTACTGACAGTCTGAATGATGCCAGCCAGATTTTATCTCATTGAGGATTTGAAATCAGACCCAATGCTGGCTGTGGATGTTGGTTAGTAACATTAGGCTCCATGCTTTCTGCTGAATGAATAAAAGATTCTGATGGATGTTGTGCATTGGACTAGGCCCAGAAATACTGAATGTTCACTGTGCCTAAATTTTACTAGTCAGAATAAACATTATAATGCAAGATCTAACTGAGAAAAAAATTTCAAATTCATATTTCAGTATAAAAAAATATAAATTTGAACACATTTAATATATGTAAACAGTGACTTTTGATCTTATCAATATTTTTTTTACTTTCCAATGTTGTACACTCACCCATATTTGAGAGAAACTTTTGACAGTTCATATTACCCAGGACCTCTAAAATCCAGATGTAGCTCTCTTTACTTAGGAGACCTACACATTTAAAAGGGAAATTACCTGCTGCTCTTCAGAACACAAGAGAATATTAAATAATGCTACAATAGCTATCACTTTTCATGAAGAAAGTACTCAAAGTCAGGCTTGACAACAATGGTTTGAATTTACTAGGTCTAGGTTTTAATAGTGTACAGAGAGACACACATGTGATGAAGTAAGAACATTGATATCATAGATTCTGACTGTGGGGAAGAACCTTTAACACATGAGTCAGTAAATATTGTCCTGATACCTGAGAACTCCTTGTTCATGATGCTCTTCCATGATTTTATAAGTAAGACATGGGACAATATAGTCCTTGAGAGAAATATAGTGAACCCTTCTTCTCCTACAAGAATGCCATGTGCAGACACTTCAGTGCCGTTAACAAATGAAAGTAAACACATGCTATAGTATTTGTAAACTTTCTTATTTATAAGGATGCTGTCAGTTGCCTAGTCTTAATATAGACATGGTCATACCTGTTGTAGTCTAACTTGATATGTAACAAGAAAGATGGCATGTCATGATCTGAATAAATTTGTCTTTTCTGCAATAATAAAGTCTATATCAATGGTAATTCATGATTGCCATACACAAGATTCATGAACTGGTATCCATTAAAGTATAATGTTACAATGCCATTCTTGTCATTATATGCTAACTAATATCCAGGAAAATTAAAAGAAGAAGAAGAGGAAGAAGAAGAAGAAGAAGAAGAAGAAGAAGAAGAAGAAGAAGAAGAAGAAGAAGAAGAAGAAGAAGAAGAAGAAGAAGACCCAAACCAGAAATATTTGAAAGTCCACCTGGAAGCTGTTTACATTTCCTTTCTTTGTACCCCTTGTAAATAACTTAGTTGTATGGTCTGTAATGTGAATAGAGAGATTTAATCACATTGTGTTTCTGGGAAGACAAAAGAACATCATAAATTATCTGGTATATCTGATTGTTCTTTCTGTTGCCTGTAATTGGAAGATTATATTACCTTCTCCTTTCTTTTTATTCACAGGCAAAGAAACAATATCATCCTAAATTTTTCTATTAGATATTTTTCTCTCTGGTGATCATTGTTAATAAATACAACCTCTTTATCACTCTGCTTCAAAGCTCATCTACTGTTTACATGAGTTGTTTGTTTATTAAAAACACACTTACATCGGCCAGAATTGCTATTTGCCTTTTTGTCACTAACACCATCTGACAATGCGTAATTAAGAAAATCATGTATAAGTCCTTGAATGTCAATGAATAGTTTTCCTAGAAGTTTATTATGTCAAAGATTCTTATAACTATGCAAAAACCTTACCACCTAAGGTAAAACATTAAATTTTAAGACAAGATTGAATTCTATCAGATTTAATGACAGCACCTCCATGTATAATTTTGCTATCTATGGTGTGTCAAAATGAGGAAAAACTTAATATTCTCCTGAGAATTATGAGTATGGCTCTCATAAGATATTTCTTTACTAAAAGACATGAGAACATTGTGTATCATCAAATTAATATATAAAACCCTTTGCCTCATTTGATTAAGTTGGCAATGAGACCTTCTTTTGTAAACTATATTCTTATTGTTGGTTTTCTAATTCACATAACAGAACATATTGTGTTAATTTGATTTAATTATTTTCACTTTGCATGTAGAGTTGCTTATTCATTCCATTGCCATCTTTTCACAAAATATAACTATGTGGTGAAATTATCTGAATTAAATTTAAATCATTCTTCAGGTTCCATTTGTAACTAGGAAACTGACATATTGCAATTTCCCTTTGAGATGCCATTAATAAAATCTTACTTAAAATGAACATTTTATGTTACTTCTAGGAATGGCTATTTTCAACAGCATAATAAATATCTTACTGCCGTCACATTACTCTGTGCTTTCTGGTAATAGTCAAGAAAGTTCTTCTTTAGCCATTATGATTTCATTGTAAAATCAAAGCTCAGTGCTGTGCTGCAATCTACTGCCTTTCCATTTGCTGAAATATGGTTTCTCTCAATTAGAAATTTATTATTTTTTATTTGGTCTCTATCGGAGAGAGTGCTCTAGAAGAACCAAATAGATGATCTATAAAGAGACATATTTGATCAGGTCACATATTTCTATGATACTCTCTCTATGACTATGCCACTGACAGAGGAAGACATAATTTTTTACCTCAAGCATATCCTTCCAGTTTAATACATAGTCCTACTCCATTGAGAGCACAGTTCATGTTTTTATCCTCTATAGTGACCTGCCAAATAACTACAAAGATTTGTGGCATACCTACTTTAACCCTGACAAATGCAATTATACCAATCACCTTACTTAAGAAGCTTATTGTCAGGGATAGAAACAAGTGTTTATTTCTTCTCAGAAACTGGTGGCCAAATAGTCCAGGAATATATTCCTTGTGTCATAGACACAGAAAGTTTAAGTCCATTTTCCAAATTATATTGGGAATGAGGAATACATATTTGCTCTCCCATATCTATTCATTTAGTGTGTCACTTGGTGCTAACTCCCAAGAATCCATTAAAGATTAAAGAGTCTATTACTTTTCTAGCACTAGATATATCTAACTTTTAACTTTCTGTCTAAAAATCAATTTATATATCTAGAGGTCTTAGAATATTTCACTTCAAGCAAAATCTGAATATTAAAAAGGGATAAAAACAAAATTGAAGAATTTGATAGATTTCTCCATGTTTTCCTTTATCTCACAAATTTTTAAATCAATGAGCATGATATAGAGATTTCCATGTATTATAGCATATACAATTTACAATGTATCAAATTTTAAGTGGAGAAAATATTTACAGCAACAGTGGATACTTAAGGCTATAAATTTCCAAATTGTTTGAATAGAAAATAATTGTAATCTTATTATTTAAAACAACATAAAAGAGAAATATGACTAATGATTTAAGGAAAGAATTTATGACTATCATTGAGGTAACACTTTCCACTTTACTAGATCTGAAAGACATGCGATACAGGTCAGTATGTGAAATTTACATTAGATAACAGTAAGGAACTACTTTTTGAATGACAATTTTAAAGTTTAATGTCTTAGTAAATCTCAGTTTTAAACTTTGCATGTGAGTGTGTGTGTGTGTGTGTGTGTGTGTGCATGCGCACACATGCATCTGTGTGTGTACATATGTATAGGTCATAGGGCAATATTTAGGAATTGGTTCTTTATTTTCACCACATAGGTCCTGAGAGACAGAACTGAGAGTAGGCCATCTCATTGGCTTCAAAACTTCAAATCCTATTTTAATTGCCTTCACACATGTTTATCAATGTAAAATAGCTTAACATTCTGCTAGTTTAAAAATGTTTTAAAATCATTATATTAATTTTTAAAATCTTTAACTGACTGATTTTACATTATAATCACCTGCAATAGTGTGTTTCAGTTCATATCTTTCACCAGTTTTTACCTTTATTTTCAGCTCCCCTTATGCCACTTTGAATGTTACTGATAGTGTTACTTATATCAGGGGAGAATGTCCCCTAGCAGACACACAAGTGCCCAGGATGAAGACAGTGAAGGACAGCAGGCATCTTCAGGGCAAACCAATGCCCCCTTGCAGTTACTGTAATGGTTTCCACACCATCACCATTCATTTGTTCTCAACTTTTTATTCATCCATATTATAATATGTATATTTGGTTTAATTTTTCCTTATGGTTTAAAAGCTCTTAAAGTATTTCGTTCAGTTTATGCTCTTCAGATATAAAGCTACATTTTTCGCCATTCATGTTTCTCTTTGTTTTATCTTTGCTTTTGAACTACTAAGTAATCTACTTAGAACTGCCCATTTCTTGAGGTAACAACCTATTCACAGAGGTTCTGTGACTATGTTTCTGAAAGGAATTTATAAAGCAGAGTCCCTTGTGCCATATAGTTACTCTTATGGGCATATAAAATGTGAAGGTTCATTAAACGATCTGTCATAGATCTCAATAATAGACCATAAAGGAAAGAGAGATGAATTATACAGCTGCTGCAGCGTAATCAGACTTTGACATATGACTAGGGAGATTCATTGTAATTTTTTTTCTCAGAGCATGGGCACTAGTAAAGGGAAATGGAATACATACAAATATGTGGAATATTTAGGTGTGAAATTACACAAGGTACAGTTGTTCAATTCTTTTTCAGAACTGACAACCTGTGTTCATAAAACAACACACTGAAGGTAGTTCTGTAAGATGTGCAGTCATTTTGGGGAAGATGTTGAAGTTCTAATGATGCCAATTGGATGGGGAAACAGACAACTTGCAGGAAGAGTAAATTTTAGATCATTCAAATTTGAAGGACTTCACTTCAGCTGTGTCTTCTTCACATGATTGCTGTCTGTTGCTGTGACAAAGACCATGACAGAAAGCAAAGTGATGAGGAAAGGATTTATTGTTGCTAACTACTCTTGTGCCCCAGCCATCCATTATGAGGAAAGCTGTGACTAGAAGTGAAGCAGGAGCCGTGGACGGGTGCTGCTGACTGGCTTTCTCCTGCTAACGTGCTTACCATGCCTTCTGATACAATTCAGGACCAACTGAACGGGCTTGGCACAACGTCTAATGGGCAAGGCCCTCCCACAGTAATGAGTAATCAAGAAAATGCCTGACATATTTGCTTACAGGCCAGTCTTATGAAGCAATTTTCTTAGTTGAGAGTCCATCTTTCTGAGTGATGTAAGCCTTTACGGAGTAGACAAAAACCTAACCAACTCATGCCCTTTGTAAAATATCTATTTATTTTTATGTTATGAGTATTTTGGTACCGCATATTTATGTGTGATACAGGCATGTCTTGTGCTCCTGGAAGTCAGATGAGGTTCTAGAATTGGAATTACCAACTGTGTGCTGCCATGTGGTGCTTAGAAGGGAAGTTGGGACCTTTGCAAGAACATAAGTAATCTTAGGCACTGTGACATGTTTCCAGCCTCATACATTTCTTCCTGAATTATGAATCCAAATACTCTCTTCTTAGACTTCCGGAAGGAAATACTTAGGTACATGTATAAATACATAGAATTGTATAAGAAATAAGTTTCCTTTTTTAAAAATTTTTTATTATTAATTTATTCTTGCTACATCTCAATGGTTACCCCATCCCTTGTATCTTCCCATTCTTCCCTCCCTCCCATTTTCCCCTTATTCCCCTCCCCTATGACTGTTCCTGATACCCTATGAGCATATACAGGGGGAAGTAATCCCCCTCAAGAAATAAATTTCTTTCTTCAGAATATTTAATATAATTGTCCTACGGTGACAGTAGTTTTACTGTCAACTTTTAGTTCGTATTAATTGTGAACTGAATTCTACTATCAGGGACCTGCTTTGACATCAACAATCAACATAAACTGAGGAAACTGAGGAGGGGCGTAGATGATGTGGCTGGATGATGACCCGGCAGACCTTCTCTGAGAGCAACATTCCAGGTCAGAACTCACTGTTACTATCAATGGCTTCCACTGATAGTGGCGGACAGAGGAGCCAGAATTAAATTGCTGGAGGTGGGCCAGTTGAGAGCTTCCTGGAGACGAATTATAGCTACCATATGCACGTGGCAGGGGGCTAGGGCTGATGGCTCCTAGCAGAGGCTTCCCTTGATGGTGGCAAGTGTCTAAAATAGAAAGAGAATGAAAGTGTGAAAAGAGCCAAACACACACATACACATTTACACTTGATGATGAAGTAAGACAGACTTCTAGAAGGTAGGTTCCGACAAGTCTCTTCTCTCAAGCTTCTCTCACTTTACACATTCATATACATACATGCATACACACATACATTCACATGTTGGTGGATGGAAAGAACTCCTAGTGTGAGTCCCAACAACTTTTAATTTCTCCCACAGGTTATATATCCCAGAAAGATCTTTTAAGCAGTACAAAAATCACAAGGTATTTACCTTCTATTCTTCAAGTGAATGATTACCATGAGTATATGTAAGCACAACATGTTCCTTAATTCCTTCACATGATCAAATGCTTTACGTAATATGAGTGAGAAACAAACATGGAAAACACATTGTTTCTGGAAGCCCATTTATATTTGTAACTAAGTAACTTGCTATATATTAACAGAAAATAAGCAAGCAAGGTGCTTTCTCAGCCAGCTTTTCTTTACTGGCAGGCTGCAGTTTGCAGTCACAAAGAATCAATTATATTGGAAAGTAATCTTATAAAGATCTTAAAAGAATCACAAATCTAAACTTCTATATAAGAATAATCAGCCATTTCTATTTTAAATCCTAAAGGTGCTCATTTACTCATTAATAATTTGTATTAAATCATATCAGGAAGCTGAGGGCAAAAATAAGTATAAGAAATTAGTCACTGTGAAGTCCAGCTTCAGTGAGTCATGTAACCTAGTGATAATTAGGCTATTGTCAATGCTCACCAACCTCAAAAAGTCCCTAGCTTGATTATTCTGAGTGTACTTTTTGTTAACTTCAAATGTTCCATAAGATTTTCTGCATCAGAGCCACTAGCAAAAACATCTTTACCGAACCTTGCTAAACAAGTCTATTTTTCCAAATTCTTTCTAAGGGTAGTGGTAATTGTTAGCAATCTACAGCATAGGTTTCTTTCAAGGGTGGTGGATGAATGGTTAATTTGCTCCAGCAGCAATGCCTGGAAGAGATCAAACACTGTTATTGGTGCATGACAGTGATCTGCCCAGTGAGGGGCTGGAAACCCCCCTTGTAGTACTCACACAATTCACACATTAGAAGGATTATGAGGACCTCAAAGGTAACAAGCAGAGCTATGCTCCATAACAGCATGGGTTCCTCAGGACATGCAGTTTTCAGGGTTGTGCCTTGCTGACACACACCCATCGTGGGCATGCTAACGGGTGCCTGAATCTTATGAATTTGAGAGCTGTCCATCCAGCAAGGCCCCCAACTGTATACTTTTTCACTTCTCAAAAGATGAGTCTAAGTTACTAGCAAATAGGAAAACCATATTCAACATCAATAGAAGTCAGAATAATGAAAAACAAAACAATATCAGTCAACCAATATTAGCATAAAGATCATTGTGAACAAAATCAATAAAAAGGTAAATGGTAACAGGGTGTGGGTAAAGGGAAAACTCACATACTGCTGATGGGTTATAACATAGTCAAGATTATGAAATGATTATAGAAGATCCTTCAAAAACCAAACTATACCTAACTTACACTTCAGTTATGCCACAGCAACACTGTAAATACACATTTACCTCATCACTATTCAAATCATTAAGTGTCTTTAACTAGATATATTGGTTTAAAAATGTATAAATAAATATATAAATAACATACTGGTGAAGATATAGAGAAAGCAGAATACTTATTCACTGCTGGTGAGAGTAAAAACTTGTGCTATCACTACAAAAATCTGTGTGGAGGTTTCTCTAAATCTATCATATACTCAAAAGCACCTATATTTTATTACATTGCTCTTTCATTGCTGCTCTCTTCACAATAGCCAGGAAATTTAAAGTGCATAGATGTGCATTTACACAATGAAATATTATTTAGCTGTTAAGAAAAAGTAAATGAATGGAAGTGGAAACAATACTAAATGAAGTAACCTAGATGCAGACACACAAAGTGAATTTTCTTTTTATGTGAATGTTAGCATTTATGCTTTAGATATGTGTTTTGTTTGGAATACTGATAAAAGTTAGGAATCTTGTGAAGACCATGTGGGAGAAGGAAATGAAAGATAGGATATAATGCCACAAAAAGGATAGACAGGAAAAGAAACATAAAGGATAAAAGGAAGCTAGGTATGGCAGAAATGAGGACCTTTTTCCCATTGGCTGGTTTGCCACATCTGAAGCCATCTCCATAAGGAGGTTCTTTGATGCTCATCATCCTCTTTGAGGTTGGCTGGGTGTTGTCAGGAGTTAACTGGTCTTGTTGTCAGAGAAACTTTAGGATAATAAAAATATCTTTCAGTGCCATATTCTTGGGTCTCTGAGGCTTTTGAAGACTTTAACTATTTGACCACATATATCTATAGAGTCATATCCATCTGTAAGACTTAGAATATATATTCTTGTGCTAGAATCTGACAGGTATTTGACATGCCCATGTGTTGTATCAATATACTAAATTCTATGCCAATGACTTAGACATAACCTCCATTATGAATAACAATTAAGGCCTTGAGTTAAGGAGGAGGTTCAATCATCTACCTTTTGTTCTATCCTCCCTCTATATAGGCAGCTTAGATGCAGGCAGAATAGATGGCCAAACTCTGCCAAGCAAGTCCTTAATAGTTCCTGCCTTGTGAATAAGTCTGGCAGTGATATTCGGCCAGGAGGAAGAAGATGAAGCTTTAACACTATAGAGAGTGTTGGGTGACTGATTGTTCAGGTAGTAAACTGTCTCTGTCATTTTGTTCATTTTGGAAGCTGCCAGCTTGCACTGCTGGTTCACTCAGGAATTTAAGGTTTTTTTCCTTCTCAAGTCTCTGAGGGGTGTTGAAGACAAGATAGTTTAGTTTCACAGTCAAGCTTATCTTGTTAGTGGATAAGATATTTTTAAATCAAGATAAAGGAGTTAGGTTAATAGAGATGAGATATGATAGAAATGGAATGTCATTCAGAAATTTAGACCCAACAAGACAGGAAAGATGGTAACTTAAAGTTTGACAAATACAAATAGCCAAATCACTGTGAATGTAACATTTATAATACTCATGATTGTCACATGGTTTTCCTTGCTGTGTGTAATTTGTTTTATGTATGTGTAATAAAATAAATTTATATGGAAAAAAAGGAAGCTGGGGAAGTGAGGGAGGAAGTATACTGGTGGGAATATGTGTCATCCCCACAAGGCTCAACGTTCTTTATAGAAAAGTTGACAAGCATTGTAATTCAGAGGATATAGATGACTTCAAGAAAACAGTGTAGAGTAGATGCATCCATATAATTACAGCAGAATAAATGCATACATGTAATTATAGTGATTGTGTCATAGTCAAGCCTGACAAATTCCAAAAGTAGGTATCTGGGCTTTACCTGAGATGTTGGCATATTTGGTAGTTAATGGGGAATGCATTTGATTTTCTTTAATGGCATGGTCTCTTAAAAGCATCCTCCTATGGGACCTTCTTCTTGGGTCTGTGGATTGTAATATGATTATCCTGTGCTATGTGGCTAAAATCCACTTATAAATGAGTTGCCTTATGTGTCTTTCTGGGTCTAAGTTACCTCACTCAGGATGGTCCTTTCTAGTTCCATCCATTGGCCTGAAAATTTCATAATTTCACTGTTTTTAATAGCTGAGTACTATATCGTTGTGTAAATGTACCACATTTTCTTTATCCATTGTTCACTTCAGGGACATCCAGGTTGTTTCCAGTTTCTAGCTGTTATGAATAAAACTGCTATGAACAAAGTTGATCAAATGTCCTTTTGGTATGGTGTGACATCTTTTGGGTATATGCCCAGGGATGGTATAGATGAAGAACTTGATGTAAAACTATCCCAACTTTATTCCTTAGTATTTCCAAAGTGGTTGTACAAGTTTGCAGTCGTGAGGAGTAAGGAAATAGAGATCAGAAGTGGATGAAATGAGAGAACCGGCTTTCAAAGAAGGAGGCAAGAGGAATGAGGGTGGGGATCAGGTGTGTGTGTGTATGGGGGTGGTGGTGAAAGGTCTGGGAGAGAGAAAGGAAACCAATGAGGAGATCTCTGGGACACAGTGGAGATGTGTGTTGGAGTAAGCACCTTGGCGTCTACAGGGATAACCTAACTGAGACTCCTAGCAGGAGGGGACATAGAGCTTGAAGTGGCCATCTCCTGTAGGGACTTCTAGTGGAGTGATGAGGATACCAACCTACCCACAAAACTTTTGACCCAACTTTTATCATACTCACAAGATATCCATGGATAAAGATGGAGCCAAGACTGACACTGAATGATGACTGACCCAACTTTAGACCTACAACATGGGAGAGACACAACCTCTGACAATATCAATGATATTCTGCTATCCCTGTAGAGAGGAGCCTAACATAATTTTCTTTGAGAGGCTCAACCAGTAGTGGTTCAAAACAGATGCACAGACCCACAGCCAAGCATTAGGGGGGAATTCTGAGAGTCCTGTGGAAGAGTTGGGGGAAAGATAGAGGGACCCAAAGGATGAGAAATCTACAGGAAGAGTCAACTAACTGAGGCCCATGGGGACATGGACTCTGTTGCCTGCTTTTGGATCACTTGCCCCTACCTAGGCAGCCTGGTTGGGCCTCAGTGGAAGAGAATGCAGGTAGTCTTGATGAGCCAGGGCAGGTTTTTGGTTGGGGTGATGGGGGTTAGGAGGATAAGAATGTGGGACAAAGGCTGCAATGGGGATGTAAAATGAATGAATATATAAGTAAGGAAAAAAGTTAACAGAACTTCAAGGTAGACTTTTCACCCCACAGTAGTTGGCCAATAAAACTGAGTTCACTCTATAAACATAAAAGGGAGATGGTGGGTGAAAAGGAGAGACAGTGGAAAAGAAAATGAGAGAGAGAGAGAGAGAGAGAGAGAGAGAGAGAGAGAGAGAGAGAGAGAGAGGTAAAGAGAGAGAGGTAAAGAGAGAGAGGTAAAGAGAGAGAGAGAGGGAAGGTAGAGAGAATGAGGAACAAAGTTGGGGGTGGACATCGGAGGAGTTGGAGAAAGAACATTAATACGATCAAAACACATTATAAGAAGTTATCAAAGAAATTATATGAATGCCATTTTTTAAAAAAAGATACAAAACATAAAAAAGGGTATTTTCTTTTCTATAACTTATAGCAAAATAATGACCTGAAGTCTAACATCACTCAATCATAACTTTATTTCTATTTGTGGAATCTTCATTTGAGTTAGGTCAGGTCAAAAAGGAGATTTATTGGAAGTTTGCTGGTCAGAGCCACAGAGGACTTGGAACTTCTCTCCATTTTCCAAACACCTTTTGTGGTCTCAGGGTAGAACATATCTCATTTCCCCATGACATGTTGTTATTAAATGCTCTGTGTGTGCTATTTCCCTAACTCATTTCAATAACACTTTTATCTAAAAGAAGCAAATATAATAAATAAAAAGATAACAATTACAAAGGCATTTTAAGTAACATATATCTTTCTCTGTTCAGCAATATAAATGGCATACAACACAGCCTTGAGACAAATATAGTATGTGCAGCAAGAAAGAAAACAAACAGCTTATACAGAATTAATTGCTGCATGCAATTAATTATAACAATATTAATAAAACACTCTTTAAGGAGAAACTATCAAGAAGTCTAAGGAAATAATTTTACTAAGTGGAATTCATTTGATATTAATAAATTAAATTCATTTACACATATTTTGTTCAATTACTAAACTTGATCAAAAAGAGTTTAGAGCTATATGGAAATAAGAAAAACTAGAAAATCTAATAGTTTCCAAAAACTTTTAAGTGCAGGTAATTTAATTTTGAAAAAATATGTAAACCCACTGAAATATTATTTTATTTTCCCAAGTGACTGTAAAAGCATTTCATCAAGGCTAATATGAGAAACAATTATTTCCTATTATCCACACATTTTAGTAGAATTTCAAAGATTTTTAGAAACTATTAATATTTCCAGAAATGAAAAAATATTTGCTTTATAGATTATTTAGATTAGAAGTTTTGTTTGACTTTCAGAACAACAAAATAGTTTTTAGATTATTTAGACAATAAATGCTTTTCACAAAAATTATGTTACATAGTACAAACAACCTCAACTACATGTGCTTCACCCTGCATGTTATATTTCCTGATTTATAAAAATATTGAAATGATGCTCTACAAATGTATGATACAAGTGATTGACACAAATAATATGAGGAGTATTTTTTCATTTTACAATGAATAAATTACCAATTGATAAGATTAGATGGAACTTTATTATTAAAATTTAATATATATGTGTCTCAAAAAGGCAAAAGAATCTTATTCACTATTTTTCTTGAAGTAATTTACTATACACTGAACACTTTCCGAACAAAATCTTTTTAGTTATTTTGGTAATTAGAAAAAAAATCCTATGGAAAATGAGCAATCTCCCCACTCATGTTTTCTTTAATTGTGCTCCTTCTATTTTCTACTGCATTTGTTCTCTATTATTTTATCGTATGTTTTTATTATTTGTTAATGATTAACTTCATTACCAATTAATCTCAAATGTTCTTAGAGAACATTATGGTAGTTATTTTTGAGATTAGAGAAAAGAAGGACATAAAAGTCCTGAGATAAATATATCAAAAATGTCAATAACTATCACACATCAACAGACATATCAAACATTGAAGCTGTATTATGAATTGGTTTGAGCCACTAGTTAAAATTTGTGACTATTACAAACAGAGAGGGGAGTTGGGTGCACGGGCACACACCTGAAATCTCAGGACTCAGGCAGGCAGAGGCAGACAGAGCTCTGTGAACCAGGAAAGCCTGGTCTACAGAGTTAGCCCAAGACAGCCAAGACTACACTGAAAAACCTTGTCTCAAAAAACCAACCGCCACTCCCCCAAAACAAACAAACAACAATACTAAAAACACAAGCAGAGATGAGTAATATTATGTATTAAACTGCTAATTTTCTATATAGTGATAAACATGCTCCATAAAGAATTATGACATCAAAAGCTTATGTGCAGCTGAAGACGAACACGTGATATATTGTTCCTCATTATTTATATACTTGATAAAATACTATTTACATTCTTATTACTTTTGCCTATGTATTTTCTCTCTCCCTCTCTCTCTCTCTCTCTCTCTCTCTCTCTCTCTCTCTCTCTCTGTCTCTCCCTCTCTCCCTCTCTCTCTCTCTCTCTCTCTCTCTCTCTGTATCTCTCTGTCTCTCTCTCTGTCTCTCTGTCTCTGTCTCTGTCTCTCTGTCTCTGTCTCTGTCTCTGTCTCTGTCTCTCTCTCTCTCTCTCTCTCTCTCTCTGTCTGTCTCTCTCTCTCTCTCTCTCTCTGTGATGTGTATATGGGTGCATAATCACCATGGTGCATATATAGAAGTGAGGACACAATTTACAGGCGGGGGGGGGGGGGTCAGTTATCTTTTTCCAAAACATGGGTCTTGGAAAACAAATTCAGGTTGTTAGAATAGCAGCAAATAATTTTACCTACTAAGCTATCTTAACAATCCTTGATAACTATATAGTAGCTTTTTTAAAAAATCAATATATTTTGAAAAACTAAAAAAATTGAAAAGAATGCATATCTATTTTCATCACAACTGACATTAACTGTTTAAATTCTCTCAAGCATTGTACAGGTTTTTACCTAGCTCAGAGCTGGTTGTTGTACCCCAATAGTGTCAGTTAGAGGAAGCTAGAATAAAGGGTCACGTAAGCCCATGTGTTTAGGACCAGTCTGGAAAACATGAGTTTTCAGTTCTGAAACTGTGCACTATCTGTATTCACTTGTAAGTTATTACTTAGAAGTCAAAATAGAATACATGAGCAAAGCTTGGCTGAGCGTACCTGTAGTCTCAGCACTCAGGAAGCCAAATCAGGGCTGCCTCAAGTTTCAAAGTAGCAACAGCTACATAGTAATTTCAGGCCAGCCTGAAATGCAGAGTGAGTAACTATGTCAAATACACTCTCAGTGTCCCCTACATAGACACATACAAACAGAGAGAGAGAGGGTCCATGTTCACATTTTCAGCAAGAAGAATATACACTATACAGCAACTAGCATCTGGTACCCTGTCCTGCAGTCAGGAAAAGGAAACTAGATGGACAATAAAAAGAAAGAACTGACTTATATCAAACTAACTCTCATGAGAAAGTATCTACCATTAGGGTGATAATATTAACTAATTTATGAAGGGCAACTTCCCATGACAAAATTAACTCTTCTTATGCCATTATGTCTTAAATATTTAATCCATGAATGTTTTTTGTGGGGGGGCAGGGAGCACTGTTAATGATCAGAATTCTTCTGTGTCCATTTAGTTGTTGGTTGTTGTTGGTTTGTTTAACCTTGAACCATCACTTAAAATAACCATGTAGCAGAATTGTCTCTCATAACTCAGTGAGAGTATCTCAGACTTCTGTCAGAAATAGTGGTTCATATAACTGAAACAACTTTCCCATGGAAGACAGCATAGGAAGATATTTTTAAACCTATTTCTTGGCTTCAAAGGACATATAATATTGCCAAGAATTGTGCAGCCAAGTCCCAGGGAATAAAAGCAAGGCATATTTGAGTTATAAGCCAGACTTGAGAGCAGTTTTTCCTATTGTGAATTTGCCTCTTGTAATAGAGGTGGCAGAGTCCCAGAGTTATTCCCCTGAGAGCCTCGTGAGATTAGAGGGGAAGTCTATGGGCTAGCCTTGGTGGGGCATGGGAACCCCTGCTAAGCACACCTCTATTCTCATTTTGTCAGACAAATAGTTTTTGTAAATAAACAAAAAGAATCTTTAGCTATTTTAACCCTTAACACTGAAATACCATGACATCGATTTCCTAGACTTGATACATATGACACAAGAAATCCCATTGTTTAAGAAGAAATAATGTTATCATATCCTTTATTATTTCAAATATGCCACAAATCCATTTGCTTCCATGCAATTAATATGAACATATAGGATAAATGACCATATGTTCACAGGAAGAACAGCTACCAGTAGAAATAAACCCTTAGGACTTCCAGATACTGCAGTTATTGTGTAGCTAAGAGAGATGAGGATCTTTTTTTTTTTTAATGACTGAAGAAGTATAAAATTTCTATAGCAGTCTCTGAAGAGATTCATTATTTTAATTCTAAATAACTAAGTAGTCTTCTGTTTTACCAGAGATGGTGTTATATGCTTATAACTTCAACTACTTAAAAAGGTGACACATCAGGAGATCATATCCTAGGTGAGCCTGGACTACTGAGTGAAAGCAAAGGAAAACAGTACAGCTTGTCTTTAATGAAAATTGGGCAGGATAGGAATGAATTCAAAGAATGGTTTTCCATAATGCATAAGGCTCTTATTTCAATATACAGTACAGAAAGAGAATATTTTGTAGTAAAAACCAAAATTATTACAGTATTAAAGACAAATACAAAATTAGAAGAAACACAAGAAAATAGTTCTGTGCAATGAACTAATTTATGATTGGAACCACATGGTATGAATTATGGAGTACTGAAAAAACTGACAACTATAATTGAGTAGACAAGACTTAATAATATTTAAGTCTTGACACTGTCCTGAAAATATGAACATAGCAATTTTCATGATGTTTGGCACTTAGGAATGTGGATTCAGAGATAGCGACCAGATGATGAGTGCAATTTGTTGATGGTTGTAGCTCAAAGAAGAGTCACTTCCTTTAGGAGTGCTTCATGCTAGTGGATATTCCCAGTCCGAGCTCATTGTGAAGCATTACTTGTTACTCAGTTAGCAACAATAAATACATAAGTAAATAAACAAATAGATAAATAATAACAGTTCAAGGAGGACAAGAGTCGGAGAGAGAAGGTCTCCAGGTTCCTGGGAAGAGAAAGCAGGGGTAAACTTGGGTGTAGATATGTTCAAGACGTACAGCATATATGTATACAAATGTCAAAGAACACAAGAAATATATCCCAATTCAAATGACATTATATGAGATAAAAGCAGTCTTTCATACTTTATACATTATTATCAACAATACCTATTGAAGCCATGGAAACAGTTATATTATTAATTTGGATAAACTATTGCAGTCGACAATGTGATGTGAATGAAATGTATAAACTTACGGCAATATAGCTTATTTTCCTAAAGGAGGTAATCAAAGTACTTGAGAACCCACACATTCTTTTCTCACATGTTAAAGATATTTAGAAAATTTAAGTAATGCTTCAGTGTAACAATCTACAAAGAATTTAACTCAAACTAGTCAACTATACTCTGCATTTTGTATTCCTATATTATTTATTTATATACCTGTACTCATATTTTGGCATAATTTTGATATACTTATTGAGTATAATTTATGTCAGCTAAATGCCATATTTTTACATGCATACCTTGTATATACATAACATTTTCTACTTATTGAGAGAAATCTGGCTGACTAATAGCTCCAGAAATTATGTGGGAAAATGTTCTGTGTAATTATGCTGAAACAAAAAAAAACCTGACATGTTAATTCTATATTGTTACAATTGATTTTAGTCAGTTTTGCCTATCTAGAGGAATAATTTTTGGCTGAGAGCTGTTTTGTGGATTTGTGGCAATTATGTAGAAATGAACAACTTAAGGAAGGAAGAATTAGAGGGAAAGATAATTTGAGCTCACACTTCCAGAATGCTCTGTGCAAGGTCAGTCCAGTCTGACCACATGTACTTGGGGTGTAGTTGAGTATGGGAGTAGGGGCTGTTGGCGCATAGTTGAATAATAGCAGAAACAAAGACTCTGGAAACAAGGTATGACCCTCAGTAATATGCTTTTATAGTTGCCTGCTTTCTCAAAGCATGTGCTACAGCTACTCCAAAATACTACTACAAGCCAGGAAGCAAGTATACAATACTGAAGTCTGTACAAGTCATTTCACATTTAAGCTGTATCATTAATATCATAAATGTCCATTGACTGGAGAGTGGGGTATGACTTTCACATGAACTCTGGTGCCTCATATTTGACCATGTCCCCTGGAGGAGGAGACCTGGTGGCACTCAGAGGAAGGATAGCAGGTTACCAAGAAGAGACTTGATGCCCTATGAGCATATACAGGGGGAGGAAATCCCCCTCAGGAACAGTCATAGGGGAGGAGAATAAGGGGAAAATGGGAGGGAGGGAAGAATGGGAGGATACAAGGGATGGGATAACCATTGAATTGTAACAAGAATAAAGTAATAAAAAAATTTTAAAAATATCATAAAAGTCAACAATTCATAGAAAGGAAACAAACTTGAAACACTGGAGTGATAAAGTAATTTCTAGAATGTAATCTTCAGGAATATATAAGCAGGACTATATGGAATGACATTCCATCCCTACTCAAGAACACTGACATCTTAATATAGATTGTTAGACACAAGCATCTCTCATCTTTGTATAGTCTGGTGGTGATATATTTTGATTAATTTGTATAAAAATATAATACTATATACATATAACTAATATTTATGAAAAAGTTAAAGGAAACAATGAGACTTAACTATGATGTCTTCATGCAAACCTGTTTTCTTTGCTTTCTTGACTAAATGCATTGAGCTTTAAATGGTGTAATTGCTAAAGGCTGTGACGAGTTAGAACTGTCAGTACAAAACATTCATAATTTAGAATTCACAATTTAGATTCTTCTGCAATCTCTTTGGGGCAGATTGTCCCAGCCAAGATGAATGGCAATTTCAGTGTGGCTAATTCTAGTGATATTTGAGTTCCTAGCTTGCCTGGTTTTTTCAACAGTGTTGATGATCCTTCTTTCGCAAAATGATATGGCTTGCTGTTTCCCTGACAATCTATGCATTCTTCCCCCTAAGTATCAAATATATTTATCTTTAGATCAATTCTCCTACAGATAGGGTTAATGAATTCCCAAGTATACCATACTTTCAAATCTTACTTTTGAATAAGTATCAAATAACCTCATTGTAAGCCCTCAGAATGCCTTTTTATGATGCTTACCCTGATTGCTTAACAGATTTTTTTTTTGTTAAATATAGCCTTAATTTATATGACTTTGTAATGTGGGATACAGAGAGACATCGTTCCCTTTTTCCTGTCTTGCACACACTCACAATTTCTGCTCATAGGAAACGTCTTCTCAGTTCTTAGCGTCTTTAAAGCAACATGCTTTCACATTTGTATGTTTAATTTGTATTTTAACTGTTTTCTCTGTTTTCAAGATTTATAGTCCTTATACTGTAATATTTTTTCTTATGTTTTGTACTGGAAGGAAAAACCCCAGCTTAGCATATTCATCACAGGTAAAGCAAAAACAAAATAAATATATGAAAAATGGTGAGAATAATTACTAATATGTAATTGTTTGTTATTTGCAAAGTTATGTTAAAAGCAATTCTCCAAATAAGGAAAATTAAATTTATTGTTTAATTATTAGATAGTTATCACATCTTCAGCATTTTTTCTGAAAACCAGGTGTGGTTCAGTGAAATAAATGATCTTGCCTCTGCCTCAAAAGCCCTTATTTTATAGATATTGAGAAATAAGTTATATAGTAGGAGAGACAGATCAATTGTGAGCTAAAATTCCATAGTATAAATTTGACCATTAACCTATCCTGAAATGCTTCAGATGATGAGGTTCAGTAATGACAGTTCTGATCTGCTTCTGCTTCAAAAATCCATTCTGCAACACATAGCTGACATCACTGCCCCAGGCCTTTCTTCTCCTCGAACTCTAGTAGTCACATCAAGGATCAAATTAACTCTGCTTGATGTGGTACCAAATAATTAACATGTCCTCTCAACACAGACTCTTGATCACTTTCCATGAAAAAAAAAAAAAACTGCTGTTGGAAGAATATGCTGACTGGATATGCTGTTTTGTTTGTTTAGTTGATGGCCAAGTGCCTAATTCACAGGGTAGATGTAAGGCCAATACTTTCAAATGAAAAAAAAAAAAAGTCAGTGAAACAACTTTTCTGGCCCAATAAGTTTTATTCCACAAAACAAACACATCCAGGAAAATCTGAGTAGGTGGTCATTTCTGTTAACTTTATGTAGTTAAGGAGCTTTATAAATTGAATTGTAGAATTTTGTGTATGTGCATGTGTGTGCTAGTGTGTATACACTTATACACACAAGAGACAATGGAGTCCAGAGATTGATACTGGTTTTTTTTATCCATCAGTCTCCATCTTATTTTTGGAGGCAGAGGTTCTCACTGCATCTCAGCTCACTGATTTGACCAGAGGGACAACCTTCATGGTTCCTCCTGTCTCCACCTTCTCAGCAATATAAAAACATGTTTTTGCAGCCCCTATCCTGGTTTTCTACTAGAGTGCTAGAAATCTACCACAAGTCCTCAGGGAAGACATTACTGCCTGAGTTTTCTGCCAGATGCAGAGAACATGCTCTCCTTGTCAGCTGACTTCGCTTCATAACTCCATTGTAATTATACCATTAGAATAAACGCTAAAGAAAAGGAACAAGCTATTATAGTTAACTTCAAAACCCAACTACTGAGCTGAGGGAAAAAGGTAATAGTTCTTTCTTAAATAGGTAGATAGCCAGTGAAATAGGTCCTGGAGTGAGCAGGCTAAGCCCCGGTTAACTTCTCTGATCACACACACACAGTTTTTGTCCAAAAGAATCACTATTTGGAAGATTTTTTTTTTTCCTAGCAAGCTCTGGAGCTAAGTCCTAAAATGAGTCTTTTTTTCTCCAGTGTGGGAGTTCAAAATTTACCATTGTCATCTTCAGCCTGCAAAGTACACCCAAGCCTAATCTAATTCAAGAAGGACAAAAGGAACCCAGCTTTGTTCACACAAGATAAAAGTTATCTAAAACCAAGACTCTCCAGTGTCAAAGGATGTCCCTGCTTTGGAGCCTTTGTCTGGCAGAAAGCCACCTCATGGCGTGCTCTGCCTGCTTCTTCCATTGCTATCTTCTTCAACATGTGCTTCATACATAAACCTTTTCCTCCGGTAGCTCTTTACCTGATGGGGAAACAGAAAGGAATGTCGGCAGACAAGCCAGCCACTGGAGTCCTAACATCCCCTCTCACTTTACATGATCTATGAATCTTTATAGTTCCCTTAAAGTAGGCCACTGACAAACATCAAAGGAACAGAGGGAAGGGAGGGAAGAGTGAAGGATGTTGAACAGTCTTTTCCATACATATAAAATAGTAAAGCTACACATACTTCTCAGTTGAGTTTGGGAAGTAGCAATCATAAGGAAATAAACCGGAATTATACTCCCAGGATTGTTATGGCTAAATTATTTTGTCTTATGCTATGATTAGCATGAATTTATTGAAGAGGTTAGCCACACTTCCAAAAAATAATGTTCTCAGTAGCACATTAATTTGCTTTATTAAGTATTTTAGCCTACTCACACTGGCACACCAAGCTAGGAATCACAACCAGCAAGCATTGTCTTCAGTAAAACAAATACTTTAGACATTTGGTTCTTGAACTACATTTCCTTGAGCAGACACCAAAATTTCTTCCACCTGTGTTCTGTGTATTTTTGCCCCTTGCATGAAGTAAGCCTTCAAGTCAGACTACTCTCAAGGCCAAATTAAAATGCATAGCCTTTTTTATTTGCCCAACCTTAGTCAGTGATATACTTCCCTCTTCTTTTACTATTATAAGCGTAAAATCAATTGTAGAATGTGATAAGCTTTTTACTAAAAATCTGCTTGTGTGTACAGCTTTACAGTAATGGTTTCCCTCTTAACTCACTACCTAATTCCCATTCAACTCTTATTTCTTCTTAAGTGTTATTTGCTCTAAGCAGTTTCCCTAACTCTCCATTTAATTAGGCACTTCATTTTATTTTTATTAAGAATGCTTTAATTATGTAGTTATATATGTTTATATGTTTAATGTTTAATTTTACAATTACTCTGAAGACTGAATGCAAGAAACAAACTTGTTTAATTATTACCTTTAATTCTTATTAACAGAAAAGTAGTACCCATTTTTCCCCTCAGCATAATACAATCAGCTTGTTTGGAATTACTTTGTTTAACATCCAAGGTGCTCATGGGGAGCAAAGGTCTTGTGTGTTAGACATTTTCTGGGAAATATAATGCACAAATACACAACTATTCACAATCCATGACAGACCAAATTAAGGATTACACCAATGAACCAATGATGTTTTAGTTTGGTTTCCTAACAGGAGTGTCGGTTGTTCAAAAGGAGCAGAGATGCCTCAAAAAAGCTTAATCATGGAAAAGATCATCCCAACATGGGTGATGACTTTTTAAAACTGCAATCCTGTCCTAAAATATTAATTTTTATTTTATGCAGATGAGTATTTGCATGAATGTATGCTTGGCTGCCACGTGCATGCCTGATACCCTTAAAAGCCAGAAGAGGGAATCTGGTTACCTAGGTCTAGGATTATAGACAGTTGTGAGCTGTCATGTGGGCTGTGGGGTTGGAACCTGGGTCCACTTCAAGAGCAGCCAGTGCTTTTGTATACTCATGGAATGGTACCTTATTCAGTCACCATCACAGAGGCCTCTTCCTGCAGCAGACGGAACAAATACTATAGAGGAATTTTAATCCAGCAACATGGCTGCTCGTATCTAAAGACCTTCTAGCTCTGTGTGATTGAGCTGAAATGACACAGCTTTAATCCCTCTGTCTAGAATATACACAATCCTTTAAGGATACATCTTTAATCCCAAATAATGAAGGCTAAGATAGTTTGTAGAAGGAAGCACCCATGTTTGAAAATGATGATTAATTGAGAGGTGGACAAAGTGACTCAGAGAAAGATTTGACAGAATAAGATATAACCAACTCTCATGAGAATGGAGGGAAAAAGGTAACTTGAGAGAGCAGCACAAAGGGAAAGAGGAGGAGGCAGTTTTACTGGAACAGTTGTACAGAGGCAGGTTGAAGAGAGAACAAGCTAGACACAGGTAAAGACAGAATGAGCCAGAGAATGAGAAGGAGCCAGAAAATTAGAACAGGTGATCAAAGTTAGTATGAGCCCATGCAGAGCAATTCAGTCAAAACCTAAGAGAAGCCAGTTTGAATCACTCAGCATGGAGAAGAGTTTGAGCCAGAACAGCTGAGTTGAACCAGCCAGTCAGAATTTACAGAACTAAAAAGGGTGAGTTTAATCAGAAGTCTCAGAGGCTGAAAATATTCTAGGCCTAGATTAGATTGTATGGAGGCTAGAAGCTTCCAGGACTGGGCCTAAGGCTAGCAGATGGAGGAAGTAAGCCTTGGAGATGACAATCACATCAGGTGAATAAAAGGTGTTTTTGCAAAATACAAAGATCCTCAATCAGATATTATGCAGAGAAAGAGAGAGACCTTGTAAGACACAGCTCTAAGTGGGACATCTCCAGTAAATTCCTCCTCTCACAGGTCAGGGAACCCTGCAGAGGCCATGACAGAAAGAATATTGAAGAGGGGACAAAGGACACCAAAACAAGGGACCTCTAAAAAACTGAACAAAGCTCATATGAACTCACAGAGATTGAAACACAAGCTACATGGTCTCTGATTCTCATGCCTTTAGTTTGAGTCTCTTTTTCTTCTATTGGGTTACTTAGTCTATCTTCATTATGATATGTTTTGCTTATCTTATGATATGATAAGTTTTGTTCATCTTACTGTATTTTACTTTATGCTTGGTTGTTATCACTAATACAAATAGAAAGGGAGTGAATACAGCTGGAACAGGAGGAAAGGAGGGACTGGGAAGAGTAGATGGAGGGGAAACTTTATTCAGATGATACGGTATTATCCTTTGCTTAATAAAAGGAAACTTTTATAACTGAAATACTTTCTAATAAAAAACCTCAAGTTTCAATAAAACAACCATAACAAAAAAATAAATAAGTAAAATTTTAAAAGGAAGAAAACCATGTCACTAGATCTATCTGCACAGCTTATCCACAGCTTTAAGGTACAAATCCTTTGCTCTCTGCATCTCAGCTGGTCCGAGGCCCCTTCCTTAGCAGCAACTTCTAGGATTCTGTACTGATAGAGCTAGAGAGGTGCTGAGAATATTCCAAATTCTAATTATTGTGCAAATGGCCTTCTGTTTATCTCCTGATGCTCACTCATGAACCTATCCCTCCTATCTAGTGAGAATGTTTCAGTTAGGAAGAAATGGTCAAAACCAGATGAGAAAACAGGCTGGAAGTTGTAAAAGATAGTAGTAAAAGGAGGAATTTAGAAATACTAGCTATATGACCAGTTATAAAACCCAAAATGAACATATTCTTACTATTTATTGATTTTTTTTAAAAAAAAATATTTTTTTTGGTGTGTCATGGCCTTCCTGCTCAGATGGGAGGATATCCTAGGACTTGGGAACCCAAGAAAGACACATCTTTTAGGTGGGACAGTGTCCAAATGGAAGGGCATCCTGAGACAAAAGATCCCAGGAACCGCACAGCCCTGAGGTTGGATATAACCTTTGTATAGAATTTCATGAGGGGCAGAAAGTTCTAAGGCAGAGATTTTTTGGGATAAAGATTGATGGGATTTCAAGTCCTGAGTTTGGAGGAGCTCAGGGATTGGTGGATTTTTCTGTTCAGGGATTGGTGGTTGTTTGTTCAGATTTTTTTATCTATAATTAGCATAATCTGGGAAGAGTCCTCTAGAGTGGCTGGAGATGACCTTTGTGACAGCTACAAGAGGCTGAAAATGCTATTATGACAGAGAGGTCAGGAACTTGGCTGCTGGAGCTCCTAAGGCAATGGCCTGGCCACTTTTTCTGCCTTGAGGGCTTACAAAGTTTAAAAAATAGACAAAGTTTACAGGGGAGCCCATTGAAGAAAGTGCTTGAGTACGCATGATAGGCAAAAGTATGTATTAAATACTTTCACTTTTTAACATCTTACACAAAGTAAATTTAGAAAAAGTCATACTGTTTAGCTATCACTACTACATGCTCAGTTTTGCATAAAGTAGTCTTATCTGGAAGTACATTTTCTTGTACATATTCAAATATTAGATATAGCTAGAACAAGTTGGCCCAAGATGAGAAGAGATGGATTTGTGATATATTTCATGTTTTAAGTTGACTGGACCAGAGTATAAAGATATTAGAATACATCCTATTCTATGTAATTTGTGAGGATGTATTAACAAGATATTGCAGTGAGATTGGCAATATATGTTAACTGCTTGTTCTGCAGTTTGAATTCATGTAAACATAGACTGACTTAAGTTAGCAGTCTCTCTTTTATCTAGGTCTGCTTTCTTATGATGTCTTTCAAAGAGGAAATATAACATCATGATTAACAATGGACATAGAATTATTATCATATTGAAATCAAAACAAGATTGTATAGTTCCAAATGTCATTCTTTAGGCTCTTGGGCGCCTCAGGCATAGCCCAGGCCGCTCGCTACCTGTTTCCAGAGAAAATGCTTCCCGCTTTAGTGACAAGCCAGTTGCCCTGCACAAATAAAATGCATTAAGCTTTAAATAAGCATCATATAAACCCTCATTTGATTTTAGGGTTTACGAATACCGTGGGCATCTTGTAACTGGCTTTTTACATTTGTTGCATGTGTTTTTTTCTCACCCCTTCTCGACATGGCAGGCATGCAGCTTGCGTGTCTGTCTCCCCATCCAACCTTGGTCCTTACATTGACCAATACAACATATTTCGTAGGCCAATTTACCCTTTAGCACCCTATCTCTCTTGCAGGTTCCACTTTTAAGGAGATTGGTTGGCCTTATTTAGAGCAATTACATCATTTTTTTTTTTTACTTAAATCTAAGATTGATGTGTATCCATCCTTTAGATCAGTAAGCACATATAATCCATTGTTAAGAAAGGGAATGCACGAAGTGAAATTTAAGGAAAACTTTTGTCAGTTTAAATCCTAGGCTGTCTTGCAAGTAATTTATCTTATCAGCAGGAGGTCATGCCCTATGGAGACCAGAGTGGAAGTCAAGAGTTGCACCTGTCTTTGTCTCCATTGTGTTGGGATTAAGGGCTGGTGCCACCACGGCCCTGCCCTGTTCAACTATTTCATCTCAATTCCGTGAAAATCTTTAGAAATCTCAAGCAAAAATAAAGTAAGGAAACAAGAAAATTCTAAATCTTGGGTCGGTTGTGCCAACTTAGACTTCAGTCAATAAAGCCCTGTCCACCATTCCTTGTAATTTAGTTATTGCTATCTCTTTCTGGTGTACCTTTTCCAGAAAGCCCGGATAAACACCTTGCAGCTAAGAAGCTTTGAATTCCAGCTGCTATCAACTCTATGGGGAAGAGTTCGTGTCCTTCTTCCCTTTTTGTAGCCAGTAACTCTCAGATCTCTGTCTTCCTCCCTGAACTTTTTGAGAGATAGTATGGAGAAGTGTGACTATGACTAAGCCCATGGAAAGCAAATTAATAAACACCAAAAAAAAAAAAAAAAAAAAAGCCAAAAAAGATCCAGGAGCCTTCTGACAAGGCGCCTTGGAAAGGGACCACAACAATTTTTTTTTTGGTTTTTTTTGAGACAAGGTTTCTCTGTGTAGCCTTGGCTGTCCTAGACTCGCTTTGTAGACCAGGCTGGCCTCGAACTCACAGCGATCTGCCTGCCTCTGCCTCCCGAGTGCTGGGATTAAAGGCGTGCGCCACCACCCCCGGCCTAACCACAACAATTTTTATTTAATTATTTTTTCCTAGGCAATTAGCTCCATTTCCTAGGCCTGTTTAGAAGAATGCCAGCCTCTTAGCTCTGTTATGCTGAGATTACCCAGATCGCTGAGACCTCCAAAAAAGACCACCAGGACCCAATACCGATGCAATATACACAGAGTCCTGAATTACGGACTCAGAGCTTTGGATCACAATCTTATCTGACACAGCAGGATAGGAGAATGATACTGGAGCTTCAAGGGTAATGGGTGTATAAGGAAAAACTGTAATTAGGGGCTGGGGTCGCAGGGACATAAGAAAAACCAAGGTGGGGTCGGGAGTCTCAAGAATGTCTACCTTCAGGGAGGTTGGGTGGAGGCTGGGACTCAAGGGAAACTTGTGAGTCTCAGGAATTTAGACCTTCAGGCAGGTTTAGTCCACGAGGCCGAGTCTCCAGGGAAGTTGTTTTATCTCAGAGGATCATTGGGTGTTAATTGTATCTAATTGTTCTTTTGGCAGGTCTAGTTTATGGCAGTACGTGGTCTTTCCCGGAATGCATGAAGTAGTGAGAACTCCTGGAGAACAACTTCTCATAGACCACGGCATTAATTGTAGAATATACATTACATATATGATATGGCATTAATTTTGCCCCTACATGTCCACCTTTCCAAACTGCCATGTGTCTGGTGCCATCTCTGCTCTGTAAGAGTTGAGCCCTCAGACAGCTAGGAGCAGTGGCTGTGAAATGCTCTTGCCCATGAGTGCTTTCTTGGAGCTAGTACCCCTTGTCAAACTACGACAAAATATGATTTTTAAGGGTACCTGAATTTAGTTGGGCGCCAATTTCTTGTAGTTAAATTACCATTATTATTAGACCCAACACATTGGGTCCATTTGTTGTTCTTGATTTACCAGTATGGCCTAGTAATTATTATTATCATGCCTAGACCTATTATTATTATTATGTCGGTATTTTCTAACCGACTAGCAATCAACCAAGAAACAGACACTTGTTATATTTTAAAACAGCCTTAGTTAACCTGGGGCAGGGCAGGTATCAATCCTCTAAACTACTTCCCAGAATGAGGCAGGTATGGGATGCCTGCCACAATCCCATGCCATCTGCTTCTAATAATTTCTATCACGCTACCTCCCATCCATAACCCCAAATACTTGTTAATGTTCTTTATCATGGCCAAATCCTCTATCCATATCAGCCATGTGCTTCTCTTCCATCTAACCCATGGTGGCCTTCCTTTCCTTCTCCTTGCTTCTCCAGTCTCTTCTTCCCAGGATCCTCTCTGTCTCTCCAGTCTAGGTACCTTAGCCACACTTATTTCTATTAATTAGCATGTAAACACATCAGAGCAACCCCCAACAATTCCCCTTTTCTCTCTAAATAAAAAGGTATAATATATATATATAAATTATGAAAAAATATAAATACCAGTAGGTAGTACTTACATATATAATATCCAATCAAAAGGTATTTGGCAACCTTGAAGAAATATTACCTACTCTATCTTTTTTTTTTTTTTAATTTATGTGCATTGGTATTGTGCCTGCATGTATGTCTGTGTGAGCATGTCAGATCTTGGAGTTAGACAGTTGTGAGCTGCCATGTGGATGCTGGGAGTTGAACCGGGATCCTTTGGAAGAGCAGTCAGTGTTCTTAACCACTGAGCCATCTCTCCAGCCCTACCTACTCTATCTTGGTAAGTCTAAAGTTTTGAACTAAATCAATATCTATCAAAGCTCAATTCTACTAACCTAAAAGTATCTATTTAGACCTTACAGTATCCTCTTAACTCCTAAACAACTAAGTTTAATTTTAAAACTATCTGGTCCTCAACCCCTTCAGAGACTTGATAAGGAATAAAGTTAATTACCTGAGTAAACAGGAAGTACGGGTTATCAGCTTCCAAAATGAAAAAATGACAGAGATAGTGTACTGCCTGACAGGGCACCCAAAACTCTGTAACATTGGAGCATTATCTTCAACCTTCTGGCTCAATATATCTTTAGGGCAGGAACCATTGAGGACTTGCTTAGCCTGTCATGGCAGACTCTGGCAATCGACTCTGTCTGAATAAAAGCTTGCCCACATTTAGGCAGAATTTTGTTTGTGAGATAAAAAAGGACATTTTTGACCATTGGCTGTTTTACCACATTCAAAGCCATCTCCGCAAGGAGTTTCTTAAATGTGCATCATCTTTTTGTGGTAGGCTGGGTGCTGCCAGGAGTTAACCTGTCTCATTGCCAAATAATCCTTAAAACAATAAAAAAAAATTTTTTTTAAATGTCATATTCTGTAGGTCTCTGAGGATTTTGAAGACCTTATCTAACTATAGAGTCATATCTGTTAAACCTTGCATGTATAATGCTACACTTGACATGATCATGAGTTGATCAACTAACAATTGACTTGTATTACTCAATTGTCCTAAATAGCCCGCAATAGCACTATCAGAGTATTGGAAGTAAACCATGTATTAACTGAGTCATATGTGTACAATACCTCATATTAGAGTAGAATTATAAAATGTGAAGAATAATATTAAATTCTGTATAATATATAGAACTCTATATTATATATAAAATATTAAATTAAATAATAAATATTAAATAATAAATTAAATATTTCAGTGTATCAAAATTAAGCTTATTTTGTATCAATAAACACAATTCTATACCAATGAATTAAAATTAACCTTATTTGTGTGTAACAGTTAAGGCCTTAAGTTGAGGAGTAGATTAAATAGTCTGCTTTTTGTCCTATCATTGCTATATCTGTCTAGATTTCCCTTCCTTCATTTCCAACAGCTGTGTCCCCATACTTCTCAATGACAATATATATCTATTGCCTAAGAAAGCAAGCAAAAGCCTACCCAATCCCCCTTAAGGGAAATGAGGCATCTTTCTCTTAAAGTTTCTTCGTGCTGATTTGGGGAAAATGACACCTATGTAGTGGCCCAAATGAAATTGAAAAAAAATGCTTAGTATTTGTGATCTAGTCTCTAAATGTTGAGAAATTCCAGGCTTAATATAAAGTCCTATGTGGGACAGTCTGAAATGCTGGAACAATTTGGATCAGGAACCTTCTTTGAAGCTGTCCTTTTCTGATGAGGAACAGCAACCAAAGCACTTGGGGCTCGAACATGAAGGATGCAGGATGTCATCGTCTTAGCATGCTGGAGGAATGAATCCTATCAGGTCTGATCCAGCATCAGGGTTGGTTCTTTTCTTCTGAAAACATAATTTCTCACAAGCATTATGCAGTCCTAATACTATAAATGTATGAGGTGTGCAGGATGCAGAGAACAATTAAGTCTGGTTCTCTGCCCTTTGTATGAGCAGAAGAAAGAAATCTGTAAATCTTCATTCATGCCATATGAAGAATGGCATCTAATTATAAATCATGGGGCTTTTGTAACCAACAAATCTTTGGTTGTACAGATTTGGGTAGGAGAGATGGTTCAGTGGATAAAAGCACTAGCTGTACGAACTTGAGGATCTTAGTTCAAATTCTTGGAGCTCAAACACCAGCACTGTGGAGGCTTGAGACATGGGTTCACTACTGCTTGCTGGCAACCAGCCAAGCATCAGGTCCAAAGAGAAAGCTTTTTTCAAGAGAATAAAGTAGATCCTAACAGAACAATTCCTCAGTGATCCTTGCCCCTTCCACACAGGTCTGTGTGAGGCATTATACACACATAAATCCCTATCAATCTATGGATTTAATTAAAGTACATTGAGCTCCAATGAAGGCTACAAGCTTCTCACAAATAATCACAAGCTTAGCTACACTCAAAACATTGACCTTGCCTGCATCAGAGCTGATTCCTTAGATGTAAGACCAGCCTTACGACTCCGTTTTCTATGCTAACTTGTGTAGCCAGGATGACTGCCACCCTGAAAATTCAGGTTCTAGAATCTTGTGAGCCGGTTATGTAAACTACAATTTGTTTCCTCTGCATTGTATTCAGTTCATCAGTTCTGTTTCTTCAAAGAATACTGACTAATACAGACATTTAAAAAAAAAAGAGCTTAGAAAATACTTGAAATTGAATATATGATTGTATATCTACATGGGAAATTTTATTAGTAAGCAGTCTTAGTGGACCGTTCAGTATCTCAAAACAATCTATGAGACAAATCAATTTAGAAACATCCTATGCCAGTTCTTGGCCTCTTGGCTAAGTTAAATGTAGAACTTCAGAGGGCTTCTCTATTAAAGACCTATTAATTGTATTTGTCGACATCGAAAGCCAGTGTAGAAGAATATTTTCTGTATAGTGTGGTTTCAACACCTGACAATTAAGAAACATAGCCTATGGCTGAGGCAGGAAATAGGTGAGACATCAGGCAGACAGAAGGGATTCTGGGATAGAGCCAGGTGTGTATGATTCATCTGGCAACATGTGAGGAAGATAGATGCATTGTGTCTGAGCTCAGGTAGTCAGCCATGTGGCCAAATTTAGAATAGTGTAATGGGTTACTTTAAAGTAAAAGCTAGTCAGAGAAGAGCCCAGCTGTATGGCCTAGGTATTTGTATAATATTTAATGTCTCATGGGCCATTATTACAGGAGCTAAGAGAGATGGGAGGAAAAACTACCCACAACATAATGGTGTACTGCTACAGGCCAGTTTTTCTATGTGGAATTGATCTGAAAATGTGGGATTTGTTTACTGAAACATATGCTGTGCCTCCCTTATCTTTTTAAGACAAATCTAAAACACAGCTCCATTTTAACTTAAAAAACAAAAAAGAACTGTGATATATGAACATCTTTTTTTTCCATTTTGAAATTCCAGGGACAAAATGAAAAGGAGAGAACAAATCTATGTACACAGTTTCATTCAATTTTTAACTTTGAAAGTTTTATTTTCATGTACAAGATGTTTGAGCTAATCTCACAAAAATCTAAATACAAGAATTTAGAAAGTGGGTAAATAAAAGCAACTTACAGAAAAATTAAAGATGTAAGGCATTGAATAGAAGAAAATGCTAATGAAATCACACAATTTTATGCTTTTAAACCTTTTAAATGTAAAGTCTGACAGCATTTCATTAAACTGGGAATTAAGGTCAATACATTTATTGCTGAATATCTATTTCATATGTTCAATGTCTTGTAAAACTTCACACAATAGATGCAACATACCAAAGGCTGAGACCTCTACCAACCTGGTATCTGGGAAATGACTCACCAAATCCATAAATTCATGAAAACTTTTCAGAACATTTTCAAGACCACAACCTAAAATTTGCTGAAGACTAAACTTCATGGTTTAAGTTCTTTCAGCTAAAATCTGTCATATCCCACTTTAATAGTCCAATAGCCAATAATTTCTGATCTAGCAGAAACAAGCTTGTGTGATTCAAGAATCATTATTTTGAAACAATTTATGGTTCCTAAAAATAAAGGAGTTATTTCTGACAGCATGATTCTGCCTAAGTTTTTGTCCTAATTTCTATTTGAGCATTCAGTTAAAATTTATTTGGTATTACCTGTTATACCACTGGTTATGTATGCCAGGAAATTTAACAAATGTTTTATACTTATACTCCAACATGGCCCCACCTGCCAAGATCTCAGAAGCATTCCTCACCAGGATAACCCCATGTTCCTAAGAATAGAGAGGACAATAGAAACCAAAGAATAAAACACCTACCCATCAAAGATAAGACCACATATCAGCACCTAGAATTTCAATAATCAAGATACTCAGATGCCTAGATGCCAGATTAAAAAACACAGCAACAGCAAAGGGCAAATTTTCTCCATTGGACCCCCAGGACCCTACTAGATTCCTAGGAAATGCAACATAGATAAAGCATGAAACATGACCTTCAAAAGACATATAATGAATATGCACAAGGTGCTTATAGAGGACAGGAATAAATCCATTAATCTATGAAAGTACAAACAGTGTAATTAAATGAAGAAACAGCTCAAGATACGATAGTTAAAAAAATAAAGAAAACCCAAACTGGAGGATAATTGTAAATAAAAAATTTAAGAACATGAACAAGAATCTCAGAGGCAGGCCTCAACAACAGAATATAAGAGACAGAAAAATATTTCAGAGAAGACAGGCATGATAGAAGAAATGAAAACCTCTATCAAAGAAATTGTTCAATGTAACAAAAATACCCCAAAACCTGGTAAATGGATGGAGCTAGAGAAAGAATCCCCCTGAAGGAGATAAGCAGGACCCAGAAACACAGATATGATGTGTATTCCCTTTTCTACGGATATTTGTTGTTAAATCAATGATCACCAAACTACAATCCATGAGCCACAAAGGTTCAGTATAGTAAGATACGAAGGCAAAGGCGTACTGATAGATTTCATTAGGAAAAAAAATAGAACAGACAGTTGGGGATGAAGATGGGACTCAAATGGGAAGATCAAGTAAAGATGAGAAAGTGCACGAGGAAGGAATATGGGGAGATCTAGGTAAAATTAAGGGCTATTTAAGGGGAAATATGAAAAACTAATAGAGTAGAAGCTTGCTAAAATATTTAGGTCATATTTATAATATAATGCAATTATAACATATGTTTTACATTCTTCTCATTTTAGTGCAATTATATCACAAATGAAACTAAAAATTATCTTCATAGTCTTGGGGGGAAGCAGACACTGGGTGTGGGGTTTTATTTCAGGTCCTCAATGTGTTTCCACTTGGCCCTTTCTGCTCAATGCTGCAGTTTGAAGAAAGCATGCTGTATATTCAAAACAAAAATGGATTGTAAATGC
The DNA here is from genome assembly GCF_964271855.1 of Acomys minous. Classification (NCBI taxonomy): domain Eukaryota; kingdom Metazoa; phylum Chordata; class Mammalia; order Rodentia; family Muridae; genus Acomys; species Acomys minous. The sequence goes on along the minus strand of NC_140494.1, from coordinate 48,454,388 downwards.
CTGAGGAAATCAAAGTTCTGAACTCGGTAAAGACCTTCACAGTATGTACAGGTATACAAACACTACATGAAGTGACAAAATAGTGTGTGAATATTATGTTTTAATGCATCATTAAAATAAATTTATTTTAAAAAGTAAAGCTGTGTATATCACCCGGCATCTGCATTTGTATCCATTGAGAATATAACACCTGTATATGTTATGTGACTATTATCCAGTGATTCTCTCTGTGAGATGTAGAAATATAGTAGTTTTTTTTCCCACAACTGTTCTAGCTCCCAAATAATGACACAGAGACTTGTCACATGTATTAGTAAGCTTTAAAGCACTAAATCTGGGCAGATATTGATCTATCTACCCAGTCTACACTAGCCTGACTGCTTCTCAGCCACGGGTCCAATGTTACTTGCCATCTTAGTCTCACCTTGGCTGCTTCTGTCCCATCTTGGTCTTCAAGGTGATTTCCTCATCACGACTTCCTCAAAGCAACTATCCTCCTTTCTCCCTCTTCTTCTATCTCTGGTCTGTACATGAGACTTCTTGACTGAGACTGGAAGTCCTAGCTCCTGTCCTCTCTGACCAACTGTGGGATAATCAGCTTATTAAACAACCAGGGATGATGTTTCTTCATATACATGACAATGCCCACATCCAGACTGCAACCAGACCTTGGGTCACAGAAATCAGCATCTGGATACACAGTGCAGAGACTATTCCTCAACAGTGAGACACTAGACATTTTCAAAAATTGAGAGCTGCACTTTTAACAACAATTAATGAGAATTCATACACTGAGATGTTTTTCAGAAGAAAAAGCTTTCAAGTTTGATAAGGGTATATTAAAGAAAAATGTTCTAGTTTTTATTTGATTATTACTAATGTCAAACATATTTTATAAATTAGAGACTTATGCAGACTTCTATTTTAGATTTTTTTCTGATTGGTTTGTTTATTATTTAGTTAGTTAGTTAATTAACTAGATAGTTAAGAAACTATCTCAATACACATGCAGCTCAGACTGCCATGTAACTCACTGTGACACTCAGGAATATGAGATCGTCTTGTGTCTGCTTGCCAAGCTATGGGATTGCAGGCATGGCTGCTCATGTCTAGCTCTTTATATTTGTTAATAAATATCTGCTAGGGGCTCTGCTTTGGCCATTGACAGGGAAACCTGAGAGGAGATAAGGAGTCAGCAAAGAGAGGAGAGAGTCGGGTGCAGTGGTCCGGGGAATCTTGCAACTAGGACTGACTAGCAATCAGGTGGCTTCTTTTTCTACACAGATTTCACAGAAGAAAGCCACAAAAGATCATCGTGTCCCTGGGCATGTGCTTGAGTTTTTTAGTTACATGCCCAGGGTTACTTGTCAGTAACAAGTAGGAAGTAGAAATAGAACAGATATTATTTTTATTATTAACCCTATAACTCCAATTCAAAGAATTTAAAGAATTTCTCCACCAAAGCAAATACATTTATTATAGGAGAGCCTGCTTTTAGGCGGTAGTACTCACAGTTTTAAAGTACTCCAAACAAACTGAAAATATCTGGACAGGTCTTTTGTGAATAGCAAATACTACGACCTAATTCCTTTTACTATATCATTTCATCATCTATATTATAAAGTAGAAAAAAAGTTAAGTATATCCATTTTATTTCATGAGTTCTGCTTCTCTATGGGTATACCCAGTATGATTCCCATACTTTTGAGGTACATTTTCATAGAATTTTATGTTTCTTTTAAAAGGAGGTCTTGAACCTGTTACTAATTCTAGTGGCCAGTCAGAATTTGACAATTATCTCTGTCTATCCTCCATCAATTATACTGTTTGAGTTCACTTAGGGACAGAAACCCTGAGAAGATACCTAGAGTAATAACCTCATAAAAATTCCTAGTGCTTTATTACTTATTACAGTAAGGATATAAAGAAGACTTCCAAATAGGGTCAGGTAAAGTTATTTTACCTAAAAGTAGAGGGATAAAAAGTTTAGGACTTTCCTAAAAACACTCAAACATAATTTTCTGTGGAAAAGACATAAAATGAATCATAATGCAAGAAGTCCTTAAGAACGAAGCACACAGAGACAAAACCCTAACAGGGAAAGGCAGAATGACAGTGACTACAGCATTCAGCTCAGCTTTGCTGGAACTATGTGAAACAGCTGTGCTGGCTTTATGACTTTTGCCATTTCCAGTGGGTATGTCAGTGCCAAATATCCAAACCAAGTAATTTTGTATTGATTATACTTTCCTCAGAGAATCCAATGACTGATTTGCAAATTCTATACACAATGCATTTCTCAGATACAGATATTGGTAAGGAGATACATGCTATTGTGGTTAATATGCATTGTCTTGTGACTATATTCAAAATCGTGTGGGAGATTAGTTGATACAAGTGGCTGCATAAGCCTTTGATGACACTTTAGACAGGAGTGAGTAAAAAGGAAGGACCCACCTCATTTATGGGTGGAACCATCCCATAAACTGGGATGGTTCTGGCAAATTGAGAGTGGAAAAGGAAATGTCTAGCCAAGTAGCGCTACTGCTGCTCTCATTACTTTTGTCATAGCATCTTTGAGCTGAACCACCCCTCCTCCATGCTTTTTTCTTCTTCCTGAGTTGGGGCAACTGGCTGGAGCACTAAATTACATGATTCGTTTGTGAGGCAGGTTGGTAACATTGTCTGCTGGGAACACTATTCCTTCCTGGAGTTGCCTGGGTCAAGTATTCTGGCCAAGGGGAAAATTGTTGTACTACTTATGCTTGGGAGACTTTTGGTAAACATGGATTCATAAATTTAACTTTGCAACCAAAACTACCCTTAAGATACATCATTTTCCTCACCCCATGTAATTCTCTCTTAACAACCAAATCATTCCAAATGCCTACAGTCTAATTGTATATTTATCACTAAATGTGTATTTTATTTAAAAAATATTATGTTTATGTTTAAACAGTAACTCCTTCACTTTGATTCCTATATGTAAAATTTACAAAAGCTAAAAGTTATAAAGTAGTAACACAATTTCTGTATAATATTATTTCATGAACTCTCAAATTCCTTTGCTGTTTGTATTCCTTACATTGTGATTACTAGCAATACCTTCTTTCCTGTTGGTTAGACTTTTCAGGTTAAAATATTTCTTTATCTAATCTAAATAGCTTCTGTCTTACTTTTCCTAAAAATTCACACATAATATGGTATGCTTTATTATTTCTTTGTATTTTGTGAATGATAAATAAATACATTAAAAATATTTGCATGTGGTATGTAAAGATATCAAAGGAAAAACAGAAATGTTATAAACAAACATATATACTTAAGATGTCAGATTATATAAACTTAAACCTCTTTTGTTACAGAGAAAACACAGCTCATTTCCAAATAACTATAAATATGAGCATTGCAAACAATCATTAGCAAAGGTTTGTGTGAATTTCTCTTGGCACCTGTTTGTGTGGACTATTAAATCTCATGCTAAGTTGTTAATGTATGAAATGACTAATCTGTTTCACAACTAATCCTGTGATTTAGTACTGTAGTCAATAATGCATAGGATTTTCCATTGTTCCAAATATTTGCCAAAGTACAGTTCTCTAATTTTCTAGGAGAATTCTAGTATGCTTTTCAAGTTAAGTTACTATGGTTCTAATATGAAATTCTTTTTTTTTATTTTTAAAAATTAATTTATTCTTGTTACATCTCAATGGTTATCCCATCCCTTATATCCTCCCATTCTTCCCTCCCTCCCATTTCCCCCTTATTCCCCTCCCCTATGACTGTTCCTGAGGGGGATTTCCTCCCCCTGTATATGCTCATAGGGTATCAATCTCCTCTTGGTAACCTGCTAATATGTAATTCTTAACTTTTAAAATATTTGTGTTTCTTTTAAATGTATGACTCAATCATACTTAGAAGTGTGAGGTATTGAAAAGATGAGTAAATAATGACTACTTCACTGTCATGAGGGAGGACATAAAAAGACCTAGAAATCAGATATGCTTGCCCCATACTCAAGAAGTTGGTGAGATGCCACAAAGAAGACCTTCACAAAACCTGCCTGGACAAACACTTTTGTCCCATTATACCAGTATGAAAGGAATTAAACTGTTCTGTTATTTAGCACCCAGTTAACTGAATTTTGTCATATAGTATGCCCATCCACACCAAAACAGTATTCAATATTTGTAATTATTTTAAAAACTTCCATGCCTCCACATTTAATCATGAATTAACATTTTTTCTGGTTTCATATGTCATCAACCTAAATACTGTTCATAAACATTTTATATATTAATTTTACCAACAACTAAATTTTACACTTTTTGTTGATTAGTCATTTTTTCCATGAAAAGAACTCTTTAAAATATTTGGATTCAGTTTTCTCTGCTATCTCATAGATGTGACACAGTTGCTTTCTACTTGACCTTGAAACTTGCAATTATGTTTGTTATCATCTAATGAACTTTGTTTATTTACTCAATTTAATTACCCTTTTATCTTTTTCTTTTGTTGTTTGTGGTGGTGTGGTTTGAATAGTCTTACTGTATTTTATTTTGATATGTTTTCATTTTATTTTTTGTTGTCAATATCTAATATTTTATTGATAATAGATTAATTTTCTTATATAATACATCCTGGCCACAGTTTCCCTTCCCGCTGCTCTTCCTAGTTCTTTTAACTTCCCCTCTACCCCTCTGTCTCCCTACAGAAAGAAAGCAGATATCCAAGAGACAACAATCAAATACAACACAACAAGATACAATAAGACAAGGCAAAAGCCCTCATACCAAGAGACTGGAAAAGGCAACCCAATAGGAAGGAAGGAGTCCCTAAAGAAGGCAAAAGAATCAGAGACAGACCTGCCCATACTATTACCAGTCACTCAAAAACACCAAGCTAACACCTATAACATAGATGCAGAGGACCTTGTGTGGACCCTTGCTGGCACCATGCTTGTTGCTTCAGTCTCTGTGATCCCATATGAGCCCTGCTTAGTTGATTTAGCATGACACGCTTTCCTGGTGTCTTCCATTCCTTCTGACTCCTACAGTTTTTCTTTTCTTCTTCCATAGGGTTCTAAAAGCTCTGAGTGGAGAGACTCAATGGAGAACTCAAATTTAGATGCTCTCTCTTTGGGGTTTTGCCCTAGCTTTATCTGCTGCTGGATACAGCTTCTCTGATGATGACTAGACAAGGTGTGAATCTCTGAACTTACCAGATTATAAATATGAGTAATTTCATTGATTTTAATTACTTTCAGTTTGTTCTAGTTGTGTTTTTTTATTCCCTAGGTCTCTGTGCTATTCGGTCTTTGTTTTGTGGCCATACAAGCAGTGTAGGGCATGGACTTCCTCTCATACTTTGGGCTTCAAGTTAAACCAGACATTGGTTGGACACTCCCACATGTTTGGCAACACGATTGTCCTAGTATATTTTTCAGCCAGGACAGATTATAAATCAAGAGTTTTGTGGGTGGGTTGTGTCCAGGTTTTCTTTTAATAGCCTACACATTACCTTCCACACCAAAGAGACTAAAATGTAGGGGTAAGGCTCCCTGAAGGCTCTAATTAATTAGACCTCTAAACACTCAATGATCTGTGTGGATGTTGTCCTCAGCAAGGCGGATTCCACTGTCAGTTTTCAGAGCTAATCGTCTGTCTTAGCATCAGCCTGCATAGTTTAGGAATCCCCATAGGACACCTTTGGCCAACAACTCAATCAAATGCAATGCAATCCCACCACTGGAAGCCTTCCTGGCCGCTCAGAAAAGTTTTCTCCATTATTAAGAGTCTTTATTAGTGTCACCCTCATAGATTCCAGGAAGTTTTCATTGTGTTAGTTGTAAAGGATGGGGGCAGATGTGCCTGTTTTTATTTCCTTTAGTGAGGGAATGAGATGAGAGCCATGGCCAAGCTGTACAAATACACACAGCTAGGACCCATCCCAGAGCATTTCTAGTCCCAGTCCAGCCTCCATACACTCATACATAGGTTTGTGTGTGCATTACCCACATGCCAAAATATTACTTGGTATGTGTGCTTATTCATAAATACAAATTTATCATACATATTTACATTTACTGTTTAACATTCCTTCCCATATGCAACCACTTATCATAAATATATGAATTTATCTCTTTAGTTTATCATCTAGCATTTATTTACTTTCACCTAAGGACAGCTCTCATAACAACAAAATATGAAATTATTTTCCTTTAAGTTTTTTTTCCAAAGCATACATTTGCTGCATATAGAAGTATAAATACATCAATAATTTATTCATAACTTCTAGGGAAACAGAAGGTATTCATCTTCTTTTACTTTCTTGGGTATATACTGCTTCTGTTGCTCCAGGAAACCATATTTAAATTGTCCTTCAGCTGCTACCCTGAACTTTATCAATTATTTCTATAACTCATACTGCTGAGCTGTTGCTTGTTTCCCTTTCTCTGTGGTGCTGTGGGGGAAGTGATTAGCAGATAGCAAAAGATATTCAGTTTTGTAGTCCTAACAAAATGGACAGACTTTTAAAAGGAGTAAAAATTTCCCTACTTTTGTGTTGCTTTTCTTTTCATGTTAAACATATTTATAAATATTTTTCTGGGTTTAGAACTCTGGGAGATTTGTCCCTCTCCACATTAAAAAGCCATAGTGATACTGATATGGTCTTGCTTATGCACTCAGCTCTAGCAGAAACTGCTTCCTAGCATAATTTCTGTTATTGAGTCTTAAAATCTTTCTGTCTCCTCTTCTGTGATGTTCCATGAGCCTTACAGCAATATGATATAGGTGCATCCACTGGGCTTTGCTGACCAATATCCACTAATCTCTGTATTGTGGCCAGTGGCAGTTTTCTGTGATGGTCCCAATGTGCTATAAAGAGAAGTTTATTTCAATAAGGGTGGTCGTTATCACGCTTATCTACGGATACAAGGAGAAGATTTAGAAAGTAGTCAGGATTGACTGTTGGGAGAAAGAGAATTAGGCTCTCCCAGGGATGAGCCCCTTACTTTTTGACCAATCAGAGTAGTCTGCCTTGAAATTATGTACATGCAAACAAGAAAAACAAAATCAATAGGTTTTATTTATGTATATTTGCATGTATGGGCACACACATTTTGCTGGGCAGTTTTATGTCAACTTAACACATGCTACAGTGGTTTCAAAGGAGAGAACATCAATTGAGAGGAAATGCTTCTATAAGGTCCAGCTGTAAGGCATTTTCTTAGTCATTGATGAGGGAAGTGCCTCATGATTGGTGGTACCATCCCTGGGCTGGTCATCCTGAGTTCTGTAAGAAGGCAGGCTGAGAAAGCCATGATGAGCAAGCAAGTAAATAGTACTGAAAGACCCCCAAAGGGAGACCCTCACTCAAGCCTCGGGATGGCGCGCACCCAAAGACACACAAACGACCGTCTTGCTGTAAACACATGAGGCAGTTTATTAGCAGAGCTCCGGGTCGACACATATCTCACGCAGGAGACAGAGGGGTCGACCCAGAAGCCCAGGGGTTAGGGGTTTATATGGGCAAGGGTCGGGAGAAGTGGGAAGTTTTGGCGCGGCCACACACGATTGGTTGTTTCAAACATTTGAACATCAGCAAATTGTGTAGGCAGATCTGGGATAAGCTCAGACTTAATCACATGGGAACAGTCCTTGGTTCCTGTTTTTCTTGGAACCCGAGGGTAGATGTTTATCTGAGCTAACGACACATCTGGTTAAACTCAAACCTGGAACATTGTGTGCGGGCCTCAGGGGGGGATTAAGCAGACACCATAAGATCGGATGAGGGGGTCTTGGCTCATTATTCACTCAACCATGTCCGGTACCTGTTTCTCTCAGGAATTTGTCCTTGTGTATTCTCCCTATCTTTTACGGCCAGCCGGTCCCTGGAACACTCAGTAGGCCTTTGTCTCCTAGCTCTGCATTCTTTGTGACTTATCATCTGGGACCTTGGGCTAGCATACCTGTCGACCTGCACTTATGAGTTAGAGAGCTCTGCTGTTCTGGTTGCTTTAATGCTAATTAAAAATTTTCCCTTTCAGTACCACATCATGGCCATCGTATCAGCTTATGCTTTCAGGATCTTCTTCCCGGCCTGTTCAAGTTCCTAAACTGACTTGTCTCAGAGATGGACTTTTATCTAGAAATATGTGCTGAAATAAATAACCCCTTGCCTACCCTCATTGCTGTGGTTATGGTGTTTCATATGTATGTATGTTTGTATGTGTATGTATGAATGTATATATGTGTGTATGTATGTATGTATGTATGTATGTACCAAATATAATTTTAAAAAAGTAGCTATCACCTTGTGAGTGGTGTTCATGGAAAGGGATTAAGCCTAGGGTTAAGTATAGGAATAAAAGCAAAGATTAAAGTGATATTATTTTAATTATAATAATTTAAAAATATTTGTTTAGGATCTATCTATGCTTCAAAATGGATTACTTGCCAAGAGTATTCACAATATTTCAAATTGTCCCAAACTTAATTGCACATTATTTTTTATTTTTAACTTGAATTAATTAAATAACAGGAGAGCCATTGGTGAGCATATTGAAAATAATAGCTATACAAATATTAAGATTTTATCTAGATACCCCATTATCATAAAACAACATTCACACATACTTATAAAACCAACATTGGGACCACAGATACAAGAGCATCCATGGCATTTGTTACAATCTAAAATCTCCAGATTCAATGAGACACCCTATTCAATGGAGAGCATTGCCATTAACTTTTTTCTTATTTTATTAATTTATTCATATTACATCTCAATTGTTAGTCCTTCTCCTGTTTCCTCCCATTCCTTCCTCCCTCCCACTTCCGCCTTCTCCATTCCCCTATGTCTGTGATTGAGGGAGACCTCCTCCCCCTATATATGCTCTTAGAATATTGAGTCTTTTCTTGGTAACTTGCTATTCTTCTCTGAGTGCTGCCAGGCCTCCCCATCCAGGGGATGTGGTCAGAAAAGGGGCACCAGAGTTCGTGTGAGAGTCAGATCTCACTCTCCACTCAACGGTGGAGAATATCCTGTTCCTCTGCTAGGTCTTGGTAGGGGTTCGAAGTTTACTGCCTATATTCTCCTTGGCTGGTGCTACAGCTGATAAACACCTTCAGCAAATTGGCAGGATACAAAATAAACTCAAAAAAGTCAGTAGCTTTCCTGTATACAAATGACAAACAGGCAGAGGAAAACATTAGGAAAACTACTCCCTTCACGATAGCCACAAACAATATAAAATATCTAGGAGTAACTCTAACCAAGCAAGTGAAGGACTTATTCGAAAAAATCTTTAAACCTCTGAAGAAAGAGGTTGAAAATGACATCAGAAGATGGAGGGATTTACCTTGTTCAAGGATCAGAAGAATCAACATAGTAAAAATGGCCATCTTACCAAAAGTAATTTATAGATTCAACGCAATCCCTATCAAAATACCTACAAAATATTTTGAAGATATTGAAAGATCAATTCTCAAATTCATATGGGGAAATAAAAAGCCCAGAATAGCAAAAACAATCCTATACAATAAAAGATCCTCCAGAGAAATCTCCATACCTGATCTCAAGCTGTACTACAGAGCAACAGCAATTAAAACAGCATGGTACTGGGAAAGCAATAGGCTGGTGGATCAATGGAATTGAATTGAAGACTGAGAGATGAATCCACACACACTTGCTCACTTGTTTTTTGACAAAGAAGCCAAATCTATTCAATGGAAAAATGATAGCATCTTCAACAAATGGTGCTGGTCTAACTGGATGTCTACATGTAGAAAAATGCAATAAGGCCCCTATTTGTCACCATGCACAAAACTCAAGTCCAAGTGGATTAAAAACCTCAACTTAAAACCAGAGACATTAATTCAGTGAGAGGAAAAAGTGGGGAAGAGCCTGGGACACATAGGCATAGGAAACAACTTCCTGAACAGTACACCAACAGCCCAGGCCTGAATGTCAACAATTAATAAATGGGACCTCATGAGGCTGAGAAGCTTCTGTGAGGCAGGAGACATTGTCAGCAGAACAAAGCCATTAACTTTTGATCTCTGCAGCCCATGCAAAGATTCTGGTGCCAGCTAAAACACATGTATTCAACACAGACACACACACACACACACACACACACACACACAGCTGATGTACAAATATCCATACTACTAGGGGAATAAATAATTCTACATAAGTCAGGTATTGGCTAAATGCATATATGCTATGCAAATTTTGTTTTGTTTTGTTTTGTTTTTGTTTTTTGAGACAGGATTTCTCTGTGTAGCCTTGGCTGTCCTGGACTCTCTTTGTAGACCAGGTTGGCCTCGAACTCACAGCGATCGCCTGCCTCTGCCTCCTGAGTGCTGGGATTAAAGGTGTGCGCCACCACGCCCGGCTACTGTGCACATTTTGAGGCCTGTTTCTTTCACACAAAAGTCACTGACTTAAACACAAATCTGATCAAATTCACTCTCAAGATTAAAACTCAAAACTATCTCAGAAGCCTTCTGATGGGTGGAATTTCCTACCTCTAAAGTTTATTACCATAACTGGGAGAAAGGGAGTTCTGGAAATGGGAAGATAGGCAGTTTTGTCTAAGCTGATCTGAATTTTTATTCTAGTGCTATGCAAAGGCTCTTTGCTTTTGTCACTTGTAGTACCTGTTCTTTAGCTGAGAGTTATGTATCCTGCCTGCTACATCTAGGTTTAAATAACGTTTCAGGTTGTCAAAAAGCTCATAAAGTTTTACAGGTCACAGGGGTAACATTTAAAAGCATATTACTTCTGCAAAAAGAAGATACTTAGGTAATAAATACCCTAAATAACCTGCCAGCTAGGGATATTAGTAAAGAAATGTGAATATGAGAGCTACCTTTATTTTATGTGTTACTGAGCATGAGCACAAGTCAAGGTGTTCTTACCACTGTTCCTCAAAGACAAAAATCTCCGTGTTAACAGTCTTTTTCATGTTTCATGTATTTATGTTTGTAATGGTGAATAAAGGATGCAGGTCCTAAATATGACTGACTTTAAGAGAAATAGAAGATGAATTATATCAATCTAAAAATTTCTAACAAGTCATTTGAATATAAATAAATATATGTGTATATATATATATATATATACACACACAGATATAATGACATGGTTTAAGAAAAACAAATATAAAATTCACTATTTCTATAATTTGAATTTTAATGCTCATGACTGTGTTATATTGTTTGTTTTCAATACTTTTATTTGTGTAGAATAGAACAAATTAGTTTTATTTATTTTGATAAAATATTGGCAAATTACAGTAAAAGCATATTGATGCAATTAGTGTCACTGGGGAATTTATATTTAAATGAGCTTTTCAATTATCAAAATAAAAAGTTCATTCCAAATTTGCTTACACTATGAAAGTAGAACTCATTTTAGATTAGTACATTTTAGTCTTCAACAATAATTATTTTGTACTTTTTATTTTGAAGAATCATGAATTGAGTCTGAATGGCTCAAGGTGTCTCTATGTTGTGTCTATTAGTTTATAAACTCATGCATTTAAACAATTGGTCCCAAGCTGGTGCTGCTAAACTATTGAACGTTCTTGGTACCTTTAGAAGTGGGGACTAATTGGTTCAAGAGTATTTTACTGAGGGGTAGGCACAAAGGATTGTGACTTGACCCTAACCATGGCCACCACTCTTTCTGCTTCCTGATTGACAGGGCTTTAACAAGCTTCACTCAAGACTCCCACTTCAGAATCTGAGGCTCAGAGACCACACCTCCTTATTTTGATGAATTGCAGATCTTTGATCTCTCAGCCAAGAAAAAAAAATCCTTTCTTCTTAAATAGCAGCTGAATCATACTTAATTACTACATAAGGGAAAGTAAGCAATACAGAGTAAATTTAGTGCTAAAATATCAATTGTAGTGTAATATAGAATGCATATCAAATTTGCATAAATAAAATAAATTGTATTAGGTGTATTAGGTAATTATAAGTAATAGTTAATCTTTAAGGAAATAAAATGAAGTCCTTAATTGTAGCACACATCTGTATTTCCAAAAACTTGGGATTCATAGCAAGTAAGATCATTGCAATATGGAGCTATTCTGGGATATATAGTGGGAGGTTTTCTTAAAAGAAGAAATAAAAAGAAAGAAGAATGTACTGAGTGCACACACACACACACACACACACACACACACAGCACACAGATTTGCATACCTACACCTACATATTTTATTATAGTATAATAAAAAGAACATAGTTTTCTCCTCTGTACATAGTAAATTTAATCCGCAACTTTAAAAATGGTATTTGAATATTAAGAATTAAAATTTTTAGCTATTTTTCTGCCATCTCCATAATCTTTGTAATGTAACCCTATTGCTGTATGCTGTATATCATTCCACTAATATTTGTCATTGTGAGTATCAAGAGGTTGTGTGTAACCTGAGCCATGGGGACTCCATCTTGTCGCTAGGCTCTATCTTAGGCTTCTCCTCAAATTCAGCCCAGATACTGGAAAACCCACAAATTGTTCCAGGAAAAGAACCACCCTAGGTCTAGTCAGGGGACAACTGCAAAAATTCTGTCCCTACATAACAAAAAAACCTACAGGAAAGCAGTCAGGACTTGGAGCTACCTCTTCAGTCCCCACAGAAACAAAAACAAAGAATTTAAATCATTCTGCGGATTCATGCCAGACTCCTGACTACAGAGCAGAAGCAAGAAATCAATACGTAATAGGAAACAGCCAGGGCAGATTTCCTGAAGGGTCACTTACAACTGGTGCCACTTAGCACACGAACATAATAAACAGATTTCAAAAGTATTCTAACAAAATAAGAATCAAGCAAGTTTACTAAACTGAAACATAGAAGCAAGCAAACAAAAAAAATGTAATTTTAATAGAGAGTTTTCTGAAAATATATTCCTGTTTTATAAATAAATATATGAGACTCGAAATTCAGTCAACTCTATTATTCCAAATTCCTAAAAATAACAAATAATATACTTATGCTCCTCCTATTTCTTAGATATTTCACGGCAAGTACATGTTTAATTTGTGAGGAATATGAAATATATACCCTTACATACGGAAACTAACCTATAGATATAAAGGATTACATTGTATGAATTAATACAAAGTGATATATGAATATATATATTTATAGGTACAGTGATATATATATATTGAAAAATATACAGAGTGATATACTCAGAATTACATAAATATGTTTTCTGTTGCTAAAGTATATAATGAAGAAGCAAAATAAAACTCATAAACCAGATATTTTCAAAGTTTGTGACTTTCCCTCTGGAAAATAAGGAACAATATTCTGGAGTTATGACAAAATATAAAAGATGAGTATGTTTGAAGGTAGGCCCTGGGGATGTAGCAAAGTCGGTCTCATTTGAATAAACAGACTCATTCTGGAGAAAAAAATCTACAGAATGTGTTTCCATAAACAGATTTTATAAGTATTGTAACAAAACACAAATCAAGCAAGATTACTAAACTGAAACAATAAAATGGCTTGTGTATAATTGAGTTACAGAAGAAAATCCACATTCAAAAATTCATGTCTCTTATATGTCATTATTCACATATTTCCTATGTCCAAAATCTGATAAATAGTAAATCTGAAGATGTACTTAAAATAGACAACATTGTTTTCTTCTAATGTGCGTGCTCTCTCTCTCTTCCCTCTTTCTCTCTCTCTCCCTCTCTCCTCCTCCTCTCTCTCTCCATATTTATATACACATTATATATATATATATATATAGAAATATACATGAAAGTATACATATACACAATCACCAGCTTCCTAATGTATCTTTTCACATATAGCTTAAAACACTTCATAAAATGTCCAGAATGTATCAATGACTAATTATTTTATAGCATATATATTTTTAATTATTTTTTGTACATTACTTTTGTCTATATAGAATTGACCAAGAATATAATACAACATAGCATTTCTTTCCTTCTTTTTTTCTTTTCTTTTTTTATTTGTTTTGTTTATTTATTTTTATTTTTATTTTTTATTTTTTGTTTTTCGAGACACGGTTTCTCTGGGTAGCCTTGGCTGTCCTAGATTCACTTTGTAAACCAGGCTGATGACCCTCCTGCCTCTGCCTTCCAAGTGCTATGATTAAAGGCGTACTCCACCCCGCTCGGCTCAACATAGCATTTCTTAAGAGTTGTGTCGGGTCCTGGAGAGATGGCTCAGCATCTTTAGAGCGCTTCTCTTGTTTAGAGTACAGAGTCAATTCTCAGCACCCAAATGTTGGCTCAAAATTTTTTATAATTCCGTTTCCAAAGGATGTGACGACGTTTGTTCTCCATGGGCAGCATGCATGAATGAGAAGGACATGTATCTATCCAGGAACACCCAGTAGTGGTGGGTGGCCAAGCTGAGTCTGGGAAAGGTGCTCAAGCATAATGCAGATGGCTCTCCTTATGGCAAGGCCTGAGGAGCTGGGTCCTCACATGGCAAGGGCTGGTGTGGTGTGGATATTTGTGGAGACTCTCTTGGCCTTTTCTAAGTTCTCTTTGCTTTGCATTGGCATTTCTAGCTTTGAAGTTGGAAGGTTTTGCTTTCACTTGTCTTTGACAGAATCAGAGGGAAAAAAAAAAGTTCAGAATGAGTTCAGATTCCTGTGGTGACTTGGTTATGTACTGATAGATTATCTCTGTTGACAAAATTGCCCAACACAAGCCAGATTAAAAGTATGCAAAGGGCAGGTTTGTTTGGGAATCTAGGCTCCTGGCTGAGTTCAGTTGCCTTAAGGGAGAAGGCCAGAGTGAGGAAGGTGCACACAGACAGTGGTTAATGGTGGGCTGGTGGGCCGGTGTTTTTTTTTTTTTTTTTTTTTTTAAGATTGAAGGCAAGGAAAATTAGGTATATGCCGTTTTCTGGATTCGGGAAGCTGGTGGCTCCAGGTGAAGGGGTTGGAGTAGTCCTCAGGAATACCAGGATTCCTTCCAAGGCTTTCTTGGGAGGGGCCAAGGTTGGAGATAGGGAGTGGGATTTACTGGATTGTGTGGGGGAGGCAGAGGGCAACCAGTGTGCTGGCTTAGACATTAACTGTTTGCTGAAGCTATGTTTCCTCTTTTTTTCACACGGTTTGGGGGTTAGCAAGAAACAGTAGAGATTTAGGAAAAGGAAGGGAACAAGTGCAGTGTGCACATTATTGTTTTGTGTAGGAAGTTCTTCAAAGAAATTCTATGTGAGAAAATGAATATAAAACCCTTTCTTTTATTTAAAAAAATAGATGTATAAAAACGGTGGTCTGGTTTGCCTCAATGCTAGAGTGTGTAACTTGCCCCCTCTTGGTCCAAGTCATCTTTTCGCCATTTCCCCACATCCTTCTTCTGGTTTGGAACCATGGTGTCAGATCTGGACTCTGGCTCCCATACATAAAAAACTAAAAATAGGGCTTCCAGGCTGTGTCATGAAATTGCTTATGTGGGATGTTTCCAATTTCTTTTTAAAGATACTTAGTGCTATGAATTTTCCTCTTAGCACTGCTTTCAAAGTATCTCACAAATTTGGGTATGTTACTGCTTCATTTTCATTGAATTTCAGGAAGTCCTTAATTTCTTTCTTTATTTCTTCCCTGACCCAGGTGTCATTAAGTAGAGAGTTGTTTAGTTTCCACGTATGTGTAGGTTTTTTTGTTATTTCTGTTGTTGTTGAAGTGCAACCTAAGATCACAGTGATATTCAAACCCCTACCCAGATCTAGCCAATGGATAGGACATTCTCCACAGTTGAGTGGAGAGTGGGGTCTGACATTGATACGAACTCTGGTGCCCCATATTTGACCACATCCCCTGGATTGGGAGGCCTGGCGGCACTCAGAGGAAGGACAGCAGGCTACCAAGAAGAGACTTGATTCCCTATGAGCATATACAGGGGGAGGAAGTCCCCCTCAGTCACAGTCATAGGGGAAAGGAGTAAGTGGGAAATGGGAGGAAGGGAGGAATGGGAGGATACAAGGGATGGGATAACAATTGAGGTGTAATATGAATAAATTAATAAAATATATTTTTTAAAAATTAAAAATAAATAAAATAAAAATCGAATGTTAGTAAACATTATGTTTAAAATTAGTTTATTAACTGTGCATCAATTTTCAGTGCTCATTCTCTGCAGGAAAGAATTCGGGACTGTCTAGAAGTCTTATAAAAATAAGAATTACCATTTACATTAAAACAAAAACAAAAACAACAACAAAAAAACAAAAGAGTATAGAAAATGAGTTGCTGTAGAGGTAAGCATGCTAATTTTGATGACACTGCAAATAACCTCGATGAACTTTTAAAAAATTCAATCAGTTTGTAAGTCTTCCAAGGAGCTGTACTAGCCACATTGAGCTGGTACCTCTCTGAGGCCAAGAGAAGACATCTGAAAGCAAGTAGAAACTTAGCTCAAGAAGAGGGCTTCAAAACCAGAAAGCTGGTTAGAGGCATACCAACAACCTCTTCTGGGTTCAGTGGATAAACTTGCATTTGTTTATTTAAAATTCTGAGATTTTATTTATGATTGCATGCCTAATGTATATATAGAGACTGTGTGAGCCCAGGAGATGAAGATACAGGTTGTTACAGACACTGGGAAATCAAACCATCTGCAAAACCACTGAGCCGTTGCTCCATCCAAATTCTTATGATGCTCTGTGCAGGTGTCATTACTAAGAAAATGAAATTGCATTCACAGAATAAAAGAGAAATCTCATCCTTTAATAAGGCATCCTGAAGAAACACATCTTATAAAAGAGATAAACAGCATGCCGACTTCTACTTCAGAATAGACTGTATTAAACAAATTCTTAAATGAGGTTTTAGCTGATGACCTTAATGATTATTAATCTATATCTTTATTTAGAATTACTACATTTCAGGAACAATATTTAAATGTATCCTAACTGTTAACTCAGAATACTGAGAAATATTCATCTGCCACCTTACTCTTCTTTGAAGCTGGAATCTTTTAGCTTCTCCAGGGTGCTAAACAACACAGCGCATACCCTATCTATATTCTGTGTGAGGTTCACCTAGCTCTTTCCATAATGCAATAGTTACGTTGCATTATTTTACCATCCTATATAAACTGGTATATTCAAACCTCCAATTATGCCCCTGACTTATGTTTTCTAACACTAGATCTGCCAAATTTTATCAGCAATGTTCCAGAAAACATGTTTTTTTCATGTACTCTGCGCTCAGATGGACATAGCTTGCTGCTCAGCATCACTTTACTAATTCATGTTGTATCTCCCGGAGCACGCTATTCTCTACTTGAATTCAGGAGTGTCTGTCTTTTCTTTTATGATTCATGATGACTGAAAAAATAATTCTGTAACCTCTACAATATTGTATTTTTCAGAAAGGGAAAGATAAGGAGCTAATTTTCTGAGATACCAGTCTATGGATGAAGTTATACAAACCCAATTTGCTCTTGTTTTTGTTTTGAAGGTCACAAATATAATAATAAATGAAAGTACAAATTCCACTTATCATTATTCAGTTTTATTCCCCTTTCCACTTTTTGCCTCTCTCACTCTCTGTCTGTGTCCTTTTTCTCCTCTCATCTCTCCTTCGGTCTCCTTTCTCATAATTATCCAATTTAATAGATAACGACCAAGTTTCATGGCAGTGTCACTATTTTTCTTTTTAGTTTTTCTGGTAACTGATTGAAATTGAGATTAGTATTATGGTAAGCCTTTCTAGTCTCACTTTCAGTAAATGAGTGTAATTATTTTTCCAAATGCAACTGTTTCTCTTTCATTTTTTACATTTAATTACTAAAACATTTTCATTTCATGTGTTAATTTTACATATAATTACATTCGTTACAGCATTTTAAAATAGGTGCATAATGTATTTATCCCACTTCTTTACCCAGTTCTTTTGTCTCCTTCCCTCTTCCATTAATCCAATTCCTCTTTTCCACTAGTCCTCTTAGTTTTTTCCTTTATAATTTTATTCATTAACTATATTTGGTCTTTGATTATTTCATATGTTTCAGGGCCTTTTATTTTCCTTTGGCTCTGTATTAATTGGTAACAACTCTTTTTGAATTTTAAAATTAATTTAAAATTCATTCTTAACTATAAAAGTCATATTTCTATAATTTTCTTTTATAATAAACTTCTAGCATAATCTTTTGATTGTCTCTCTCCATGATTTTTGCTTAACATTGCTGATTCTTCATTATACTTCTATAATTTAAAAGTAATATACCATGTTTAAAGTCCATGTATCATTTTAATGTGGTAAATGTTCATGAGTGATATAAATTGTGAGACTGAGGATGCAAGATCTTGAACATGTGACTCTGGCAAATAAACAAGTCTAGTCATATTAAGGCCTAAATGGGATAATATATTACCATGTTAATCTGAAGCTTGGAAAGATTGTGAACTCGATGTAGGATGTTTATCAGAAAGATGTGAGGAGGAAGACCACAAACCTAAATCATCAACCAATCCAAATTAATTAAAGCAAGTCATTAATTAAAATGTATACATGAGCTGTCCCCACTAATGGTAGTGTTCAAAAGAATCTGCATTGAATATGAAGAAGACAAGGTTTTAATACAACAAGGTAGTCATTTGACATCCTGAAACAAAGATGCAATTTTAAAGTTTTCATAGCAAGTTCATCATAACAAGGGAGTCACAACAACCTTTTGAAACAAACGAAGGGTTGCATGATGGGTATAGAAACTTTTGAAACAAAGACATAGTTGCCATTTCCTGGTAGTTAAGATTACAGGTGGAGCATAGCCCAATCCCTAGGAAACAGAGTTTTAATCATAACAGAAATTAGCCTAATTTGTCTTTATTATAATATGACTTTTAAGCCTAAGAAGGAGGTAGCATGGTTCATCAGGGTAATGAGGGGTAATTTTTAATAGTGTTCAGGCAATGATTTGTTTAACATAATGCTATTTAATGATGTGAAAACAAGCTATAAATGCATGATAGAATACTATTTCTGGTCCAAGTATCAGGAGGTGAAAAGGTAAAAGAGTATTTACTATGTACAACTAAGAATGCAGAGGCCTGCGTGTAAGTATGAAAATAAGAGTGAGGCATATGAGAAGTACATTTTCCAGCATGAACAACTGAGAAGAGCTTGGTACACATTCTTCCACTGGTAAAATGAGCCAGTGCAAATCAGATCAAAGCATAAAGTCGGGTTTATTGGGAGCAGCACTTGGTGGGTTCAGTGGTCCCAAGGAACAGGGCCAGGGAAATTGCTGTGCAGGTGAAGACTAAAATAATGGGGGCAAGAGAGAAAGCATACATGCAGGGAGAGAGAGAGACAGAGAGAGAGAGAAAGAGAGAGAGAGAGAGAGAGGAAGAAGAAGAAGAAGAAGAAGAAGAAGAAGAAGAAGAAGAAGAAGAAGAAGAAGAAGACAGAAAGAAAGACAGATAAAGAGAGTGCAGAAAAACAAAACATAAAAAGCGAGAGAGAATAGATGCACAAAGAGAGGGGACACCGAAATGCATGCCTTATATGGGGGAGGGAATGATCCCACCCCTGGATGAAAAGTTCAGGGTAGAAAACTGGGTATGCCAGCCATGCCATGTAACAAGTAGGGCCTGAGAGATGCTGGGAGAGCATGGCAGACAGGTCCACTTTGATGAAAAAGGTACCTAAGCCTCTTGTACCATGTCTGACTCCTAGCTTTTTTGTTGTTGTTGTTGATAATAAGTGAATAAGGAACAACATAATCATCTATGACTTATTCTTCATCACACTGCACATCATTATTGGGTAGGGAGTGGTCAAAATGCAGGAATGTTGGCCAAGTCTGGGTGGAGCAGGCTGTTTTACTTGTTGTCCAGGATATTTGTGACCAACTGTGCAGTTCCAGTTGGAGCAGTCTGTGACTCTAGACAGGTGCCTTCTGGATACAGATCTTGAAGAAACATGTGGACCTGGAAGGATACTGGAATATATATATGTATATTAGGGGCCGAAGATAAAGGTAAGGTGTTTAGGGATAGAATTTTTTTCCTTGGGTGTACATTTGAAACTTTTAGTTCTGTCATCTTGTTCTTCAGGGAATGGGGTGGTCTCAGGATCAGGGAAAAAGGAAGGCATCACTCTCTTAGAAATATGCAGGTCACGGAATAGGCTGTTGATTGACAGTACTTATCTATTGTCAATTTGACCTGTGAGAGGTAGCTTTGAGAAGACTCTCTGAAGCTTTCTTAGAGCTTCATAGTTTACATAAACTTTACATTGTTCACCCTCTAATCATTCACCATGAGACACTCTTCACACCCTGAATGAAGAGGAGGTAGAAAGGACGCAGAAAAAATGAAGGATACCAAAAGAGCTTGCCTTCTGATTCAGCTGGGCAAATGTCATGTGAACTCACTTAAAATACTTGCAGCAAACACTCAGTCTGCATGGGTCTGCACCAGTTCTTCTTCATATATTTTATAGCTCTCAGCTTAGTTCTCTTATTTGCCTTGTCCAATTTCAATGATGGTTTCAGTTTTGGCTTATGTTTTACTTTGTTTTGTGTTAAGGTTGCCTCTTAGAAACCTGTTCTTTTTTAATGAGAGACAGAGAAAGAGTTGATTTTGATGGGAGGAGATGTGGGGAGAAACTGGGAGTAGTAGAGTGATGGAAAACTATAGTCAGGATATATTATATGAAAAAGAACTGATATTTAATAAAAGGAGTAAAGGGGAAATGTGTTGTGAAAGAAGAGTCAACACTCATGAATAGAAACGAGTGAGAGGTGCAGATAACAAGTAACTATTGACTTAAGGACTAGATTTGTACGTAAAGAACATGCAAATCCAGGAGGTCTTCACTGGGTGACAATGATTAGAAACAGCTAGTGTCAGGTTACTTCTAAGTAGCCTATGTTGTACCCACGAAAGGAACTGCTAATGCGAAAGGCAGAGACAAAGGGTTCAGGCATGAGGTTGAAACACAGACTTTGTAATCTCTAAATGCCTCAATTAGCCGAAAAATCAGAAATATTCCCCAATAAGACAGGAAAATGAGGATGAATTTTAATACTTAAACCATGTAGACTTGAGAAGTCATCAAAGAATTTTGCCGTCTATGATTAGGAGATATGTGATTACTAAGGCCAAACAGCAAAATGGCTTCAATATAAAAACCAACCATTCATGCCAAATACTGGTAATAGCTGAAGCAAGATGGGTTTGGAAAGGAATCTTACTGAATTAGAAATTTTATAATACCATTGAAATTTGTAGGAAAAAAGTTTCTGGAGTGAAGTTGAAAATAGAATTCAAGTTTCAGTTTCTCAGCAAATATGTGACAAAAATCTGGTTTCCAGGGCCATTTCTTCATCTCTAATTGGCAGCCAATGATTACATCCTTGACATATACTTGATTTTACCATGAGACTCCCAATTTGCAGGCAAAACAATTTTATATTTGCAATCAATTTTACATGTTTTCAAATATATCATATCAGCTTTCTTTCTTTTCTTCTTTCTTTCTTTCCTTCTTTCTTTCTTTCTTTTCATTTTTATGTCTACCATTAACACATACGAGGCCTTAAAGTCCATATACTGATGTGTATGTTAATGTTTGTTCTTCTTAGGACTTAGGTTAAGGCCATATACTGAATAATTTCATGTACTGATATTCAAAATGATTTTTCTTCTTTTATTATTTCTGTTGGGAATTAATAATTTTATTCTTCATATCAAAATTGCAATGTTATACCTGTTGTTTTAAGGATAAACTTCTATTGAGAATGTTCCATAGTATACTTAGAAAAAATATTCACCCTTCATTTCCATTAAGCACTTCTACAACTGTAGCCCTGCTACCTCCATTTCAATACCATTCCTTGAAATAATTATTGATAATCATTAACTCCGTTTCTTCACCTTCTCACTAACCCAGAACACTCTGTGGTCCAAACCATCATTTCTCTGAAATCTCACTTCTAACATCTCAAAAATCAATGATCAATAACCTCCTACTTGATATCTCAGCATTTACTAACATTATTGACTGTTTACAGCATGATATCATACTCATGGTTTGCTTTTAATATTTTTATTTTCCCCACTGAATCCTTTTTGGTTTAACTCTATACTGGTTGTCAAAATTTGGAATACTATTATATTTTATATATTTTTTTATTATTATATACAAATACACAGTGTAATTGATCCTAGCTGCCCTCATTTCCCATTTCCCAATGCTCCTTCCACACTCTCTCTGGAAATCCTCCAATATATATCTCACTCTCTCTCTGTCTCTCTATCTGTTTCTGTCTCTGTCTGTCTCTCTGTCTCCCTATTGCTCTCTGTCTTTGCGTCTGTCTTTCTGTCTATCTGTCTGTCTGTCTGTCTCTCTCTCTCTCTCTCTCTCTCTCTCTCTCTCTCTCACACACACACACACACACACACACACAAATACATTCGCATAACCTACTATATTAAACCAAATTGATGACATATGTTGACAGGTTGGCTGACCATTTTGGCTGTATTTTTCTCAAGTCTTATTCTAGTAACCACAGCTGCAGTGAGTTCATGAGTACAGTGGCTACACCATTACTACAAGTTACTATTTTCACACCACTCTTCTCCTGGCTCATAGTCTTTTCCCTTCTGTGATGTTCTCTCAGCCTTGCAGGACTGTTACAACATATGTTGCATTTAGGGCTTGACTCTTCGCTATAACACTTTCTCAGCCTCAATCTTGATAAGAAAGGTTTCCCTGTAAACTGTGTTACCACTATTTATACTAGTTTAAGAGTGGGCACATCATGCATGATGGGACAACACTGTACTATTTAGAATCAGCTTCCAAGTAATAAGATTGATGGTAACTCCCATGCCAAGTTACAAGATTTAACATTTAACTTTAATTACCCTCAAAATATATTTTGTCTCGAGATGGCTTATTTACTTTTTTAAAAAATAAAATAAAATTGGATTACTATGTACATTTTTTGGAATTTTTTCAAATTTGGAAAATATATGTCATTTCTTTTTGTACAGACATTTTGTGTTTGTGTCAAATCTCCAGCCTCACAGGCACTTTACCATCAAATTGCATACTCAGGTAGATACACAGAAAATTTTCAAAACACAATTTTAGTCAGTTATTATTATTGTATCTGTTTCATTGAACATTCCAAGCGATAAGGCCAATCTACCAGCCAAGATATTCATACTTGTAGAACAGTGGCATGACTGTTAATGGGGATAAGCACCTGATCTCTGCTTGTATTTGAAGCTTTCTTTAAATAAGTAAAATCATGCCTGGTACTATAATCTTTATTTAAAAACATGTTGGGAGGTCTAAAGGTAAACCGCATAATTTTACCTCAATAGGTTTACTAGGCTATAGGTAAACTACATATCAGTCAGTTAAAATGAAATATAGCTAATATGCTTTCACAATATTTATATTCATATGCATAAATACATACTACTCTCAACCTTAATCAGAGAAGTCTCTCTTTTTGTGAGTGTTAGTGAATTCAGATTCATGGGTACACAAGATGTTGATAATAGCTGCTAAGTGAGTGTTTGGCTCTAAAGAAGACATTTATATCATTCCCCTAAAAGCTCAAGGAACAAACTATAAGACAGGCTAAAAGAATCTTACAGATAGAAAATATGAAGAAGAGCCATAAATTCCATCTTAAAGAAAGACATGGGCATTGAAATCATGGGCTCACGGTGCAATGATATCTCAAACTAAGTCTTACTAATACTGGGCTACTAGATATCAGGAGTGACTGGTTCTTCAAATATATGTTGCTGATAGGATCAGACATAATAGAAGCCGTTGAGTGTTTAGACCTAATCAGCCTCCAGCAGATAAGTCCAATCCAAATGGTCACACATATACACCTGATTAAAATAAATGGGTCACAAAATAAACTCACATGTTGAAGATCTGGTAAAGAGACTTATAGAAAGAAGGAGTCAAAAAGAAATATAAAACGTGGGTAAAATATGGTGGGGGGAGATAGGAGTCAAAATCTATCACATATATATTTATATATAGCTTTGAACTTGTCAAAGAACAAAATGTATTAAAAAATGAAACAAGCAAACAAAAAAAAAACAATCAAAAGCAACAAAATAGTTAGACACACTTCACATTTATGATGGCTAGAGTTTACAAAATTATTGAATCTAAGAGAGAAATATCACCTATTTTCTGAGGGTTAGGAAATTTCCAGGTCCTAGTTTGTAGATATGGAGATTAAGACCAAACCAAGCCAACAACCAACCAACCAAACAAACAAACAAACAAAAAAACCCAACAATCACATTTCAAGTTCTGTAGTTGAGGAATATTTTGAATGCTATAAGACAATTCATAAAATTACTGTCATAGTCATGGCTAATGCACCTCTTTTGTACTGGATCTACTAAACTATAGGAACAGTAATTCACGAGTACATCTTTCATTTTACACTTTGAGTTCCAGTGACAACTGATTTTTTTAGAAATATTTCTCCATAGCTGCAGTCCATTTATTACTTCACTGGCATTTTTGGTGCTTCCTGGTAGCATGTCCATTGTCATCAAGAGACTTTCATGATGGAACTCATTTATGTTATATCATGTGCACTTTTAACATATAGTAAAATTATTTTTAGTTGAGAATAGCACATGTAAAATTAGTAACAAAACTGAAACTTATTCCTTAGAGTATTATTTTGGTATTGTTTAAAATGCTATCTTTCACTTGATAATTAAGCATACAGTTTCATCCATAGGTTTGATATTCATATTGGTTTTTTTTTTTTTTTGCGTGTTTTATTTTCCTGAAGGGAGTTTGACAGATAGTAAAGGTAGTGAAAAAAAGTAGACTGTAGTCCTTATAAGAAATGACACCAGAGACCTGCCAAGCACCATGCCACCTAGAATAGACCAGGAAAGGTACTCTCAGACCTGTCCTCTGCTGCAAAGCACTGGCAAGCCATAGTCATAGAGAGCTCTGCCTACCAACACATAGGACACCATGGCAAGTGGAAGACAAGGGGCAACTGAGTGTAACACAGGCATGGTGAAAACACTTAGAGGCTCACTAGCCATGATGCCATGCATTTAGCACAAACAGAGGAGGTCAGCCAGAGGTCCAACAGCCAAGTGGCCCACCTGTAGTAGGAGTGACTGCAGCTTGAAAGTATGCGGTGGACAGATGGGAAAGAAAATGAAGTGGAAGTTTGAGCATTAAGAAGAGAGATGCAACTACAGATGTGAGGTTAGAGAGGAAGAACCTGTTGTAATTATCCAGTCTGACTACCTGAGGCTATGGTAAAATTCCAAACTATGCTCCCAGTTAAGGCAGAGTCAGGGTGTGGGGTGAGCTATGAAGCAGTTGGGGTTGGTGTCAGTGTCTGATGCCCATGGGTCATATTTTCATTAGTTATTATGGGGAAGTCCCTGGTCTGGGAAGCTGTCAAGGACCACATGGATGTCCAGGGAAGTAAAGAACTGGCCCAGCTACCCACTGGCAGAGATGATCTAGAGAACTGACCTCACCTCTCACTGATGGCAGTACTTAGGGTGCTAATATGATGCCCCCTTCACCTATTGCCCCACCACCTCCAGTAGTCAGGAAAGCTGGACCTGGGGTCAGGAGAACAAGAGAGCTGCCCCTGCCTCCCCCTCAATGGCTATAGCATTTTGGCGAATGGGCCCTAGACCTTGCCTGGACAAAACAGCAGAGCTCCCCTTGTGATAGGGGTGCAGGTGATCCAGCCCTAAGGACAAGAACACAGGATTCCAGTAGTGTTATTGAAGGGATATCACATTCTAGATGGCTTCCCTACCCAGCTGCTTCCCAAATAATTGAGACAGAGATCTTTTGGTTTTACAAAATCTTTAAGGTGCCATAACTGGGAAAGTAGGTATCAACCTTCTAAGCTGTTTCGCTATTTCCAGGTACAAGTTACTTGTCATAATTGTTCATGCCTGGATTGCTTCTGGCTAGCCTCATGGCCATGTGCTCATGGTCCATGCTGACCTATGGTGACTTCTTTCTCTTCTGCTACATCTTCTGCTTCCTCTCTTCCATCCTTCCCTCATTCTCTCTCTCTGACCCCAAGCCTGGGAACCTAAGCCCTACCTCTGCTTTTCTGCCCAGTTACAGGCTTCTACCTATTTTATTAACCAATTAACTTTAAATTTGGTAGAGCAAAGTTTGCACACTAAAGACTGGTGAAGGTGTAGATGTACTCACCTCAACTTCAGCCAGATCAGGGGGCCAGTAATTTAGCATTTGAATGCTTAGCACCAAAGAATGCCCCAACATAGAGGTGACACCTCACCTATCTCCACCTGCAGTAGTCTGTAGAGCTGGCTATAGGATTATAAGAGCAGGAGAGCTGGCCTTCTCTCTTGTTGGCTGCAGCACATGGGTGCAGGCCCTTCACTTCACCTCGGCAGCACAGTAGAGTTGGACCCAGTGGCTGGGGCTTGGGTGAGCCATGAGGTAGACTGGGCCTTTGCCCCCTTGTCCCTCCCCACCTGAGATAGTTGGGAGAGGTGTCCCTGGGGTTTTAAGAGGTGGTGAGCTCTTCCTGGTTGGAACATTTAGGAGGGCAAGCCCAGTACCTCACCTGGACATGATAGTAGAGATGGCTATGGTGAAGGGGTGCATGTGAGCAGTCACTGACCGCATAGGCATGGGAAATCTGGCAGTACCACTTGTATGCCATAAGGTGGAGTGGGTTCAAGGATCTGGCCCAAAGCCATGAAAACAGAAGTAACCTCTCCTCTCAGAGGCTGTAGCATTTAGAAGAACAGGCTCTGTTCCTCACCTGAGCAACATAGTAGAGCTGGCCCAGATGGCAACCCAGAGGTTGTGAGAACTAGAGAGCTGGATCATGCCCGCCCTAGTGGCATCACTTGGGAGAATGGGCTTTGTGCCTTGACTGGGCAGCAGAAGGGAGCTGTCTCTGGAGGTATAGGTGTGGGTGATCCAGCCCCAAGAGGATGAAAGCAGGAGAGCTGACCCTACATCCTGTTGATGGTGTCATTGGGTGACCTAGATGCGGTAGTGCTGGAAATCTCACTTAAATTTTAATCAAACATTCGTCTTGCTGTGCTATGTAATGTAATGTTTGACATCATCATTGCTCATATTCAGTCCTGATCATTGACAATGATCTGTGTAGCTCTCTTCAATCATTCTCATTCGTAATATCTATTTTATTCTCTAGTTCTTTCAATTTAATTTCCACCTGTTGATATTATATTCATTCTTTAGATATCTTATATAAGAGTATCCTTTCATTCTGCCCTGAATCTTTATTGCTCCATTAGACATATTTTCTTCTGTTTTTTTTTTTTAATTTTCATTTATTTCATTCTCTGTTAAGGTTAAATTTTATTTCCAACTTTGATGTATTTAGAATAATCTATAAACATAATTATGGATGTGTCTATGAATAGTTTTAAAGGACTGTTTAACTAGTTTCTAAGGACTGAAGAGTCAAACTGATTGTGTGTGGTATCACTGATAAACCAGCCTGTCTTATTCTTAGGTTTGAAAGCCATTTTACAGTTAAAAACAAACTAGCTTCATTCCTGTTTCTGATTAAATCTGCTTCTCAAGGATGAGCTGTGTCCCACCTGTAACCTTAACTACAAATGGTTCTGTACTGCCTGCTCCAGGAAACAGCAGCTATGCCTTTGTTTCAAAAGGTTGTTCTGACCATGTTCTTATGACCATGTTGTTATGACCACCTTCAAACCATGTGTTTGTTTCTGGAGGTTGTTATGCTCTTCTGTAACCCTGCCTATATGCCTGCCAATTTTCCCATTTGGAAACACACTACTCCTGCACTTTAAAACCCCTTATTTTTTCTCATGTCCAAAATTGATCTCTTAAACCATGCCTTAGGTAAAGACAGCCAGTACACATGAATAAAAATGCTGGCTTTAATTAATTTGGCTATGATTTGGGTTAAGAGTATTTGTTTTTGTATCTGTGGGATTAACACCATCCCATGGGTTTGAGACCAGACTGAATAAGAAAGAAAATACAGCACTCATTCAGCAGCATTCATCTTTGCTGGCTTCTTGGCTTCTTGACTGTGGGCAGAATGGGACTAGCTGCTCTGTACTTCCACTGTGCTGTACATGGAATACGTATACATGAACACATGAGCACAGTGGAATGTGTCTCCTCAATCCATAAATCAAAACAAGCCCTTCTTTTCTTGAGTCACTTCTTGCCAGATATGTGGACACAGCAATAGAAAATGTAACTAATTCATTCCTGGAATTAGGAATGGTGCACTGGATTCACACATCGTAGCAATGAACTGTAATCACTTTATCCCAGATTTCCCTTATCTTGCTTTCAAATAATATTTATGTATTTATTTATTATTTATTTACATGGTATATAATTCAGTGTGGCTTCAAACTCAGGCTCCTCCTGCTTAAGCCTCAAAACTGCTGGGCTTATAGCTATGGACATACACAGCTCTACACATTTTATGGACAATATTTTATTTTGTATTACTGTTTTCTTTACATAGCTATCCTGAAGTGGTACAACTTAGATGTATTATTTCTCTTGGTTATTTATTGCTTACAAATTTCCACTACATATGTGAGTGCAACTGACTCTTTGAAATATTAATTTCAATTATTTTGGATTCATAATCAACACTGTGTTTACCAAACCATATAGATTTTCTTTTAGCAATTTCAAGAGGATTCATAAAATTCTAGAAAATGGTAATAGTGATGGCATTCCTTCCAATGGTGGATTAGAGGACTGCTTTCCACATTTTTGTTGGCACGTTACATTTTTCAATATAATGAGTGTCCTAATTGTGGTTGTTAGTTATATTTACTGTGGTAACAGATGTTCCCTTATGATTTTATACATATTAATTTTGTGTATACTTTGTTTATGTTCATACAGATTATATTAAATTTGTATATATCTTGTTTAGATATGTTTTCAGGTCATATACTTATCTTTTTGTTGTTGATAACTATTTACTTTGGCTTACCAAAACGCTTAATCATTTTTTCCTTTTTTTTTTTTTTACGTGACAGGATTTTTCTCTGTAACTTAGATGTCCTAAACTTATTTTGTAGACCAGACTGGCCTTTCCTGCCTCTGCCTCTGCCTCTGTCTCTCCAAGTGTCAGGGTTACAGGCATATGCCATTACATCAGGCCGAAACTTTTAATTTTTTGTGATCTTATTTGACATGCTTTTGCTTTTGTGTCCTGTGCTATTGGTGTAATGGCCAAAGTAACTCACGCAATTAAGTTTGCTCAAGGAGTCCTGGTGGATTTCTTCTTCCCTGGGCGGGGGTAGGGGGATGGGGAAGGGACAATGGGGGCTGTTGGCTGCCATCCCATGAAGGCAGGAGAAGCAGAAGGTGAGGTGAAGGGCTGGGAAGGAGGAGTACAACTTCTGGAACCACTTTGGGCAGTTAATTCAACTTTATTCAGGCTATTTAGTCTTTGAGGAGTGGTTGAGGAGCTTTCAGGATAGGTATGAATGATTTGTAGGGGCTAGGTACTTTAAGAAGCTTGATTTACATTTGACAGCACACTTATATGGATATGAACACTGTACCTAATTATGCTACAGGCACAGAGTGGGGAGAGCTAGCAGGGAGCTGTGCCATGTGTGGTTAAAGGAATCTATGACTAAGGACACTCTCCAGATGAGGTCAGGCAGACAGTAGGAGACCCTGCTGGGGAGAGGGAGTCCTTCACCCTGCACCCGGCTCACAATAGCCATCTGGACTGGAAGGACTACAGCTTCAAACAGTAGGGTCCTTCAAACAGTCCCTATATATTTACTTTTGGTGCTTTGATATTTGAGAGCTGACTACTGAGATTTTAACCTATCTTCAGTTGAATACATTATCACTTGTATATAATCTTAGAGAATGTGAGTTCTTTTTATTTATTTATTTATTTTTATTTTATTAATTTATTCATATTACATCTCAGTGGTTATCCTATCCCTTGTATCCTCCCATTCCCTCCTCCCTCCCGTTTTCCCCTTACTCCACTCCCCTATGACTGTGACTGAGGGGGATTTCCTCCCCCTGTATATGCTCATAGTGTATCAAGTCTCTTCTTGGTAGCCTGCTATCCTTTCTCTGAGTGCCACCAGGTCTCCCTCTCCATGGGACTTGGTCAAATATGAGGCACCAGAGTATGTGTGAAAGTCAGTCCCCACTCTCCACTCAGCTGTGGAGAATGTCCTGTCCATTGGCTAGATCTAGGTACAGGTTTGAAGTTTACTGCCTGTATTGTCCTTGGCTGGTGCCATAGTTTGAGTGGGACCCCTGGGCCCAAATCTGCCTATCACAATGTTCTTCTTGTAGGGGAGAGGACATCCTATTGGGACTCTAGATGAGAGAAGCATGGGAGAATGGTAAAGTAGAAGGATCCAGAGGGTCCTAGAAACCTATGAGAATGTGAGTTCTTAGGGAATGGTTTTGAGCTTAAAGCTAACAACTCCCAGTCTAGTTTGTGCTACATAACTAGACCTTGTTATGGAACAAACATGTTTTCGAGTGTTATATAATATCATATTTAAAAATTTGGTCATTAATTTTTGAGCAATTGGAATTTTTTGGAGAAAGTCTTTGCCCATTATATGCATACAGAAAAATATGTCACTGAAAAAAGAATATACATAACCAAGATAATAACATTAAGTTAATTAGGCCATACTCAGTATATTCATTACTTCTCTGCTGCTATGATGAAGCAGTATGGCCAAAAGCAACTCAGTGAAAATAGAATTTTTACTTTGAGTTCTACAGGGATAGGAGTTCATCATGGTGAACATTTATAACAACAAGCTGTAGGCGTGGCAGACAGGGTAGGAAGCCAAGAAACTATATCTTTTACCTCAAACATGAAGTAAAGAAAGTAAACTGGAAGTAAGATGGTGCTATATACTCACAAAACCTACCCTCAGCTACATAATTCTTTCGTCAAGGCTGTACCACTATCTCAAATAGCACCACAAAATGGGATCAAGGGCTCATGTGCATATTAAAAGTGTTTTCATTCAAATAATCAGGATAAGGATAAAAAATTTTTCTTACATTTGGGGATCCTTAATTTTATATAAACACTGACACTCAGTCATATGTATAGATGATGTAGAAACAGAAGAGAAAGTATCAGTTATAAGCTTTGCTCTTAGTATCAAATTTTCAATATTTAATATTTTAAGGATATTTTGTTTTAATTTGTATGTAATTTTTATTTAATAAAAACATCCTTAGCATCTATAATGATATACTTTCTGATCAAAAGGCTGTGTTGAACATAAACATAGTGTTTCTTCAACTACTCTTCTTGATGATTTTAATTTTATTCCAAGATTGTCATATAATATGCACATTATAGGTTCAATTTCAGAACTTTTTAGACTCGGATTAAGATATACTTTACTTTTGAAGCTATTCAAAGATACATTTGGAAATATGTTTCTCTACAGTTTTAAAGAATGTCTATAAAAGTCTGATAAAACCACTTGGCATGAGATGGTTATTAAAATTCAGTGTTTCCAGATTGGCTTCCTTTATTTCTGAAATTAATCTGCATGTTTGGTTCACTTAAAATGTTTTTTTTTCACGTGTAAAATTATGTGTATAGATGTGTATATGTAAGTGCCAGGGGAGGCCATAGGCTTTGAATCTCCCCCTAAATGTACAGTTACAGTTTTTTGTGAGGTACCTGGCAGTGTGAGTACTGGCAATCAGACTCTTGTCCTCTGTAAATCATTTTATATGCTTATAAGAGCTGAACCATATCTTCAACCCTGTTTAGTTGGTTTTGCATCTGTGTGATCACAGTATGTTATAGAAAGGAGAAGGGGTTGTTGTTGGCTTAAAGCATCAGAGAATCTTAGTTCAATTTGGGGGCTTGGGCACATGTGGTGTCAAAGGAGCCTTGTAGGGAGAATCCTGTATCAGGTACTGTTAACATTACAATGGTCCAGAAAGCAGAGAAAAAACAGGAACTGTGAGGCAAGTGTATATGTATGTACTTCCAAAGCCTGTTCTCGTGACTGCCCTCCTTTATACGGGCTCCGTGTCTCAAATACCCATAGCCTTTCAAAGCAAACATCATCAAATGGATGCCAGGAATTTAATATCTGAGCATAAGTGGAACATGTCAGATTTAATTGGTGTCGCTGCACATTACTAAGAGTATGCTAGATAGTACTTTTGATGTGTGCATTTGTAAAATATAAGCAATGTTTTCAGGATTCTCTTGCAGGTTGGGTCATCAGATTCCTAAAAAACTATAGGAAACTAGTTGACTTTTAGATAGGAATATAAGAAAGTTCTTTTTTCCAGTTTCTAACACTGTCTGTTCAGGCAAGAAGATAATATCAACTCCAGCAATGAGAGAGATTTGTCTTCATGGCATTCTCTGCTCTAAAATTTCTCAAAGTAAAGACAGCCCTAAATTCAAAACTTTTCTCAGAAGATCTTACAATAGTAATTTCTATACCAAAAGCCATATAACTAAACCATTAATAAAAACAATATAATTATCCAAACAATAGTCATGCACGCCTTTAATTCCAGAACTCCGGAGGCAGAGGCAGGCAGATCTCTGAGTTCAAGGCCTGCCTGGTCTACAGTTATTTCCAGGACAGCAAGGGCTGCACAGAGAAACCCTGTTTCAAACCCCATACATGTGGAAGAAACTCCGTTCTATTTATTAACGTTTTATACCAGTTAATACGATTGCATGAAGTTGTTTATGAAATAGTTTATAAAAAGTAATTTTATAGTCCATCAAAAGTTCTGAATATATATATTTAATGCATTATACATTCTGAAATGATAATTAGCACGATTAAAAAACATGTCACGGTGTCATGGTGATAAATGATGTTTTAATATGTGAGAAAATTCTGATGTGTTCACTTGGACATTCTTAATTTTCAATCAAATAAAAAATATACTGCTTTAGCCGGGCGTGGTGGCGCACACCTTTAATCCCAGCACTCGGGAGGCAGAGGCAGGCGGATCGCTGTGAGTTTGAAGCCAGCCTGGACTACAAAGAGAGTCCAGGACAGTCAAGGCTACACAGAGAAACCCTGTCTCGAAAACAAAACAAACAAACAAACAATATATATATATATATGTACTTTTTTACTAACCATGTGCTAATTGTTTTATTTGTAAATGACAAAAATATATAAAGTCACATTATGATAATACTTGCATATTTAGCTGAAACTAGGTATACATTATCCAAAATAATTCAATATTACTGCATTGAATTATAATATATAATCACAAAAATTTCATTCAATAATGTTATGAATATTGATAAAAAGCATTATGTATAATATTTAGGTTCTTGGAATGTGTAAGTTAAGAAATTTATATTAAGTATATAACTAAACTATTAAGTAAAATATTTTCTTCTTTTAATAAATAATTCATGTTTAACAATTGAATTATCTGTTAGCAAAACATATTTGTGTTCATATTTTAATAAATATACAAATATAATCATTCATTATTCATTTTAATATGTTTCATTATGAATGAACAGATTCATCTGTAAATGGCCTTTTACAGGCTTTTCACATCAATATTTATTACACTTACTCTTCCATAGGCAGAATCCAGTGGTTACCACAAGTTAAAAGTAAATTTTTAAGAAATATTTAAGGGTATAAACTGATTATGAAAGAAAAAATGTTTAGAATTTATGATGCTATCTTTATTTTTGATCAGAAAGCATTTACATTTGCTTCACATTTGTGTTTATTCCCTGTTCAGATATATTGTCCAACAAGAAATATAAATTACATAAAAGTATCTTAAAATGTATTTTTGGACTCAAATATTAAAATAAATTGAATTGTGCATATAAAATGTCAGATGTTATGCACCATTATGGTTCAGCTGTGACTCTAAAACATAAATTTACATTTTGTCCTGTGGTACTTGAATACATTCTTACTGAAAAATAGTGTATTTGTTATTTCAAAACAGAACCAAAAATATCATCCAGGAACTGATGGAATCTACTCAGTGGCTGTGTTTTGGTGGAGATAAATGGAGTGAGCTCCAGTGAGACACAGACTGAGATGGGAGGAAGCAGGGGCAAGCAAGCTGAGAAATGCCAAAGGTCACAGACCATGACAAGTCACACAGAGAATGTTCTTTTCAGAGTTCACAGAAGGAAACGCTCTTGAAAGTTTATACTATGTTATTTTAAGCCTTTCAGCTTCCTATAATATATGCTTTAAGTAAGTATTATATAAATTTACTATAATGTTACTGCCATTATTCAAAACAATGTGGAAATTTACCACAAAAACTGCTTTAGGTGACATTAAATGTTCTCAAAGTATTCTCTACCCTAGGAAAATATTCATGGTTTTTGTGGCCACTTTATTGTATCAAACAACTAAAAGCTAGGTATTATACTTTGTACCACTTAGAATTAGTCATTAGGAAATTCTGAAAATGTTTTAATAATAAAATATAAAAGCTAATGCATACTTAGAATTTCAATATACTTAATACATAACTTTGCTTTAATGTCAGTATTTCATTGCAAGAATGGTTGCTGTCTAAACATCATTATTAGTATTTTATAGATGATAATAAAAGAATTTAAAGATTATCATGAGCAATGTAACACAAAGTGTCTTCCATTCTTATTAAAATTATATTGTTAAATAAGTATCTATGCCACTTAAACTTTTTGGGCTTAAAATACCAAAAAGAAATAAGAGCAAATTGAGTCATAAAGCATATGGTATATAATCATTTTTTAAAAAATGAAAGGAATGACTCACAGGATATTGTGATTTCCAGGAAAAGATTACTAAGACAAGAGTCCTAAAACTTCACTACTTGGATAGTGTGTTAAAGTCTTGAACTCTGAAATAAAATACCTGTTTTTTCTTTATATTTGCATTTTTAAAATGTGAAATGAAACCATTTTGTGTTCTGAAAGCAAAAGAGTATCTGAATTAAAGGAGCTGAGGAAACATCTCAACCCTCTGGTGTCTTACGAAGGCTCGTATTTATCATTAATTATACACAAATGCACACAGCAATATAGCAAAAAAGTATTTGGCAATCTGAATAAACGATTGAATATTAACATTGAAACTACTTTTCTGTTGTCATTTCAAGTTTCACCCTAAACCAGTCTCAGATATTAGTGGAAACATTATTTGCCAGATGTTATTGTCTTCTTGGAGGCTTGCTGCTGAATAACTGGACTTTTTCTAGTTCATTCTGAACTCTGCCTGGCTGGTTCAACTCACCTCTTCAGGTTCAAACTCCTTTCTTAACTGATTCATTTAATTTGGCTTCTCTTGGCTTCACATGGGAGCACTCTGCTTGGAAAACTGCCCTGTCCATGAACAGAACTACATAAAACTGAGCTACACTGCACTCACTCCCAACTCCACTGCATTCCCCTCAACTGTCTCCTAACTGTCAACTTTCAGCTGACTAACTCATCATTGTCTCCTGTTGCACTGCTCTCGAGTAGAATCTCATTCCTGTCTGTTTTCATGAGAGATGGGCAAAGCCTGTCTCTGACCCATTCTGTCAGATCTTCCTCTGACTCATCATTTTGTCTGCTTCTCAACTACAAGTCACTTCAATGGTTGCTTCCTTCTGTAAACTAATCTTACTTTCATTGTTTGGCATTTAGTGTGTGTCCTGAGGGCATGTCTGTATTCCTTCCTGATCCTACTGTAATACAGGGCATGTCTACATTCTAGCCAGATCACATAGACCAAGATTGTCTTTAGACGTGATCCTGTGCCAGAGCTGCTGTGTTACTAGATTAAAATTCCTCTTCACAGAAGGATTTTAGAAAAATTTGAACAATGTTAACTAAGGAAACCTGATATATACTAGAGAATAAAAGTAAAATTTAATCATAGACATTTACGTATCTTAATTATTTCCTGCACACTTGTAACTAAGAATAAAAAATGTGCCATGACCTACAGAAACATTAACAAAACAAGCACTTTTCATTTAAAAAAAAAAGAAGCATAACAATTTAATAAAAGGGATGCATTGCACACATGGAATTATTCTTTACCACTGGAAGGATAGAACAGCATTCAATTCTATTAGTCAAATATAATAAACTGTTTGTTTATAGCATAGTAAGATAAACATGAAAACAGAGGCTGCATCTTTCGCACAGAGAAATCGTCCTTAAATCTCTGCCCACCTTATATAGAAGAATGTTGATATTTTAAAGTCAAGAGTACACATGACCTGGAAAACTTAATTACATGTTACATACGGTGATGGGCGAAATAGAAAGGACAAAGAAAACAAGAAACATGGGCAGCGCTGGCAGTGGTATCACTGGGAGATTTTGTTTCATTGTTTGATTTGCATTAGTTAATGGGAAAATACTGCAGATGAATAATATGCACAAATATAATCCAGAAGACTAGAATGGAATAAAATATTACTTAGTGAAAAATAAAAATAAAAGTTCAATAGTTCAATAAGATTTCAAGAAAATTAAAATAAGTTTGTGTGGGGGTTAAGGAAAAGTTTTGTATATTTTATTATTAATTATAACTATCACATAGATTATTTCATGGAGAGGAAAGGTGTTCTGTTTGTTTTGACTGGACACTTTTTCTTACCATACTTTTTTTCAAAGAATTTTGATTTAATGTTATGTCTTCAGGCCATGGAAGATCTTTTAAGTAAAGAGTTTCGAAAAGACATATTAAGGTTTTTTAAATAGAACTGTTTAGTAAGCCATTTACTTAGGATACTAAATTGGCTGGATTTTGTAAACTGTTCTTTCTGTTTTTTCAGGTGCACAGTGATTGCGACAAGTGTCATTTTAAAGCTTGACATGATACTCTGCATCTTCCGTCTTCCATCTTCCGTCTTCCTTCAGATTTGCATCTCCTAGATAGGCATGGCTACCTGAGAATTTGGTTTTGTGTACTCTCTAAATTTTGTAAAACATAATTCTATATGGAGAGCATAATAAGTAAAGAGATGCATAAAGATATGCCTACGTTGATTAAAAACAGGCACTATAGTCTACCTACTGGCAGCACCAAGATATAGTTCATATAGCTTTTCCATGGATAACAAGAATAGATTTGCCAGGTTTCAGGAAATCTGCAGAATTCGGCTTTCTTTATGTACATGCCAATCACATTCGAGTTTTACAGTTGGTCATCAGACCCCTTGAGTGGGTATAGGACTGTCAACTCCAATTTTCTATATTGAAAATAAACTGCAAGTTGAGAGTGGTGTGCATGCCTTTAATACCAGCCCTTGGGAGGCAGAGGCAGGTGGATCACTGTGAGTTCGAGGCCAGCCTGGTCTTCAAAGTGATTCCAGGATAGCCAGGGATACACAGAGAAACCTTGTTTTGAAAAAAAAAAACAAACAAACAAAGAAAATAGACTGCAAACTATGCAAAAGTTCTGAGAAGCAGTATGTCATTTAATATGGTAAGTTTGAAATCTACCAAGCCTGGGCTGAAGAACGTGACTGTTCCATTAAAATCTAAGTAATCTGCTATTGGTTCAACCTAAGAAGTGAAAATATAATTATTAGTTCTACTTCAAAGAGCACTTGCAAATTACTGTTATTTGAAAAAACCCTGTAGCTGAAAAGATTGTCATTTTCATTATTACAGGTAGAAAACTATTTCAAGATTTTTGCAGAAGTACTATAAATACCCTGTTATCTGTTTATCTTCCAGTTAGTCAAGCACTTTGCCTTTGCAAAATAAAAAATAAAAGTCTCTTTGAGTGTCCTTGTATGTCTTTAATTTTTTCCCTGAATACTTCTTCTTTAGTTGAAATATAAAGCTCCATGATGCACAGACTACAAGAAAACTAACAAAGGCAACCCTGTGGTATACTTAAAAACTAGCTTAAATCTTTTTAAAAGACATACTGTTAGCTCAATAAATCCATGATGCCACAAAATAAACATAATTTACAACTTATGGGGAAAATATGTATTCTAATAGCATCTCTCTCTCTGAAATCACAGTGACAAGAAAATGGGGGAGGGAAAGCTTCTATTTGATCTTCATTTATATGACGACAATATTTTGATTATTCTGATGCATACATGCAACATGACACATTGTCATATATTGGTACATGCATTTCATCAGGAGGTTGGTGAATAACAGTTAGAAAGGTCATGTACCCAAATGAGAAATGTCAGTAGGAGAAGTCTTATCTTTCAATCTCAAGTAACTCTATGATCACCCTTCACCAAGCATTTCAGATGCAAGGTGCAGGCATATAAAAGTCATAGATATGAAAAGACAGCCTCTCCCATAATTTGAAGGCAATTAGATAACTATCATAACTTCATAACAGCAGAGATATTAAACACATTTTATAGCTTATTTGCATTTAAGTAATAGATGAAAATAAAATTTTTTTAAAATTGTTTGGCAAGATACCTTAAATTTTGCTGATATTTTCTATTGTTGCAGGGTAGCTGATAATTAAGAATCCTTGAGAATCTAAGTGGTAAGCAGGCAGGCATTTCTACCCACTCTTCTGCCCTCTGTATCAGCCAAGTACTCATTAGCAAGACTGATGACAATATGGAACCACTACCTAATCAGCCCGCATGTTTCAGGATAAAGAAGGTCTAAAGCAATATACTTTTTCTGTCATTCTTTTAAAATATGTACTTTTACAAAGTACAGAAGACTACCTTCAGGAAACCCACTGTTTATGACTGCTTTGACCTTGAGATTATGAAAGATAGAAATTATCTGTTACTGGTGTAAAAAATGGAACCTCAACACTATGTTCTTGCCATAATAAGGAAATGTATAATTACAAGAGGAGGAAAAAAATGACAAAAAGACCTTATGCAACTATGTAGGAACTGGCCATGTTTACCCACTATTGGTGAAAGATGGTCTGCCAGCCCAAGAATTCACACTGTGTAATGACCTGTAACCATTGTTGCTAGGGAAACTGCAAAGGAGGTATCCAAGGCAATCTTCATCAGTCCATGCTTGTAAGCTGTGTTGAAGGCCAGCTACAGGTTATACCTATCATTAACTCTTCATGGCTATGTTGCAAATATCTTCCACAAATGAAGGACTGATAGAGTTGATCTCAAAATTTTGGTCTGCATAGAGGTGATTATTTGCATTAGAGTAATAAGGATGTTTCCAATGCCCACCTGGCTTTAGAAAAGACTCAAGAAAAGAGAAAGAGGGAAAAGTGGAAGTTGGAAAACTAAGAGTTCTTTCCTCCCATCTTTGATTGAAAAGCAAATCATAACATGCTCATGAGAGTCAGTTGAAAATACAGATAAACACACATCTTTAGCAAAATACTCCTGGCTACTTGAAGGTGAACAAAATTACACAGACAGAAAATATGTAGTTTTTCAGGCATCATTCTAGGAAATGTGACAATCATCACTGTGGCAATATATTTCCCAAGCCTGATTTGTGGAAGGTAACTAAAATAAGAACACAGATCACTTTACTGGAATCTATGATAGAAAGAGGCAAAAACTTAGTAACAGAAATGATTTGCCTACCTCTATATGAAAATAATATTTAATTCAGTTTCTGATTTTCATAAAACACTCAATACTTAAAGTATATGAGTCAGAAAAGCAAGAAATGGGAATTAAGATAGAGTATATATCACTTCACTGGAAATTGAAATTATAAGACTAAGTTGGCTACTGTACATTAATAGTCTCAAAATGATCTGTAACATGAAAGCTGTTGGAAAGTTTAAAGAAAACATTAGTAAAATATAACGAGAAGCACTAACTGAAAGAAAAATCTACCAATATGTTAGCTTAATCCTGCATATATTTTCCCAAAATGCAAGGTCACCTACATTTGTAAGAGAAACATTTCTAAAGTTTAAGTCACCCTTTGAACCCTACACCGTAATAGTGGGAATGTTCAACACTCCATTATCACCAATGAACAGATGATCCAGACAGACACTAAATGTGAAAACCGTGGACCTAACATATCTACAGAACATTTTTTCCAAACACAAAAGAATATATGTTCTTCTTACCACATCATTAAGCCTTCTACAATATTGACCGGAATCTCAACAGATACTAGGAAATTGAAATAACCCACTGTATCCTATCAGATTACAATGGATTAAATCTGGATTTCTGCAACAGAAACAAAAAGAAGCCTACAAATTCATGAAAACTGAACAACTCTCTATTCAATGACCACTAAGTCAAAGAAGAAATAAAGAAAATATTCTTTTTAGAATTCAATGAAAATGAAGGCACAGCATACCCTGCCTTATAAGACACCATGGAAGCAATATTAACAGGCAAGTTCATGTACTAAGTGTCTTCATAAATTGGAGATATCACATACTAGTGACTTAAGAGCACACTTGAAAGCTCCAGAACAGAAAAGACAAACTCATTAAAGAGGAGAAGACAAGAACTAATCAAAATCAGAGCTGAAATCAATAAAAAAAAACATACAAAGAAGCAATGAAACAATTTTTTGTTTGTCTTGAGAAAATGAGCAAAATCAAGACACCCTTAGCCAAACTAATTAAAAGTCAGACACAGAGAGAATATCTAAGGTAACAAAATCAAAAATGAAAAGGGACATATGAGAACATACATGTAAGGAATCCAGAGAAGTATTAAGTTTTGTTATAATCTAAATAAAATTGCTGTTCTTCTTGATAGATACCAAGAACCAAAGCTAGACCAAATTCAGGTAAACAATCTGAATAGACCTATAGCCAATAAGGGAAAAGAAATCAATAAGTCTCTCCCCGCCCCCAAAAAAGCCCAAAGACAGATGATTTTAGTACAGAGTTGTACCTTTAAAGAAGAGCTAATGTCAATACTCCTCAAACTATTTCACAAAACAAAAACAGCAGTGTCATTGCCAAACTCATTCCAAGAAGCCACAGTCACTCTGACTCCTAAAGAACACAAAGACTCAACCAAAAAAGACGCTGAGCAAAAAGAAGGGCCTGAAGGAGGTTGCTTGAATCTCACTGAGAAGGGGAATTACATTAGACATCCTGTGTGAAAGAAAGTAGAGGATTGGATATGGGTGCCCGTGGTAATGAGTACAGGAAGGTGAGAGGGAGGAAGGATGGAGGGAGAGAGCATTAGGAGAGACAGCTGGATTGGAGGAGGCAGCTCTGGGATGAACTATAATCCTAGGTCAAGGGAAACTCCCAAAATTTATGAGTCACTCAAGCTAAGATTCCTAGTAATGACAGATGTGGAAACTGAACTAGCCATTTCCTGTAACCAGGCAACTCTTCCAATGAAAAGATTGGGACACCAAACCAGCCACAAAACCTTACATGCACTAATTGTCCTTCTTACAAGATATTCAGGGATAAAAGATAGAGAATTCGAGGAAAGGGATAACCATTGAACGGCACAGCTTAAGCTCCATGCCATGAAAGGAAGCCAAACCCTGACACTCTTAACAATATTCTGCTACACTTGAAGACAGGAGCCTAGCATAACTCCTCAGAGAGGCTTCACCCAGCAACGGATGGAGAGACCCACAGCCAAACATTAGGTACAGCTTGAGGAATCTCATGGGAGAGTGGGAGGAAGGATTGATGGAGCCAGATTAGTCAAGGACACTGCAAGAAAACCAACAGAATCAATTAAACCTGTCCTCATTAGGGATCAGAGAGACTGAACTGTAAACTAGAGAGCATACATGGGATGGACCTAGGCCCTCTGCACATATGCAATTGTTGGGCAGCTGGATATTCATATGAAACAACCATAGAAGAAACAGTGGCTGTCTTTGACTACAGTGCCTGCCTTTAGATGCTTTGTGCTTAACTGGATTGCATAGTTGCA
This sequence comes from Acomys minous, assembly GCF_964271855.1. Lineage (NCBI taxonomy): Eukaryota > Metazoa > Chordata > Mammalia > Rodentia > Muridae > Acomys > Acomys minous. The sequence goes on along the minus strand of NC_140494.1, from coordinate 48,412,497 downwards.
ATAGAAGAAGATGCACCTAGCCTTAGTGCAATTTGCTAAGCCAAGGCTGGTTGATGTCCACTGGAGGCGGCCTCTTTTCTGAGGAGAGGAAGAGGAAGAGTGCATGGGAATAGGAGAGGTGAGCGGGAGGGACTTGGAAGAGAAAAGAGAGGGGAAGCTGTGATCAGGATGTGAAGTAAATAACTCAATTAATACAAAAGTGCATTAATAAATAAGTTTTTAAAATTTTTTAATTAATTCATTCTTGTTACATCTCAATGGTTATCCCATCCCTTGTATCCTCCCATTCTTCCCTCCCTCCCATTTTCCCCTTACTCCCCTCCCCTATGACTGTTTCTGAGGGGGATTACCTCCCCCTGTATATGATCATAGGGTATCAAGTCTCTTCTTGGTAATGTTTTAAAACATAAAAACGTATGATATGAAAATCATTGTTAATATGATACATGTTTATGTATGTGTGTAAAAGTGAATATATATGATATACCTATATCTATGTCTCATTAGATTATGACAGAGACATACATATAAATCTGTGCATGGTATCTCATACATGTAACAGCACTCTAGAGATTTAGGCAGTAGGAACGCTATTTATTTGAAGCCAGTGGACTCTACATAGTTCTAGACTTGATGAGGTTACAAAATGGGACACTGTTATAACACAAACAAGCAAAATAAACATATAAAAGAAAGATTACTAGTGAATTGTAAAATATGAGAAGATTGTGTTTTTAATGGTTCTGGGAATCATGCTTAGAGCTTTACACATGCTGTCTTTATTCCACAATACTAAAGTAAATATTCACTACTTGGTTTTGTGGTATAATATCTGACTATGTAGCTAAGGCTAACCCTGAGCTTGCTATATTATCGTGGTTAGCCTAAACTCATTATGTTTCATCTTGAACAGCCAAAGTCTTGGAATTATAAAGAAAATCACCTGATCTGCCCTTCCTGTATGTTAGGAAAAAATAGAATGATATTTTTAAACTCAAGACTGTACAAAACTTTCTAAATATGCCAACATTAATGACTCAGAGATGGGAACAAAAAAGAATCATAATAGAACTTTGAAGAGATAATAGTAGAGACTTTTACAAATGATTAAAAATAAAATAATGATACAGATTCAGAAAGTTCAGAGGATCTGGAGAGTGATTACAATATAAAAAGACAAAACAGCTAGACATATCATAATTACTTTATTGAAAACTAAAGAAAAAGTAAAATTTTGACACCAGACAGAAAGTAAGAATATGAAAAGCATTAATAGTAGAAATGAGAGCTAAATTCTCATGGAAACAATGAAAGCAGAAAAAAACATTTTTACATGTTTAAAGATCTAAGGAAGGAATTAAGCTGACTTATTTCCTGTGGTAATAATTTCTTAGAACAAAGTTTATATATCTAGGTTAGGGGTCCGTGCCTGTGTGTGTTGTGTTTGTGTGTGTGTGTGTGTGTGTGTGTGTGTGTGTGTGTGTGTGTGTGTGTGTTTGTATGTGTGTATAAATATTTTATCTTTAAAATTATATTCCAAAGTTTGCATTTGAAAAGAAAATTTGGATATATTTTCAAATACTAACAATTTCAAAATTCTTATTTTTAAAGAAATATGCCAAAAATTTCAAATTAAATTAATTACAAAACCAGGATGTGCTGTACTATAATGTTCTCACCTGTGCCTTGAAGTCTGATATCTTCTCTTTCTTCAATGCCTATTATCCTCAGATTTCTTCTTTTCATGGTGTCCTTAATTTCTTGGATTTTTGTGTCAGGGGTTTTCCAGATTTGGCATTTTCTATAATGTTCTCACATAAAATGCCCAGTATCTGGGTCAAGAAATTAGATACAATATATCTAAAGGTCTTCTGGGACTGACAACTCTGTGTTAATTCAAGAAGAGGAGTTTACAGTGACAATATTTTCTTTTAAATACAAATTCCATCAATTCTGCCCAGAAACTTGACTACTTGTTTTTATTAGTTAATGTCATGGGATGTGTTCTTACCACCCTCACCCACTTTGTGTTTTCTTGTATTTTTAAAACCTATCAAGCCCCATTTATGATATCCATATATTCTTGCGTACATGGTCTATCACCAGAGTGTGTCTCTTTTACCAGAAGAATCACCTTAAAAGAAAGCTGTCTCTCCTATCCATTGCCAATAGCTCCTTGGATAGGCATAAGACTTCATGCCTACTTCCTCTGAACCCCAGGATTTGGTCTACACTGAGCTTGCACAAGTTTTGTGGATGATGTCATAATACTGTGAGTTCCTACTTGCACCTGCCAAGTGGCATATTGATTACTCTCCTTCCTTGTTCTCATCAAGGACTCTGGCCATATATGTTTTCCATGCCCTCTTTTACAATGATCCCTGAGACTTGGAGGAAATAGTCTTGGAAGAATGAGTTGTAGTATAGGTATCCCATGTTTCATGCCTTTAATATCAGCACTGGAGAGGCAGAAACTGGTGGATATTTTTGAGTTCTGGGCAAGCCTCAACTACATAGTGTATTTCAATTCATCTGTGGCTACATAGTGAGGTCTATCTCAAAAACAAAACAAAACAAAACAAAACCAAGGAACAAACATAAAAACACTATCTACGTAAACTCTTTAAATTTAATCAATACAACATTCAATTTTAAGAGGGTCAGTTGTCTATTAGTATGTGATATATTCAATATCTTTTCATTGTATTTGTTTAAAATGATATTTATTAACAATTGACAACACAGTGAGAAGCCAGTTTTTCTCCATTCCTACTCGCCCATCTCAGGAATAATTACAGAAGGAAATGTGAAGTCCAATGTTGAGTTAAAGAGGAGATGGGGGACCCAATCTGGCTTTTGTTTTCATTGTCCTTAGAAACTCAGCTGGCTGCCTTGGCCTCTGGAGTTCAAAACTTGAGGAATATTGCTTTTCTCTGTCTCCCAGCTTCTGTACAGGTAGGGAAAAGTACTACCTCCAGAAGATCACGAAGACACATTAATAGAACTCCACCTGCTTTGGTAGTTTTCGTGTGTCATTAAGGGTTTGATTCGTATATATGTATGTGTACACACACACACACACACACACACACACACACACACACACACACACACAATTGCTTCTGATATTTCTTGTGGATTATCAAAAACAAGCTTTCTAGTAGCCTCTGCATGCACTTGTCTCTCAGGGGACTAAGAAAGTTAAATTTCAGTGTCCAGGGCTTTCTTTACTTTTATTTAATCATCATACATTTTAAATGGATTAATATATCCTAAAGTTTGAAGACAGAAAAAATCATTTTCACATGGATTCATCACTCCTACCTTTATATTTACATATGCAAATAATACTGGTTATGTTGAATTAAAACTCTGCACTAACAGACATGGGTCTGTCTTTAAAGTGTTTATCACACAAGCATGAGAACCTGAGTTAGGCTACCCAGGGCCCACGTAAATAGCCCGGTGCAGGCATGTGTGCCAGTAATCATGATGATGTACAGTCAGAGACAGTGTGGTCTCTTGTGTTTGCTGGCCAGACAGCCTCATATAATCAGTAAACTCCAAGTGTCTAGAGAGACTTTGTTTCAGAAAGGTAAGGTGGTTCTCAATCTTTTTAATGCTGCATCTCTTTAATACAGTCCCTCATGTTGTGGTGACCTCGAATTATAAAAATATCTCATTGTTACTTCATAACTCTAATTTTGCCAATTTTATGAATGATAATGTAAATGTCTGCTTTGCAGGATATGTGATATGTGACTCCACTGAAATAAGTTGTGGCCCACAGGTTGAGATCCACTGGAGTTGAGTGATCATTGAAGATCCCTACTATCATTGACTTATGGCCTCCATGCAGTATGTTGATACACCTGTACACAATCCTGAACATAAAAAGAGGGCAACACACATGTGTAATTCAGAATTTGGTCAACCAAGGCTATTAAGCCTTAACCTGAGGGGCAGTAATCTAGAAGAAACATAGGACTTTCTTCAGTCAATATTTGAAGACTAATATTTCATACACCACATTTATAGTTAAGTGCAAGGAACATGGCATTAAAATCTTGAGAACACAATTGTATTTTTTAGCCACCAGACACTTTTATGCCATTGTAACCTACACTAACACTTAGATATACACCTTGACTGAAATGTTCCCAGAGGCAATTCTTAACCTGACTATAGGGACTATACTTCACTATGAGAAGCTAAATAGGAAGAAAAAAAAAAAAAAAAAAAAAAAAAAAGAACATTTCACAATAGCAGCCAAAGCCTATCACTTCTATACAATCCTTAAGAATCTGGGCTACTGGTCTTTGCCAAATTTAAGATTAAATCCACTGAGAACTTGAAGTAGTCAGGTCACTTCAAGGAGTAGAGTGTGGCCTAATGAATCGATATACATAGTTATTAAAATAACATGAAATTTCAGTTCACCCCGTTTTTCATACATTAGTCACAAATGATGATTTTAGGTTTTAGCTCAAATTGAAATGTGAGATCATTATTCATCCCAGCCTACCCACCCTGAGTACGTTTTAATCACTTGAAACCAAACTTTCGTATTTTCCTTAGAATAGGAAGAACACACAAAACTTTAGATGTTCGACTCATACAGGGTTGTTCAGTAATAAATGCCTGGATTAGCAATAGTATCATGAATATATATTAATTTAAATACAGAGAATAAAATATTAAAATTACAGCTGAGAGTTATTCTACTACTCCATAATTATATTTGACCTTTGTGGCTACCGTTACCAAATTGACTGATTCGTTGACTTCTAATATTTTCTTCCTGCCTTTGACCTTCAAAAACTACACAGCCTGATTAGAGATAGCTAGAAAAAAGCATTTTCTGTAATTATGCATTGTTAATCAAATCATGAGAGAAGCTCTATTTCTTCTTATGCTAATATCTGGATTCTTACTGAAATAGAGTGCTTATGTTGTGAAATAGGTTATTTTCTGGACAGTTTTAATGCAAGTTAATTATACTGTGAAATAAAAGGGAGGAAAGTTATAATAAAATAAAAATGTCCTAAAATTGAATTATTCAAGAAAAAATCCTTTAGATTAAGTTCAGAATCATTATTTGTTCTCAATGTAAATCCTCATGTAGTCGGATACTAAATTAGTGAATAATTCTTATAGAGAGTGATCAAATGTTTTTTTTTTTAAGAAGGAAGAACTTCAAGGTCAATGACATGGACACAGAATGGCTATCAATGGTTTGAATGAGAATTATAAGAAATAAATCTAATTATGTAAATACATTGCTAAATATTTATTACATATTAAAATTATATTAGGAAAGTGGATTTATATAATTTATCTTCAAATGGAATCTTCTACTAAGGTATTAATAAGGTTGTGCTGTTTCTTAGCATTTTCAGTCATCACCCTGACATGTATTTTCCCTACATGGCCCTAGTGGTGTGAAAAAACACAAATGTTTCTATGTCCATATAATCATGCTATTCTTTATTAAAAATTCATGTGATAGTCCAGCTCCAGTGAACTGGAATCAGACATGTTAGCATGTCTCTCACACCTTGCTTTACAGAAATATTATAATTTACATACAGGCAGTTCCCCTGACAAGATATGATAACATCACTATCATTACATTAAACTTTAAAAATCTGAATCACTACAGATATTTTGAGAACACTGATGTCATATACCAAAACTAACTAATATAAAGTGAAACTAACTAATATAAAGTGAAAAAATCAAGACAATTTTCATAGTGATAGCAATAAACTTAAGTAGCTTATCTGCTTTTAATATACTAAGTCTCAAAGTTATAGATAACTTTATGTTTTATCTTTTGGTTCATGAAGCATTGGGTTAGAATATACATGAATTTCATTCTCTGTCTTGGTGGCAATAGGTGGACTCACAGAACTTTAGGTGACCCAAAAAGTTAATCAGATTCATTGCATACTTAGCCTCTGTTGCCAAATATAACATTAACTAGTTCATTAGAGAGAGCTGGGTTTTTTATCCAAAACTACAATGAGATATAATTATGTAGCTGTATATTTTATAAAATTACTGAGTATTAACATTTCTACTATTCAGACAGAAGTTAGAATTCAGAGACAGGCTTACACTGAGTTATGTTCAGCCACCAACTGCAGGGTTTTTTTGTTTTTTGTTTTTTGGTTTTTTTTTTGTAAACAGTAATTCTAGAAAATGTGTAAGCTATTCTTCTACCCCTTAGATTTTTGCCTGGACTCAGTGTTCAGCCATACCCAATGTTTACTTTTTTAAAAATATAATTACAATCTTCTGTTTAATAACTATCCATGGCTTCTGGATAATTGTTTAGAAGCATCAATAAGTTCTCCAACATATTTTCATTATCACTTAATTTAATGAGATTTTCAATATTTTTGATCTACATGAAAAATATACCAATGAGCACTCAGAAAAAGAAAATTATGTGATGCCATTTAAAATAGGTACATTAATGGATATACAACATATAAAAATAGGGGAGGGGAGGGGAGTAGGGGGGAAGTGTGAGGAAGGGAGGAATAGGAGGATACATGGGATGGACTAACAACTGAGATGTAATATGTATAAATTAATAAAAATGTATTAAAAATATTTTTTTAAAGAAAGGAGATGAAGAGATGTTGCAGCAGTCCAGAACTCTCAATAATAGGGGAAAGGATTCTGCCTGACATCTGGTAGCAGTTTTTCAGTCAAAACTGGACACTAAGTGATACAAAAACACAATGCCAGCTAGACAGAACATTCTCCACAGTTGAGTGGAGAGTGGGGTATGACTTTCACACGAACTCTGGTGCCTCACATTTGACCATGTCCCCTGGATGGGGAGACCTGGTGGCACTCAGAGGAAGGACAGCAGGTTACTGAGAAAAGACTTGATACCCTATGAGCATATACAGGGGGAGGTAATCCTCCTCAGGAACAGTCATAGGGGAGGGGAATAAGGGGAAAATGGAAGGGAGGGAGGAATGGGAGGATACAAGGGGTGGGATAGCCATTGAGATGTAATATGAATAAATTAATAAATAAAATAAAATCTCTTTCTCCTCAGGAGTCAGCTTGGCCTCCTTCTTTTGGCCCAAGGCCAGTGCGTAGTGGGACTCATAACAATGTCGGCAGGGTATGCCGTCCATCACAGTGCAGTTCTTCACCAGGGTCTTGGTCTGGACAAGCTCATTATCGGATGTATTGTAGGCAACACCAGTGATTCTTACTGTGCTAGAACAACGCTCACAGCCCTAGAGAAAGCTCTTCACATCCAACCTCAGGGCTTGGTACTGCTTTTGCCCTCCGAAACTCGGGCTGTGTCTGTGTGACAGGGGCCAGCATTAGCATCGTCATCAGGGCATCCCAGCTCGCACTCTGCTTCTTGTAGTAGGAAAGGGGAAATGAATGGTGTAGGTATGTTATAATTTCACAAATAAAGGAAATAATTTTTATGCCTATGAAATTCATAGGCAACTGAATGTTTGTGTCATACATTAAAAAACGCACACCAAAATGAAATACTGGCTTTACAACAGCCATGAGTGGAACCATAGATCATTATCTTAGCTGATCATGTCAATTGTAAATCGACAAGAACAGAATATCTTCACTCTTTCCTCAAAACTATTAAATCAACTTCATAGAAGTAGAAAGAAAAAATTCATCAGACTAGGCATTGCAGAGTGGAGACAGAATTCTTTCACCTGAAGAACAAAAATTAGATCTGTGTTTTATGCAGCACAAGACGTAAAATATTGCTTAAAATTATCTTTACTGTATTTCAAAATGAGTAGAAGTGAAATATTTGATTTTCAACACATATAAATTTATTATTAGAAGAGACAAAAGATTATCATTCACAAAATTGCTATGAATTCTATAAATGTATAACATCAACAGCATTAACCACATAAACATATATGAATTCGATATTTCAATAAAAAGAAACAAAACTATCTAGTTTGAACTAAAAACACCTTAAAAACTAAGTTTTGGAAAGAATGTAAAATAAATCTAAAAGTAGACAGAGTCATTGTTTTTATTTTAATTTTTGATACATGTAACTATTATACTACAATATAAAAATATCCATGATTATTAATTTTTATACATGCATGCCTTTATTTGAACGCTTATATGGACTTAAGGGTGCCATATTATTCCTTGTCTTCTGATTTGTTTTCTTTTTAAGATTGCTTGTTTTGATTGATTTTATTATTCCACAAAAGCATGCAAGAGCCCTGATCTCATACTGAACAGCTAGAAGCCATTTTTCTCCCCCCTCACTATCTCCCCATTGTTTTCCTTTTTTTTATCAGTATGACCTAATAATGTTTATTATTAAACCTGTAACTATTATTACAGCAGTATTTTCTAACCTTCTAGCAATCAATAAAGACATAGAAACCTGTTATATTTTAAAATATAGTTAATAGTTAATCTGGGGCAGGGTAGATATTAATACCATAAACTCCTTTCCAATATTGGGGCAGGTAGGGAATACCTGTCCCAATCCCATGCCATCTGCTTCTAATAATTTTTATCAAGCTGCCACTCATCTATAATACAAAATACTTGCTAATTATCATCATCTGGGCCAAGTCTCCATCCATGCCTGCCATGTGCTTCTCCTCCACCTAACCCAAGGCACAGCCTTCTTCCTGTCTTCTTATTTTGAAACATAAGTGTCCATATAATTTTAAACTTTGCCTATTTTTGTCTTGCTAGTGGATAGAACATTTCTGAATGATTGCTTCCTTCCTCAGTAATTATGGAAAACATGTTAATAGTATACATCAATGCCGTAATTTAGTTCCTTCTGAGAAAGACATACAGAGCTTCCTTCTGTGCTCCAAGATACCAGATGTCAGAAGTTGTGTGTTGTATGAAATGTGAATCTTTCTGTGGTTTTGTTTTATTTGATACTTCTACTTGGGAGCATCAGCAACCACTAATGATAATAGATTACTAATATAATTTTTTTACTGTTTTGGTCTTTAAATATACTCAAATTCTATTTCAATCTTTTTCATTTTTTAATGGATTGCTTTCTAAGAAAGGACCCTTTGAGGTTTTCTCTGTTTCATATTAATACATCTATTAATATTGCCATTGTATTCATCTTGTTTAGACAGCTCTTTACAGGAGAAACTATTTCAATGAAAACGTCCTGGTATTCTGACTCTTTAAAATCTTTCCAATACCTTTTCTATGATATTCCTTGAACTATAGACATAAGAGCTGACAAATATGTGTATCTATTGTGACTGAGCTGATAAATATCTCTTGATTCTCTACATTTTGCCCAGTTGTGTTTTCCTCTTAGGATCCTTATTTGATAGAAGAGACCCTTTATTTCAGAGGCATGGAAATTATAGCTTCTCTGTTGATATAATGATAAGATTTAAAATGTGTAAGAAATTATCCTTGTATTGAATATTATAGTAATAACTTTTCCAAGGATGAGTTTCACTTTTTTTGTACAATGGAGAAGGGTAAGGCTTGAACCATATGCGCACAAACAACAAAAACAGACTCAGATGGATGGATGTATTCTTGCACATGCACACATACACACACGCTTGTAAAAATACTTAACAAAGAGATAACAAAGAGTCAGGAACATATCAAGGGTTGTAGAGAAGGTACGTGGGAGGGGCCTGAGGGCATAAAAGGGGAAGATGAATGATACAATTTTATTTTAGTTAAAGTCATTTAAAAATGATTTAACAAAATATCAGTTCATCTTATTGGTTTCTAATATGTTTATTCAACATAATTTGCCCTCATAAGCACACATCAGAGTGTGTTCTGTATAGTATGGATGGAATAATATTGTGTAGAGTATGCTCTTCTCTATGTACAGTCAACAGTAACAAATCCCAGATAGCATATTTTGTGGTGAATTTTCTAGGCAATATTACCCCCTATATCTATTTGTTTAATAAATCCCATGTTACTTCTGTGGAGAGTTACATATGAAAAGAGAGCAATCAGTAACTAGAAAAACTAGCTTATCAAACTTGTGGTTTACAGAGTGTCACACACTCTGCAACAGAAGTGGAGCTTTACAAAGAGCTACACTGTAGTTTATCCATGTCTTCAAACAAACAAAATGAACTCTTAATTAGTTTGCTGAGTGTGCATGTCCAAGTGCCTCAATGTGCATCTAAGACACATAAACTTAAATCACAGGTAAAGTTTAATCACCCAAAAATGCACTTGGCTCATCTCTGTCTCAAGTTAGAAATGCAGAAAACATTAACTGTGTCTACATCAACAAAATCCATTAACCTTCTCACCACTTGGAGTGACTGCTCATCACAGATCTGCTCCCTATAATTCATTCCGTCAGTATTTTATCACAACTCAGCCAAACTGCAACTGCTTACTTGCTACAATAAGAAAGTCTGCTGAAAGCACATGTAAATTGTAATTTCCCCCATTTATCTATATGTCATTCTGTTTTCATCTTAAAATTCAAACTAGCTGAGGACATTCTGTGCTGTTGTTACCTAAAATTACACATTTTACTTACAATTTAAAACATTTGTTTACTTTCTTGATTTCAAAGGATCTGTTCTAATTTATAGTATCACATGTGTATTTTCTGTGCTTGTATTTGCATATTCTCCACTGAATGTGAAGGGTGAGAATTTACCTTGTTTGTGAACCACTCAGCTTATCATATGGCAAACATGAGAAGTAAAAATAGCACCATGTTCATTTATCCAATGCACAAATGACAGAAGTAATACATACAGAATAATTTGCCTACTATTGTGAATAATTACATAAGATTTATAAAAAGTTATTGAAAAAATTATAACATACTTAAGTCCTATAATCATTTGAACTATAATAAACACACACACACACACACACACACACACACACACACACACACACAGAGAGAGAGAGAGAGAGAGAGAGAGAGAGAGAGAGAGAGAGATGTGAAAAGGGGAAGCAAAGTAACTCCTTAGTAAAATAATAAGGAAACCTTGATGAGTAGAAGGTTTCATCATTGGTCAAACTCCACTAAGATAGAGCACAGAAAAATAAGTAACTTAATTTCAAAAAGTTAGAAAATCATTGGTAAGAGTAGCTATCATCCTTCATCAAATCATTTCTTCTTTGCTTATTTTTGTTTACAATAAATGGACAGTATTATAGATTTTTTCATTGGGTCAAAATTCAGAATAAATGATTCTGAGGTATCCTACCCTATGTCTCCAATGTAACATCTTTAATTACACCCATACTCCCAAGGCTAAGGGAAAATCATAGAAGACTGGGTGTTGTACAGTCTGTTGTACAGTAATGCATTTTATATATTACAGAGAAATTTACCCATGAATTCTCCACCCTATGGTTGTCTAACATGAACATCCACTGACAACAGGAATTATTATTTCAATGTGGACCAGGACATTTCTCATGGTCACACCCCTAAAAGGAGAGTTAAAAGTGACCAATGGATTCTGAGAAAGGAAACACATTTCTTCCTGCGAGGAGTACACGTCAGAGGCAATCCTATGCCAAGTAGTCCCTTATAAGTTATGTATGAACCAAGATAAATGGACTCTCATTACATATATGGGTATATATACATTCAAAATAAGCATTAAAAAAGAGATTATGAATCAGGAAGGGAGTAAACATGAGCATTTGGAACAGAGGATATTAGTAGCTGAAATAGTGTTGATGAAGAGCACTGTATACATTTTTAAAATAATTTTTAAGCAAAAGAATAAGGAGATGTTACAAAACATCCATGCAGACAGTGGAATTTTGTTTTCATAAATATTAAAGTGAATGTTCAATTTATAAATATGTTGAATAATATTAGAATAACAATGGTTCAATAGAGTATATAACAATGATCTATGTCAGTGTTTAAATTGGTCAAGTCATACAATTCCTAGCTCAGTTTATTTATTATAACACTAGATATGTGCTGAGGTGCTAAAAGAGTTGCTTAAGACTCATAACAGATGGTACAGTTGGAAAGAAAAAGACATCTAAGAAGATAATGACGACGACGATGATGACACTGTCATCTAGTTGTTGGTCTCATCCACAATCATCTTTCTAACATAGATATCCTAAATTCTATTTAATGAAATGTCAGCCCAAAGAAAAAAGTTCACTCTCAGAACTGGTTCATTACCCCTCATTCCTGCTGCACTTTTCTTTCTGTATAGACATGTTTGTGAAAATAATAAATATTCTAAACATAAAGTACTGCATAATGGTATATTGAATCCAATGTGCATAGCACCCATGGCTATAGTTAAAGATAAATGATTCTATCATAGAATCTTCGCAAAGGGCAATACCCATCTTGAAATCTTCTAATACCTTATTTTGAGTATAAGTATTTTTCAAACACAAAATAAATCATAGCCCATTTTCCTGAAAGTAACCCCAATAAACCTCACGGATTCACTGTCACACACTTAAATCTTACATTTCTGTGGGTCTGTTTTAGGCTTCCTGTGTGGCATGGGTAGAGGTGTGTGTGTGTGTGTGTGTGTGTGTGTGTGTGTGTGTGTGTGTGTGTGTGTGTGTGTGTTATGTGTGTCCCTGGGTAAACTCTCTCATACAGCGGGAACATATTTGATGTACTCTGATATGACTGACTACAAACTATGGAGAAAAACTCACTGAATTAATTTAAGAAATTGATTATAGGTCTAAAAGTTTAAATGAATGTTAAATTTATTTAATTGCTTTTGAAATCAATATAATATGTGACACCAAGCACACCACTAACTGTAATAACATTTTGTAAAACTAATTACAAATTATTGTTACATTTTATGAGAAGGTCCTAATTCCTATTGTGACTTTAGGAAGTTAGCACCTGTGTCCCATATACAAATTAACTTTCTTAATCATCTATAGCTCTATTTTTCTCAGCACATGTATTGACTGCTGTAAGTAATCTCTAAATTTTATTTCAAAAATACTAAGTGGAAAAATGGCTGAAAGGAGTAAAAACACACTGGTCTGTTTAAAGCTTACACAGAAACTCACAGTCGCAAGGATATAGATGTCTGCAATATATTTTTTTTTTAGTTTTTTTCTTTCCTTTATTAATTTATTCTTGTTGCATCTCAATGGTTATCCCATCCCTTGTATCCTCCCATTCTTCCCTCCCTCCCACTTTCCCCTTATTCCCCTCCCCTATGACTGTTCCTGAGGGGGATTACCTCCCCCTGTATATGCTCATAGGGTATCAAGTCTCTTCTTGTTAACCTGCTGTCCTTCCTCTGAGTGCCACCAGGTCTCCCCCTCCAGGGGACATAGTCAAAGGTGAGGCACCAGAGTATGTGAGAAATCTGGTTTCTCAAAGTGTATCAGCAGCTAATGACTAAAGGAACTTAAACATTGTAAACAATTTATTTTATTCCAGAAAGCTGTGTTCATTTAGTAAATGTCACCTTAAATCTTCCACAAGATTTTCAGGTAACTCTCAGCCCTTCCAGTAGTTGAGCAGGCTTGAAGTCACTAGCTGAAGATAAATGTATTAATAAGTTAACACCTCTACTGAACACATTTACCATAAAATGAAATTGTGCTATTCAATCATAAAACAACCAACATTTATTGAGCTGTGTATGTATTTGCAAGACAACCCTAAATTGTGCAGATTAACAGCATATCCTGTATAATGAAGATGATAGTGCCAGCAAAATAAGCTGTGAAGCTTGGATAACAAGCCTACAGATTCGAGTCAGTAACACACTCAAAGTGGTCATTTCCTTGAAATGTCAACAGAATCATGTAAGGGAAACTGAAAATTTTCATTTTCATTTAAATTTCTTTGTTTTCTTATTTTCCTTTTTAATTTAATATTTGCTTCATTCTTTGTGAATTTCACACCATGTTCTCCAATATCATTTAAATCCCCATTTTTTTTGGTATCCCACTTTCTGCCGTTGCAACCTCGCTAGGTGGGTAAAACTCATTCTGGAAATTGTAGAGTGTCTCAGTGTGTCCCACAGTATACACTTTTGTGCACACTTCCTTATTTGCAAATGTTCATTGCAATGAGTCATTAGTCTGGTTCAAGGCTTCTGGCTTCTGCTACACTATCAAGTCTGGATAGTCAGTGAGCCTCCTTTCAGCTTACCTGTTGTTCTCTGTGTCATGGAGATCCTACACCTTTGGATCTATAGGAGCTGCCACCTCACAGGCTCTAGCAGTTGTAGATGGGGCTGATGCTGGACAAACTCAAAAGTCCTGAAATGTGGGCCAGAGTGGTACCTATGCTTGTCAGCCCACCTGCTCTCCTGCACCCACACTACCAAAGTGTGTTCTCCAGCACTGCCCCTCCTCCATCTCATCCAATGGCACAACAGGGAAGGGGCAATGTGCACTCAGAGAAAGCTCAACTCTGTCTCCTCTGCTCTGTCAAGTCCACATTTGATCACTGCCCCTTGGTGGAGAGTCCCTGTGGGATCACAGAGGAAGGGGATTCAGGCTATCCAGATGAGACCTGATAGGCCATGGTCAGATGGTGGAAGAGTAGGACCTCACAGGCCAGGGGTGTAGGGGAGGAGGTTAGGGGAGGGGGAAGGGGAGAAATGGTGGGAACAGGAAGATAAGAGTGAGGGGATTACAAGCAAGATGTAATATAAATCAATTATAATAAAAATTAAAAAATAAAAAGATGAACTATACAAACACATACTCCCAGATTTTCCCCAGCTCCTGATGAATCCAACTCCAGGATTTCTTTCTCCCTTTCTTTAGGAAAAAAAAAAACAAACAGGCAAACAAAAAGAACCAGAATTAAACAAACAAACAAGCAACAACAGAAAGAAGTAAGAGAAATACACAAACACACACATGTTGTGTGAGTAAGTAAGTAAACATAAAAACACAAAATTGGAAAGCAGATCAGCAAGATTTTTAAAAAGGCCAAACAAAGAAATATGAGACAAAAATAATCTCCCAAATAAAATAATTTTCATTTTGAGTTGTATTTCTACTACTGGGGATAGTGCGTACTGTTAACCTTGTTTAGTACACACAGCAAGTCTCCACTAGAGAAGACTCTCATTTCATTTGGATGAAATTGACAACAGTAGGAACCTTCTGTCCTGGCTATATTTAGGTGAACCTGTCACAAACTGGAGTCATCTGAAGGAAGGAAACTTCAATTGATAAAATGCTTCCAGAAGATTCAGTTGTAGGAAATTTTCTCACTTACACTGTGGATGGAGACATCTCTAGGTTGGTGGTCTTTGTTCTTATAGGAAAGAAGACTGAGCAAGCCATTAAGCAGCACTCCTTCATGGCCTCTGCATCAGCTCCTGCCTCCAGGTTCCCTCCCTGCTTGAGTTCCTATTCTTACTTTACTTGATGAATGGTGATATGGAAGTGTAAGCTAAATAAACCCTTTCCTCCCCAGGTTGCTTTGGTCATGGTGTTTCATCACAGCAGTAGTAACCCTAAGACACCTTCTCAGGGATGTGAGCTTGTGTCTACTTTCCCCTAGCAGCTTGGGACATCATCTGGATTGGTCCCATGGGAAACAGGAGATGTTACCACAGACTTTGTGAGTTCATATGAGTGTCTATCCTGTTGCGTCTAGAAGATAAACTCTTCCTGCATTCTCTTCTGCAAATTTTACCAAGCCTTTAGGATAAGGCTTTTATGAAGGCATCCCATTTAGGATTAAGTTGTTTCAAGTTCTTGCACACTCTGGGTATCTTATTATTAGTTCTCATCTACTGCAGCTGGAAGGTTCCTTGATGGCCGCTGAATAATTCCCTGACTTTCGATTATAGAGGAATACCACTAGGAACCATTTTGTTACTTGGGTTTTAGTTGGTTCCAGGTGTAGTCAAATTTCCCAACCTAAATTAGCCATCACAGTACCTCAGTTCTGCTATTTATTTATTTATTTTTATTAATTTATTTAGATTATATCTCAATTGTTATCCCATTACTTGCATCCTCCCATTCCTCCCTCCTTCCTTCCCTCTTTCACCCAATTCCTCTTCCCTAGGTCTGTGACAGAAGGGGATCTCCACCCCCACGATTTAAAATGAGGTTTAGTAGATTGAAATCTAATACATTATTTTTCTCAGAAGACTATGAAATAAAAGCTGTACTAATCAAATCCAGTAATTTTTATTATGACCATTAAGCTCTGCATTAATTAATGAATAAATAAGCCATCGCTCAAAATAAAACTTCAGACCTAATCATCATCAACTTTTATGCGTAAGTATAGTTCAGAGGAAGGGCATAGGAAAATGGCCCAGTGAGTAAAGTCTATACAAGGAGGTATACCAGACTTCAGCTCTTCAGCATCCACACAAAAGCCAGGCCTGGTGCCACGTATTAACCCCATCCCTTGCCTCAGACATCGAGTGATTCTGAGGCTCACTTCCAAACAAGGCTAGCTGAAGCAGCGGGCTGATAATTCAGTGAGGGATCCTTTCTTAAATATTAATGTGAAGGAGCTAAAGATATGGCTCAGCACTAAGAACCTTTGCTGAGAAGATTCATTTCTTTCCTTATACTACTACTCAACTTCAGGTGACTAAAAATCAGAATTTACAAGGCTCAGCGTCTGGCTTTTCATGGAATTTTGACAGGACTTTAAACAATGTATTTATTTGTCTTATTGTTTGTCTGTTTATTTGTTTATGTTGTCACTAATTCTGTGAAACAAAATGAAACATCATGGCCAAATCTAGGACTTTTCACTAAAGTTGGAGAGTCTTAAAATAAGTCCAGCTGAAATCAAGCCATCACGATTTTCTCTCAATGATCGCATAGTTTATCAATCAATTGTAAGCCTGGTCTGCTTTCTGTGACAAAAAATTGATCAGTTGTTCAGAGCCCATTAGCAATTAGAGCCAAAGTCTTCAAATCTTTAATATGTCTATTTTTTTTCTTACCATATTTATATTTTTTTGAATTAAAGATGAAAAAAAAATGGGAGAAACTAAATAATCGATCTGTGTTATCTCTTACAAATGATCCTAATGCAAACTTAAACTTTGAAAGGCTGACTCGGAGAAAAGTGTAGGAAGCTGGCCCTCTGAGAGTGAATCTTTTATATAACCTGTAATGGGGCTGAGAATAGCTAAGCAGCCACCTTGAGAGCAGAGGGCTCCCAGGCCAGCAGGACTTGGCATTAGCCTGATTGCAACCACTAACACCTCTATAAAAAGACTTACTAAAGGCAAATGTGGGAGGGGAGCCAGAGCCAGAAATACAAATACACGCCCATGCAGTGTCCTTCCAGTAGATCTGGTTGCTTATATAATAGCCATAGGGTATTTTAATAACAGCCCTACTTGGAAAGCTGTATTCACACATAATGTGAAAATGAATACATCAATGGGAATACTCACCTGTGATTGCTCAATGTGACATGGGTTATGGTCTATCCCTAGCATTATATGGAATTGTTACTGATTTTTAAGTGGTGATTATGCATGTTTTGGTTTTACTTGGTTTGACCAAGCCCCTGACTTCCCTGGTTCATTCACCTCCATCCAATACCTCGCAATAGTAACTTACCAATCCTCAAATTGGAGCAAGCACACTATAGCTTTGAACTAGGGATACATGGGCTCATCTACCTCCACTTTCCCCATCTTTCCATGCCTAAGGGTAGCTAGCCATGAGACATCAGCATGTGCAGGAAAGGGGTTGCCATGTGATGTTTTGCTCAACTGCTTTCCAACTTTGTTTTAAAAAGAGAAATTTTCTCACTGAAACTGGTGTTGCTATCCTGTGGATTTCAGGCTTACAAGCCCTAAGGATCATAGTGTTTATGACTGCCATCCAGGTGAGCATCTAATTTGTTAAAAAAAAACCAATATGGAATACTACTTAGCTATTAAAAACAAGGAATTCACAAAATTTGTGGGCAAATGGATGGAACTAGAAATGATCATACTAAGTGAGTTAACCCAGAAGCAGAAAGACTCATATGGTATATACTCACTTATAAGTGGGACTAGCCCAAAAGGCATGTCCCATGAAAGTCTTCACTTACCAGGAGGTTGGGATAGATGTGAGGACATCCCACTGGGACTCTAGGTAAGAGAAATATAGGAGATGGGGAGATAGAAGGACCCAGAGGGTCCTAGAAACCTACAAGAAGAACATTGTTATCATGGATCAGGGCCCAGGGGTGTCTGCTCAAACTAACTAAGGACAATACAAGTAGTAAACATCAAACCCCTACTTGGATCTAGACAATGGTGAGGACATTCTCCACAGTGATGTGGAGAGCGGTGACTGACTGTGACATGAACTCTGGTGCCCCGTATTTGACCACCTTCTGTGGATGGGAAGACCTGACAGCACTTAAAAAAAGAAAAGGCAGGCTGCCCAGATGAGTCTTGATAGCCTTTGTCCATAAAGTGGGGGAGGATGTCCTCCTAGGTCATAGACCTAGGGGAGGGTAATAGGATGAAAGTGGGAGGGAGGGAAGAACAGGAGGATAAGGGTGATGGGATAACAATTGAGTTGTATTCTGAATAAGTTAAAAAAAAGAAAGAAAAAGAATGGCTATGATGTGTCTTATTGCTAAAAACAATTGCTTCAACATACAAAAGCTGTTGCTAATGGAGTCAAAGACAAGAAGGTTCTATCTCAAACCTGCAGTCAAACTTAGAAGCTACCCCAGTGGTGCCACACATTTCTGGGTGTCTGTACATCCCTGAAACCATACAGGAATAACTCAGATTTCATCTTCCATGACTCTAAAGCCATATGCGACAGCTCAGTTAGTCATTATTAAGGTCCTATACCTAGAGGTGAAATAGTAATGCTTAGTGAAAGGCTTGGAATACACTGACAATGTACTGAGTGTGGATTTGAGCATCAGAGGCCAGTGAATATGATTCCAAATTCTATGTTGCTTTTACCATTGTTTCTTTATATGAATTCAATTTATTACTATTAATTATTACTCAGAAAAAAAATTAGCTGGATTTGAGTACTATCACACCTTGAATTAAAGTTTCACAGTCCTCCCAGGGACTGCCATTCTAAAGTAAGCTAAAGAAATTAAATTGCATATCCTAAGGAAAGAGCTTCCTAAGACAGAGATATCACGAAATCAACTCTCCCATTCGCCTATGATAAAATCTTAATCCCTGCGCTCTTCCCTAAACAGGAAATAGAAATCCGGAATGTGCTGAGCTAAAGGTGTCTGTAAGAAACAATTTATAAAATGTTCGATTTGTGTGTGTGTGTGTGTGTGTGTGTGTGTGTGTGTGTGTGTGTGTAGACAAGTGATACTAACACTATCAGTAGCACTTGAGTCCAAATTGTTGGAAGAAAACGAATCATCATTTCTTCTGAATTGGCGCTCAATCTTGTGATCAATGGTCAGCATAGTGGAGTAATGGAAAGATGAATATACCAACCTGGTGAAGTTCATTATCATTATTTTTAAAACCCATACATTGAGGAAGTTAATGAGAATCCATGATATTTCTACACTTGCCTGCACTGTACATTGATCACATCTCTGTGCCTGTTTTCTACAGAGGTTCACACTTCGTGTCATCAAATCCAGGCTCTGCCAGTTCTCTCTGAGGCCATGGGGAAGCCACCCCGCATCATAGTGACTGTCTCACAAAGTTGAGCTAGCTACATTGTCTAATTTGATTACAGAAATGAAGTAATTAATTAAAAAATAGGTACAAGATATATTTTTCATAAAAATAAAACTATTATAATATTAAAAGTTGTCATGGGTATGTTGTTAGCATCTTTGTGTAATTATATACATATATGTGTATGTGTATGTTTATGTCTCATATATAAAAACATATATCATTTTCATATACATATATACCACAAGTAAAACATATATCATTTCATATTTATTACCCAGTATAATTTTTAGTAAGATGAGAAACACAAATAATCCACAGTACTAGAGGTTAATTATTAAGAAATAATCTTTGCTTTGAGCAAAAATTTGTCATGTGGCTTCTATTCTGCTCCTGAATTGCTTTATTGCATGAAAATAGACATTAGAATCACCTTGACCTCTTGTAATAATGGACAAATTATGCCAGGATGACAACGGCTCCATCTGTCTCCACATTTAATTTTAATCACAACTCAATTTAAATGTTTTGTGTCTTGGCAATCATTGCATTGCAATGAAGAAGAACAACAAAAATAAATGAGATGTTGCTTTGTTCTGGCCGATTAAGTCATGTTTCAAGGTAACATTCAGGTGACATTACAAGTTGTCAAAAGAACAGTGTGCCAGATTTTAGGCATGGAAAAAGGTGTGAAGAAGGTTTATTTCCCCATCCAATATAAGTGACAAGGTTGAAATGAGAATGCTTTTGTGTCTATGAAAATATATCACCAGTTAAAGAATTCTATTATTGGCACAGTGGAAGTTATATCTTAGAGAGGCCTCCACACTGTGGGTAATTATCACAATCCAGCATGTTAATTGCTTTTCGATCTCCAGACTGTGCTTTCAATGAGTCTTGTTGAGCATTGCTGGGATGAACCTCTACTTCTATTTAAGATGAGCAGCCTTTCTCAAAAGATAGCATCATCCTTGACTATTGACTAGATAAGGAAGTGTGATCCAAAGCTTTAAAGTCGGAAAACACTAAAGTCAATAGACTTTTCCTTTAAAATTCTGTATAATTCAGATTTATTGTAAGAAACAGCACATTTCCTAAGTCTGTTTCTTTTAATCAAAGTGAAGTTTAGTTTTATCATTGTTACAATGAATATTTGATGTTCATATTTTTATATTACACTGACAAATATAAGCAGTGTTTTAATAGTTTGGTCACTTGCGGCTTAACTGTAGCACAACCTAACAGCATTCCCTCCATATGAATAATATCTTAAGCAAAGGGGAAGATGATGATCAAGGTCTTCCTTCCTATTAAGGTAATACAACAGAAGTTATACACAAAATACTTTTGACATTTCAGTGTATTCTCATAGCACAGGGCAATTTTCAGTAAGTGGGCCAGAATTCTAAGACATTGGGATTTAGAGTCCATGCTGTGAGCACACACAGGAATATGCTCCATAATGAAGTCTGAAGTGTTGTACTGCAGGTTATGAGTTAATTACTACAGTGCAACAACTTTACAAGTATGGGTAACTGTATATTTTTAGAAATATCAAACATATTGAAACAAAGAAAAGAGAAGAACAGTTAGGAAGGGGGAATAGTAAGTGACAATGCCAGATTTCAAAAATAAGGCCATAGAACCTTAATACTCATTCTTAACACACACTTTAAAATGACAAGTCAAGGCATTCCCATTGGGGGAAGTGACTGAAAAGCAACATAGCCCATGTCATAGACAGCTCCTGCTAAACTTACTAGGGGACCCACATGAAGATCCAGCTGCCCATCAGTTTCACATGTGTAGGGGGCCTAGGTCCAGTCCATGTGTGTAAGGCGCGGCCACACCCAATAATGGCAGCGACCGTTACCACTTGGTGGCAACTGTTACAAACTGCTACAGTTCCCGCACATGCGCAGACATAAGCCCTCTCAATGCGCCCCTCCCGACAGGGGTATGCAAATGAAGTACTCCAACACAGCCTCTCATCTGCGGGCATGCTAATGCGGGCATGCTAATGGGACATGCTAATGAGACATGCTAATGAGGCATCCGAATGTAACCAATGAGACATTGACACGCCACATCCAGACAGTATTTAAGCAGCGTGCTCGCAGGCATTCGGGGTCTTTCGCTTCAGCTTCAAAGGATGCTCCCAATAAAGCACGATTGAGAGGAATCCTGGTGCCTGCGTCGTTCCTGCCGGCGGGAGGACGCGACACATGTGTACACTTTAGTTGGTGCTTCTGTCACTGTAAGCCCCCATAGGCTAAGGTTAGTTGACTCTCAAGGTTAGTTGTCTTACTATCTTACTTGTGCCCTCTAGGCCCCTCTTCCTCCCTCCCCAGCCTCCCACAATCTTCCTCCCACTGGAGTCTCCAAGCTCCACTTAATGCTTGGCTGTGAGTCTCAGCATCTGATTTGACCAGCTGTTGGGTGGGGCTCACGGAGAATGTGGTGACTCCCATGTGGTGAGTCTCAGGTTGGGCCAAGCATTGATTGCACGTTCTCTCAGTCTCTGATCTATTTTTATCTCTGCACATTTTTGTAGCAGGGTAAATTTTGGGTTAAAGGTTTTGTAAGTGGATTGGTGTTACCCTCCCACCACTATCAAGTCTTGTCTTTACCCGTAGAGTGATACTTTCATTTGGAGTTGTCTACTCATTATCATGGCTTTTCTTTTTTCTTTTCTTTTTCTTTTTTTTTTTTTTTAACTTTTTAAAGATTTATTCATTTGTATATGATGTTCTGCTTGCATTAACTCCAGAAGAGGTCACCACATTTCATTGTAAATAGTTATGAACCAACCTGTTGTTTACTGGGAATTGAACTCAGGACCTCTAGAAGAACAGCCAGTGCTTTTAACCTCTGAGCCATCTCTCCATCCCTCTTTTTGCTTTTCATAGGTATTATTTATATAAATAAAATCTATTTAAATGATAGAATAGGTAACTATTAAAGGTTTTTAATTCACTATAAAAGAAGAACAGAGCCACAGGAATGGGTTATAATGTCAATACATAAATAAAAGTGTGTTGTGCATGGACCACAGTGGCTAATCATATTAATCATATTGGCAACATTATTTACTTACATCATAGAGTAATATCAACTTTAACTACAATGCCATTACTAATCACCTAAAAATGTTTCATGATACCACAGTTAAATGAAAAGAACAAAAATAAGTTTATAAAATTGTTTGTAGCACAAAGGAAATAGTAACTGCCAAGTTTTTCTGAACAGATCATAAAATATATGTTAGCAACCTATTAAAAGTATTGTTCCATTTCTTCCACGTGTACAGTTCAGAAAAGTGACATACAGTCAATGATTTAGTTCTGGGTCCTTACTACTATTCTGTTAATATATGTAATATTTGTCTTTGTATCTATTTAGCTTGCAGAAAAACAGAACCAACGTTCATAAAATCAGGAAATACTGTTTTCCTCCTAAACTATTTTCTTGTATGAGAGCAAACATGTGCTCATTTCAATAAGTCACCAATGGCAGATCAGAGAAACCTATGTCTAGCTCAGAGAATGAGTTAATTTACTGGTGTCCCTCACAAAACTATAAATGAGGAGTGAAGGAACCAACGGCAGCTACAACTCCCGAAACAGCACCTCACTTAGGTGAAGACTCAGAATAGCTGTCTCCTTCTAGCTCATTAAAGGAGTTGCAAGGCTGGTCAAAGTATCTTCTTCCAGCACTAGTTTATGGCTTGTGTGATTTGAGGTGAGGCCTTGTGAATCTTGAATTGCTACTTGCTGAGATTTATGTTTTGTTCATTTAGTAGCCTTAGGAGTCTCTCTTCAGACCTCAGGAGGAGTGTTTCAATAATAAAGCAATGTTACACAATAACCGTATTTGCTCCCCAGTTCAGCCAGGCCCCATGTTTTTTTTCATTGAAACAACTGAGCTTAAAAATTGTTAGTTTCTAGATCTAGAAAGAAAATATGCTGGAAGATCCAGCTACCTCTATCACTAAACTAATTGTCGTTAGCTGTTAATGTGAACTGCTTTACTGTGTTAATTATGGATTCACCCCTGGTTTTGGAGTCATTGGACAGTATTGGATGTCTGTGCTCTCCTTAAATTCTCATTCTGAATATTATATGCAGAGGCAGGATATGCATTGACGTTCAAGATGTTGAGTGGTATTTCTGTCATTAAAAAAAGGAACCAAAAAGCATGTTCCTTTCTTCCCTTGATGTATAAGACAAAGGGTCCCGTAAATAGCACCGTTTCTTCTAGCTCTTTGATCTTGGACTTCTTTGATTCCTTTAGGATCAGGGAGATAAGTATTCCTATTCTGTTCCATCACTGAGCCTAAGGCAGTTTGTTTAGTAGTAGAAATAGGTTAAGACTAGATTGGGACTGTAGAGTAGGGGTGGGGAAGATACGATTACTTAACTAGGTAGGCAGACATATGAATGGGGTAGTGGCTACAAACTGGGAAAGTTTAGAATTGCTCCTAAGGGAAACTGTATTACCATGAGTGACTTTTAAATTTGTTTCTGCTGTGGCCTCAGGGGGGAAAAAGTACAGAGAAAGCTCCAATTACCTCAGAAATATCTGAAATAATCTTGAGCAGAATATTGATAGGAGCATGCTGGGAAAGGCCACTTTGATGACGCCCCTGACAGAAATGAACAAATTGTGACCGGAAGCTGCAGTGATCGTGCATGTTATACAATAGCAAAGAATTTGGCTGAAATCTGCTTTGTGAGGAATAGAATTTGTAACTGATGAAACTGGACATTTAACTGAGGAAGTATTGAATGAACAATTAGTTTCTTCTTCATGCTTAAATTGCAGAAGAGAGGAGTGACGTAAAGAGAACTGTTAATCAAAAGAAAATCAAAAGCTTGAGTTTCTCAATCTATTTATAGGGAAGAGCAGGAGAACATTAGGCAAATACAGACTAGCACTGTAGCCTTGAAAATGAGCACAGTAGTTAATCATCTTTCTCAACAGAAGCCAAGGACTTTCCTAAGTGATATGGAGGGGGAGGAGGTCCCCTTCTGTCAGAGGTCTAGGGGAGGAGAATAGGGCAGAGGAGGGAGGGGAATGGGAAGACATAAGGAAGGAGATAACAATTTAAATGTAAGCTGAATAAATTATAATAAACTATAATAAAAAAATAAATCCCAGATATTATCTTCAGCTTTCTACCTTGTGAAAACACAGGTAAACATACTTATCTGAGAATGCAAAGAGTACAATTAAGAATGACAGGAGGTACCTTGATCTTATAATCCCCAGACACTGGGACTGTGTGTTAAATTGTCTAGCTATTTGTAGGGAACTCAGCCCATGATGTTTATTGACAGCATCCTGAAAATATCCATTTCCACTGGTGAGGGTGAGAGGTTTACATACTTTCTGCTTACTTACTGTGCATTAAATGTATGAACACCTGATCTTCATCTATTTGTAAGGGACCATGTTTCTGAAGTACTAAAGTGGTATTTAATCTTGAAGATGTGAAGTTTTCCCAATCCCATTGCTTTTAGTCCATGAGAGCTGCAGTCTTCACATAGCCTGGCTCTAGAGGCTCCTGTCTTGGCCTTGCTGCCTACTGAGCATTGCTAATAATAGCATGAAGAACGGAAGGTGGTTGGCTGAATGACTTGGTACAACACTTTAAATGGCTCAGTGGTTCCATCTGCTTTGAGTAACTCTGAAAAGCATATCACCTTACCTCTAAGAACTCCGATTTCAGTGCCTTGACCTGAAATTAGATGGCAGAGTGCTGTTATTTGTCTCTTATATGTTTTTCTTGTTTTACTTCCCTTTGGCTAGAAATGTATTAATTTTTTGGTTATTTTTAAATGTTAATACATTCTCTAAACTCTAAAGATGCCTGTTTTTTAAAAAAAGAGATGTCTGTTTTTACTTTTTCATAATAGTTACTGTTTAAAAATATTTGCTATTTGCATCCATTTGCCCCAGCATTTCAACATGTAGTTTTCCTGAGGAAGGAAGAGGAGGGAGTGGATGTGGGGAAGAGCGGGAGGTTGTGGGCAGCTGGAAAGAATGGAAGGAGAGGAACCTGCGGTGAGAATGCATTGTATGATGGAACAATCTACCTGCAATAAAATATCACTATGTGCATAAATGTATATACATATAGATTCCTAAACATAGAAAGGAAACAGTTGCTATTTAATGAAATTTGTGTAACTATATCTTACCTACTACAATAAGAAATCCACTTAATATTTTCCTAAACGTACTTACTTATTATTTACTATTTATTTGTTTATTTGTGTGGCTATGTGTGTGTCTGTGTGTGTGTCTGTGTGTGTGCCTCTATGTGTGTGTAGACTAAAGGAAAATTTAACTTCTAGGAGCATGTTCTCTTTTTACATAATGCCGGTCCGAGGGGTTGTCTTCTGGTCATCAAGTTTAAGAGTAGGTGCCCTTAATTATTGAGCAATTTCCTTTGCCCCACTTAATCTTGTCTTTATATTTTAACTGATAAAACTACATTCTACCGTAGAAGGTGATTTGAAAGACTCTATTTCTTTTAAAATGATAATGGACTCTGGTATGGGTTTTGCCACCATGTATTAGTACATGATTATTACATGATGTATTTTTATATCATTAGAATGTTTTCAATATTTAATGATAATAATGGGCTTAATGTAAAAAGAACCACCTGGCTCAACTGGAAAATACTTGAATAGAA
This sequence comes from Acomys minous, assembly GCF_964271855.1. Classification (NCBI taxonomy): domain Eukaryota; kingdom Metazoa; phylum Chordata; class Mammalia; order Rodentia; family Muridae; genus Acomys; species Acomys minous. The sequence continues at coordinate 48,386,175 of NC_140494.1, read as the reverse complement.
CTTAAAATTTATAATCATTATATATGTGTTTAAAATTTATGCAGAAAAAGATCATCACTCAATAATTAGTATTGATTTACACTTATGGCCTAAAGTATTTGGCTTTCAAGAATTGTTTCCTTCAGTCAGTTTCAAGCACTAAAAACACAACCTAGACAAAGTAGATGTGGCAAAGTGGTGAACTAATTGTAATAATGCAAGACTGGTAGATAGTGGGCTATTTGAAGCAGAAAAAAAATTATTATGGCCCAGCAAAAACTCAGTTTTCATGTATGTGATAGTGGGCACTAAATATTTGTTGTGATTTTTTAAGTCACTGAATTAGAATTTTTCTTGTATAATATATTCTTCATATGATTCAACAATGGCCTTAAGACAAATGTAACACACCTCTCCTGTACACTTGATTAAACTTCAATAATTTTCCATTACTTTCATGGTGGAAAAAAATCAACTTTTCTCTATACTAGTTAAGTTATTGATGAAATGCTCAAGATGCAAACTTCAGTTGATTAATATCTTTACCAGTTTCTTTGAATAAAAACTAGGTGTCAAGTTTATAATACTTTATCAATTTGTGAAAAATTGTTTCCTGTATATGAAAGTCTTCAGTAGTAAATTATCTTGACTTATACACACTAGGCTTACTTCATCATTCTCTGACTTTTAGAGACTTGGAAGCAACCGTGAACCGGTCAGTCCCTTGCAATATGTGAATTACCGTTTTCTCTCCCTGCCTGGTCCTGCTCTCTTATATTGTCCACAAGGATTTGAAACAAGGCTTTCCCATTTCAGGTGTGAAGCAGAAATGAAACAAGCAATACGTTAGTTTCCTTAGTGTCATCCTGTTTCAAGGCTGTCTCCCTAGGGCTACAGTAGCAACTTTGTTAGAGACACTGGTTCCCATTGCTTTCATGTCACACTTGCTTCTCCAATTTTCTCAAGACCAGAGTTGTTGTTTTGCGCTGAGAATTCAACATGAGGAAAAACTACACATTTTATTCATCAAAATTCTTGATAAATTATGAAATACACAATATAATGTATGGTATAATGTGTTCATATTTTCCTAACTTCTATGTGTATAGCATCACTGATGTATCATTATTAAATTGTTTGCTGTGCTATATATACATATACATTATTTAAGTGTATATTTACACTGTTCCATTATTTTGAAAATGTGTGTGGAATATTTAGGTAACTTCTTTTTATACGTTCTCCCACTGGAGGATATTTATTTTCAAAATTTTGTGATTACAACCTACATTTCAGAAATAAGTTTTAAAGATGTCAGTTGTTAAACAAGATTTTACTATCTGTCCATCATTATTTCCCGTCACCCCTCGGGTGATTAAATCTCAAGCAATAGAGCCCAGACATGGGAAGAATTTAAATGTAATTACAGTCTTGCTTCCATGTAATGCATATCAAGAAACTCTTGTCATCTTAATTTTCATCATCTTAAAAATGCTTCCCTTAATTCATTAATATGCTTTGGAAAAATATCACTAATGATGTCATTATCAATTTAAGTAAACACACTGGTCCTTATTTGTTTGGTCTTTATGAAATATTCAACACTGTTAATCAAAAAGCCAGCACTCAAGTAGCCAGGATGCTGAGAAAACCTTCTTCCAGAAGACTTCACAACATAAGAACCCCAGGAGGCCAGTAAATGTGATTAGCAGATAAATACTCCTTTTCTCTTCAACTTTGCTTTGTACAAATCCTGCTCCAATAGGATAAGGTCATACAAGTGTGACAAATACTTTTTAACAATGTTACTCAATGCCACAAGAAAATCCTTAAATGATGAAATTTCTTTCGTCTAGAGATGGTATGGGGAGGGCAGCATCAGAGTAGTTTTATATATATATATATATATATATATATATATATATATATATATATATATATATATATATATATATATATATATATGCTGTTATCTGGGTTTGGCAACGTTTCTGCAGATGCAGCTGTGTACTCCAATCTTCATATGAATTATTTAACACCTACAATCCTTTTGTGTTTCTATGAAAGATAAACTAAATATGCCCATGTGGAGGGAAAAAACATAGTGGGGGAAATCATTAAAACAGTACAAGTTTTAAAAAAGATCTTTGGAAGACAAGATCAAGAAATAGTGTATATTTTTAATGTCTGTTTACATTGATGATTTTCTTTTCCCTCTTTTTATAATCCTGATATTCTGTGTCATGTACAGCACTTGTTTACCAAACCATATAGATCATGGACATGTGCATAGAAGATGTCACATATCCTGATTTTCACATATCAAATTATATTTCACTCTCTGAAATTTTGTCAGGTTGGTAGGTAAAAAATATATGAAAGATTTTGATGGCAAAGAGTTAAGGATAATGTGGTTGTTTGTCACATCCACAGATACTAATACAAGTTACAGTTTGTGTTTCAAAATCATTTTTGACTGACATACGCAAAATATGGTTTTTAAAAAAATTTTTGGTTAAATTTCTCTACTACTTTAGCTTACTGAACTAACATCATTTCTAGTAGTTTTCCTACATTATGAGCATGATGGTTAGTTTTGAACAGCTTGACAATTACCTGTATTTATCCCTCAAGAGGAAATCTCACTTGAAGAGTTTTCTTCTTTAGATTGGCATGTTATCATGCCTCTGGCTGTTTGCTGGATTGATGACTGATTTTAGCAGGCCCAGTTCACTGTGGGCAGTGTCATCCCTGTCATGTGACCCTCCATACATATGAACTAAGCGAAGCCAGCCATGGAGGGCAATCCTGGTCAGTAACATTTCTCCTCTGTTTCAGTTCCAGCCTTCAGGATCCACCTTTGAATTGCACCCTTGACTTCTTTTCATCATGTAGCCAAAATAAACTGTTTACTCCCCAAGTTGCTTTTGGTCTTGGTGTTTATCATAGCAATAGAAAACAAACTAAAAGTGGACTGGGAAATGGAGGCAGTGGGAATGAGAGTGGGACTGGGAGGAGAGGAAGGAAGACACTGGGATCAGATTATACAGTGATTAAATAGATAAATTAAAAAAAAAAACAATGAAAAGGAAACCAAACTAGGACATGTAGTGGATATCTTGGAACTTACAGGAAATATAGACTTTACCTTTCACAATTACTAACCTAAGAACTAAAACTAATACTTAGAATTGGTGTAACTTTTTAAAAAATATATTTTATTAATTTATTCATATTACATCTCAATGGTTATCCCATCCCTTGTATCCTCCCATTTCTCCCTCCCTCCCATTTTCCCCTTACTCCACTCCCCTATGACTGTGACTGAGGGGGACCTCCTCCCCCTGTATAGGCTCATAGGGAATAAAGTCTCTTCTTGGTAGCCTGCTATCCTTCCTCTGAGTGGCACCAGGCCTCCCTATTCAGGGTACATGGTCAAATATGGGGCACCAGAGTTCCTGTGAAAGTCAGGCCCCACTCTCCACTCAAATGTGGAGAATGTCTTGTCTATTGGCTAGATCTGGGTAGGGATTTGAAGTTTACTGCATGTATTGTCCTTGGCTGGTGCCATAGTTTGAGCAGGACCCCTGGGCCCAGATCTGCCCATCATAATGTTCTTCTTGTACGTTTCTGGGACCCTCTGGATCTTTCTATTTCCTCATTCTTCCTTGCTTATCTCACCTAGAGTCCCAATAGGATGTCCTCCCCTCTGTCCCACTTTCCTGGTAAGTGAAAACTTTCATGGGACATGTAGAATTAGTGTAACTTTTAAAAGTATCTTTAAAAAGCTGAAATTGAAAAAAAATAAGCAACTAGACTAAAAAGAAAAAATAGAAAGGAATTATAGTTGTATCTAAAAGTATTGACAAGATAGAAACAAAACCAAAAGAAGACTGAAAAAGGAGAAAAAAGGCAGTTGACATCCTTTTTATGTCTCTGGGCATTGGTGTGGGTTTTCTTCATATAAATGTTTTATCAAGCTTTTATAATTCTTTAACATTTTCCCATTGATCTTTTTAATACCTGAAGATCATGATCTGTCAGAAATGTATTCCCTATATTTCTCTCCATTACAATGCACAGTTCCAGACATTAATAGCTTGGGTTACTTGGCATCTTTTATATATTTGATACTTTGAAAATAATCAAAGTATTGAAAATAATAAAAAATCAAGGTGTGAACTTCATATTGACAGAAGGTCTGAGTTCATTTTAGTCATGGGAAGTATAATTTGTTTGGGCTTTTAAGACTATCTGTGAAAAAGTGAGAACATAATTATTTTCTCAATGTCAGATTGTGAAGATAAGGAACTACCAATCAAGAAGAGGCAAAGATCAGCCCAGAGAATAACTTTAACACTTTATTTTGAATGCTGTCTTTGTGGGGGATGATAATAAGAAATAACACCCAAGCAGTTTAGACAGGTGTAAGTAAGAAAGTACGATACATTCCAGCTAAACAGACTGCCATTTTCATCAGGGAACAGTGACTTACATTTGAATTATTTTGTTTCTATCTTGAGTATTTAAATTGTTTTCATGAATACCAAAAATTGATTCACTCTAGCTAATTCCACACAGTGAAGACAATCTGTGAAAAGTTTGATGAAACAAAGAGAACAATAAGGCTATAGTTGAGAGAAGCACCAAGTGTCCTTCCATTCCAGGAGGTACATCATAATACTATTAGTATGTATTAAGCATTCTCTCTCTGTCTCTCTGTCTCTCTGTCTCTGTCTCTGTCTCTCCCAGTCCCTCCGTCCCCCCCCCCGTCCCTCCCTCCCTCCCTCCCTCCCTCTCTCTCTTTCTCTTTCCCTCTCTCTCTCTCTCTCTCTCTCTCTCTCTCTCTCTCTCTCTCTCATGTCTCTGTCTCTCTTTCTCTCTCATCTCTTTGATGGGAATATAGGCAGATCAGACGAGGTTAAAGCAGATAAATACAAGTTGATTAGGTGCTGCTCCCTGGGTGGCTTCATCAGTCTCAAAGACCTGATGAGGAAGTCGTGCCACTATGCTAAGGCAACGGGGATTTATAGACCTTTGGCAAGGGGTAATGACATGTAGTCACTGTGTGCAAGTGTGGTCAAAAGTTGAGCACCTGGGCCGGCACTTGGGTGGCTGCTCATTTTAGGACAGAGAGTTTCATAAACTACCAGAAGCACAGAACTGAGTTTTTGGGCCCATTTCTTTGTTCAGCGTTTTCTCAGTGAGGGAGGGTTTCTGGGAAGAAAGGCTAACAGGGTTTCCAAGCTTGTCCAGGGGCAAGCAAGTGTTCTAGCCAAATAGTATGGTTAGCTCAAGGTGTTGTAAAATTATTTCTTACTCTTTTAGAATTTGGAAACTCAAGAATAAAGCACACCTGCACTTAGTGTCAATGCATAGAGTGTATAATTCTGATTTCATAGATAGAGGGTTTCCATGTGGAAATAAAAAGGATTTTTAAATCTCTTCATGTGGGCACTGTTATGTTTTACGTACAAATGTTCATCTAAATGCTTTAAAAGCCATTATGACAACGTAAATATGTGGGGCGACTCTGAGTCAGCTAACTAATAAGGTGTAATTTGATATTACGTTCCTCTTCAATTTGGCTTTGTGTAGTGAAAGAACATATTGTTCACCCTGCCACTCTGAAAGCAGAGGGCATCCTCCTCTAAACAGAAGAGAGGGTGGTGCCATGGATGTGTTACAGTTAGGGACTTCTTCACCTCCAGAACCAAGGGAAAGCTAAGACCTTTCTTTACAAATTAACTAGTATTAGCCAGAATTTTTAAACAATTAAAGTATTTGTGATAGATGTTAACCTTGTTTAGGAATATGACCCACCAATCCAGTTTTCTAAACACTTTACCTATTTATGCTATCACACTCTGGTTGGGGCATTAGTATTTGAAATGAAGTGAACACAAGTATTTCATCACCAGTTCACATTCTTTCTCTGAAGGGCCATTGTGAGCTATTGAAAGGTCTAAGAATTGAAGTCGGATGACATTGAGTTGTATATGTCAGAGAAATATTTTGTATTTTAACTGCAGTGTTAAAAATTAATTGGAAGTGTTCAGGGAATCATTTTCTGGATTCCTTACAATCATCTAGAGTAGTTGTAAGAATTATTTTACATGGAGTCATAAAAATTGGTGCAGATAATAAATAAAGCAATTTCAAACTAATCCAGGGAATACTATCACCCATTTTGAAGTAAAATTGCAGTATTTTGAGATTAGTGTCAGTAACATTTAGCGAAAATATTGTCAAGAAATAACATGAAAATTAATAGGGTCATCCTGTACTTTTCCAGTAACACTGGTTAATGCTAACTAATTAGATCTTAGAATATAAGCCATGGTGAACAAATTATGTCATGAAAAGGGAAGAAGGAATTTATGGACAGTGATTATCAATTAACCAAAGATAAGATATTGCATTAGTTGAATAAGATTATTGATAATATAGAAAGCATTGGTCAAGTCTATGAATACAGTAATGTATTATTTCAGAAGTCATCCATTACCACTGGGTATGGACAGGGTCAACTTAATTAATATTCACATTTATGGATAATCTTTTTGAATCAGTTCATTTCCCAACCCCTAACACCATTTTCCCCCTGCTTCTCATATTCATGTGCGGTGTCTTAATTTCTTAGATACTTACTGAATCCATGTAATGCTGCCTTATGTTCATGGATGTGGAACCATTTACTGGGGCATGATTAATATCTCAGGGCCTGAATCCCTAAAGAAAATGGACTATCCCTTCCAACACACACCAACTGCCAATCATTCCTTAGATAAGGGTGATACTTCATAAGCACCTACTATCAAGACACATCCAAGCTGGGATTTTTGGTGCTTGGATGTTGTACATGTCTTGTGCACATAACCCAAGTCATTTTGACTTCATATGTGTCTCTTCACTATCATGTCTGATAACTACTGTTTTAGAGACATACACTGTAGTTGGCTTTAACAATAATTCTTTCTCCTCTTTTGTTATGACCTCTGAGCCTTGAGGGGTAGAGACTAAAATGTAGATTGTTATTTGTATCTGGCCACTCCACACAGTGACTGTGGATTTCTGTATTAATTGCTATCTATAGCAAAATGTTTTCCTGATGAGGGCTGAGCAATACAACAATCCTGTTCGGATCATGATAAGAACATAGTAAGAAGATGAATGCTAGGTCCATTTAGCCGTGTAATAAATGATACTGTGGTTTTTTTTTTTCAAGTTTATGAACTGGGCAGCTACAGAATTCATCCTAGTAAATACCAGGTATGAGGTCCCAATCAGAAAGTAGTTATTTACTCTTGTAACATACAGTGCACATATCTTGCCAGGACAGTCATTCTTGTAGTTCTCAAGAGAAGACGCATAAGACTGTTGATGGCTTTTACATGCCAGTGCTGCACGCAGAGCCATCAAGCAGTATAAAGCAGTAGAGGTGGGTGGATTTCAAATTTATTTATCTGTTAGCACACATTCACACGCAATTAAAATATAAATTAAAACTTTTAAAAAAAGTGGCTACCTTACACAGGCAGACACAATAAGTCAGGGTCCTCTTACTAGGCTGAGGAGCCCGGGTTGTAAATGGTGATTAAGTAAAACATAAATAAATACAAAAGTAAAAGAAAAGTTGTTTTACATGCAGTAGTTAAATAATTTTAAAAAATTGAATTTGACTCCAGATATTAACTAATGGGAACACCAGAGAAGTATTATTATTATTATTATTATTATTATTATTATTATTATTATTAATTATTGATGTTTTTGTTGATGCTGTTCTGTTTCAATAAAAATACCATGTCTATATTCCTTAGAAGAAATGGAAGAAAATAGCACTACCAGCTCTACAATCATTCTCTACTGCAATGCAAGAAACATCAATTCAATCATGACTCTGTGACTTTCATATTGATATGAATATACGTAAAGTATGTCTATCCAAAACATGCTTATAAGAGTGGGACTGCAGGCCAAGACTGTAGACTTCCTGAATTCAGAAGGACACCAAGACAATGGAAAGTTGTGAAACAAAAATGAAGGCACTAGGCAAAACAAAACAACAAACATCAAAAAAGAGTTCTATGAATATGCAGAGGTTTTTCTTTAGAGTTTATGGTTACTTAGACTGACAGACATAGGGATAAATTTGCCAGAAACAGAATCAGACAAACTTTTATCATGGGTGTAGAAGTTGACAATTCTCATAACTTTTGCTGTATGAATATATCCGTCTTCATTGGCCAAAGTCCTCCCAGATATACAGCCATACTTTTGTTAAGGTTTCAGATAATTCAAAATTCAATAAGCTTTTTGAAGTTAAATTATATTAGCATACCCTTTTAAATTATTCACAAATAACTTTTGAGTTATTTACTGAAAAGTAAACAAATTTAACAGTTTTTCCACATCTTCGTAAAATATTTGTTGGAATGACAATGGCTGAACACAGTATTCAGCAAGGTTTATTTACACTGTCAATATTTACTAGCTATGCCAACTAAATTTACATGACCAGAGAAAAAATTATTTGAGAGAAAGGAAACACAATAGAAACAATAAAATCCAAGTAATTATCTATTCAATACACGTATGAAAGTGTAAGGGGGCCAGAAATAGATGTGATGCAATTTCCAAAGCTTGCAGAGCTTACAGGACAACAGTATCTGGTAATAGATGGCCTTCACCCAAAGAGACCCTTATTCTTTTCCTCATGAAAATAGGCAGTTTTACAAGTTGAACAGAGTGTCCATCAAACATAGGCTTATACCGCTTAAAGACTAGGAGGCAGGAGCTATGTTTTTTTTCATGATTATATTTCAAAATGGTGCCTTGAAACTCCTCAAAAATGACAGTCCTGGGTTGTAAAATCAACATGGGTCATTAACAAGATTTACATCCTAAGGAGAGAGAACTTATTATGGCTGTTCTAAAGTAAATACTCTCAAGAAAGAGAGAGTGTCTGCCTTTGAAGGTAGGACAGGTCTCTGTGTGCAAAGGACAAAGTGAAAGCAGGGAGCTTTACTCAGATAAGGGCAATATCAAAGCCCCTGTGTTCAATGGGATAGCAGCTAAGGAAGTTGAAATAGGTTTTATAACAAGTTCACATATTTAAAGTAAAGTGTGAACCTTTTGAAGGAATAAGTAAAAGGCTAAAACATGTCTAGAAATGTGTTGCTAGTGAAAGTTCTACTACAAGACAGGAGTATCAGAGAAGGCTCTGAAACAAACAGATCAACTTTTAGAGAAAGCTAGCCTGAAAGAAACAGAAAAAGACAAAAGGAAAAACGAAATTGACAGAACAGCAGTGACACGTGGAGAGATATTACACTTTATGAAAAATACTCATTATAATCCCTAGAGAGGAGCAAGGATGCAGAGATATAACAGCTATTTCTATACAACATGATGAAAAAATCTCAACTCTTTAGGATATTAATTCTTTAAAAATTATCGAGAATATTATTCATTCTCTTATAATATTTAGTTTTGTCTGATGAATGAAAGAAGAAAAGTAGGCTTTCCATGATGATCAGGCTTAAAAGAAGTAGGAGAGTCCAAACTCTCAGTATCAAGTGGAGGGCACTTTCTGTAATAGAATTGTCATAAAGAATGGTAGGCTGAGTTCCACTGAGAAAGCATAGAAACCTGAATACCACATGGATTTCCATACTTTACTTATGTTTTCTATCAAATAAGACTCTTTGGTCTTTAAACTATTTGAGGCACCTCTACCTTATCCCATTTTGACAGGAATGCATCTTGAAAACCATCGATGTGTATGTAATACAGTAGATAAGTTGTATTATATCAAAAGTAATAGGTACTAGGTTTGAGTTTGCATCTACATGAATTACAATTTGTTCATTCAGAATATTTACTCAAGATGAATTAAGAAATATTGAAGATACTGTTTCAGATTTATTTTTTAATTTATAATTTTTAATTTATAAACTCACTTTGCATCCTGATTGTAGCCCTCTCTCTCTCTCCTCTCCTCCTAAACCTCCTTGCTTTCTTTTCAATGTATCTTCTGTCACTTTCTCCTCAGAAAAGGGGAGGTGCCCCCCAACTCACCCCAGAACATCAAGTCATATCAGCACTAAGCTCATCCTCATCCACTGAGGCCAGTTAAGGCAGCCCCAGGAGGGAGAAGTGATCACAAGCAGACAAAAGAGATCATTCTATAAATAACACTAGCTCAACTCACTAGAGGACCCACAAGATGATTAAACTTTCCATCTACCACACATGTGTAGGGGGCCCAGGTCCAGTCCCTGCATACTCGTTGGTTGGTGCTTCTGTCTCTGCCAGACCCTAGTGGGTCTATGCTAGTTGATTCTGTTGATTTCTTGTATTTTTTTAAAAAAATTTAATTATGTGTATGGGGATACTCTGTACCTGTGAGTGGACGTTGTGGATTTCACAAGAGTGTGTCAGATCCCCTGGAGCTGGATTTACATAGTATTGTAAGGTATTCAACATGGGTGAGGGGAATTGAACTCTAGTCCAGAGGACAACATAATACAATATCTTAGTTCCTGAACCTTCACTCCAGGAAGTCTGCACTTTTCATATTGAATATTGGATATGAAAAAAAGCTTTCAAAATTAAATGATACTGGTAGATTGAAAAAAGTTATCTTGTCATATTTATATGATTTATGAACTACTTGTTTGAAACCAGTATTTAGAAAATTCATTATTATTAGTAATTGTAACAGCAGAGACTATTACAGGAAACCAAACCAAATCAAACTGTAGAATTGTGGAACCTAGTCTTACCAGCATGAGATGAACATATTCAACAATGGATGCTAAAGTCGATTGGGGAAAGCTTATGAGGCCTCAACTCTAACAGGAATCTATATAATGCTGAGAACAGGTGAAATAGTTTTCCCAAGGGAAAAGCACACCAATTAGTTATCCAATAACAATTGATCAACTCTGAAAATATACATGTGAGTGACATTATACAGATGGAGTAAATTTTAATTATGTATTTAGAGAGAGAGAGAGATGTACATACCATATACATGTAACAACAATTAATGTAAAAAGAGAAAACATATTTAAAAGAGAGTAAGGAGTATGTGGGATGATTTAGAGAGAGGAAAGGGAAAGACAAAAGTTAAAAGAAGAAAAAACAAATTTTGTGATAATTCATAAAAACTATGCTTCAACATTCATTTTTGTTAGTTAATATAAAAGAGAATTAAGGGTCATTTCATGCTACAGTGAAAAAGCCCATGCACAATAATTATATTCATGGAACTGAAAACTCCCTTTACCTAGTGACATTGTACGTGTCTTATCCAGAGCAATTCAGTACTTGGATGTAGATGGTAAATGATATGTAAACAAGGAACTTCATATGCATGTGCATAATAAAGCATGTATATAATATGTAGTAACCATAACATGAAAGTTCTTATTGGTTATTAATTTACTATGTTTATGTGCTTCATTGTGCATTCTGTTAATTATAAAAACATCCTTAATATAAAAGTTTCTACCATGTTAAATTGGCAGTAGCCTCCTACATCTCTCATTTTCAAAACCTCTTGATTATTTCAAAAAAGACACATGGCTAAATAGGGTTATAGCATATATGCTGCGTACAAACAAACACTAGATAAGGGTTATCTTATAGACACTTGATAGATGACAGAATTCACCTTTTCTAACTTTTTAAAAATTATTAATTTATTCAGATTACATGTCAATTGTTATCCCTTTACTTGTCTCCTCCCATTCCAACCTCCCTCCCTTTTTTACCCTATTCCCCTCCCCTAGGTCTGTGACAGAAGGGGACCTTCTTGCACACCATATGGTCACAGCCTATCAAGTCTCATCTTGGTAGCCTGCCTACTCTTTCTCTGAGTTCCACCCGGCCTCCCTAGCATAGGGAAGTGGTCAAATATAGGGCACCAGAGTTCAGATGACAGAATTTTCAATCAACTCTATTCATTAAGTAGCTGACTGAAGGAGGACATTTGAGCTATATTAAGAACATAAGACTGACTGTAAATTTGAACAAAAAGAGGAGTATGTTTAATTCCGTATCATAAGTTTGCGAACATTAAAAATCCAGCCAGAAAAAGATATCATATGATGTGTAAAAGTACAGATATTAGTTCTTTATTTTACTCCCAAAACTTATTCGCTCTACTAATCTTGCTGTGTAACTATAGCAACACCATATGCTGGGAAATTTATCAACAATACTATTTTATTTCTTATAGTTCTGGAGACTCTGAGCTATAAGATAAAGGAATTGGCTTGGAATTTGTTTTGGTAGGGGCCCCTTTTAGTACTTCTAAATTGGCAGGAGTTTTGTTTTGGAAGGGATCATCCTTTCTGCTTCCAAGTTTGCATCTTGTTCCTACATGTTCAGGAAGGGTCAGATTATAGGCCCTCCTTAGTGTAAGATGAAAAAGGCAACAGTCAGGAGGCACGGCAGATTCGGTGCCACAAAGGCCTTAGTTAGTGGAAGAAGGCAGGCCCATGCATCCATCAGTTACTTGAGTCCAAATGTTTATTGCTGTTTGCTGGCATCACCACAATAAACCCTACGGTATAATTACCAAATATTTTCATGGACGTTCCCAGTAACAAAATGGTGATATTAGCACATTTTCTTAACCTTACCATAAAAGTAAAATGGATAAACATAATTGTTCAAAACAATACAACAAATATTGAAATTTAATCATTATTTTCCTTGTCTTCTTATAAAAGAAAATATATATTTACAGAGCATATGGTATCCCTGACATCACGGTCAGAGTTTGTTTTTATAAGAGTTTATTTAGTTGCCATTTTCTTTAAGTTATTTTCATAAATTTCTGAAATTTAATAATATATAAGAACCTTAGAAAGTTATCTTAACCAAATTTGAAATTGTAAAATCCTCAAAATTCAGAATCAGATATATTTTTGAATTATATGAAAACAAATGTTATTACTAATTGTGACAATTTAAATAGTATTATTAAAGCTTATTATCTTATTACTCTAAAATAAATTTTGTTTCTGTCGTTTGTAGCAATATGGCCTTAATATCAAATTCTGGAGATTAACCAAGTTTGCTTTGGGGCTTCACTAACTACAGATTCAAAATGACACATAATCTGTTCTAGGAATTTGGCTTTATACTTGAAAGCCTACAGAATCTGGGAAAGACATTGTCCTCCACCTCCCATCACAAGTTAATTTCATTTAAACTCATCTATACAAAGAACATACATATATGTGCATATATATACATAAATAATGTAATATTCTATAATTGTAGAATTCTGTTTGGTAATTTCAAAAGTCTTTATTCTTAGTTATTCCTCTTTATACCCCACTTTGTTGTCTGCCTGCCCATCTTCTTCCATTTGGCCCTTCTTGTTCCATTATTCCTGATGATAACTCCAGAACTATCTAACCTCTCTTAAGAGTCCCTTAGTCCCAACCACAGCTACTAACTTGTTTCTTGACTGCTATACAATGTAAGCATACATACCTAAGGACTGAAAGATAGAGTTCATTTTTGTGAGAAAACACATTATGTTTGTATTTCTGAGTCTGAATTACATCACTACAAATAACTATTTATACCTTTATCCAGTCACCTAAAATTTTTCTAATTTCCTTCTAATTAATAGCTGCATTAATAGTACATTTTGTAAAGGTTCTATTTTCCATTGATCAACTGAAGGATATATAGGTTGTTTTCACTGCCTGTCTCTAGTGAAAAGGGATGAGTCTATCTCTGTAGTAAGATAAAGAGTCCTCTTGGGATATGCTCAAAGTGGTATAATTGGCTTTTTTTTTTTTTTTTGCATTTTACATCAGTACAGAGGGATCAAGCCAGATCCTTCTGCTTGGAAGTGGGAAATATCAGCTCATGGTCCTCCTCAGTAACACTTTGCTCTGATGAGCAGACACTGTGTGTCCTGTCAGCAGAATTATTTTCTTTCTTAAAAGTTATTTTTGGCTCATGGGAAATACTTTCCCTGTTTTGTGGCATCTAAAAGATGACAAAAGGTTTATAGGTTTGTTTACATAACATCCATGGCTATGATTACACAAATAGTAAAGAGATTGTTCCTTTCAGTAACATTGCCATTTTAAAGTCATCTTATGCCATCAGTTTTGCAAAAATTTGAAGGCCAATACATAGCTCATCAAAAACTCAGTTGGTTTCTGGTTTATTTACATTCATAACTGTCCTTGTTCTGTAGATTATGTCAAAGATTCTCTATAGGAAATTAATATTTGTGTGTTCCTTATGATCTGACTTAATTTTTTATAAGTGTTATTCCTTTTCATCTTGAGTCTGTCTACTCCCAACAACAAACCATACAATATTTAGACATGTTTACAAATTATCATTCTCAATCTGCCTTTGCACATGGTTTCATTTGCTCGTATACCTTCTTCCTTACTGAGACTTTCAGGAAGCTTGGCACAGCAGTGCTATCTCCCAGTGTATGGGTGATAAAACAATTGGCTACTCCAATGTGATTGAAACCCACATTTTTGAACTTCTGTCCTCTTCAATCTCAGCTTGAAAATTGGCTAGATCTTTCTTGAGATCGTTCTCTCTTGAAATAAGCCAGCTAAATGCAGCAATAAAGAGATAACACATGGTAACATTCTGGCTCTTTCCAACAGCTCTTTCTAGCGCTCCAGGCTCTTCAGGCCAGGAGTTTGCTCTTGCAGTTACTAGAAGTGGCAGTTTGGATAAATGTACTATCTTCACTTCGACTATACTATAAGTTCTATACATTTTAAAGTATTCTGTGTGTACATGTGTGCATGTATGTTAAGAAGTATTTCTAATTCTTTAGTTCTGTATTGCCTTGAGCAAAAGCTAAATTTCCACAGTGAAAATTCCACTAGATAATAAAATGTTATGCTCCTTTACACTGAATCTGTGAAAGCTAGCTCATACACACACACCAGTCAAGAGACTATGTGTAGACTTTTTCTTCTTGTTTCTAATCCCTGAACAATATCTAACACAACTATTTATTATGAAAATTGGTTTTATAAATAATCTAGAGATTGAGGCCACAAGATCTCTCAGTGGATTCAGATACTTTTTACCAAGGCTTAAGATTTGAAGTTGATCTCTGGAACCCACATTGTGGAAGGAGATATCAACTCCTAGAAGCAGTTCTCTGACCTCCAAACATGGCACATGCGTGCGCACGCACATATACACACATGCACTTTCTCAGAAAATCGGGAATAGTGTTACCTCAAGATCCAGCTATAAAATGGATTTTTTTATAGGTAATAAGCAGTTTCACGAGTGCAGGTAGCAAAGGGCAGCTGCTTTTGTTCCTCTTTGGGAACTTACAGTTGCATGGCACAGTTAGTTACAGAGGAGCTTGCAAAATATGCAGCCTTATAATGATGGTCAGGAAGCTAGGTAGAACAGAATTGCCTTAAAGAAGGGACACTAGCTGGCTAGCTGACTGAGTGCAGTATACCACACTCCTTCAAATACATCCCCACATTATTTATCTGAGTACAGGTATTAGAAAACATATGGCAGGCTGTTAGGTTAATGTTTCCTTTACTACTTATATGAGAGGTAGCCTAATAGGATTTAAGAAGAATTATTTTAGTCTAGATCTTTCTGATTCTAATAGCCTGTCACACAGAACAGATTTCTTTCTCATTGCAACATTTTCATTTATACAGGGGCTTGGTGTATGAAGATATGAAGTCCTTATAGCAGCAATAAGGCAGTGGATGTGAAGATATACACTCACACGCTGAGAATCTAGAATAAGAAAAGACAGAAAAATCCTGCTCCACAAGACTGTTATTGATAATTTATCCTCTCCCATTCTATCATCCTAATGGCTCTCTTCAAAAAGAAGAGGGAATTCCATTTATCTAACCTGTGACATCAGCTTTTTAATAGATGACATTCTTTTTCACGAATAGGTGGCTGTCCTTATTGTATTGCACTTACACTTGTCATACTTGATGGACATTGAAGTATATTTGTATGTCTCTGATTTTTTGTCATTCTTACCTATGTCAATTCTGATTTGGGGTAGTTGTGTTGTATTTATTTCTACCTAAATATGTGCAAATTTCCTGGCTTATTTCTGCAGGTAGTATACTATATGGATGGTAGGGGCCTGATCCTATCCTGACAGACTGTCTGGCAGTTTTATGGTTTGGTCTTGAGGAACAGATGATATCAGTATGGCACTGAAAATCTGACAGAGTATTTCTGTCACCTGGAGCACCCATATAGAATAGGAATGGCACTTATACTGCTTGAAGAAAGGTTCCTATAGCTGTGAACTTGTGAGACAGATGCTGTCCCATCTGTAGCCACAAAAAAATCACTGGAACAAATGTGCTGGTGAGTATGTTTAGTATCATTTTTTATCATTCTCATTGTGAAAGAATTTTAAAAATAGCTGTTATCTTATGTTATTAAAGTTTTAAATGAGGTATATAATTACAAGAGATAATTATAGCATAGATATGTAACTGGAAGAAAAACTACTCTGCAACAAAACAACCCAACTATAGGGCACTAGGTGTAAGACCGAGTAGGGGTCAGAAGCCCAAAAGTCTCTAGAAAAGTGTTTGTTAACTCAATAAGGACAAAGAAGGTGTTGCTTTTTCAGACCTTTGTTAAGAGAGCTTGACATGAAGAGAAGGGCAGTCAGCAATGTGTTGCTTGAGTAAATTAAAACACAGTACAAGCTGATATTAAAAAATCAAAACATAGGATGCACTGTATTGCTTTACTTGCATAGATCAAACATTGAAGGAGATGGAGAAGCAGACTTACTTCAAAGCAGAATCATGAATAATTGTGAGAACTATGAAAAGGCCAAAAACTATGACATTAAGAAAGTTTTCTTCTCACATTTCTGGTAGAAAAACATTCTTAAAATAAAAGATATTATAAAGTGATACGTGTATAGGTTGGTAGATTACATATCTGGTATTCATAAAGCCGTGAGTCTGATTCACTGTTTCACATATTCAGATATGTGTATCTGTATCTGAATATATATCACTGTATCACAAATCAGATATGGTTTCTCACACCTTCAATTCCAGTGTTCAGGAAGATCAAGGTAACTTCTAGGTACACGTAAAGTTTGCAACTACACACATAGTGAGTCAGAAAGTGAAAGGACCATAAAAAGGATAAAGAATACCCTTTAAGTTTCAACTCCTCTGGACTCTTCCTCCTTGCTCACAGCATCAACTAACACATTTCTATCTAAGACATCCAATGCATTTTTAAAAAACACAGTGAGAGGAGAAAACACAAAAGGAAGAAATAGACAGATAGACTGATGATAGTTAGATGATAGATGCATAGATACATAGGTAGATGGATAGGTGATAGATAGATGGATAATTTAGTGATCTTTCAGCCATGTCCAGTGTCTACAGATTGTGATCCAACCACAGACTTCCCTCTATTATAAAGTTGTAAAGTGAGTTATGCAGCAGCTTTCTGAGGACCACTAGTGATCATTTTTAGGGTATCTATGTCTGATTAGATTTTTAGACAAAATATAGTGAAAATGGTCATGAGACTTTGCAACAGTTTCATATTCTTCTTTCCTGAATCTCTTGTTCCATAAGAGTGATTGTTAATGTTGGAGCTAATCTCAGTCCATGCCTGGAGATCAGATCCTTTTGTAATAAAATATGTCTATGCTGAATTACCCTTTAAATCCTGTTATTGGTAAACCTGCCAATTGTCTTCAGTAATAAATAACACAAATAAATTTTATGAAAGCCATTGATATCTGAAACTGGTTTTTAAAACAGCAGAGTTCTGGGTTAGTAGGTCCAGATTTTGACACATTATTCCAATATTGTGTAGCATCATTGAAGTTAGGTGAAAAAGTCTACCAAATGCCATGTTAGATAAAGTGTCTTAACTGTGTTTGTTATTAAATTTCTCTTTTTTCTATAATGAGGTTAAGACAGTGATCTCTTTTGCTTCCATTAAGATTAGATTCTGGAGTTGATTTACTGAGGATATTGGGATTTTGTAGCAAATACAAATTTCAAGTTATAAAGTGACAGTACAGATTAATCCAATGTGAAAAATGATACAGCCATGTTACATATGAAATTGCAACACTATTTGTACTTTCTAGGTTTTGTCGTAGATTCATGTAATATCAAAATGTAAAACACTAAGTTAGTTAATTAGATCACATAACTTTGGAAATTTAGAACATTACTCAATATGATCTTGTTTCTGTTTAATGCACGTAGTGGTATTAGGATGGCTCATTTTATACTTCTTAATTTTGGTTGTGCACAAGGCTTAGTGAGTAGATAACAATCTATTAAAAATAGAGCACCCAAGTCTTAACAGTACTGTGACATTCACTATTTTTGATAAAAAAACATCCTGCCCTTCATCATCACATTCATAAAAGGATTTTTTGATTAGGCTTTGTGATCAGCAATGGAAAATTTACAGAGCCATTCAAAAACCTACCTATTTCTGTGTCAATCTAAATTCCCCAGAGATAAGTGAAGAAAGTGAATGGCTCTGTTAGATGTTTCTCAATCATCTTTAAGTGGGTCATGGTTTTAAATAGGATGTGTCACATTGGAGCGATATGAACTAAATTCTACTAAAGTTACACTGTACTTTCTGCTTAATTAAATCCTTCTGGGGGTCAGTGAGTCATCAACCACTAATTGCAATTCATCTCCAAAAATGTCTAAATCAATGTATATTCTTCAGAAGAGCAACAAATGTCAGGAAAGTGGCCTCAAGTCGTTTTGAAAGGAGGTAACTGAGCAATGACCATAGATTTCAGTATCTACTTCCAATAGAAATACAGTTTAATGTATGCCATAAAATGTGTGTTAGCCTCAGCTTCTGTTATTTATTTATTTATTTATTTATTTGAACAACTATTATGTGAAAATTTTAAATATCTTCTGCAGAAACCATTGAAGAAGCTTTGCTCTCTTAAAGTTTTTTTTTTTTTGGCATGTTTACATATGTGGTAGGAACTAGAATCACGCATTCACATACAGTTTATTGTACTTCTATCTTGTCTTGATGTTTTAAATAATAGTTTTCCTTCCCTTTAGTTTTTACTCACTTATAGTTTTATATTCTATTCAAAATACTCAATTTAATATTAATTTTTAGTATATATATTGAATGAACAAATATCAAAGTGTAAAAAGCCTTATCAGCTTGTGAGAAATATAAAAATATATCTCACCCACTTCTCTTCTAAACCATCACAATGTCCTGTATTTTGATTTCATTTATTCTTATCATGAACTATTCAAACTCGGATATATTCTATTGGCAACTATTTTTAAATGCACTATTATATTGGTTAATTTCTGATCTATAAAACTTGTTACAAACCTCAGCTGGAAATATTCACGTTTCCTGAAAGATAATAGATTGAAACAAAAATTTCTTATTTATTTATTTAAGTGTTTAATCATCTTACACTTTGATTACAGCCCCAGTTCTCCTCTCCTCCCAGTCCCACTCTCCCTCCTCCCTCCCCCAATTCACCCCTCTCTTTCTTCTCAGAGAAAGAGAGGTCCCTAAGGGGTACTAACACACCCTGGCACCTCAAGTCAAAGCAGGACTAAAGGCATCCTCGCCCACAGATACAAGATAAGGCAGTCCAGCTGGGGTAAAAGAATCCAACCATGGCAACAGAGTCAGAGACAGCCTCTAGTCCCACTTTGGAGTGCAAGAGTCTTGATGTTTTCATTTCTTGGGAGATTTATTTTTCTCTTTCTTTACAAATGAAAGTAGCAGTTTTGTTCTTTCTTCTTCAATTCTAGGAATATATTTCTCCAGATTTTGCATGGGAATTGTTATCTGCCTATTAGCATATACAGGAGGAGGTAATCCCCCTCAGGAACAGTCATAGGGGAGGGGAATAAGGGGAAAATGGGAGGGAGGGAAGAATGGGAGGATACAAGGGATGGGATAACCATTGAGATGTAACAAGAATAAATTAATAAAATTTTTAAAAATAAAAAACAAAAATTCTGAAAATATTTCTTTCTTGGCAGGCAATTTAAACTGTTGATTTTTGTTTTTTCCTTCAGTTCACTTTTATAAATTTTGTTTTTAACTGACTTTCACCACCTGTCCTTTAAGTAATACCATCTTTTCCTTCATTACGTAGGAAAACTTTTACTAGCTGCTCTACTTTCTGAGCTTCCTTTCACACACAGCTTCCTGTGTTGTGTATATGCAGGACATTCCCATTTTACATCTATATGCTTTAAGAGCACAGCATTTGTTAACAGTTAAAAACAAAAAGCTGCATTTGAGTCATTTTGCAACACTGTATTCAATATAATCAGGCATAGTCATCTGGCTCTACTGTGGAGCATGAGATCTTATTTCCTCCATGAAAAGTAGACTTGAACCCATTAGTCGATGGCTGTCTATCCTCCTTAACTCCCAAGAATCATTTATTTACTTATACAAAATCAGTTTCTTTATATCTCTTATGTTCATTAAGCATGTTAATGAAACTAAACTGAGAGCATTCCTTGATGATATAGTCACTGTGGGAGGGCTTGGGGGTTTTATCGCTTGGATATTTCCTCTCCTGCTCCTTCTTCTTTGTCTTCTCCTTCTTCTTCCTATTGTAACATATATTTAAAAAAAAATACCAGAACATATTGGCAATAGGTGACTCTAGAAATACACAAGGAATTCAAATACTCATAAAAGAAACTTAGTTCCATGCAGAATTTAACAGAAAAAGAGGGAAAACTGCTGGGGGAGGGCAGAGGTAAGGCATCCAAATGTCTCTGTGGCACCTTTCCCCCAAAAATCTTCTATTTAAAGCAGTATAAAGATTGCCATATCAT
Organism: Acomys minous; assembly: GCF_964271855.1. NCBI lineage: Eukaryota > Metazoa > Chordata > Mammalia > Rodentia > Muridae > Acomys > Acomys minous. The sequence goes on along the minus strand of NC_140494.1, from coordinate 48,365,305 downwards.
TTTGGATAATTCCATTTTATGACAGCTGTGCAAGCTTTTAATGTCAAAGAACATTGACATTTTACACTGAAAGGCAGATTAAGATTCCCCCTTATGAGAGTAACACTAGAAGCCTAAACACGTTGATCAAGTTCTAAGACCTTGAATTCTTCAATATTATGCTGAAAAAGACATTTTAATTATACAACCTTGATGGCATTTAGTGTAGCTGACAGAAAGTAGATGTTACTCGACTTTAAAAATGTAACAGCTATTAAAAAGTTAACCCAGGACTGAGGTGTAGCTCAGTTGATTGAGTACTGACCTAGCTTGATTTTCATCCTGGCTTTAAACTCTGGCAATGTATAAAATGGGCATGTGTTTAAAATTCCACAAAGTGGGAAATGTTTGTAATTCCACAATTCCGAAGCACAGTTACAAGTTATAGTTGTTTAGCATTGAACACACAGAATATATCACTTTATTCAGTATCCAAACAGAAACTCTGCCTAATATTGGATAGAAGTAAAAATAACCATTATTTATTATGAGACATAAAAAAGGCCAACTTGTATATTTAAAAAACATACAAAGTCACTAATCATCAATGAAGTGTAAATTAAAACTTACCAAAGTCCACAAAATCTTAAGTATAATATAATGAGTACTGATGTGAAAAAGTTATGTTTATGTACAGTAAGTAGAAGTGAAATATCTGGAACTGTTATGGAATGAAGTGTCAGTCTTCCTAGGAAATTAAAAACAAAATACTTATGTTCCCTCAGAAAAATCTCACTGTTTACAAAATATCCGAAAGGAAAGAATCATCTGTATGCTAAATAGATATTTGTGTTTACATGTCAGATATGATTATGACATTCAAGTTACAGAATAAACTTTCATATCTGAGAGTGGATGAAAAGGTGCAAGAAATGTGGCATATATATAAAGTAGAAGACTATTCAGACACGTAAAGAATAGAATTTAAGCTGAGCGTGGTGGCGCACGCCTTTAATCCCAGCACTCGGGAGGCAGAGGCAGGCGGATCGCTGTGAGTTCGAGGCCAGCCTAGTCTATGAAGTGAGTCCAGGATGGCCAAGCTACACAGAGAAACCCTGTCTCAAAAAACAAACAAACAAAAACAAAACAAAACAAAACAAAAGAATAGAATTTAATATTGACCACATTACTGATGAACCTATTCTATAACATTCTCTCACATCCCACTCAATGTCTTTCATCCTCAGAAAGACCCCACCTAGAAAAAACCTTTTCAAATTCTTCCATTAACTATATGCTCTGATTTTTCTCTTTTGTATTTTGACTTTATTTAAAGTTACATTATAACCAGGCACATGACCCAGGGGAAACTATGTACCTTAAAAGGATATGGATCAAACTTAATTCCACACTACATCTTAAGCCCTTGATTGCTTACCTTTTATGGTTCAAGCAATAATTAAAGATGGGCTTTCTATTTTACCTACCACTTACCTTCTCAAATTTTCACCTACACATTTTTTCTGAACATAGAAATTGAAATTGAATCAAATATTTGGAGTAAATAGCTTCTGGTTTAATGTAACCTGAAATATTAGAGCCAGTTAAACAATTTAATGTATAGAATGAAGCCTTATGACAATATAACAGACAATATGACAAATTCACTTTCATATTCTTGTTTTTCAAAAAAGGAAAATCGTTGAAAACTCTAATATTTCTAGTTTATTTGTATGTCTGGATTTTTATATTATATAAGGGAACATAAGCTCCACTTTATATATTTTCATTTTAAGTATACCTATCTATAGAGTCACTTTACAAATTTTGTGACTAACTATAACAGGCACAAAAAGTAGCTATGATTGAAAAGAAAATATTTCATGGAAATTTTATCCTGAATTCACTGAATTGAAAAATGATATCTACTTTTATAATACCTACTTCTCTCTTCATGATGGTTAGTTTTAGTTGTCAACCTGACCCAACCTAGAATCACTTTGAATAAAATTTTGTGAAGTATTGATAATAAGCTTGTCGTCTTGTGATCGTGTCCATGGGAAGTTCCCTTGATTTCCTTAAATGATGTGAGAAGACACAGTCAAGAATGGTGTAATATCATTTCCTGTTTCTGTTTTTATTTTACTTTACTTTTAGCTTGAATTGTATGCGAGCACAGAAAGCCAGCTGAGCACTAAATGTGTATGTATTTCTCCTCTCTGCTTTCTATTGTGGGTGTGATGAGTTGCCTTAAGCACATTCTTTGACTCCACCTCAAGGATGGCTTCTAACTTGGAATTGTAAAGTGAATAAATCCTTTCCCCTATTATTTTCCCCATCTTATTTAGACACAACAGAAACAAAACTATAACACATATGTAACTGCATATGCACATACAATTCTAAGACTTATGCTATGTGAAAAGAGAAAGAGTACATGACTCCTATCTTACTTCCAGACTCACAAACATTATTAGTCATTGAAGTCCCAAATATTCTTCATATTCTTAACTTTGTTGAAGACAATAACTCAATAACTATTTAAAGTAAGTATAAATATATGTTATTTTATTATCTAATACTAGCACCTTCAATACAAATGAGTTATTACCACACAATTGCCATAATGTGAATGTCATGTCTATTATTTTCCAAATGAGTAAAATTTCATGTGTGAATGTTTAGCCTGTGGAAAATGAGAAAAATGTATACCATATCATCTTTGCTATTTGTAAATAGTTGTCTTTCTTAAACTTTCTCATAAAATAAGAAATTCAGATCCTTCTCCCTAGTGTGATTGCTTTAGTCAATGGTTGGTTTGAGAAGTGCTCTATGAATAAGAGAAGTGTCTTTATGAGAAAGATTGTGAGAGAGCCCTCAGCCTTTCCTCATTCTTTATATAGAAACAAGAAACTCAAATGTACCACATGACTAATGTGATTACAAATTTAACTAAGATTCTTTTCCTGTAGAACCATAAAAAAAAATCTCTGTCATTTATCAGTTACTTGTTTATAATGCTTTAGCACCCTGAGTAATATTAGATAGTAGCATCCAGAAACTGAAGTACTACTATGACAAATTCTTGAGTTGACAATAAGGTTAAAAACTACAAAGGTAATGAATGTGGTGGGAGGACAACAAAGCAAAACAAAAGTTTGGTCTTCCCAGGAAATTCCTAATTGTTTATGAAAACAATCTTAGTTTAAGTAAGACAGTAGGAAAAGAAGAAACTGAAGAAATTCCGACATTTTATTAAGTGATATGTGTACTTCATAGTGTTGTACGTAGATATAGTAAGAAATAAAGTATATATCAGACTAAAAAAGTAATCTAAATATTGAAAGTATAGACAGTTCATTTGGAATAATTACAGTAAAGTTTAAGAAGAGATACATTAAATTTGTAATGACAAATGAAGCATAATTAAAATCTGAAACATTAGACTGCTCATATTTGAAGAAAACGGAGAATTCTATTTAAGGAAATAACAAGTGTTTAGTCACATAACTATCTGAAATTACTTTAGTGCAGGCTGAGCTCATTAGAAGCTAGAGGCTGTGCTTACTTAGCCATCTGAGCAAAACCCACATAACTGTGGAGAACGTCCTGTCCATTGGGTAGATCAAAGTAGGGCTTCAATGTTTACTATTATATTGTCCTTGGTTAGTACAATAGTTTGAGCAGACTCACTGGACCCCAATCCACCCATCACAATGTTCTTCTTGTAGGTTTCTAGGACCTTATGAGTCCTTCTATTTCCCTAACTCCTATATTTCTCTTACCTAGAGTCTCAGTAGAATGTCCTCACATCTATCTCAATCTCCTGGTAAGTGAATACTTTAGTGGGAAGTGCCTTTTGGGCTAGTGCCCAATTATAAGTGAGTATATACAATGTGAATCTTTCTGCTTGTGGGTCAACTCACTCATTATGATCATTTCTAGTCCCATGAATTTGTCCACAAATTTTGGGATTTCTTTGGTTTTGTAAATGTACCACAATTTCTGTATCCATTCTTCAACTGGGGGACATTTAGGCTGCTTCCAGGTTCTGGCTGTTATGAATAAGGCTGCTATGAACATGGTTGAGCATATGTCTTTGTTGTGTGGTGGAGCATTTTCTGTGTATATTCCAAGGAGTAGAATAGCTGGGTCATGAGGAAGCCTTATTCCCAGTTTTCTGAGATAGCACCAGATAGATTTCCAAGGTGGTTTTACAAGTTTGCATTCCCACCAGCAGTGAAAGAGTGTTCCTCTTTCTCAACATCCTTGCCAGCATGTGGTGTCACTTGAATTTTTTATCTTAGCCATTATGATGTGTGTAATATAGAACCTCAGAGTTGTTTTTATTTGCATTTCTCTGATGACCAAAGACATTGAGAATTTCTTTAAGTGTTTCTCAGCCATTCAATATTCCTCTTTTGAGAATTCTCTGTTTAGTTCTGAGCCCCATTTCTCAATTGGATTATTTGGTTTGGTGGTGTTTAATTTCTTGTGATCTTCATATAATTTGGATATTAGACCTTTGTCTGATGTAGGGTTAGTAAAGATCTTTTCCCAGACTGTAGGCTGTTGTTTTGTTCTGTTGACAGTGTCTTCTGTCTTACAGAAGCTTCTCATCCCCATGAGGTCCCATTTATTAATTTTTGACCTTAAGGCATGGGCTGTTGGTGTTCTCTTCAGGAAGTTTTCTCCTGTGCCAATGTGTTCCAGGCTCTTAACCATTTTTTCTTCTAACTTGATTTACTGTCTCTAGTGTTATGTTGAGGTCTTTAATCCACTTGGAATTGAGTTTTGTACATGGTGACAAATATGGGTCCAATTGCATTTTCTACATGTAAATATCCAGCTAGACCAGTACCATTTGTTGAAGATGCTATCCTTTTTCCATTGAATAGATTTGGCTTCTTTGTCAAAATCAAGTGACCATATGTGTGTGGATTCATTTCTCGTTCTTCAGTTCACTTCCACTGATCAACCAGCCTATTGCTATGCCAGTACCATGCTGTTTTAATTACTGTTGCTCTATAGTACAGCTTGAGATTGGTTATGGAAATTCCTCCAGTGGATCTTTTATTGTATAGTATTGTTTTTGCTATTCTGGGTTCTTTGTTTTTCCATATGAAGCTGAGAATTAAATTTTAAATGTCTTTAAATATTTTGTAGGTATTTTGATAGGGATTGTATTGAATCTGTAAATTGCTTTTAGTAAGATGACCAATTTTACTATTATAATTCTCCTCACACCCAAACAAGAGAGATCCCCCTCTTCTGATGTCATGCTCCATCTCTTCCTTCAGAGATTTAAAGTTTTATCAAACAAGTCCTTCATTTGTTTGATTAGAGCAACTCCTAGATATTTTTTATTGCTTGTGGCTATTGCGAAGGATGTAGCTTTCCTAATTTTTTCCTGCATGTTTGTCATTTGTATGTAGGAAGGCTATTGACTTTTTTGAGTTAATTTTTGTATCCAGCCAATTTGCTGAAGGTGTTTGTCAGCTGTAGGAGTTCTCTGGTGGAATTTTGAGGGTCACTTATGTACACTATTATGTCATCTGCAAATAGGGATAATTTGACTTCCTCCTTCCCCATTTGGATACCCTTGATCTCCTTTTGTTGTCTTTGCAAGAACTATATTGAAGAGATACGGAAAAATTGGGCAGCCTTGTCTGGTGCCTGATTTTAGAGGACTTTCCTTGTGTATCTCTCCATTTAATTTGATATTGGCTATTGGCTTTCTGTATATAGCCTTTATTATGTTGAGGTATGTGCCTTGTATTCCCAATCTCTCCAAAACTTTAAACATGAATGGGTGTTGGATTTTCTCAAATGCTTTTTCTGCATCTAAGGAGATGATCATGTGGTTTTTTTTTCTTTCAGTTTGTTTTTATGGTGGGTTACATTGATGGATTTCCATATAATAATCCATCCGTGCATACCTTGAATGAAGCCTTCCTGGTCATAGTGAATTATATGTTTGATATGTTCTTGTATTCATTTTGTGAATATCTAACTGAGTATTTTTGCATCAATGTTTGTTAGAGAAATTGGTCTTAAATTCTCTTTTTTTGTTGTTGGGTTTCTGTGAAGGTTAGGTATCAGTGTGACTGTGGCCTCATAGACTGAATTTGGTAACGTTCCATCTGTTTCTCTCTTTGATACCAGCTTAAAGAGTATTGGTATTAGCTCTTCTTTGAAGGTAGAATTCTGTGCTAAAACCATCTGGCCCTGGGCCTATTTTGCTTGGGAGACTACCAATGATTGCTTTTACTTCTATAAGAGAAATAGAACTATTTAATTTCTTTATCTGATCTCGATTCAACTTTGGCATGTGGAATTGATCAAGAAAATTGTCCATTTCCTTTAGATTTTCAAATTTTGTAGCATATATGCCTTTGAAGTAGGATCCTATGATTCTTTGTATTTCTTCAGTCCAGCTTCTCCCACTAGTGGGCCCCTGCTGGGCCATGGGGACTATCCTAGCTGCGTTAAATCAGGCTAATTTTGCAGGCTCGGTCCCATGCAGCCAGCTGCCTGGCTCTGGCCAGCCCTACCCAGACTGTGCACGCTGTTTCTGGGTACCATGAGCTTTGCCACAGCCTCCAGGGCTCCCCATGGACTGGGGTAGGGCAGGTGGGGGTGTCTGAGGACAGATTTACTTGTTTCCCTGAGACTTTCTCAGGCTGGGGCCTCTGGTATTCCACTGTAGCAAACACTGCACCTGAGCTATAGAGGCCAGCTGCACTCCACAGGTGGGTTCCTTTCCAAAGTCTGGAGAGTGCATTTCGGTCCTCCATGGGCTGTTGTTTAACCCAGTGTCAAGCGTGCCTGTGGTCTGCACTGTGCAGGACCCCACTCACCTAGTGTTCAGTTGAGTTTCTGTAGTCAGTTCAGTCAGTGCAGTTCCATCCCTAGAGTTAAGAGGCAATTTTTCCAAGCACAGCAATTCAGTCAGCAGATGAGAGAAGCCAATTTAAATTAGTCAGCATAGAGAGGAGTTTTAAGCCACAACAGCTAAGTTGAACCAAACGGTCAAAATTCAGAAAGAACTAGAAAGGGTGAGACTATTCATCAGTACGTCTGAATATATTCTAGAACTAGATTATCAGATGAAGGCTGGAAGCTGAAGTCTTTAAGGTCAATGCTGGCAGATGATTTCACTGGAAGCTAAAACCTTTAAGGCCTAGGTGTAGGATTAGTTAGATAGAAATGCTCTGGACTCAGTCTAAGCCACATATTCACAGAGCTTGGGTAAAGATCTCATACCTTTCCTTCATCTGAGGAAATAAAAACAACACTTATACCAATCTGCCTGTTTCAGTCGTACATTGCAATATCTAGTGATTGCATTCTTCATTACCCTTACTTAGGAGTGGCTCCAATATGCCTGACAGTGTAGGCACTACACTTAACCAAGCTAAGGATGTGCAGTTCCCTCCACACAGATTTCCAAGGAAGCCATTGAGGACTCTTGAAACCAGACCAAGAACAACCATAGAAAATGTTACTGAAAAGACCTTCTCCAAGGAAATGCACAGAAAGCTCCTTTCTTGGGAAGTGACCATGCCAGCAAGCTGGTGAAGGATGCCACCATGATCCACATTGGGGAGCACACAGCACTATTAACGCAGTTGTGCAGAGCTGAAGTTACACTCAACTGTCCTGTGGTTTCTACAAGGTGGACTGTCCAACAAGACAGTGGCCAGGGCCATTTGTAGCTGTGAGAGCAGGGAAAGTTATGCTTCTCAGACATCATCTTCAGAAGGCCTAGTAGCCAGAGAAATTTATCCAAGAAAAGTACTCTACTTTGCTAATATTTCAAATTGTTTATCATGCTGGGATATGATATGTTCTAAACCCATAACTCTAGTTTTCTTGTAATTTTTTCATTTCTGGGCTAGCAATGTGTCCTGAATCCTGTTTTCATTCATATATTAGGACAATATAACTTGTTTGATTTCATACTTGTACAGCTACAAGCAACTTTCCTTCAAATTTTACCTAACATAAACTGAAAGATTTCTTCAAGTTTGGTTATATGGTGGATTACATTGGTAAATTTCTGTATATTAAACCAATCAGAATGGCTTAGATGGAAAACTCAAGTGACAGCACATGCTGGTGAGGATGTGGAGAAAAGGAAACACTTCATTACTGGTAGGAGTACAAACTTGTACAACCACTTTGGAAATCAATATGGTGCTTTCCCAGAAACCAATTATTTAATAATTATAGAGGTCAAATTTTTGAAATGTAGGTTTCTTAAATAGATGGAAAGCATATAGTATATTTTAAAAAAGCATTAAACCATATGGAATACATGAGTTTTTATGTTCATTTTAAATGGGCCTAAAGTTGTTGTCCTGTTGTAGCTTATTGATTTACAAAATGGTGATACATATAATACTATTTGGTAGGATCCAATATCTTCCCAGAAACTGAGGGGAAATTTTTGTCATTAGTATTAAAATTTTTCAATTTTATGCATAAATAAGAAATACTCAAATGGGATATATATTTTCCATGTTGATATATTCTTTCCTCTGTAATTTTTGTAGTAATTTCTGATGTGACATATTTCATTGTACATACTATGTTTTATTCAAATCTCTTTGTTTGTTTTATTTGTGCAAGAATAATGCAAAGAAACAAAATATGACTGACTTATGTAAAGACATCCCCAAGCAGTCTTGTAATAAGACAATACTACTTCATTTGTTTAAATTTTCCTCTTCTCTTACACATTATATCCACCACAATACCCTTCCCTCTATTTCTCTAAGTTTTTCCCCATACCCGCATTCTCCTCCAAATCAGTTCCACTCCTGTTCCCCTTAGAAAAAAATGAAGGAAGGAAAGAAAGAAAAAAGAAAAAAAGAGGAGGCATCCTAAGGATATCCAGCTAACATTGCTAACATTGCACGAGATATACTAAGACTAGGCACAGACCCTTATGTCATGGCTTGACATGGCAACGTAGTAGGAGAAAAAGGGTCCTAAGTGAATGGAAAAGAGTCAAAGACATTCCCCACTCTCATTGTTGAGAATCTCAAGAGAACACCGTACTACATAACCGTATGGTTGCATATGCAGAGGACCTAGTCAAATCCATACATGGTCCATGTTTGCATCTTCAATTTCTGTCCTGTGAGCCCCTTTGATCTTGCTTAGTTAATTAGTTAATATTCTAATGATGTTTCATGGATAGGGTCATGCTAATTCCTTCAGTTCTTCTTCCTCCTCTTTTGTGGGGTACTTTAGGTTATATCTATCTGCTTTCATGGATTGCTCCATGGCACCCCTCCAATGAGGATGGGAGTAGCCACGGATCTGAATAACATATTGTGTTTTGATCATTTTATAGCATGTCTTATATCCTATACACTGTCATGTATCTGAGATCACAGCAACATCCCTTCATTATTATTCATAAGGGAAAAATGTGCAGACACCAAAATGTCCTCTTGCTGTTTATAATGAGAGACCATATGCTAAATGAAAAAAAAATGACATGGAAAGATTAAGGCCATATTACCTCATTCATGTGGTAAATAGCTATAGCTATAGAGGCCCAAAACAGAATGGTGGTTGTCTGGGTGAGAAATGGAGAGTGAAGGGAAAAATGATTAAATAGTAAAGGATAAACTATTTGTTTGTTTTGTTGATTGGTTGCATTTTGTTTTCACTTTTGAAAGACGGGGTTTCTCTATGTAATAGCTCTGGCTGTTTTTTTACTTCTCTTTGTAGATCAGGCTGGCCTTGAACTCACAGAGGTCTGCTTACCTCTACCTCCCATATTCTGGGATCAAAGGTGTGCACCACCATGTCCAGCTGTTAAAGTTTATAAGTGTCTCTGTTGTAAGCTGAGTAACTTTTAATGATTCAAGAGACAGCGTGGTGATCACAGTTAACAATATTATATTCTACATGTAAATTTTATTAGATTTCTTACTACAAGGACAAGGTAACTATGTGAGCTTTGTGAATATATTAAGGAGCTTCACTATGATGTTAAGCTCACAATGTATGCATATACCAAGTAGTCAAGTTATGAAATTAATTATAGATAATTCTTATTGTCAATTATGTACAAAAGCTGAAGATTTAAAAAGGTATATGCATATATTCATGGGTATATTAAATATAATTTGAATACCAAAAAGTTTACATTTTTACTTTTCATGGACACTTGGATAATTTCTGAAAGGATTAAAATACACTATTTTGTATTTTTCATTGTGTGTATGGGGCAATAATAAGATTAGAATGATGGAAGGCTGTGTGATATTTTAACCAATTTTGTTACTTTAAAAGTGTGGGTGAGGGCTGGAGAGAGTTAAAGAACACTGTCTGTTCTTCTAAAAGCCCTGAGTTCAAATTCCAGCAACCACATGGTGGCTCAGAACCCGTCTATAATGAGTTCTAGTGCACTCTTCTGGTGCATAGGCACACATGAAGGCAGGATACTGTATAAATAATAAATAAATCTCTTTTTTAAGGCATGGTTTATTGTTCTAGGTTAAAAGCTTTTATATAATCAGAAATCATACGGAGTGTGTGGGATGCCACTTACTAGAAAAGTGGATTCAAGGGACAGAAAGGAAGTTCTTAGTGGGTTTTTCAGTTTAGTGGCTTTCTTCCTGGTTTGCCTTGATGTGTTCCATTTTGTAAAATCTCATCTCCTCTGGCAGCTGAGTAAGAGTTCAAGACATGACATAATTCTTTTAAATGTTGAGTTTGTTTGTTTATTTCTCAAATTAGAGTTTATGGCTTAAATGAGTATTAGTTGTTTACTGTAAGAAAGGAATTATATTTTTTTGACAAGTACTTGTGTCTAAAACTCTGAAAACCTCTAGGATCTTCTTTTTAAAACAGAATCAGTTTAAAATATCAGTAATCATAGCATACTTCTAAAGGTCAGAGTACGTTTGCTGCAGTCTGGGTACTTTAATGTCAAGTCAGAATGGAACATCCTCCACATTAAGAAAGACTCACCGGTGGGTGAAAGAATCACACACGGGCATTGAAACATTCTTATGACCAAACATACTATTATTGACTAATTAATTTTACAGTGTTTTATACAGAGATTGCCCGACTTTTGGAAGGCTTGTGGCAAACTTCTATCCATTTTTACTTTTAATCATAACCAAAAGCTGTCACGCGAATATTTTAATCTATTTTAAGTGTTCTTCATTTTCAAGACAAAATGAGGACTAACTCAATTAGCTTGATAACCTGACCTATTTTAGGAAATAAAATTGTTTAATGAAGATGACTTATTCCTTACTAACCTCTCATAGTTTTACGAAGCTGACATGGAGGGATATGTCATGGATACTTGGAGTCTCCCAAAAACACAACCAGAGCTAGTCTATCCATTGCATGGCATAGAGAAAGGGAGGGGAGATCCAAAGCTTTCTTTCTACTCCATAATTTTTCAAAATGGTATCAATGACATGAAAAACAAAGAAGAAAAACTGTAGTGTGAGAAAACATTTCTGTCTGTGAGATGTTCAAAAACACCAGGGGGAGAAACTTCATCACCTTCAGCACAAACGAGCAAAAAAAAGTTGTTTAATCACAGGAGAAATCACTAAATATCCCTCATAGTACTGTATGTACAACTCCACAATGCCAACAAGCTATCCATAGTATGAATACAAACCCCAGGCAAGAAAGGCAACAGCTTCATCAGCCTTCTCCCTGATTTTCATGTCTCTAAAACCAAGTGAAAGTAGCTATATTCTCAAAAGGAGAAAGGGAAATTTCACTTTGATATTTTAAAAATACCTAACAAAATAGTAACTTCAGAAAATTAAAAATGTATTTAAAAATTGAAGTGAGAAGTTGGTCAGAGGACACAGATTCCTCCAGAACAAATTATTGCCAGTATTCTTGGGTGTTCATGTCTAATATGAACGTGGTGAAGAGCTCATGGATGTAGAAGTTATAGGCTCTGTGAAAATCCCCTACTACTGTTATTATGGTAAATTGGCATGTTGTCCCACATCCCTTAAATTCTTATGTTAAACCTTACAAATCAACAGCTGCCAAACTTGATCTCCACAACCCATATTGTGAGGGAGTGAATAGACTCCCTTCAGGTGGCCTATAACCACACCAATGCCATGCCAAGTACATTCCCCTACACAAACACTTACTTTCACGTACTGTAAATAAAGAAATCAATATAATTTAAAAGTAACTAAGAAGTTATTAATTCTCTCATCCTCATCAGAGAAGCTCTTGGGTTAACCACAGTGACTCACAGATGGCCAGGGTGCAAAGAATAAGGGCTGTGGAGTTTTTAGCCATGACCAATATATCTTGTCCTTCCCTCAAAATCTCAGGAATTTTACAAGATTAGGAGAGGGTAGACTGTAAGAGCCAGAGTTTGGGAAAGATTAATATGAATCAGTTTCTTCAGAAGATGAGAAAAGTACTACAATCATGGACTCGTTGCAGCTGTGGCTACCTGCACAAGAACTTGGCCCATTACAACTTCTCCAAGTGTGTGGATGGCTTATTTACAGCCCAGTTCTCACTAAGACATTTTTGTCATTTCGGGCAGTTAAAATGGAGTCCACAAGAGATAATAATTTTTCTCAGTTGTATAGCCACTGTTAAGTTATGTTTCAGTAGATAAGCCCCATTCATGCACAGGCAAGCAACCATACTGAAATTCAGTTGGATGAAACATTGTTAACATTAGAAGGGACATGGTGGAAAAAGATTTTCAAGTAAGAGAGGCATGGGCTGGTGAGAGAGGTAGTGCTGGAAGGAGAGAAAATATGTCTCAACACTTCTCTCTCTTCTCTTTCTCTCTGAGAGAAACTTTAAGGTTTTAATGAATTTTACATATTATTTATGATCAATAAATTGAATTTTTGTTAAAATTAAAAATAATATTTGTAAAACTCTCTTGGGTAACCATCAATATTTTTTTTTATTTTATGAATTTATCACAAAAGGGGATAAATACTATGTAAATGGTGAGTGTCATGGATGTCCAGGTTATTAGAGTTGTTTGAACTCAATTTCTCCTCAAACTTTCTGAAAATATTTGACAATGATTCTAGAATATTTTGATGAATAACTCACAGGAAATACTAATTCACAGATACAAGTTATGAGGTAAAATCATCTCCCCTGACAGGGATAACATTTTCAGAGGGAAACATACGTAAAACATATTTTAATGAATTGAATACAAATTCATAATCTTATAAATTATCCACATTAAGTCCCAATATTTGCCTTCATTGCTGGCTGGTCATCAATTTGTGATTTTTTAAGTGCTTTTGAGATGCTCAGTGGCTTACTTCCTCTAGATAAATACTACCATATAATGTTTTCAATCCTCTTAAAAGAGTTTATTGAGTTAGGGACCAAGTGTTCCTATACACGAGTCTATGACATTTGACGTACACACTGTAATATTTCATCCTGAACCCTTGAAACTCCTTCCCCCTTCACACACAAAAATTCATCAGCTGCAGTTTCAAATCCTCGTCAGTATTGTAGCTTGGAAATTTAACGTTCTAAACTTCAACTTTTTCTCTGATTGTGAAGAATAAATCAGGGCTGATAATCCCTGTACAATCAAATGACAGGTAACATAGGTTTAATATGTAAAGGCATAGAGTAAACTCTCTGCCATAGGTGAAAGGCACAAGGATAACGTAATGAAGGATCAGGACAATGATAGAGTGAATCTGAGTTTTCCAATGGAATTGCAAAGTCCCATCATTCTAGTTCTGTAACCTGCATCATCTTTCTTGTGTCAGTTCCACTCCATTTCCTCCAGCTGTCTGTAGCAGACCTCCATGATGATAGTGCCTTCACTGAAACCTAGGACTCATGTTCATTGTTTTATGAAATGTTTTCTCAGCATTTCCTTTCGAGGAATCTAAGTCATACATTGCCTGGCTTTTGTGGCTTTCTAAAACATTGTGGAAAGCTTCCATGATCTAATAACTATTGAGTTTGGCACAGGTGAATCCATCCCAAAGAGTGATTGATTGATGGATACTTAAGAGATGTGCTGCAGAAAGTGTAAACAACATCTCAACAGAGCAGTTGTAGTTTGGAACTTTCAAGTCTGTTGAAGCTATTACTACTTGCATTGAAAATGTGTTTTGTTAATGTTTCATGTGACCACCGGATGCCTTGGGTTCCAGAGGTCTCAAGTCAGACCTCAGAGGTTTACTTTTGTCCCCAGCTATCCTTTGGAAGCTTTGTTACAATTCAGGTACAATGTAAAAGCAGGAGAAACCCAGAAAGCTTTGGAAAGAGTAGCATCAGATGTGATACTGAAACTTGATTTCATCTATTGCACATTGATGCTGCTTAAGGCACTTTGCATGTGAAAAAATGGCTGTGAAGTCATTGATGTGTTGGTGAAGAATGCTGAAACTCCCAGTGATAAAGGATCATTGGAAATGAATCAGAAGCTGTCACCACAGTTGTTAGAATTACTGTTAGGAGTCAAAGAAAACACTTAAGGATGAAGTAGAGAACAAGATTTCTCATCAGAAGATTATTTTGAAACTATAGTTGCATCAGCTTGGTGGGATGGTGCGTGGCTTTAGTCTTAGCACATTTGGAGGTGAGTTCCAGGTCAGCTTGGTCTACATAGAGTTTGAGGCCAGACAGACATACACAGTGAGTCTGTGATATGAATCAAGATTTACTGATGTCCTTTTATTCCTTGCTCATACAAAGAGAAAAAAACAAAACAAAAAAACAAAACATAACAACAACAAAACAAAACAAACAGCCTTATTTGTTCTGTGCATCACACACATTTTATTCACTTAGAATTTTAGGACTGTATAATGCTTGTGAGAAATTATGTTTTCAGAACAAAAGAACCGGACACTAACTTTGGATCAGACCTGACAGGATGCATTCTTCTCAACATGCTGGACACAGACATCCAGTATCTTTCATGTTCCAGCACCAAGGGCTTCAGTTGCTGTTCCTCATCAGAACAAGACAGCTTCCAGGACACTTTCAAATAAAGCTTCTAATCCTAATTTGGCCAGCATTTCAGACTGTCCCAACTGGACCACAAATGCAATTCCTAGCTTGTTTAACCATTTCCCCAATTTTATTTGGGGCCCTACTAATTATTATTTATCTCAAATAAGCAAGAAGAAATATTAAGAGAACGATGTCCTATTTCCATTAAGGGGGGTCAGGTAGGTTGTTTTTATTGCTCTCTTGGGCAATAGAGGGTTATTATCAATGAGAGTTGATTACATCTTATTATTGGTCTTATTTAGAAAAAAAAGGTTAGACTCCCCCCCACAATAATGAATAAAAGCAAATAAATTTAAACTTATACTTTTTGTCATCATAAAAAAAGTACCATCTGGCTAATGATGCCATGTTCAACTGCTAGTTTAATACATAGCCTGGTTCTAATTTATCACGGCTGCACAGGGATCTGATGGTCTTCTCAGCTGAACCTAGAGAAAGGCTTCAAAAGCAGACAATTGTGGTGGTTGTAGTTTTTGTTCAGGCACTATTCTTTTACACTAATCTGAGTACTGATACCTTGGAGCCTTTGATGGTAGGCTTCTACTCTCAAGATATTTTATGTACAAAGGCAAAGCAAAGTGTAAAGTGTATGTTTAGTTTTGCTAAACACTCTTACAATTGCAGATGCTTCTCTGTACCAGTCTTGTCTTTAACTTTAAAGTTGTTCAAAAGCCTTTCTGATGCAAACAGCCTAATTTTCAAAAGTATTTCCTCTATTTTCTTTTCTTTCAGTGTAAATAAAATAAGAGTATTGAACAGTAACCATGACACAGCTCCGTCATGCTTTCATGCTAACATTTCCTCTACCAAACAACATAGTTTATTTACTTTGCCTTCAGTTTCTCAGGACCAGTGTGAAGTCAGATTATTTAGTGAAGTATAACATGAATTGTATTCACCTCAACTCCTCATATTGTCCTTATATCCCCTGTGATCCTCATGGTATATTTCTTCATATATACATTTCTATTATTTGATCTTAATCATTCCTGCCAGACACCAGAGTAAGCTATTTACAGTATTATAGAACTTCTTTAGCCATAGCTCCAATTTGTGAGGTTCTTCCTACAGAACCCTCTTGATACCAATTGTGTCTCTTAGCTACTTTTTCTTGTTGTTGTTGCCAAATACCTAGTGATTTTCCACTTATAGCTTGAGTTCATTTAAAATAATCACAGCTAAGCATGGATAACCGACTGTGAATAAAATATTCATGGAAATATAACTCAGTGGAATGGAAGTTTGTGAGTCAAAGAATATTATTGACTGAAATAAAATTATTTTTAGGCACTTTGAATAATGTCAATTCCTTGGTAAAATTAAAAATCTAAACAGTATTATATAAGTATCACTACCTCCTATAAATCACTTAGTCTACACTGACAAATGATGTCTGTATGACATCTTTGCAGATTCAGTTACCGCTGTGTTTGTGATAGTGATCATTTCCTCCCATAGTATTCTATTTTTTACACCAATATTTTAATTCTCAAAATTACTTAGATGTGAAGGCAAAGAACAGATTATCTTACATTCTTTGTGAAAATTTAAGCTATGTTTATAAGCCACATTAACAGCTATAAGTATAGGTTTAGGTCAATCTAATGTATACCTTTAGTTATTAGACTGATATATATTATACATTGCATTTCTGTGTTCAAACAGACACATACATATAACTCTAACAACATATAAACTCTAACAGCATATAAAAGCACCTGAAAGAGCTAGTGATTAAAACACAATCTGAGTGAGAATGTGGCAGTTTCTCCTGAGTGCTGATCAGCAGTGAGGCCACCCACCAAATGAAAGGTACAATCCTTAAGAAATGTATATTACACTAAATACTTTGAACAGGGTTATATTTCGGATATAAATGATGTTTTAGTTAGCGTTATTATTGCTGTGAGGAAATACTATGTCCAATGCAACTTGGGGAACAAAAATATTTATTTCATTCACAGTTCCATATATTAGCTCAATTTCTTATTTTCACTTTTCCCCTTCCTTTATTTAATTACTTTACAGCCTGATTCCAGCCCCCTCCTTACTCTTCCCCAAGTTCCACCCTTATGCCCTTTTCTCCCATTACCCCCTTCTCCTTCTCAGAGAAGGGGAGGCACCCACGGGGTAGCAAGCCACCTGGCATCACATTTTGCAGCATGACTAGAGGTCTCTTCTCCCAATGAAGCCTGACAAAGCAGTCCAGCTAGGGGGAAGGAAGTCAGACAGAGCCCATAATCCCATTCTTAGGTGACCCTTATGTTCACCAGGCTTTGCATCTGCTACCCATAGGCAGGGATTCTAGGTCTAGCCTGCATGTTCTTTTGTTGTTGGTACGGTCTCTGTGAACCACCCTCAGTCCAGGTTAGTTTACTCTGTAGGTCTTCATGTGGTGTTCTTCAATCCCCATCACTCTCTTTCCTTGTATTCTTCAAAAAGACTCCCAAGCTTTGCCTATTGTTTTTCTCTGGTCTGTTTCCATCAGCTTTTTTTTTTTTAATTTTTTATAATTTATTCTTGTTATATCTCAATGGATATCCCATCCCTTGTATCCTCCCATTCTTCCCTCCCTCTCATTTTCCCCTTATTCCCCTCCCCTATGACTGTGCCTGAGGGGGATTACCTCCCCCTGTATATGTTCATAGGGTGTCAAGTCTCTTCTTGGTAACCTGCTATCCTTCCTCTGAGTGCCACCAGGTCTCCTCCTCCAGGGGACATGGTCAAATATGAGGCACCAGAGTTCATGTGAAAGTCGTACCCCACTCTCCACTCAACTCTGGAGAATTTTCTGTCCATTGGCTAGATCTGGGTAGGGGTTTAAAGTTTACTATCTGTATTGTCCTTGGCTGGTGCCTTAGTTTGAGTGGGACCCGTGGGCCCAAATCAGCCTATCATAATGTTCTACTTGTAGGTTTCTAGGACCCTCTGGATCCTTCAGCTTTGCTATTCTCTCATGCTTCTCTCATCTAGAGTCCCAATAGGATGTCCTCCCCTCTGTCCCAGTTTCCTGGTAAGTGAAGGCTTTCATGGGACATGCCCCTTGGGCTAGTATGCAGAACATGGAAACAGCCTAAGTGTCCCTCAATAGAAGAATGGATAAAGAAACTGTGGTACATATACACTATGGAATACTACTCAGCTATTAAAAACAGGGAATTCATGAAATTTGTGGGCAAATGGATTGAGCTAGAAATGATCATAAAGAGTGAGTTCACCCAGAAGCAGAAAGACTCAAATGGTATATACTCACTTATATCTCAATCAGCTTTTAGATGAAGCCTCTTAGAAGATAGTCTTGTCTTCAAATACAGCACAGTATCATTAATAAAGACAGGGGTTGACTCTCTCTCATAGGGTACATCTCAAGTTAGGCCAGTCATTGGTTGATCATTCTCGCAATCTCTGCTCCATTTTTATCCTTATACTTCTTGTAGGCAACACAAATTTAGGAAAAGGTTTTATGGATGGGATAATGTCCCCCCTCCCTCCACTGGAAGTCCCTACCAGCCACAGCAGGCTGTAACTTCAGGCTCCCTAATCTCTGATACTAACAATCTCAGGTAGATTCTTGGGAGCAGCCATGTTGCAGATATTGCCCCCACCAATTTCTGTTCTCTTTCTGTCCTCCCCCGCCCTCACTGCACTCTCCCAACTGCACTCTCCCAACTGCACTCTCCCAACTGCACTCTCCCAACTGCACTCTCCTCACGCATGATGGCCACCTCAGTTACAATTCCCACATTCTCTCCCACCCAGTTCCCTCCCTTCGTTTACTTCAGATGATCTATATAACAGTTTGTTTTCAAAAGCAGTGAGGGCAGAAACTGAAACAGAGCAGGAACTTGCAGTCAGAAATTGACACAAAAGCCATGCAAGGAAGCTGCTTACTGACTTGTTCCACATGGCTTGCTCAGCCTGTTTTCTTATTGAACCTAAGACCACCAGCCCGGAGATGGCACCACTTACAATGGAGTGCCCCACCTCCTTACATATATCACCAATTATAAAACACCATACAGGCTTACCTACAGCTCAATCAAACAGAGACATTATCTTAAAAGAAAGCTCGCCTCTCAGATGATGTTATCATTTGTCAAGTTGGATTAAAACTAGCCATTACAAATGCTCATATAATTCTACCAAGTTATAACAGGTTTTTTTCTTTTAAATATTCTATATTGTTTATCAAATCAGTTTCTTTTTCAGTAAGTCAAAGGTGCCTGGTGAATATTACAAACACACTGGCAGGTGCTGTGAGTTGGGGGAATTAAGCCTGGAAAAGAGTTTCAGAAACACAATGCCTTCCTTTCTCACAGGTTTTATGCCAAACTGGAATGCCCAAGGTCTTTTCCTCTAAATTTTCCACAGGGGACTGTGGAACACATAATGAGACACATTAAAGAATCTCAGTTATTATCTGACAATACTGTCATGAACACTCATTATTACATGATTAGAATGAACATTGGCTACCTCAGAGAAAATTTAACTGAAATAAAAATATTATTTACCTATGACATAGTAGGCTACTGTGAGGATATGTGGGAGGGACTTTTTACTGAGACTCCTTGCTTCGGGGAACATGGACACTAAAGTGTCCATATCATAGTTATTTTACAAATATGGCTTAATAATGTTTATCATTAGGCCTATAATTATTATAGCCATATTTTCTAACCTGTTAGTAATCAATCAAGACACAGACATCTGTTATATTTTAAAATAGCCTTAGTTAACCTGAGGCAGGGTATATATTAATCCCCCAAACTGCTTCCCACAGTGAGGCAGGTATGGAACCCTTACCCCATCCCATGCCATCTGCTTCTAATGATTTCTATCAAGCTACCTCCCATTCATAATGCTAAGTCTCCATCCAAGCTGGCCATCTTCTTCTCCCACATCTAACACATGATGGTATGACTTTCTTCTTCCCTTCTCCTTTCCTCAGGTCTCTCTTCTTCCCAAGATTCTCTCTGTCTCCCCAAGCCCGGGAACCTTAGTCACATCTATCCATTTGCCCTGACCAAGTGTGATGGCCTTATTGGTCAAAGAGGTTAGACTCTTAGGCAAGGTGGGTCACAGAGACAGCAAGGAGTAATTAGAATCAAAATACATCAGATCAACCTCCAACATGGCCACCTCCTAGCCAGGCAGGACTTCCAATCTAAGGAGGAGCACATCAACCCACCCACAATACATTTCACCCAAAATTTACTCTGCTTGCAATATGTTCAGGGATAAGTATAGATCAGAGATTGAGGAAATAGTGAACCAAAGCCTAGCCCAACCTGAGACCCACCCCATACTCTGCTACACTTGCAGACTGCAGCCCAGCATAACCGTCCTCTGTGAAGCTTTACCAAGCAGCAGATAGAAACAGATGCTGAGACTCTCAGCCGAACATTAGGCAGAGCTTGGGGAGTCTTGTAGAAGAGTGGGGGCAAGGATAGAACGTCTCAGAAGGGACAAGACTCCTCAAGAAGACCAAAAATCAGCTAACGAAAGCCTATAGAGGCTTATAGAGACAGAAACACTAACCAAAGATCATGAATAGACTAGACCTAGGCCCCCAACTCGTATGTAACTGACCGGCAGCTTGGTCTTCATGTGGGACCCCTAGCAAGTGGAGCAAAGCCTGTCTGTGACATAGACTCTTTTGCCTGATTTTGTATCACTTTCCCCTAACTGGGTTAGCCCTCACTGGGAGAGGATGTGCTTAGTTCTAATATGCCTTGTGCCTGGAAGAGTTTGTAAAGGGGTAGCTTCCCTTTTCTAAGGAGAAGAGGATAGGAGAAAGGGGAAAGAGGGTGGTAGAGTAGGACCGGGAGGGAAGAGTGGCCTACGAGAAAAATGTAAAATGAATAAATTAATGAATTTACTAAAAATTTTTTGAAAAAAAACTTATGAGCCTATAATCTCTTCTAAGGAATTCTGGGTTAGTTATATAGTTCATAGAGAACGAGATGTTATAACACCTGGTGCATTAGCAGCTAGAAATGGCAGTAATCAAATCAAACCCACTGATCACACAGCAGCTCCTTGTTAAAGCATGTACCTTCTCAAATGGGAGCAGTTATCTTCGCTGTGACATTTTAAGTGATGGGAGGGAATCATAACAGCTATGGTTAATTGTTAGGAAGAACTAACACAGCTTTGAACTTTATAGGTCATGATATCTCTGTAGCTTGTGGGTATAGATGTATTTGGAAACAGATAACACTGTCTTCCTTAGCCTCTTCTTTTTCTTATTTTTTCTAATGTATAAGTTTACAAAGGTCAGATGTCAGTAGGATCTAGAATAAAAGTGGTGTGCCTGGCTTTGAAAGGTTATTTTAAAGAAAATCTCATGAAGCAGCAGTATTCTATGTCCTGCATTGAAAATGGCTAAAGTGCTGTTATCTCCAATTAGTGCTTCTATCATATCAAATGTATAATGTATTGTATGTTTTAATGTCTCTGAGGGACTGAGTCATTATTTACTAAGTAGAAGTAAAGAAACAGCTCCTGATTATTAGGATAGATTTCTGACCCCAAGTCAATATGACACCAAAAGCATTTGGAAATCAATTATACTATCACACCAATGCTTTGAATACTTATTTAATATTTCTCATTTTTTTCTTAGAAAATGATTATAATCTAACTTTTTTCTGAAAAGGAATTGAGTCTCTTTTAT
Organism: Acomys minous; assembly: GCF_964271855.1. Lineage (NCBI taxonomy): Eukaryota > Metazoa > Chordata > Mammalia > Rodentia > Muridae > Acomys > Acomys minous. Next base: position 48,343,599 of record NC_140494.1, on the reverse strand, counting down.
GTGGAATAAAACACAAGGGGCCAGAATTATTATGGATTATTGACTCATGATATTAGAGATATAACGGAATGAATGAGAAGGGGGGAAAAAAAGCTCAGAGCTTTGTCAGAATTAACGAGTGTCTGTATTACCTGGTTTTCTAAAATGGATTTGGCAAAACAATTTGAGTGAGCACCTGTCAGTATACATATGTGGGTTGTTACAGAAATTTTGTCCTGAGTGACATTGTAGTTACTGTTTAAACACTGTAAAAGATCCTTGTTGTATATACACTAAGATAAATTAATATTATATTTGCTGAAATTTACATGTACACTTGCAGACATTATATATATCATTTTAATACAACATAGAATTCTCCTAATATAGAGAAATCATACCATAGAGGCAATCATACATATGGTAGAGATTTGTTGCAATTGAAGTCTTCCTCCTTCTCTTCCTCTCCTTCTCTTTCTCCCTCCCACCTTCCATTTTCCTTCCTTTCTTTCTTAATTTCCACCTTGTGTTTTTCTGTTTTGTTTAAAGAAATTGCACTAACGTGACTAAGGAAATTCATTGGAAGGTACTTATTTTTGTCTAGAGGACTCTTTGAATCTAATGAAACATGATGTAAGATATATTTATACATATAGATGATTTAAGGGGAGAAATAGAGGAACAGAAATAGAGAAAGAATATTTAGACCAAGGAACTAGTACAAGAGCCTTTGCTTAGTCAGGAGTATGCTGTATTTAGGAAGCTATATGCTGTTTTATTCTTTTTGACCCACGTGTTGATTGTGAAAATATTAAAAGTGCATGTATAAAGGATAATTATAAATTTAAGTATATATATTTTTTATTTTTTTCTTTATTAATTTATTCTTGTTACATCTCAATGGTTATCCCATCCCTTGTATCCTCCCATTCTTCCCTCCCTCCCATTTTCCCCTTATTCCCCTCCCCTATGACTGTTCCTGAGGGGGACCTCCTCCCCCTGTATATGCTCATAGGGTATCAAGTCTCTTCTTGGTAACCTGCTGTCCTTCCTCTGAGTGCCACCAGGTCTCCCTCTCCAGGGGACATGGTCAAATATGAGGCACCAGAGTATGTGAGAAAGTAATATCCCACTCTCCACTCTACTGTGGAGAGTGTTCTGTCCATTTTTCAAGTTTTCTTGTTAAAATTCCAGTAAAAGAATTGTACTGGGTTCCTTGCTTCAGTTGAATAGTGTTCAGGTTTTGGCAAACTTTTGACTTTCACTTATAAAGTCTATTTAGTTTTAAAATTACAAAAATGTGAACCGTATGTATATCTTAGTATTTTATTTCATTTTAAAATGTTTTCTTCAGGAACCTTTCAGATGTTAAGACAATTCCAACACATAGCTCCACGCTTGATTGTTGCATCTACTGAAGATTTCGTTCTATTTCTGTTTTAAGCCCTTGAATCAGCATACACACACCATTGAGATACACATTGTATTCATCTGATCAACACGGAGTATTTAATCAGATTTAGACACAAATCCAGATCATTTCATGAGAACACAGGCCATACACAAGCAAAGTGAAGTTTAAAAAAGTTTAGCAAATGGATCGGGAGGGGATGGAGGAGGGGCCTACAATCAGGATGTGAAGAATTTAACTGCACAATAAGCAGGTAACTTATATTGTTAATCCCACTATATGGGACTAGCTCTGAGACTGGCTGAGACATGACTGTCTAGACATAGACAGTGCTTCTTGTTGGCTACACAACCCCTATGAGTTCCTATTAGACACCATTCTTCATATGGCATGAATGAGGATTTACAGATGTCTTTTTTTTTCCTACTCACACAAAGAGCAGAAAACCAGCCTTAATTGTTCTGTGCTTCATGCACTTTTACACTTAGAATTTTAGAACTGTATAATGCTTTCGAAAATTATATGCTTTCAGAATGAAGGAACCGGATACTGACATTGGATCAGATCTGACAGGATGCATTACCCTCAGCATGCTGGACACTGACATCCTGGATCCTTCATGTTCCAGCACCAAGTGCTTCAATTGCTGTTCCTCACCAGAGCAAGACAGCTCCCACGACACTTTCAAAGAAAGCTTCCAATCCCAATTGGTCCAGCATTTCAGACTGTCACACACAGGATTTTAATTAAGCCCGGCATTTCTCAACATTTAGAAACTGGACCACAAATGCTATTCTCAACTTGTTTAGCCATTTTCCCAATTTTATTTGGGCCCTACAAAGGTATTATTCATCCCAACTCCGCTGGAAAAAACCTTAGGAGAATGACACCCCATTTTCTTTAAGGGGGTTGTGTAGGTTTTCGGTGTTTTTCTTGGGCTATAGAGGGTTATTATCAATGCGATTTGGTTACAAGTAATTATTAGTCTTATTTAACGAGGAAACAAGGTTAAACTCAGCGATGTCTCTCTTTTCCTTTATCTTACATTCTTAGATTTGGAGACAGGATTGAAAAGAGAGAAGGGGGAATATAGAAATACATAGGGAAGAAGGAATAAAAAGTAGATTAGTGAATCTACTCCTCAAATGAATGCCTCAAACATCACTCACAAGATTATTTTAATTCACTGGTATAGAATTTTGTATATGGATGCAAAAATATTTTTCATTCTAGATACAGTGGTATAGAATTCAAAAGTAAGATAATTCTTCATAAACTATATATATATTTCTACTCTAATAGTGTACCCATAGAACTCAATTATAAGACAAGGTTTACTTTCAATACTTTGAAAGTGCAATTGCAGGCTGTTTAGGGTAAATAAATTATACAAGTTAATTATTAGTTGATCAAATAATGGTCATGTCAGTTCCTAGTCTACTTTTGTCACAAGAATATATATCTTAGGTGTGACAGATAGAGATGATTCAATAGAAAATAAGGCAGAGTATTTAGATAAGGTCTTCAAAAACCTTAGAGTTGTGCAGAATATGGCATTTAAAATGTTTTTATTATTTTAAATATTCATTGACAATGAGACAAGTTAACTCCTGGAAACACCTAGCCCACCTAAAAGAGGATGATGAGCAGCAAATAATATCCTTATGGAGATGGCTTCAAATGTGGCAAACAAGCCACTGAGCAAAATGTCCCCATTTTTACCACTGACAGAATTCTGCCTAAGAAAGGGGAAGCTTGGATGCAGGCAGAGTTGACAGCCAAACTCTGCCAAGACAGGGTAAACAAATCCTCAATAGTTCCTGCCTCACAAATATGTCTAGCAGATATATTTGGCCAGAAGGTTAAAGAACATGCTCCAATGTCATAGAGAGTTTGTTTGACTATTCAGGTAGCAAACTGTCTCTTTCATCTTCTTATTTGGAAAGCTACTAACCTAAACTCCTCGCATTCTCAGGTAATCAAGTTTATTCCTTTTCAAGTCTCTGATGGAGTTGAAAACCAGGTAGCTTAATTTTAAGATGGAGATTAGTTGTTTAGGGGTTGAGATGTTTTTAAGTCTAGATAGATGTTTTATGTTGATTATGACAAGTTATGAGGAGATTATTGTACATTCAGAATTTTAGACATACCAAAATTGAAAAGACGTTTTCTTCAAGGCTGCCAAATACAAATAGCCAAAACACTAAGAATGTAACATTTATATTATTCCTGATTGTGTCATGGTTCTTGTTGCTATAGGTAGTTTATTGTATATATGTGTAATAATATAAATGTATATGTAAAAATATATATGAAAAAGTTTAGCAAATAAATGGATACAATATCTAATTCAGCATTTCTAAAGGTTTAAAATATTATCAATGTACAACAAGAAAATGACATCCTGGATACCAAAAGTGATTGTTTGCAGGGTCTGTAATTATAGGGGATCAGACCACTCCACTTTTTTTTTCTGATTCCCTGGAAGAAGTAGCCAGAGGCAGAGCTCCCTTGGAGATACGAAGTGCTCTACATTCTTCCTATGAAATTTCCTCCTGGAAATCATAGATTTTTGCTTTTCAAACCACACGTTTTTGTATGATGTATAATATTAGATAATATGAGGTCGATCACACATTTACTAAGCAATGGTTTTGTCTTAAGTTAAAATCTGAGAGGGACCCTGGGGCAACTTTATTCCACTGCTCCCTGAAAGGCTCCAGCCCCAGGCAAAGGCTTCGTGATATCCAGCTTCTGCTGGTCTGTGTGTTATGTAGCATTTCTTTGCTCTGCTGTAGTGATGGTGTGTGCCACATTTGCTCCCACAGAGAGGATGAGTCACACCATCACCTTCTGCTACACACTGCCATGCTTCTCTCACCCTATGTGGTCTATATTGAGTCTAGCTTCAAGAGTGTCCTCCTTAAAAAAAAAAGTGTCCTCCTTCATGCCTTCGTTCACTTTCCTTCAGTGCAGAATATCTCTTACAAGTGCTTGGCATTGATGGAGCTTCAGGCTTTTAATCAGCTCACAGAGTATGAGAACAAAGGACGGAACACTGAATTGTAAAAATAAATGCACATTAAACTCATTTACACTAAAGTGTTACTCTATTCACATATACACCTGAGTAAATACAAGAAGATGCAAGAGACACACAGTAGTTATTGCTTTCATTTTACCTCACAAAGCACAGCAAGAACCAGTTAAATTTAGGAAGGAGGACCAAACCAAATTCACCATACAACACAAAACATTCTTCATCATCAGTTGTTTCCCCACGCTAGATGAATTTAGCGTCTCTTTCCACATCTTTCTCATTGGTCAACATCTTAACCATTCATCCTCTGAACTTGAGTATCACAAAAGCACCCAACTGTATCTTTGAAGAGTCCCCTGAAGAAATCATGCCAAAATTTAAAATTTCATGGTTTTTGATACTTCACAATGATTTGTGGGGTTCTGTAACACTTCTTATATTAGAATGTTATCCTTGTGCTTATGTCTTCCCATTCCCACCCTCCTTCTTCTTCCACCATATCCTCACCTTGACCTCTGATAGAAGGGCGCCTCCTCCCCCCCCCACACACACATGACCACAGCATATCAGATCTCATCTGGATAGCCTGCTTCCCCTCCATTTGTGTGCCTGCCAGGCCTCTCCACCAGGGGAAGTGATCAAATTTGGGGTACCAGAGTTGATGTCAGAGGAAGTTCCCACTCTCCCCACAACCTTGGAGAATGAGCTGTTTATTGACTATATCTGAACAAGGGATTTAGGTTTACTGCAGGCATTATTCTTGATTGGTGCAGATTTGAACAGTTTGTGCAGCCTTTCCCCTCCCCTCATTCCTGGGTCCAGAACCTCCAGCATTGAGGGTCTCCTTGGTCTCCTAACCCCTCTTGGTCCTTCCATCTGCTCATTCTTCCATACCATTTTCATTGCTCCACCTGCCGTCCAGCAGGGAGTCCCAGCATCTGTCCAGATTCCCTGCTGGGTGGAGTCTTTCAGAAGCCATCTATGTTGGGATAATATCCACTTATAAGTGAGTATATACTATGCATGTTTTCCTGGGTCTGGGTTACCTCACTCAGGATGATAATTTCTAGTTCCATCCATTTGCCTGCAAATTTCAAGATTTCCTTGTTTTAGAAACCAGATTTTTGAGCGGGACCCCTGTGCCCAAATCTGCCTATCATAATGTTCTACTTGTAGGCTTCTAGGACCCTCTGGATCCTTCTACTTTGCCATTCTCCCATGATTCTCTCATCTAGAGTCCCACTAGAATGTCCTCCCCTCTGTCTCAGTTTCCTGGTAAGTGAAGGCTTTCGTGCGACATGCCCCTTGGGCTAACATGCAGATATAAGTGAGTATATACCATTTGAGTCTTTCTGCTTCTGGGTTAACTCACTCATTATGATCATTTCTAGCTCAATCCATTTATCCACAAATTTTGGGAATTCCTTGTAAGGCACCAGCCAAGGACAATACAGGCAGTAAACCTTAAACCCCTACCCAGATCTAGACAATGGACAGAACATTCTCCACAGTAGAGTGGAGAGTGGGGTATGACTTTCTCACATACTCTGGTGCCTCACCTTTGACCATGTCCCCTGGAAGGGGAGACCTGGTGGCACTCAGAGGAAGGACAGCAGGGTACCAAGAAGAGACTTGATACCCTATGAACATATACAGGAGGAGGTAATCCCCCTCAGGAACAGTCATAGGGGAGGGGAATAAGGGGAAAATGGGAGGGAGGGAAGAATGGGAGGATACAAGGGATGGGATAACCATTGAGATGTAACAAGAATAAATTAATAAAGGAGAAAAAAAAAGAAACCAGATTTTTGAGACAGCGTCTTTCTTTTTCACTGAGTCTTGTCTTGAACTGGCTATCCTAATGATTCAACATCCCAATTGTTAGGTAAAAAGTACACCTAAGTACACACTTAGGATACATGTTTTTAGAATTTAATATTAAAAGGTTACCATTAATTTCTTTGTATTTTATTTTTAACTTTTGTTTCTATGAGATTTTTGAATTAGACATTATTTCACAGAAATATGCACACTGTAGATTCAAGCATCACAAATTCAATTGAATATATGATCTATGAAGTATGCTGTTTTTATTGAATTATGATAATCTAATTTGGCTTAGCTCACTTGGCATATTTCCTTTCCTCATCCATTACTGGGAACTTGGCTTTTCTATATTTTTTATCACTGTGAGCAGTTATGTAATGGAGAAAGGACTACAGAAAATTCCTTTCTTTCTTTTATTTGAAAACAGATTTTTTTATAGTGATGTTTTTTATTCTGGTTATGTTCCTTCCATCTCAACTTTTTCCATATCCTTTCCCTTTTTGTCTCACCCTAGAAAACAAGCAGGTTTCTAAGAAATAATATCAAAAGGAAGTAAATTTTTAAAAACTTCAAAAATAGAACCAAAAAAGTAGCAAAAGAAAAGACATAGGAATAGATGAAGAGACAAAAAACATTATTTGACAATTTTATTTAGATTGCATTAATATATGTATGCATTTTAAGAAGCCTCATCTGTATTAAGTTGCCAAAAATCTGTCAAATTACTCCAAGTTTTAGCAGTGCCTCCTAGTAGTCCCTCTCAGATTTCTCTCTTCTCTCCTTCCACTGGATCATCCAATTCTAGTACGTTCACCACTTCTACCCTATTTTTCCTCCTAATGAGGTGCCTTCCCCAGTACCTTACTCTCTACTAGACCTCTGTCATTCTATCTACTTTAGTTTGCTTATCAATAAATCAAGTATTAACATCCACGTCATAAGTGAAGACATACCGTATTTCTCTTTCTGAGTCTGAATTAAGTCACTTATGATTTTTACAGCTCTATAAATTTACCTGAAAAATATTTTATTTTATTTTATTTATTTATTCTTCTTTCATATAGTAATACACCCTAACCACAGCCTCCCCTATGAAAAACCCAAGCTAAAAAAAGAACCCACAGCACTTATAGAGAGGGTCCAGTTCACACCATGAAGCCTTCATGGTTGCCACTTCAGTCTCTGTAAGCTCTTATAAAGCCTGTTTAATTGATTCTGTGACTGATGTTTTCCTGGTATCCTCTATTGTTCTGGAGCATACAATCCTTTTCTCCTTCTTATATGGAGTTCCTAATAAGGCAAAATTAATGTTTGGCTGTGGGTCTCCGTATCTGCTCTGATCAGGTGCTGGTAGAAGCCTAACTAATGTTAATTGGGCTAGGTATGTTAAGGATTCATTTCATTGACACTTTTTGTTATTTTAGTTTGGTTCTACCCTAGGTCTCTGAGCTGTCTAGCTCCAAGATCCTAGCCATCTAGGCAGTGTTGGGTCATAGAGTCCCTCTAATGGCATGAGCCTCAGGTTAGAACTGAGAAGTTAGGCACTCCAACAAGCCCTGAGCTATAATTCCCTCAGTGAACCTTGCAGACAGAGTAGGTTGTGGGTCATTGTTTTTGTGGCTGGATGGGTGTCTCGGCCCCACAACTAGTAACCTATGAAAAGACAAAGCCTAATAAAATAGGAATACAGGGGGATAATCCCAACTCAAAGGCTCAGAAGACATTTTTAACAAAATCAAAAAAGAAAAAATTTCTAACCTAAAGAAAGATATGCTTATAAAAATATAAGAAGCAACAGAACAACAAATAGATTGGACTACAAAATGAAATCCCCTTGTCATATTATAATCAAAACACCAACGTATAGAACAAAGAGCACTCAAAGCTGCCAGAGACAAGGACCAAGTAACATCTAAAATTAAACGTATTGCAATTACACCTGCCTTCTAAAAGGGGCTTAAACAAGGAACCTGGAAAGACTCTTAGAGACCACAGATGCAGCCCGGACTACCATTCCCATCAAAACTTTCAATCACCACAGATGAAGAAAACAAGATATTCCACTTTAAAGTCAAAATTAAACAATAGCTATCTGCAAATCCAGCCCTACAGAAGATAGGAGAAAGAAAATTCCAGCCCAAGGTTGTTAACTACAAACATAAAAACAGGGGAAATGAACAATCCCATAAGAGTGAATTCAAAAGAAGGAAATTGTGCGCATGTGCAACCACACACACACACACACACACACACACACACACACACACACACACACACACACACATACACACACACACTACCACGACCACCACCACCACCACCGACAGTAACAACAGCAGCAGTAGCACCAAGAAAATAACAGGAATTAACATTAATTGGTCATTGATCTCTCTCAATACCAATGGATTCAATTTTTCAGTAAAAGGACACATACTAATAAAATAAATGTGAAAACAGGATGCACCATTCTGCTACATACAATAAAACACCTCAACCTCAAACATTACCTCAAAGTAAAGATTTAGAAAATTATTTTTCAATCAAATGCAACTAAGAAGTAAGCTGCTATAGCCATTGTAATAGCTGACAAAATTGACTGGAAACAAAAAATTAATCAAAAGAGACAGGAAAGGACACTTAATACTCATCAAAAGAAAAGTCCAATTGTTAACATCTATGCCTCAAATGCAAGGGCACCCATGCTTGTAAAAGAAGCATTACTAAAATGTAAACCACATACTTACATATTAATAGTGGGAGACTGAAGCTAATAGACATTACAAATCAAATGGACTTAACAGATATCTACTGAACACATTTCATACACACACACACACACACACACACAATCTTTTTAAATGGAGTAAATGCTCCTTTGTGTAAATGTAGGACACCTGCCACTCTAAGAGAAAGCATTGATTGATTATGTTTTTAATGTTTGAACATTTCAAGTCCATTGGGCTATTAGGAAAAAATGTAGTGTCCATAATTTTAGTGTTTTTTAATCATATCACTAATATGGAAAGGATATTGAATGAAGACTTTTTATTAGGAGAGTTACATCTCCTAAGATACAGAACAAAGTGATAACATCTCTTTATTAGTATTATTTATTGCTTGTTGTAGATGATTAGTAAGATCCACCATTATTTTTGTATGATTTGTCTGTGAAAGTTGGCCACAAGAATGTCTTTAGATCACATACCTTCTTATTTATTTTTTAGCCTTTGTGGCAGGTTCCATTGGTTTTGCTTTGTTTATTGACATTTTGAGGACTGGCATGAAATTGAGCTGCAGTTTGATGTTTTCTTTTTAAGTGACTCACTAGCTCAACAGATTTGCTCTTTAAGGTTTAAAATGTGTATCATCCAAGGAGGATCATGTCCTCCTTTGTATCTAAAGTTATGGCAAAGCAAGAATGATTTAAGTAGAAAGTAAATTTTTTTGCTATGGTTGGACTGCCAAGCAGCCTCTGGCCAGGTATGGTATAGGCCAGTTTGCTATGGATGCAGCAGGTGGCAGGGCCATTCAATTATCTGTGGAAGATAAAGGGTGAGGCAAAAAGAATGTGCAGGAATTGCATTTCCATGGTGTGTGCAGACATAAATGGTCACAAACTTGTTTCAATTAATTCTTTTTTAAAATTATAACTCATATTTTAGGTTAATATTTTGTCAATGTTCCCCTTGCTATGGTCTTTATTATTCTTTTTTATGATTTTTATTAAATATCTTTATATACATTTATATTATTACACACAAAAACAATAAACTACCTACAACATAAAGAACCATGACACAGTCAAGAATTATATAAATGTAACATTCATAGTGTTTTGGCTATTTGTATTTGGCAGTCTTGAAGAAAATATCTTTCCTATCTTTGTGTGTCTAAAATTCTGAATGTAAATCAATCTCCATCACATCTTGTCATTATGAACTTAAAACATCTATCTAGACCTAAAAACACCTTAACCCCTAAACTACTAAACTACTAAACTTAATTAGTTCTAACGTTTTAAGTAAAGTTCTTAGTTGCTATGCATGTCTATGTGTTTTTTTTTTATTTTTTCTCCTTTATTAATTTATTCTTGTTACATCTCAATGGTTATCCCATCCCTTGTATCCTCCCATTCTTCCCTCCCTCCCATTTTCCCCTTATTCCCCTTCCCCTTTGACTGTTCCTGAATAATATTCAGCTATGTCTATGTGTTTTAAGAGGCAAAGACTTCCTGCAATGGAAGCAGATAGAAAAATCAAAGAGAAAAATCTGCACTCTAGTGAACTGTAGAGGAAGCTATATTTCTTCCTTGTGAAAGAAGTCAATGTAAAATGAATTTGGACTTGATAAAATAACTCTCTCTCTCTCTCTCTCTCTCTCTCTCTCTCTCTCTCTCTCTCTCTCTCTCTCTTTCTCCCTCTCTCTCTGTCTCTGTCTCTCTCTGTGTGCCTCTCTGTCTCTGTCTCTGTCTCTGTCTCTGTCTCTCTGTCTCTGTCTCTCTCTCTCTCTGTCTCTCTCTCTCTCTCTGTCTCTCTCTGTCTCTCTGTCTCTCTGTCTCTCTGTCTCTCTCTGTCTCTCTCTCTCTCTCTCTCTCTCTCTCTCTCTCTCTCTCTCTCTCTTGTGTCTGTGTGTGTGTGTGTGTGTGTGTGTAGGAGTTAGTTCTTGGTGGGAGCTTTCCATGTCTAGGAAGCCTGCTTCTGTGATCCAAAACTTGATTCAGATGACATGAGACAGGATGATATCCAGGACCTCAGGACTTCTTCAGGCAGATGAGGTGGGAGCTTTTAGGGGAAATTTCAAATTTCCTACTTGGGCCTTTCTAACACAGTCATATGAGTTCAGGAGATCTTTCCCTCATGCTGAATGCTCATAATTGCTTTATAAGTACATTAAATGTTCCTTATATGTCCTCATATGTTTCTCACATACTACTTACAGGGAGGAAAAAATGTAATACTTCAATGAGGTACATTTAAAGAAGCTCCAAATGCGTTAGCCAGACATATTTAAGGTAGCTTTACAGAAATAAAAATGCATTTTGTTCCATTAAAGAAAGGAAGCTTAACACTATCTCTCAGATTAATTTGACCAGGCATGACTCTAAGTGTGATTCAGCCTCTCTTTCCTTTTGCATTCTGTCTGCTATAGTTTGCAATTTTTGGACTACCCGTGATCTTCTTGGTGTCTGTGTGTCTCTCTTTGTGTGTGTCTACCTTAGTATTGTTGAATATCTGACTGTCATTAACAAAGAGATCTACAATTTATTTACTAAACAGCACAGAGTGTATCACATAGAGAGGAAATATAAAAAACTTTGAATAAATTATTAACTGACATTTATGTTGGATTATTTATTCCAAATTATCTTAACATCCCCATCCACAGCCAAAACACTCTATGAACATACAGTCATCAAATCATATTCATAGGATACAGTCAACATCAATTGCAGATGTTTGTTGTATAAGGTCAGTTTTTAATCTATTTTCTGTTTTTAACAAATTATTACGATAATATATGTAACAGAGTCATGGAAGAATGTGTAATTTAAGATGAAAGCTATGCATTAGCTCATGTTGTAAAAGCTGATTGCACGAGAAATCCAAAGTAAGTAAGGTTGGTTGTTTCATTGTTCTCTTAGAGTCGGCATGGATAAACAGATGGAATTTTGAGCATTATATCATGACACATAGCTTCTAGCTGTATTGTTAACTTGACTGTGAGATTCAGCAAAAGTTCTAGTATTTTTTAATGTAAGAGATCACCTTATTAAATCGTATCACCGCACTAGATACCTTAAACCTATACATTTGTTTGTCATTAAATTCAACAGTGGTGAAAATTACTAAAAAGAACTTTTATTTGACATAGTAATGTAAGAGGTACTGTGAACTTAAGGTTGGCATTTCTTGATATATACAAAACCATAAAAATGTTATGAAAAAATCTATCTAGAAGTAATTGTTATAATAATGAAAATTAAATTTTCTAAAATTAGCTTTACCATTTTATTTATTATTTTTTTCCAGACAAGGTCTTACTATCTGGCCAGGGTAGTTTTGAATTCACTATGTATTTCACATTGACCTTAAGCTTATAACCCTCAAGGCTCACAGGCAATACTCCTAAATGCCCAGCTGCTTTTTGAATTAATTAAATGATTCTTCTTGTTGTCTTAAAATGCTAACTTGCCTTACAATAGTTCAGGATACTTCTGTTAAAGTGTTTGAAAACAATTTTCAGTCAAATCAATCAGCCTTTGGCATTTTTGTGCTGCTTGCATGTTTCACAATCCTTTTTCTCACCTTGATGAGTTGTGTTTAGCTTTAGCTCTGAGTTGTATCCTAGAGGAGAATGGGGCTAAAGATTGAAAACTCTATCAAGGCATGAATTTAAGTAGCCATGCTTTATAATTCTTCCAGTTTACTCTGAGTGAGAGGTAAGAACTTCAGATGTGTGGACATAGCAATGCTACTGAACTAAATATCAACTAACTACCTCTAAACTCATACAGCTTAACATTATGATTAACTCTGGAGCTTCTGGTGACTTATAAACTCTACCTAATAATGAAATTAGAATAAATAAAATGGCTATGATGTTAAAATTGTTACACTTATTTAAAATGATTAAAGCTAGTTTATAATCAAACTCTGGAATGACATGGAGATTATCAGGCCCAATACCATTTGTTTGGGTAATTGAGTATATGACAGTAGACTGCTGTCTGGAGACAGAAAATAAGAAGATAAAGTTCATATTCTTTATCAAGGCAATTTTTAAAGAATATCATGCTTCAAATTCAGACATTAAAGTACTGCTCAAGAATAATTTACAAGTGATCCTAATCTAAACCATATTGTCAAGTGACTTTTGACCTTCATAGCTACTCTACAGTTGATAGCAAATTAGATTACATGGCTAGAAATATTTACAGTAGCATCAGATATTAACAACACAGAATGTACCTGTTTACTCAGACTTGTTTTAATATTCTTCTGTCTGTGGAAGGATTACTATGAATCCTTTCTAATACACCTATTGAATATTGGTAATCCCAAGTAGAAATGTTAGTTTTTTAAAAAAGTCATCAGAGTAGTAAGGATTTTGGATGGGAAATTCTAAATAATCTTCAGGGAGATTATAAAAGGTTTCTCATAAATATTTTTCCTAACACAATAATGTGGTAGGTCCTGACTTGCACTCACCCATTAAAGAAGTTACAGAAACTGATCCTGTAAATTTTATTTGTTTTAATGCACTAGGACAAAACAAAAACTATGATATACAACAAATATGGAAAGGAAGTGACATTGATGTGAAATCAATCTAAGGCTGAGCACACACAATCTAAGGCTCAGCACTTGGTATCAGAGGCAGGAGGGTCAGTCTGAACTTTAGCTGAGTGGCTAAATGAGTCACTAAATAAAATATAAACATACAAACATATGCTAAAACATTGTTGTTAACATCATTGTTAAACATATGATAAAATTAAATTATTAAATTTACTTTAGTATCGAGAGACTTTTTTTTTAAATACATTTTTATTAATTTATACATATTACATCTCAGTTGTTAGCCCATCCCATGTATCCTCCCATTCCTCCCTTCCTCCCACTTCCCCCCTACTCCCCTCCCCTCCCCTAAGTCTGTGTCTGAGGGGGACCTCCTCCCCCTGAATATGCTCATACGGTATCAAGTCTCTCCTTGGTGACCTATTATCTTTCCTCTGAGTGCCACCAGGCATCTCCGTCCAAGGGACATGTTCAAATATGGGGCACCAGAGTTTGTGTGAAAGTTAGATCTCCTTCTCCACTCAACAGTGGAGAATGTCCATCGGCTAGTCCGGGTAGGGGTTCAAGGTTTTTACTGCCTATTTTTTCTTTGGCTGTTGCCACAGTTTGCGGAGGGCCCCAGGGCCCAGACTCTCCTGTAGTTTTCCAGGACCCACTGGGTCCTTCCATTTCCTCTTTCTCCCAGGCTTCTCACACCTAAAGTTTCAATAGGATGTCCTCCCCTCTTACCCACTATTCTGGTAGGTACAGTTTTTCATGGGGACATACACCTTGGACTAGTGTCTCGATATAAGTGAGTATATACCATTTAGCTCTTTTTGCTTCTGTGTGAACTCACTCATTATGACAATTTCTAGTTCAATCCATTTGTCCACAAATTTTGGAAATTCCTTGTTTTTAATAGCTGAGTAGTATTCCATAGTGTAAATGTACCACAGTTTCTTTATCCATTCTTCTATAGAGGGACACGTAGGTTGTTTCCAAGTTCTGGCTATTATGAATAAGGCAGCTATGAACATGGTTGAGCATATGTCCCTGTTGTGTAGTAGTACATCCTCTGGGTATATTCCAAAGAGTGGAATAGCTGGGTCTTGAGGAAGCCCTATTCCCATTTTTCTGAGAAAGCACCAGATAGCTTTCCAAAGTGGTTGTACTAGTTTGCATTCCCACCAGCAATGCAGGAGTGTTCCTCTTTCTCCACACCCTCGCCAGCATGAGGTGTCAGTTGAGTTATTGATCTTAGCCATTCTGATGGGTGTAAGATGGAATCTCAGTGTCGTTTTGATTTGCATTTCTCTGATGACTAAGGAGGTCGAGCATTTCTTTAAGTGTTTCTCAGCCATTTGATATTCCTCTGTTGAGAATTCTCTGTTTAGCTCTGCGCCCCATTTCTCTATTGGGTTATTTGGTTTGGTGGTGTTTAATTTCTTAAGTTCTTTATATATTTTGGATATTAGACCTTTGTCAGATGAAGAGTCGGTGAAGATCTTTTCCCAGTCTGTAGGCTGTCGCTTTGTTCTCTTGACAGTGTCACCTGCCTTACAGAAGCTTCTCAGCCTCATGAGGTCCCATTTATTAATTGTTGATGTTAAGGCCTGGGCTGTTGGTGTTCTGTTCAGGAAGTTGTCTCCTGTGCCTATGAGTTCCAGACTCTTCCCCACTTTTTCCTCTAATTGGGTTAATGTCTGTGGTTTTAGGTTGAGGTCTTTAATCCACTTGGACTTGAGTTTTGTGCATGGTGACAAATATGGGTCTAATTTCATTTTTCTACATGTAGACATCCAGTTAGACCAGCACCATTTGTTGAAGATGCTGTCGTTTTTCCATTGAATGGATTTGGCTTCTTTGTCGAAAATCAGGTGAGCAAACGTGTGTGGATTCATCTCTGGGTCTTCAGTTCAATTCCATTGATCCACTAGCCTATTGCTGTGCCAGTACCATGCTGTTTTAATTACTGTTGCTCTATAGTACAACTTGAGATCAGGTATGGAGATTCCTCCAGCGGATCTTTTATTGTATAGGATTGATTTTGCTATTCTGGGCTTTTTGTTTCTCTATATGAAGTTGAGAATTGTTCTTTCAATATCTTCAAAATATTTAGTAGGTATTCTGATAGGGATTGCATTGAATCTGTAAATTGCTTTTGGTAAGATGGCCATTTTTACTATGTTGATTCTTCCAATCCACGAACAAGGTAGATCCCGCCATCTTCTGATGTCATTTTCAATCTCTTTCTTCAGAGGTTTAAAGTTTTTTTCAAATAAATCCTTCACTTGCTTGGTTAGGGTTATTCCTAGATATTTTATATTGCTTGTGGCTATCGTGAAGGGAGTAATTTTTCTAATTTCTTCCTCTGCCTGTTTGTCATTTGTATATAGGAAAGCTACTGACTTTTTTGAGTTTATTTTGTATCCTGCCAATTTGCTGAAGGTGTTTATCAGCTGTAGGAGTTCTCTGGTGGAATTTTGGGGGTCACTTATATACACTATCATATCATCTGCAAATAGGGATAATTTTACTTCTTCTTTTCCCATTTGGATCCCCTTGATCTCCTTTTGATGTCTTATTGCTCTGGCTAGAACTTCAAGAACTATATTAAAGAGATATGGGGAAAGTGGGCAGCCTTGTCTGGTCCCTGATTTTAGAGGGATTTCCTTGAGTACCTCTCCATTTAATTTAATGTTGGCTATTGGTTTGCTGTATATAGCCTTTATTGTGTTTAGAAAAGTGCCTTGTATTCCCGATCTCTCCAGAACTTTAAACATGAATGGGTGTTGGATTTTGTCAAATGCTTTTTCTGCATCTAAAGAGATGATCATATGGTTTTTCTCTTTCAGTTTGTTTATATGGTGGATTACATTGATGGATTTCTGTATGTTAAACCATCCCTGCATTCCTGGAATGAAGCCTACCTGGTCATGGTGAATGATGTCTTTGATATGCTGTTGTATTCGCTTTGCGAGTATTTTGTTGAGTATTTTTGCATCAATGTTCATAAGAGAAATTGGTCTGAAATTCTCTTTTTTTGTTGGGTCTTTGTGGGGTTTAGGTATCAATGTGACTGTGGCCTCATAGAAGGAGTTTGGTAATATTCCGTCCATTTCTATCTTTCGGAATAGCTTGAATAGTATCGGTATTAGCTCCTCTTTGAAGGACTGGTAGAATTCTGCGCTGAAACCATCTGGCCCTGGGCTTTTTTTGGTTGGAAGACTATCAATGGTTGCTTCTATTTCTATAGGTGAAATAGGGCTATTTAATTTTTTTATCTGGTCTTGGTTCAATTTTGGTAAATGGAATCGGTCGAGAAATTTGTCCATTTCCCTTAAATTTTCAAATTTTGTGGCATAAATGTCTTTGAAATAGGTCCTTATGATTCTTTGTATTTCTTCAGTGTCTGTTGTTATGTCTCCCTTTTCATTTCTGATTTTGTTAATTTGGATAGCGTTTCTTTGTCTTTTAGTTAGATTGGCTAACGGTTTGTCTATCTTGTTAATTTTCTCAAAGAACCAGCTCTTGGTTTTGTTGATTCTTTGGATTGTTCTCTTTGTTTCTAATTTATTGTTTTCAGCCCTGAGTTTGATTATTTCCAGGCGTCTACTCCTCTTGGGTGTTTCTGCTTCTTTTTTTTCTAGGGCTTCCAGATGTGTTGTTAGGTTGTTTATGTGGGATGATTCCATTTTCTTTTTAAAGGCACTTAGTGCTATGAATTTTCCTCTTAGCACTGCTTTCAATGTGTCCCACAAATTTGGGTATGTTGTTCCATCATTTTCATTGAATTTCAGGAAGTCTTTTATTTCTTCCCTTATTTCTTCCGTGACCCATGTATCATTAAGTAGAAAGTTGTTTCATGTACACATGTTAGTATGCTTTTTGTTATTTCTTTTGTTGTTGAATTCCAGCCTTAGACCATGGTGATCTAATAAGATACAAGGTATTATTTCAATCTTCTTGTATCTGTTGAGGTTTGCCTCGTGACCAACTATGTGATCAATTTTAGAGAACGTTCCATGGGGTGCTGAGAAAAAGGTATACTCCTTTGCGTTTGGGTGGAAAGTTCTGTAGATATCTGTTAGATCCATTTGATTCATGACATTGGTTAATGAGGTTATTTCCCAGCTTAGTTTTGAAATCAAAGTCCTATCCTTGAGTGAAAGTGGGGTGTTGAAGTCTCCCACTATTAATGTGTGGGTATCGATGAATGGGGCAAGCTTTGTTAATAACTCTTTTACAAATGTCGGAGCCCTTGTATTCGGAGCATAGATGTTCAAAATCGTGATGTCTTCCTGGTTGACTTTACCTTTGACAAGTATGAAGTGACCATCCTTGTCTCTTTTGACTAATTTTGGTTGAAAGTCTATTTTATTAGATATTAGAATAGCTACCCCAGCTTGTTTCTTGTGACCATTTGCTTGGAATATTTTTCCCCAACCTTTTACTCTGAGGCAATGTCTGTCCTTGTGGTTGAGATGTGTTTCTTGAATGCAGAAGAATGTTGGGTCGTGTTTATGCATCCACTCTGTTAGTCTGTGTCTTTTTATTGGAGAGTTGAGACCATTAATGTTGAGAGATATTAATGACCAGTGATTGGTAAGTCCCTTCATTTTTGGTATTTGTAACAATCGAGTTTTTGTGAAGTTGTGATTTTGCAATGGTGTAGTTATTTATTTCTTATGTATTTTTGGTTGTAGTTTGACCAGTTGGGGTGGAGTTTTCCTTCTAGTAACTTCTGTAAAGCCGGATTTGTTGCTAGGTACTGTGTGAATTTGTTTTTGTCATGGAATATCTTGTCTTCACCTCCAATGGTTATTGATAATTTTGCTGGATATAGTAGTCTTGCCTGGTATCTGTGTTCTCTTAGCGTTTGCAGAATCTCTGTCCAGGCCCTTCTGGCTTTCATGGTCTCTGCTGAGAAGTCAGGAGTGATTCTGATAGGTTTGCCTTCATATGTTACTCGTCCTTTTTCTCTTGCCGCTTTTAATATTTTTTCCTTGTTCTGTATATTTTGTGTTGTTATTATTATGTGGCGGGAAGATTTTCTTTTTGGGTCTATTCTATTTGGTGTTCTGTAGGCCTCTTGTATGTTCGTATGCATCTCCTTCTTCAAATTGGGGAAATTTTCTTCTATTATTCGGTTAAAGATATTTTCTGGGCTGTGGAGTCGGTTGCCTTCTCTTTCCTCTATCCCTATTATTCTCAAGTTTCGTCTTTTCATGTTGTCTTTTATTTCATGAACGCTTTGTGTCAGGAACTTTTCAGATTTAGCATTATCCTGGATGATTGTTTCTAATTGTGCGATTGTATCTTCAAGTCCTGATATTCGTTCTTCCATTTCTTGCAATCTGTTAGATAAGGCCACCTCTGAGATGTTTGCTTTCTTTTCTGATGCTTCTCGATCACGTTTTTCTTCCGTACGTTCTTTTATGATATCTTCCATTTTTATCTTCAGGTCTTGAACTGTTTTAATAATTTCCTTCATCTGGTTATTTGTGTTTTTCTGAAATTCTTCAAATGCCTCTTTATATGACTCTTTTAAGTCATCAGCCCTCTTGTTTGCTTCCTCCTGCATTTGTTTACAAAATTTATTTGTTTCTTCCAATATCATCTTACTTACTAAGGATTTGAAGTGGTTTTCATGTATATCCATTGTTGTTGGGTTCTCCAGGTTGTTTTCATTAGGATTGCTGGGATCTGGAGATGCCATCCTGTTTTGGTTTTTGTTAGCATTCTTTCGTTGTCCCCTTGTCATTTTGGTGACTCTAATGTTGGGAGGTGGTTTGTAGTGACCCTCCCTGTTTGGGAGTGGATAGTTGATGTCTGATTATAGGTAGGGTGCCCTTACCTGTGGGGAACAGGGAGTACTTCCCTGGACCAGGCTGGTGATTCAGATTCTACTCCTGTAGATTTTTCCAACACCTTAGGCTCCAGGCTGAGTCATGCGAAGTAGGTTTCTGTTTGGGCCTTTTCCCCTTACTGCTGTATCTCAAGTCAGCAGTATTGGGATCTAGAGTAAGGTCAGCACACAAGCTCTCTGGTTGTGTAGGTTGATCCCAGCTGTCTGTCTTTCCTGTTGCTTTGTAGCCAAGACCCCAGGTGGATCAGATCTTCTGGGTTGTAGCTGTCTTTTAGCTCTGCCTCTACACTCTGTAGGAGCGTCCAGCCTTTCCCATGAATTTGGGAGTTCTTGCTGGGTCTGCAGGAGCTGACACAGCTAGGATCTGCCTGTTGGAGCTTACAGGATCTGTGCCTGTAACCATACGTTTTCAGGCCACTGGCAGTGTCTGAGGAGGTAGCAGTTTCCACGCCCCTGTATGCCAGGCCACTCCCAGCTTGCTATAAATTAGCAGTTATACCCTGTACGCATGAGCCACAGCTCCCTATATTGTGGGATACAGCTAGGGAGAGCCCAGTCAGAGCCAGCAGATCGTCCCCGTGGCTTAGACCGCTCCCAGACGCTTTAAGGCAGCAGTTATTCCCTGCCGGCAAGGCCCACAGCTCCGGATAACGTGGGCAGTCCTAAGGAGGGCGCGCAAGAATGCCCCCTGCTAGGTCTGTTGTTCGGGGAAAGCCCAGTCAGAGCCAGCAGCTCGTCCCCTCGGCTGGCGACAAATCTCCTGTATTTTCCCTTTCTGCTAGAGAAAGGTAGAGTCCGTCGCCTTAGGGCAGCAGTTATTCCCTGCCAGTAAGACCCACGGCTCCCGATAACCTGGGTAGATCTGTCGCGGGCCCACAGAGATGGACCCAGTTAGTTCAGTTGTTTGGGGATTGCCGGCAGCCGGGCCACGCAACTGGCGCCAAAGGCGGTTCAGACCGCTGGCGTGAATCTCCTGCCGGAGTACTGCCAGTTCCCTTTAGGGCAGTAGTTAGTCCCTGCAAGTGTGACCCTCAGCTCCCTATACCGTGGGCGGACCCACTGGGCTGTGGGAGCAGACCACGCCGGTTCCTAACTGCCCCAGTTTGCAGGGTCAATCCTTTGTGTCTGGCTTCAGCTTGAGCGCAGGACGCGGACGCGGTCCGTGAGCTATACGCCAGTTCTAGTTGTTTTTGGTGAGACTCGCCACCTGTGTTTCCACCCGGGTTAGGCAGGAGCCCTCCGCAGTTTGGCGTGGTGTGGATGTAGAGGATCAATGGTAGTTTCACCCTATTCGCTGAGACTCCTCAGGCTTGGGGCTCCGGAAAATCTCCTCCCCAAATGGCGAATTTGGGTTTTTTGTGCTGGCTACAGCTTGATTGTGGATTCCTTTTCAGAGTTTGGGGAGTGCGTTTAGCCCTCGGGGCTGTCGCTTGTCCCGGGGTTGGACCCCCTGGTGGTCTGCGGAGTTTGGGGCCCCACTCACCTACAGTTCTCAAAATCCAGTAGTCTGTGGTTCCATTCAAGTCCCTGGTCTCCTCGGAGAAGATCAGCTATGGTGCCTACTGGTCGACGCCATCTTGGAATCCCCCCAGTATCGAGAGACTTAATGTCTCTAATTTTTAGTTTCCTACAAGATCATCAAAACCTTCAGTCTTCATTTTGATTACTCTATTGCACTATAACCTATTTGACATTTTTAAAGTTTCCAAAATTATCCATTTTCATATTTTATAATAAATTTAATGAATAAATTTTGGCATTAATAATGAGAAAAATATTTTAAAATATATTTAAGCATCATGTTATAAATATGTATTTGAAAATTCTCATGTCTTCAATTTTATTTTGATGCCTCCACCAATTTAACCTCCTAAATCATGTTTGCCCTTAAAATAAGTTTTACTTGTATTTATATATGAATTTTAACATGTTTGAAATAAATCCACCCACATCAACAAATTATCTATCTTTAATTTTTTGCAGTTGCTTTTCTACAATATCCAGTGGTAAAAACATTGTTACTGAGAAAAGCCCTATTATGATTTTGTGACTTAATTACTGATGTTTTACCTATAATAGGAAGAATGATGACTATAGATACACCTTTTGGAATTTTATATCAAAATCTGTTGCTATGCTAATTTTCATGTTGAAAAGAAGTTTTAGATATAATGAAAAACAGGAAAAAGATGATCATTGCTCTTGATCAGTGTACTTGCATGGGCCAGTAAAAGTGGAGAACTTATCCTCAGTACAGCCAGAAAGGGATATGCAAGATAGGCCAGGGAATGAAGCTTTATGCCATTGATAATGAATAGGGACTAATATTCAATGTTTTTTTAGTATAATAGAATAGAGAAGTAGTTGATTCTTTTGAAGGCATATAAAAAGGATTACAACTTATATTACATTAGATTTACATCAATGAAGTCCATTCATGTCAGGCATCGAGTATAAAACTGTAAAGTGTTTTTATTTGTAGTTTTTATTTGTAGTTGTGAACAATAATTTTGTGGTGATATGATGATTCATCATTTTAAAAGTAATATGTCTTTAAATATTTGTGCCAATATTCTCCTTTTAAATTATTCTTTTATTTATGAGATTATAATATAACTTCATCATTTCCCTCTTCTTTTCACCTTCCAAACCTATTCAGATATCTATCCTTGCTCTTTTTCAAATTCATGAACTGTTTGTTCAGTATGTTGTATATGTATGTGTGTATGTGTGTGTGTATGTGTGTGTTCCTAATTCATATACATAGTTTAATCTTATCAGTAAATATAATGTAACTTATACATACATTTTCATGGCTGACTATTTTGTACAAGAAAACCAACTAGTGGGCTCCTTCCTGAGGAAGGCTGTATATTTTCCTCTCAGTATTTCTTAGTTGCCAGCGGTTCTTTATATATGGATAACAAATCCTGACTTTCCCCCTCTCTATGGAAACATACCTTTGTTCTTCAGTTTATGTTTAAGCAGTCATGTTGGTGAGACTTGATGGGTGACATTTCTGACAGTTCTAGGAGACATAATCTTACAGCAAACTTCCCGTTCTCCTGACTCTTAAGACAGCTCTCACTTCTGCAGTGATCTTTGGGCATATTTGTGGGCATTCGTTTATTATTATCTATCCAAAATTAGCCTTCAGTGGATATCATTGTCAAACATCCCCTATCATCTTATAGATTGTTTTCAAGCAGATTTGTAGACTAATCAGCTTCAGAACATACCAAATCCTGAAAAAGACTTTCTGCTGATGAGCGCTAGATAATTTTTAAGTAGAATGCAGTTTATTTAATTTTTTACAAGTATTTCTACATTTTTTAGAGAAAGTTACTCTTTCAAAAAATTCAACTGCTTCATAAATAAATTTGAAAAGTATGGGTTTTTTTTAATGTCATATTTTACTATGACTTGTTTCCCCATCTGCTGATAATATTAAACAAGTTCTGGAAGCTCCAGATTGTGGAGTCTACTTGAAGGAAGTAGGTAACGGGGATCTGGCCTTCAAAAGCTCTACAAGGTCCTCATTCTCCCCCATGTTTTTATGTGGTTTATATCTGCCATTCTGTGGCAACCAGGAGAAGCTCAATGGATGAATAATTTATCAACTGACTGGCTCCTTCAGACTGCCTTTTGGTACCTTTTTCCATTTGGCCAAAGTTTATATAGGTCATCTGCAGAGACTTTAATGCATAAAACTACCAACTTTTAATGAACACAAGAGTATTAATTATTTATATATTCTTTCATTTAAAACAGGTTCTTTTTCCCATATGATATATCCCAACCATAGTTTTTCCTCTTCACTTTCCTCCTAACCTACTTCTATCTTTGTTTCTCCAAGATCTACTCTCTCTAGATTTTTCTTCAGAAAAGAACAGGCCTCCAAAAGACAACAACCAAAAAGGAAAAACCAAGATATTGTAATCCAGGCCAAAGCACCTCATAGTATGACTGGACAAGAAAACCCAATAGTAGGAAAACAGTGCAAAGAATAGGAAAGGCGTCAGAGACACAACCATTCCACTGTTAGGATTCTCACAAAAGCACCATGTTAACAGTCATAACAGTCATAACACAGAGGACGTGTGTAGACACATGCAGGCCACATGCTTGCCATCTCAGTCCCTGTGATCCTATGTGAGATCAGCTTATTGATTCAATGGATCATGTTTTCTTGTGTCCTCATTCTTTCTGACTCCTTTAATCTTTTCTCCCACTCTTCCATGGGTTCCCCAATCTTCAAGGGCACAAAGCCAATAGAGACCTCCAGTGTAAAATCTCTGCATAATGTCAGTTTGCAGATCTCTTCGCCCCCCCCATGCTACCAGAGGAAGCCTCTCTGATGACAACTGGACAAGTCACCAATCTGTGAATAGAGCAGAATATCATTAGAAACTATTTCTCTTTTTCCTTCATTCCTTTATTACTTCCTTCCTTTGTTTCTTTCTTGTAATTTTTCATCATTAAGAAAGTATATGCATATATAACTGGCAGATATTTTAATTCATTGGATACTTTCAGATGAACTATTCTGTCAGAAGTACTACTATGAATTTGAATACCAAATACAATCTGCAATCAATTTTATTTAATAATTCTGAAACTTGAAGAGAGTCATTCATGTCATTCATAATAACTAGCATCACCAATTTTCAATAATCAGTTTTGATTCATCAAATTATGTAAGCAAAATGACAACTGTTGTATGAAAACAATTAATTAAAATATTATTACAAGGTATAAGCAAAGTTAACCATTAAATGTTGTAGCATTAAATTTAGAAGACTTTTCCAAACCTAATTTTGCTGGAATTTTTTTTAAATGCAAGGACAATTTATAATATACATTAAAATATTTGTTTTCTGAGTCAATTCACTACTGAATTTGAAAAAAGAATATTTAATTGTTGTTATTCAAATTCAACTAAAACTTTAAATTCATAGATTTATATTCGAATAGTAAGTCCACAGAGTTTTTTAAAATTGATACAGTGTGTCAGAGTATTTGGGCACTCCACTTTTTCTCAAGTAGGCTAGTTGAGTTTTTTCCGATATAATGATTTTTGGTTATCTACTAGAGCTTACTAAGATGAGCTCTGGTGATTAGAGTGTTGTATAAAATGTTTGAAATGACCAAGATATATTGAGAATATCATATAAAATATGCAAAGTTGTGGATATAATTATTAAAAATATGAAAAGATATTGAACTTTTCAATTACTTTCTTTTTATTTAATATAAAACCTAGTTAATGAAATTTTCTTTACCATCAAAATTAATATTTTCTCTTTTATTTAGTACAACTTTTTAGGAGTTTTCCATTTTGTTTTTCTAAAGTATTTATAAATAATAATTATTTCATTATTTTCTTGTACATATTCCCTATATAATATTAGAGTTACTTTGAGTTGATCTTTTCTGTTTCTTAATTCCCCAAATATACATAAGAAAATTGACTGGTCCAGAATTGAAGTATTAGATATGGAATAAAATTATATTCAATTTAAACAGAATGTAAAAAGAACATTAACTTCTTCAGCAGCTGTAATATATTTGAGCTTTTAAATTTTAATGCCCATAAACATAACTCAGGGCATTAGAGATATTTATTTTCAATTATATGATTAAAGATTATAAACGTTGTCTCAATGGAGTCAAGGATATTTATTAACCAATAATATAAACATAAAATTCAACAGAATTATAAAGAAAAATATAAATATGGGTTATAAACTGTGCTTATCCATTTTGAGTTCTGTTTTAGTTGGAAATAAATTTAATTGGTAAAATTAATATTGTTACTATTATTGGTCTTTTTACATAGCTTCAGTTACACTCCTATGTAAGGTAGAAAGGAAAACATATTAATACACTTTCATTCAACATTGTTTGTTTTTATATCAAGGTGGTATGAAAGTGTAGGAACAGTGTACAAACACTGTCAAATGACATAGACAATTTAGCAATTTTACCTTCCCAGAACCATTCATTCTACAGTGTTTGTATACATTCAGACTAAGGAAATAGTCCTATAGGTAACTTTAGTCTGATGGTATCTGAGTCTTGGGTCAAAGATTTCTAGGGACTGGAGATATGGCTCTGTTGGTAGAGTGTTTGCCTAGTAAGAAGGAAGCCTTGAGTTTGATTGTAACACATAACCTGGCATTTGGTGTACAGCTATAATAACACTTATTGGGGGGTACAGGCACGAGGCATATAAGTTAAAAATTGTTCTCAGATATAATGAGTGTAAAGCCAACCTGGAATGGGTGAGGATCTTTAGCTTTGAAAACAAATCAAGCAACAAAAGAATTAAATACATGTGCATGTATGTATGAGTGGGCCCGTGTATATACATACTTATGTATGTATATTTGCATATATAAATGTCTATTTAGGGAGCATCCAAGATGGTGGCGAGCAGCATGGACTGTGTTTAGAAGCTCCAGTAAATGATTCAGGGAATTACATGGAATTCTGAACCAGGAACACCAAGGTCCTCACCCTACTATAGCAGGAGTACTCCACAGTTCAAAAGGACCAAAATACAGAAAACTTGCATACCCCTGCACATGGGAGGAGTGCGGATTTTTCAGACCAGAGTGGCAGCAATGGCTGCTAGATTTGCAGTGGGGAATAGTCCAGCAATGGTAACCAGTGGGAACTGAGCCAGGAGAGGGGACTCTGTGCACGATTTCGGACCCATGACCCAAGCTCAACTCAGCTCACAGCTTGTGCCCTGAGACCCAAACTGTACTTGGTGAGCGGTTCGGCCCCTGTGACCCTAGCAGAGCTCGCTGCACGGTTCAGGGCCAGAATCCCTAGCTGGACTTGGCCGGCAGTTTGAGCCTAGAAACTCAACTCGTGCAGTCCCAGCCCTGAGTATCTGGCTGGACTCTACGTGCGGGTTAGACCCAGAGTCCCTGGCTGAATTCAGTGTTTGATTTGGGCCCAGAGTCCCTGGCCGAGCTTGGCACACAGTTTGGCCCCTGAGACTCTGGCTGAACTCAGTGAACTCATTGCGCAGTTTGGGCCCATGTCCCTGGTCGGACTCAGCACCTACTGGATTACATGTGTGGATTAAGATCTGGGACCCTTTTGGGTCCAGAGATGCCAACAGGACTCAGTGTGTGTGTGTTTTCGGCCCCATTACACTAACCTGGACTTTGTGCGTGGTCTGAGTCCCAAATTGCTATCAGGAGCCACCGACCAGAGGAGCATCAATCTCCAGGGCTAAGGAAATCTCGGGGACACAGGTAGTAGAGGGGCCATCAAACCACCTGTGCCTGACCTGCTTCAGTTCCTGGGGAGCTCTGGTGCTACAAGGGGATACGGAAGGCTACGGAAACCTTGGCCTGATCCAAAGCACATTCAGAGACCCAGGACAACAACAGAACCCACAATATAGGGGAGCTGGGGATCACCATCTGTGAGAGACCAAAACTACAAGGATAGCCTCTTGCCATCCAGACCAGTGAAGCATCAGAGCTTCCAGCCTAGGGAAGTAGTGAGAAAACGGGTAAATCTATCCTCATGCTCCATCTACCCAACTCTGAAAGTTACCTGCCAAAAACAGATGGCAAGATGACTAAGGGACAGCATAAAATCATACGCAAAAAGATCTAAAACAATATGGCATCTTAAGATCCCAGCTTTCCCAAAGAAAACAACCCAGAGAACTCAAACACAATGGACATACAGGAAAATGACCTCAGATCCTTAGTAATGAGGATGATAATGGAGGAAACAAAATTCATAATCAAATGCAGGAAGATGCAACCAAACAGGTGGAAGACATAAAAGAGACCTATAGAGATGCACTGGGAAAAATTCGAGAAAATACAAACAACCAGAAAAGGAAATCAATAAAACTGTTTAAACTTTGAAGCCTTATAAATAGGCAATGGAAGACACTCAGGAATATACAAACAATCAGATGAAATAAATCAATAAACAGTTCAAGATCTGAAGATGAAAATGGATTCAATGATAAACACACAGACAGAAGAAAAACAGGAACGTGAGAGCTCAGAGAGGAAGGTGAACAACAAAGAGGCCAGCCTTTCTATCAGAATACAAGAGATAGAAGAATGGATCTCAGGTCTAGAAGATACCATCATATATCTTGAAGCAACCATTAAAGAAAATGCTAAATCTGGAAAAATCCTGACATAAAACATTCAAGAAATCAAGGACACCATGAAAAGAAGAAATCTGAGGATAATAGGCATTGAGGAAAGAGAAGATGCCAGACTCCAAGGCCCAGAAAATATTCTCAATAAAATCATGATGAAATCTTCCCCAATCTAAAGAAAGAGATGCCTACAAACATATAAGAGGCCTACAGAACACCAAATAGAATAGACCAGAAAAGAAAAACTTCCCGTCACATAGTAATCAAAACACAAAATATACAGAACAAAGAAAAAATATTAAAAGCTGCAAGGGAAACGGGCCAATAACATTTAATGGCAAACTTATCAGAATTACCCCTAACTTTCCAGCAGAGACCATAAAAGCCAGAAGGGCATGGACAGAGGTACAGCAAACCCTAAGAAACCACAGATGCCAGGCCAGACTACTTTACCCAGCAAAACTATCAATAACCATTGATGGAGAAAACAAAATATTCCATGACAAAAACAAATTCAAACAATACCTTTCCACAAATCCAGCTTTACAGAAGGTACTAGAAGGAAAACTCCACCACAAAGGGATGATCTTCCAACCAAAACTACACAGAAAATAGATAACTACACCTTTGTAAAAAAACAACCACACAAAAGCTCCACTGGGACCAATATCAAAATTAAGACTCTTAACAGTCACTGGTCATTAATATCTCTACATCAATGGTCTCAATTCTCCAATAAAAAGACACAGACTAACTGAACGGATGCATAAACAATGTCCAGCACTCCTCTGCATGCAAGAAATACCTATTACCCCCAAAGATAGACATTACCTCAGGGTAAAAGGCTGGAAAAATCTTCCAAGCAAATGGTTACAAGAAGCAAGCAGGCATAGCCATTTTAATATCTAAAAAAAATAGACTTTCAACCAAAATTAATCAAAAGGAATGCGGAAGGACACGTCATACTCACCAAATGTAAAGTCAACCAAGATGACATCACAATTCTGAACATTTATGCTCCCAATACAACGGCACCCACATTTTAAAAAGATCTATTAACGAAACTTAAACCACACATCGATCCCCACACAATAATAGTGGGAAACTTCAACACCCTAGTCACATTGGAGGACAGGGCATTGAAACAGAAACTAAGCCAAGAAATAACATCATTAACCAATGCTATGAATCAAATGGATCTAACATACGTATACAGAACCTTTCACTCAAACAAAAAGGAATATACCTTCTTCTCTGTACCCCATGGAACCTTCTCCAAAATTGATCATATAGTAGGTCTCAAAGATACAAGAGGATGGAAATAACACCTTGTATCCTGTCAGATTACCATGGTTTTAGGCTGCACTTAAAGGAAGAAATAAAGGACTTCCTAAAATTAATTGAAAATGAAGGAACAACAACCCAAACATGTCGGATACATTGAAAGCAGTGCTAAGAGGAAAATTCATAGCACTAAGTGTTTTTTAAAAGAGATTGGAAACATCTCGCATAAGCAACTTAACGACATAGCTGGAAGCCCTAGGAAAAAAAAAAGGAACAGAAACACCCAAGAGGAGTAGACATCTGGAAATAATCAAACTCGGAGCTGAAATTAATAAATTAGAATAAAAGAAAATATTCCAAAGACTCAACAAAACCGAGAGCTGGCTCTTTGAGAAAATCAACAAGATAGACAAACCATTAGTCAAACTAACTAAAAGACAAATCAACAAAATCAGAAATGAAAAGGGAGACATAACAACAGACACTGAAGAAATAAATAGAATCATAAGATCTTACTTCAAAGACATATATGCCACAAAATTTGAAAATCTAAGGGAAATGGACGATTTTCTAGATCAATTCCACTTGCCAAAATTGAGTGAAGAACAGAAAAACAAGCTAAATAGTGCCATTTCCCCCTACAGAAATAGAAGGGTGTGATAATACTGATACTCTTCAAGCTACTCCAAAAGATAGAAATGGATAGAACATTACCAAATTCATTCTATGAAGCCATACTCACATTGATACTTAAACCTCACAAAGATCCAAAAAAGAAAGAGAATTTCAGAGCAATTTCTCTTACAAACATTGATGCAAAATACTCAATAAAATACTTGCAAAACGAATACAAGAACACATCAAAGATATCATTCGTCATGACCAGGTAAGCTTCATTACCAACGTGCAAGGATGGTTTAATATACAGAAATCCAACAATGTAATCCACCATATAAACAAATGAAAAAAAAAACATACGATCATCTCCTTTGATGAATAGAAAGCGTTTGATGAAATCCAACACCTATTCATGTTTAAAGTTTTGGAGAGATTATGGATACAAGGCACATACCTCAGCATAATAAAGGCTATATATCGAATTAAATTGTGAGACACTCAAGGAAATTCCTCTAAAATCGGGAACAAGGCAAAGCTGTCCACTCTCTCCATATCTCTTCAATACAGTACTGGAAGTTCTAGCCAGAGCAATAAGACAACAAAAGGAGATCAAGGGTATCCAAATGGGAAAGGAGGAAGTCAAATTATTCCTATTTGCAGATGGTATTATAGTGTACATAAGTAACCCCCAAATTTCCACCAGAGAACTCCTACAACCAATAAACACCTTCAGCAAATTGGCTGGATACAAAATTAACACAAAAAAGTCATTAGCCTTCCTATATACAAATGATAATCATCCAGAAGAAGAAATTAGGAAAACTACACCCTTCACATTACCTACAAGCAATATAAAATATTTAGGAGTTACTCTAACCAAGCAAGTGAAGGACTTATTTGAAAAGAATTTCAATACTCTGAAGAAAAGATTGAAAATGACATGAGAAAACGAATGACCTTCTTTGCTCATTTTTTGGGAGAATTAACATAGTAAAAATGGCCATCTTAACAAAATCAATTTAGAGGTTCATGCAATCCCTATCAAAATACCTACACAATTTTTTAAAGACATTGAAAATTCAATTATGAACTTCATATGGATAAGCAAAAAACCCAGAATAACTAAAACAATCTTGTACAATAAAAGATCTTCTGAAGGACTCTCCATACCTGATCTCATGCTGTACTATAAAGCAACAGTAATTAAAACAGAATGGTACTGGCTCAGCAATAGGCTAGTTGATCAGTGGAATCAAATCAAAGACCCAGAAATGAATCGACACACATATGGTCACTTCATTTTTGACAAAGAAGCCAAATCTATTCAATGGAAAAAGGATAGCATCTTCAACAAATGGTGCTGATCTAACTGGATATTTATGTGTAAAAAATGAAATTGGACCCATATTTGTCATCATGCACAAAACTCAAGTCCAAGTTGATCAAAGACCTCAAGATAAAACCATAGACACTAAATCAGTTAGAAGAAAAAGTTGGGAAGAGCCTGGAGCAATGGGCACAGGAGAAAAATTTCTGAACAGAACACCTACAGCCCAGGCCTTAAGGTCAACAATTAATAAATGGGACCTCATAAGGCTGAGAAGCTTCTGTAAGGCAGGAGACACTGTCAATAGAACAAAGCAACAGCCTACAGTCTGGAAAAAGATCTTCAACCAATGCTACATCGGACAAAGGTCTAATATCCAATGTATATAAAGAACTCAAGAAACTAAAAACCACCAAATCAAATAACACAATTGAGAAATGGGGCTCAGAACTAAACAGAGAATTCTCAACTGAGGAATATCAAATGGCTGCGAAACACTTACAGAAATGCTCAGTGTCTTTAATCATCAGGGAAATACAAATCAAAACAACTCTGAGAGTCTATCTTACACCCATCAAAATGGCTAAGATCAAAAACTCAAGTGACACCACATGCTGGTGAGGATGTTGAGAGAGAGGAACACTCCTTCACTACTGGTGGTAATGAAAACTAGTACAGCCACTTTGGAAATCTATCTGGCACTATCTCAGAAAACTGGGAATAAGGCTTCCTCAAGACATAGCTATTCCACTCCTTGGAATATATCCAGAAGATTCTGCAGCACACAACAAGAACATTTGCTCTATCATGTTCATAGCAGCCTTATTCATAATATCCAGAACATGAAAACAGCCTAAGTGTATCTCAGTTGAAGAATGGATAAAGAAAATCTGGCACATATATACTATGGAATACTACTCAGCTATTAAAAACAAGGAATTCCCAAAATTTGTGGACAAATGGATTGAACTAGAAATGATCATAATGAGTGAGTTAACCCAGAAGCAGAAAGAGTCAAATGGTATAAAATCACTAATACATGGATGCTAGCCCAAGGGGCATGTCTCATGAAAGTCTTCACTAATAAGGAAAGTGGGATAGAGGTGAGGACATCCTATTGGGACTCTAGATAAAAGAAGCATGAGAGAAGGGAGAAATAGAAGGATCCAGAGGGTCTTAGAAACCTACAAGAACATTATGATGGGTGGATCTTGGCACAGGGGTCCTGCTCTAACTATGGCACCAGCCAAAGACAATAGGTACAGTAAACTCTGAACCCCTACCCAGATCTAACCAATGGATATCCTCTGAGAATATACAAGGGGAAGAGGTCCTTCTCGTACACAGTTATATGGGAGGAGAACAACGGGAAAATGTGAGGGAGGGAAGAATGGGAGGATAAAGGGGATGGGATAACAATTTAGATGTAAAATGAATAAATTAATAAAATATATTAAAAATAAATGTCTATCATCTATTTATTTATATTTCAATCATGTCTATCTCCATTTATAGTGACAAATATTCACAATTAATTTTATGTGTTTACCCCAAATACTATCAGGAGAATTTCTCAGTTAAAATAAACATAAATTCTGTTTTCAAAGCTATAAATTTACCAGTTTTATTAAATTATAATCCAGATCATACTTTACTTTCACATTTTATTTCATTTAATATTAAATTTTTATATTTTAGTATTACTCATGATTATTTACATTGTTACATTTTCAATAATCTTTCTGATATATTATTGGTATGTTACTGTAGAAGGTTTTATATTAGAAGCCCAAATCTAGTGAATGTATCCATTAAAGGGAATACACATGTTTTGCTATATTCTGACTTACTAACTTTAAAAAAAAAGCTGTTTTAATTTTCAAGAAAGATATTAAAATACAAATTAATATAATTCATAAATATGTGTCTGCAAACATTGAAGCAATAATTATTTTTATATTTAGGGAAGTAATTATTAAGTAATACATGCAAATAATTATTGGTTGTTCAGTGCCAAATGGTCAACCCAGAAATCCTACAGACAAATAGCATTATATGTGCTATGTAGGTCAATTGTAGTAGTATATGTGTATATATACACACACACAGGCAGATGCATGCTATAATAAAAAGTTTAAAAAGAAAGCAGGAATTTGAAGGAGAGTGGGAAGTGCCTCATGGAAAGGCTTGGATGGAAGGAAAAATAAGAAGAATAATTATAATGGCAAATATTTTATAAAAGAGGAAATTTTTGATGCTCAATATTGACTTTAAAAATGCTTTTGTTACTGTTAGATGTTCAGACATATGGTTTAAGAACTACTGGGAAGACCCTTGAACAGCCAGCCTGATGTTGAGAATGAAGTGCTGAAGAAATGGACCACAAAATCTCTTATGTGAAAGATGCTCAGTGCTTACATTAAGAAGGAGAAAAATATTTCCCACTCCAGGTCAACGATAAAGTGTTTCCTCTTACCAAGAAGCACTTAGAGAAAAGAGCAAGGGCTCTGGGAGAGTTCTAAGTCACCAGTGACTCAAGTTTTAGCAAGGTCTGCAGGTACAGCAGAAAAGCAAAACACTCGAGATGCTCAATCAATTAAATAGTTTCTGATGTTTGACAGAAGGGTAACCTTTCTAGCTTTGTAGGGCAAAGTCTCTTCAGCCCTCCAAAAGGATATAAAAATAACAAGTAATCTGTAACTCTCTTGATCTGAAACTGTCTGCTTTGTGTAAGAAAACAGGGCACTCTGGAAAGGAAGGAAGACAGGTTTTACTGAGCCAGGTTCACTCCTCACACATCACAATGGAGTGCACATTTCTCTTTCTTCTTTACTTTGAAATACTAATCTTTATTGCATACTTTTGCTAGATTATACTACTCATTCTTTAACACAGAGTTAACATTACAACATTTTCATTTGTAACCTGCAATCTTTCATAAATATATGAAGTGTCCGTCTAACAAAATTCATTGATGGGTCTTCTCAGATTGTTAATCATAAGATTTCAGTATCTATATAAAATTATTAACATATTCAATAGTTTTCACATTTATACAAGCATTAACAAATGTGGAAAGAACATCATTTAGACTGAGAAACATTATTTTGGTTTATTGTTTTTCATTTCATTTCCTTTCTATTGAAAATAGAGTATTTTTCATACAATATATTCTGACAATAGTTTTCCATTCCACAACTCCTCCAAGATCCTCTGCAATTTCCTACCTATCCAACACCACATCCTTTCTTTCCCTCTTTTCCTGGAAAACAAACATATCTAAAGTAAATAAAAGGAAAAAATAAAATAAAGTACAAACAACAGACGTGAATAGGGAAATGAACAGGATGAACAGGAAAACAAAGCCAGTAAAAAGCACACACACACAAGCACACACATACACACACACACACACACACACACACACACACACACACGCTGGCACTTACAGGAATGCATTAAAATAAAAAACAAAAAATCAAAGCAAAAGTTCTCTAAGTTAAGAAAAGGAAGAAAAAAATCTCAGAAGAAGCAGTGTGAAACAATACAAAACAGCCCTCCAAAATACTATTAAGCTTTTTGTTTTCCATTGTTTGTTTGTTTGGTTAGTTTTTGTTGTTGCTATTGTTTTATTGTTGCTGCTGGTTGTGGTGATAGTGTGTGTGTGTGTGTATGGGGGTAGGAGTGCGTTGGCTATCTATTGTAGGGCATGAAGCCTGGCATTAAGAGTGTTTTATATGCCCATGGAGACAAAATAATTTTTTTATGTGCCAGTGGTTATCAATTGGAGACAGCTTCCAGGTTAGGCATGTGGGCTTGTGCTGACATCTACTCCCAAGTGCTAACACACCATATGGCTCAGTCCTGCGCAGGCCTTGAATTCTGCCACAGTCTTTGTACTTCTTTTTTTTTTTAAGTTTTTTATTAATTTATTCTTGTTACATCTCAATGGTTATCCTATCCCTTGTATCCTCCCATTCTTCCCTCCCTCCCTTATTTCCCTCCCCTATGACTGTTCCTGAAGGGGATTTCCTCCCCCTGTGTATCCATAGTTGAGTGTAGAGTGGGGTATGACTTTCACATGAACTCTGATGCCTCATATTTGACCATGTCCCCTGGAGGGGGAGACCTGGTGGCACTCAGAGGAAGGATAGCAGGTTACCAGTCTTTGTACTTCTTATGTGCATTCATTCTTTTGCTTTGAGAGGGCCTTCTACTTTCTACCCCTCTGGCTCTTTCAATATATCTGCCTTCTCTTGCACAGGGTTCCCTAAGCCATGGGGAAAGGGGTTAAAGGAGACATTCTGTTTAGGAAAGAGTGTTCCAAAGTCTCTCACTCTTTTTAAATTTTCAAGTTGTGGACCATTTTATTTCCATCTATTTTTGGAGGAAGTCTTTCTAATGGTAGCTGGACAAGACATTAATTTATGAGTATGGCAGACTGTCTTATAGTTCTTGGTTGCTGGTTTAATTTTTCTTGTTTCTTTGATTGTTTGCTAGGTTCATGGCATATCTGGTATAGAGTTCTTGACCACTTGAGCAATGTCAGGGACAGGTTCTTTATCATGAGGTTAGCCTTAAATCCAATCAGATTAGTTAGCTACTCCCACAAGATTACTGCCACAATTACCCTAGCACAACTTTCATGCTGGTCATCTTTGTATATGAAAGGGCTTGTAGCTGGATAAGTGTTTGCCTTTTTTCTTTGGAAACTTGCAAAGTACCTTTTGGTACCTTGAATTTTAGTAAGTAAGCTGAGAAGGCTCTAGATAGGCACCATCTCTAAATTTTCATTTTTGCTAAGTTCCATAAGTGCTGTCTTCGGCAGTAGGGAAGTAATATTACTTCATGGGGAGCAATCAATAGCCTTGACAACAGCCTGGATTGTTTGGGCCTTCCCATGGAGGCCCTTTACTAAAAACTCAGTTAGATCTAACCCATTCCCAGCAGTGGAATCTTTAGTGTGTGTTGAGACGTGATTACTTAATTTAGATCAGTTTCATATATGTACATATTTTAGACTCTTCTGCTTAAGTTCCATATATCCTCTCAAATGGTCTTTAGTTATAGATGTTTCTCCCTGTAATTCCTCCCTGTTCCATTACTCTACAATTTTATGCATATTTATTATATTTCCCCTTTCTAGGGATATCTGCTCCCCTCATATCCTTAATCTATGCCTAACCTCCATGGTTTTATTATTAAATGTGACTTGCTTATCATAGAATTAAGAGTTAACATCTACATATAAATGATTATATAACATATTTGTTTTTCGGAGTCTGGGTCACCTCACTCAGGGTACCTTTTCAAAAAAAAAGAATATATATGTGTGTGTGTGTGTGTGTGTGTGTGTGTGTGTGTGTGTGTGTGTGTGTGTGTGTCCATTCACTTACCTGTTAATTTCATGATTTTAGTTTTTGAATGGCTGAGTAATATTTTATTGTTTAAATATACATTTCATCTTCTATTTATCTGTTGATGGAAATATAGGCTGTTTTTAAATTATGACTATATGTTATTCATTCCATCCATGAATTTGATTTTTTTTTCTGCCATGTAATCCTTTCAGATATCATTTCTTCTTTTTTATCTAGAGCTTTTACCTATATCACTAGATTAGTAAAGTGAGATCTCTACATTTTTTATGCAGGCATATTAGGACTCTGAACTTGTTCTTAAAACCTACTTCGTTGTGCCCCATGTTTTATTATGCTGTGTTTTGTTTCTATTCAATTCTAAAATGGTTTTAGCTTTGAAAATTATCTCTTGAATTTTTTTATTCATTAATAATTTTCTCAGATTCCATGAATTTGAAAGCCTTCTGTTGTTCTGTTGTTGATATCCAGCTTTAATGAGTGATAATAAGATAGAACATTAGGTGGTGTTACAATTTTCTTGTACCTGCTTAGACTTATTTTTTGTCTTGGTATGTGGTAAATTGGGGAGAAGTTTCATGAGGTGCTCAGAAGAAGACATTTTTCTGTATATGGATGAAATGTTCTACAAATGTCTACTAGGTCCATTTGATTTATGATGGCATTTAGATCCAGCATTTCTGTTTTTTAGCTTTTTTCTCGATGACCATTTTATTGGTAAGAATGGGGTACTGAAGTGGCCCATTATCACTGTGAGAATCAATATGTGATATTAGATGAAGTATTATTTCTTTTATGAACTTGAGTGTCCTTTTGCTTACTGAATAAGTCTTTAGCATTGCAATATTCTCTTCTTGGATTTTTGTTTTCATGAGTAGATCATGTCTTTTGCCATTTGTTCTGGTTAGTTATCATTTGAAGTCTAGTTTGTCAGATATAAAAATGGGTATACTGGCTTGTTTATGGGTCCATTTGTTTGGAATATCTTATTTTCTATCCTTTTACCATGAAGTGATGTTTATCCTTGATATTTAGATATGTTTCTTAGAAGTAGCATAAAGATGGATTTTTTCCAGATCCAATATGTTAGTCTGTATTTTTGTTTTTCTTTTTGAATTTTTAATTAATTTATTTCTTCACTTTCTACCCCTCCCTTCTCTCCTCTCAGTCTTGCCCTCCCTTGCCATGCCCTCTTCCTTATTCCTCAGAAAAGGGGTGGCCCATACTCACTCACCCCAGATCATAAACTTGTATCACACCTGAGTTGAGTTTGTCCTCTTCCCCTGTGGCCTGACAAGGCAGTCCCATCAGGAAGAAGTGACCAAAAAGCCTGGCCTCTGAGAGGCTTCACCCAGCAGCATTTTCAAACATATTCTCAGATTCATAGCCAAACATTTGGTAAAGCATAGGAAATCTAGTGGAAAAGTGGGTGGCAGGATAAAAGGACCTAGAGTTGGCAAGAGCTCCACAAGAAGACCAACAGACCCAAACAAGCAGGGTCCAGAGGGGCCTGTGAAGTCTGAAAAACCAATCAAAGACCTTGCACGGACTGGATTTAGGTTCTCTACATACATGTAGCCAATGGGAAGCTCAGAATTCAGGTGGGTCCACTTATCAGGGGAGTGAGGGCTATCTCTGACCTAGTCTGTATTGTTTTATTGAATAATTGATATTGAGAGTGACCAGTTAGTATTGTTAGTTGAGACCCATTATTTTGTTGTGGTGATGTGGGTTGTTTTCCTTCTTCTTCTTCCTCTTTTGATTTGTTGTTCTGAGATTATTTATTGCTTGTGTTTTCTTCATTATTTATTTATTTATTTATTTATTATTAATTTATTCATATTACATCTCAATGGTTATCCCTTCCCTTGTATCCTCCCATTCCTCCTTCCTTCCCATTTTCCCCTTACTCCCCTCCCCTATGACTGTGACTGAGGGGAACTTCATTCCCCTGTATATGCTCATAGGGTATCAAGTTAAAAAACCTCTTTAGACTATAATTTTCCATCAACCAACTTCTGCAGAGCTGGATTTGGAGATAGATACTGCTTAATCTTGGTTTTATCATATGCAGAAAGCCTTTCTCCATTTATTTTGAATAAAAGTTTTGCTTAATATAGTAGTTGGGACTGAATATCTCAGTCAATTAAAGTTTATAGAACATTTGTCAAAGCCTTTCAGAATTTTAATGTCTCCACTGAAACCTCAAGTGTTATTCTAAAAGGTCTGTCTTTATATGTTACTTGGTCTTTTTCGCCTGTGGCTTTTAATATTAATTATTTGTTCTGTTTTAGTGTTTTGGCTATTATGTATGATGAGAATTCCTATTAGGGTCCAATATATTTGGTGTTCTGTATGGTTCTTGTACTTTGATTGGCACCTTTGTTATGTTAGGAACATGTTCTTCTCTGATTCTCGTGAGAATAATTTCT
Source organism: Acomys minous (assembly GCF_964271855.1). Taxonomy (NCBI): domain Eukaryota; kingdom Metazoa; phylum Chordata; class Mammalia; order Rodentia; family Muridae; genus Acomys; species Acomys minous. The sequence goes on along the minus strand of NC_140494.1, from coordinate 48,305,005 downwards.
GTGCCTTTGACTATGGGTTTATTCTCCTGTTTCTATTATTCATAGATTTAGTCTTTTCATAGTATCCTAGATTTCCTGCATATTTTGTCCCTGGAATTTTTTAAGGTTTAACGTTTTTTAGCTGATGTATCCATTTCTTTTATCTAGTCTTTGATGCCTGAGATTATCATTCATCTCTTGCATTCTGTTGCTGAAGCTTGCTTCTGATGTCCCTGCTCAAGTTTCTATAGTTTTCATTTCCAATTTTACTTCAGTTTGATTCTTCCTTTATTTCATTTCCACATTCATGTTGTGACCTACATTTCATTCTACTGCTTATTTACATTTTCATGGATTTCAATGATGAATTCATTCATGTTGTGTTTGAATATTCACTATAGCTATTTGAAATCTTTGACTTGTGATTAAGATATGTTACATTTCTCAGGTGCTGTAATGGTAAGATTACCATGCTCTGGTGGAGCTATATTGCCATGGTTTTATTGTGGTTTTACACTCAAACTTCTCCAGTTTTATGCGGGATGATTATAACTCAAGGTGTTGGGGTTTGGTCTTGTATTTGTTGGATAGGTTTTTCATTTCTTGGATGCAGTGGATCTTATAGAGTGTGGTGACTGTAGGATGCCCAGTTGGGAGTATTTATAAATCCATGCCATGTGTGACCACTGGAAGTCCCAGGCAGAAAGTGTTTCTAGATTGGAACTGGACAGGAAGTAATGGGGAAGTGCTATGAGTGTGCATGACTGACTGTGACTTTACACAAAATGGGAAATCTGGGTCTGCTAAAAGTATATGTGGAGACCCCAGGGAATGGGAGAGTGAGAGAATATGTCTCTACAGGTGGTCACCGTAGGGCTGAAGATAATACTGAGGAGTTGGAAATGGAGGACCAAAAGGAGATTGAAGATTACGTACCTGATTTCCAGGTTGTGTGGACAGAAGTGTTCTTGGGAAAGAGTGCTTCCTGGTGTTAGTAGCTAAGTAAAAGTGCTTCCTGGTGTTAATAGCTGAGTAAAAGGGATGGGGTCAGAGAGAAGGACTATAGGAGAAGATATGCAACTTAATTTTTGTAACACTGAAGAACATATTGATTTTGTCTTGAAATCCTCACAACATATAATACTACGTAAATGTAATATTCTTTCTAAAGTTGCTTTGATTGCTGATACATTTTAAGTGAAAACACAACTTAATTAATGAACATACATATAAGTATAACTTAAATTCTATTAGGTTTTCCTACATATGTCTGGAAATTATTTTTAAATAAGTTGGCATATTCACAGCAGAGTGACAGAAGTCACATGAACTTTAATGGGGAGCTCACATAGGCACAAAAATGTAAAGAATGGGTAAATCAGAACTCTTCTGATTTAACCAAGAGCAGTGCTTATTTTTATATTTATCATTAGACAGCACAGTACCAGGTTTTTCATATTTTCATTTTCAGACTGGTTTTTCAGACAGTTCTATGGAATCTTATGTTTTGAGCCTATAGTCATAGGTTCAACCTCAGTTCTATAGTTCTGAGCTTTGGGGACTTAGACAGAAATCCTATTACTTATCACTACTTTCCTGCATCTTTCAGACAGCCTGTCATGGATCTTCTCAGCTGCCACAGTCAAGTGAGTTATTTCCCGCAATAAATTCCCCTTCAATTGCACTATCTCTGTCTAACCTCTGTTTCTTTCAGTAATTTTTGTTGTCTCTCTTTTACATTTTCAATGTATATATACACATAGATACTCAGTGTGAATGGATAAAATGTGGAAAACGCTGAAAACAGTGAACAACATTAAAAAGAACACTGAGTACTATACATTCCATCATTGATAACTCATCTCATTGTTTGGAAAATTCATTTATTTTTATTAAAAGCATTTCTGTATTCATTAAATGAATTTACTCATGTGTTTTAAATAATACAGTCCAAAAAAGCACCTCATAACATGTTTAATGCATCTTTAAGAGAGTTAGAAGTTTGATTTCATACAGATACAAGCATGCATTTACATTTTTCATGAACATTTAGTTTTGAACACTGTACAAATGACAGTATTTCTGCTTATGAGAAAGAATAAAAACTGTTTTGTTACCACTCCACCTGAACAATGTAAAATAAAATATTATATTTTTGTCATATTAAAACGATGACAATTGTCTTGTTGAAATGGAAGATTTTTTTTATCATATAAGCAGGTTTATAAAATATTCCAGAATACCCAAATTATATTTATGTTTCTGTTTTTTGTTTTATCTCATGTATTTCTAATCTATTTTCCAGATTCCATGACAATAAATAAATTGTTTTTATCCCTGAAAATACAAACTTTCCAAGTAAAAATATAAAAAATATCCTTCTACTATTTCCTTGAGGTCTATGTGCAAAGTTGTTTTCAGAAATAAAATTGCTGATGTTATAGAAGCATCTGCCACAGCCACTGGTTTTTAATACATCTTTCTACAATGGTGTGAGAGATTCTAAAATAGTCTCTGTACAGACCATTAGAAACTATTGCTCTACTTTCAAGGAAATGGAGAAGAGCTAAGCTTGCTCTTGTTCTTGAAATGAAGACCATGACATGGGAAAGAGAAGTAGATTTTGTACTCTATAACAAGTGCAATATCATTTGCTTGTTTTTGATCATCAACTGAGGATGGCATTTTAAAACAGCATGCTTCATCTCTTTAATAATCTAGGCAGTTGGACACACATCAAAATATAAGGGGATATTTTAGGCATAATGTTTTATAGCTAAAATTATATTTCACCAAGCCTGATTATCCAGTAGAATACCATGTCAATAACTAAAATTGTTTAGCAACTAATTGAATGGACTTACATTTATATTTCCTTTCTTTTTTATTTTATTAATTTATTCATATTATATCTCAATGGTTATCCCATCCCTTGTATCCTCTCATTCCTCCCTCCCTCCCATTTCCCCCTTACTCCCCTCCCCTATGACCTTGACTGAGGGGGACTTCTTCCCCCTGTATATGCTCATAGGGTATCAAGTCTCTTCTTGGCATATTTCCTTTCATGATTTTCTTAACAGTTTATTTTAAAAGGATACTTGGGATTACATGGTATGGAAACATTTAATGTCATCAGCCAGCAACAGGTTTGTTATCAACTGTTAGCACATGCCTTTGATCCCAGTACTTGGGAGGCAGAGGCAGGCAGATTGCTTTGAGTCAGTATGGTCTACAAAGTGAGTCCAGGATGGCCAAGATAACATAGAGAAACTCTGTATCAAAAATTAAAAAAAAAAGAAAAGAAAACAAAAGAAAAAATAACAGCAACTACTCTGAACTACCCTGTGTTTAAACCTCTGAACCTTCAATTTCAGTAAGGATCACATGTACTCTATATAATGAACGCTACATTGATTACATTTATTACATCTATAAATATTTTCTTTGTCCACATTATATTTATTGTTCTAATCCTTTTTATTATCTCCAAGGCCTAATATTGTTTATTAGAAGTATTTTTCCAGATATATAATTTATTTATTAAATACCAGAATGAGGAAGTTGTGGAAGACATTCGAAGGTGGAAAGAACAACCCCCACCTTCATTCTTGGATTGGTAGAATTAATACTGTGAAAATTACTATCCTACTGAAAGCAATATTTAGACTCAATGCATTACAAATCTCTCATGACCTTCTTCAAAGAAATAGAAAATGTGTTCATTTGGAACCACCAGGTTGCCAGATAATCAATGCAATTTTGAGTAATAAAAATGATGTTGAGTTACCATCTCAGATCTTAAGATTTATTACAGAGCTCTAATGATGAAACCAGCATGGTAGTAACACAGAAGCAGACACAGAGACCAATGGAAGAGAATAGAAGACCTGACAGAAAGATAGGTTACTTCAGTCATCTGATATTTGACATAAATGGAAAAACGCACACTGGAGAAAATACAGTGTCTTCAAGAAAGTATACCACAAATACTAAATATTCATAGATAGATAACAGAGGTTAGATTTATATCTCTGCCCCTGTGGAAAACCAACTCCAAGTTCATCAAAGATTTCCATATTTAAGTTGAAACATTAAATCTACAAGATATATACGGAGGACTGGACTTTCTGAATAAGATTTGTTTCTTATGAAATTAGGACAATTGACAAATACTACCTCCCAAAATTCAAAAGTTTCTGTCCATCATTTGTAACAACTGACTGAGTGAAAAGGAAGCCTTCAAGGCTAAAAGAACCCTATCCAGGTACACATCTGTTTAAGGATTATGATTCAAAGTAAACAAAGAACTAAGAAAAAATAAAGTAAAATAAAATCATCATTAAAGTAAATGAACTAATTAAAAGCAGGTTATAGATATGAGTGTGGAAGTCTCAATAAGAAAACAACAAAGGGTTATCTCTAACAGTGTTCAATGTACTTGTCAAGTAGAGAAGTGCAAATTAAACTATCTTGAGGTTTTTCTACTCTTTTTTTTTTTTTTTTCATTTTTTTGGTTTCTTGAGACAGGGTTTCTCTGTGTAGCCTTGACTGTCCTGGACTTACTCTGTAGACCAGGCTGGTCTTGAACTCACAGTGATCCACATGCCTCTGCCTTCCTAGTGCTGGGATTAAAGGCATGTACCACCATGCCCAGCTGGCTTTACTACTCTAAAGTCATAATGGCTATAATTAAAAAAATGAAAATTAATACTAGTGAAGATGTGAGGATTAGGGCCTCCTCCTTCTCTCTGGATAGAATTAGAAACTGGAGAATTCACTTTGGCAATCAGTATAGATAATTCTGAAAAAAACTATTATTTTTCATAATTAAATTTGTTTATTGACAATTTCTCAACTCCATTTTTAGAAGCAAAAATATAATAAATATATAACATTTTTATGTTTTCATGTATGTATTTATATATGTATATGTATACACACATATTTAACAACAATTAAAGGAAAAGATTCCAAGAATTTGAAAAAGAGTAAAAGGGTACATCAAGGTATGGAGGATGTAAAGAGAAGGGAGAAATTATGTAATTACTTAGTCTCAAAAAAAGTAAGGAAACAAAAAATAAAACATAAAAAAAAAACTGAAAGAAAAATCTGTGTTTCTATGATGCAAGGCTCTCATGTCAAATTGATCAAAAACCAGCATGGATGTTAAAGGTCACGGAGTATAAGCTGAGCCACAGAACTTTATTCAGAGGGCCAAGAGGTTTTTAATCCATATTGTCTTAAAGAAAATATAGGTGCTAAACATGCTATACAAAAGTACCACATATTTGCTTCATAAAAGGAATTTGATAACATCTAGCTTCCACTAAAGTGGAATTTTTGACATCTAGAACATTATATTACCTTTCCTCTTAATGTTATTTAAAATTGTATTTGATGTGGTTTTAATTTTGTTTTCTTTAATATCCTGCATAAGGGAATATAAAACACATTTTCTCTGTCATACTGTTCAGAGATGTACAAATGACAATGTAATTGTATACCAAGAAAATTACATATGTTCAGTTGTCATGTTGATTTCACATAAACATACTTTGATTTTTATACACAAGGGAGTAAGCACCTTTCTAACTCTACAGATGTACTATTATAATACATAGAAGAGAAAAATTAAGTAATCTTAACATTTCTGATGAAAATAGGTTTTACACATTGGAATCAAAATAAAAGTTAATATACTTATCTTTATACTATTAAATCTGTATTACTTAGAATAAATATGTTAGTATATATGAATATATAGATACATGTAAAGCATATTTGTCTGAGATAAATATATATAAAACTCTTGAGAAGCCAAAGTAGTATTATAAATGCAAAAACAATTGAGCTAAGCTTGCTAGTTAAAGGAAGAAAAGGAGGAAACACAAATGGGCTACTCAATTAATTAAACAAGTCAATAACACAGTAAAATCTCTGGTATATTTTTAATAGCCTTAGGGGGAATTCTTAAGCCAGAAAAGAGCCTACAAAACTCCTTTTTACTTATAACTGTTATAGATGTTCATAACACGGTCATCTCAAAATGCAATAGTCAATGTTCTACCCAATGAAATAAGTACAGGAGAAATTGTTTGTACTCAGTTTTCCTAAATATTAACATGTGAGGGCCTCTGTTCCTAAATATTAACACCAGGGCCTGCAGAGTAACAATTCTTCTAAGGCAAGAAGGAAATGGAGTCTCTATTCCTCAGAAGTCAGTGTTCACTCAAACTTCTAGAGTCTGGCATTGTTCATTATATATTAGGCATATTGAAGTACAGTACAATTTGGAAAAATAGTTTCTTGGCACATCACAATACTCTGTGCACAATAATTACATAAAAACTTTTCTCAAAGAACATGCCACTTCTTCCATGAAGATTGGTTCTAAATACAGGATATATGTGTTATCTCAATGGCCTAGTGGAGGCATGGTTTCAGTCCTACAGAGAGTGTAGAAGACATCTGAGCCATTAGTCACCTCTTGTCCTGGTTAAGGAAGCCTGAGGAGACCTAGGCAGTACAGATAAGAAAAATGTCTCCTAGACTATTAGGTATTTTTTACTTTGCTTCTAGAAACTTGGTATGTCCTGTCCCTACAGATAGTGTAAGTCTTGCCTAAGGTGTTTGCCAACTCCAGTTCCATCCGTTTGAGAAGAAAATATGGTATACGTCTTTTTCTTTGAAAGGACAGCACTCTGTGTTTAATATTCTTGGTTTACTTAGAACGTTGGGCTCCCCACTTTTACAAACACTTAATTGTCATTCCAAGTTCATATTTATTTAACATACAGATCACTTCCTATCTCAACAATTAATGTATTAGATTAATTTGATTTGGCTATATGTCTATATACACTTTTGCTGTTTATTTTTCATCCACTTGATAAAATATTAAATGATTCATGAGTTATTGTTTCTTAATTGTAATTCTCTCTTATAACATTCTTTTTGCTACTTGGTTCAATGAAAATTCATTTACAAGCTTCTCTAAAACTTCTGCTCTATTGGTAGGTATCATCACCATGCAGTTGATGCTATTATATTCCTCAGACTATCAGGATGATTTCCTGCAAGAAAATTTTGATAATGGATCACAATAACAAAATGTACGTTTTCAAAATTAAAAATCACTTGTCACAAAAATAGTAAAAGAGAGATGGAGGAGACATTTCCATTTTTATTTCTCAACCATAAGTCTTTTAGCACGTTTTATACCAAGCTCCAAATATTACTTCATGTTTATTATACATATAAATGTCCCCATTATTATTGGAATCATTTTAATCCATATTTTAAAAATCTCTTACATTCTCCTTAAATACGAGTTTAGTTTTGTTTTACTTTGTCAAAAGTGCTTGCTTTCAATAAGTAGCTTCTTGATGATATTATGTAATGTGTTCTGTGATTTCTTGAGACCAGGCCTATATCACTAATAAACATTCTTTCATAGCCACAGAGATTTATGACATACCATTCCCTCATTGGTCTTTATCACATTGCATAGAAAACAATTTCACACACAGGAAACAATCCATAAATAACTCATTCCCAAATGAACATGTGACTGACTTGATAAAAACCTATCTATGATGGATAATCTTCAGTTATATCAGTCATGACTCTGTGTTCTTCTCAATCAAAGCTTATTAGAAATTTATCAGAACATATTAGGAACTCATAAAGTATATACAACATACAAAAGCAGTTAGTCTGAAATATTACAAATAGTGAGAGATTATCAGCATAGGTATTATAATAGTCTCATTTCTTTTTTTCTTTTTTTAATATATTTTATTAAATTTATTCATATTACATCTCAATTGTTATCCCACCCCTTGTATCCTCCCATTCCTTCCTCCCTCCCATTTTCCCCTTATTCCCCTTCCCTATAACTGTGACTGAGGGGGACTTCCTCCCCCTGTATATGCTCATAGGGTATCAAGTCTCCTCTTGGTAGCCTGTTATCCTCCCTCTGAGTGCCACCAGGTCTCCCCATCGAGGAGACATGGTTAAATATGGGGCAGAAGAGTTCGTGTGAAAGTCAGTGTTCACTCTCCTCATGCAAGCTAAAGATGAGCATCTGTTAATAAACGTTATGGTTCCACTGAATACTCATGTTATGATACATCTGCAGTTGACTAGAAGCAGTAAGACCTTGGAGAATAAAGCCAATTAATGAGGCAGACTAAAATTTTATGCAACAGCCAGCTTCACTCACAGCATCAGACAATTCATACTCTGAGGGTTAAAAATGTTACCACAGTAATGTACTTATGGGTTCAAGCTATATACTGTCACAAGGGTCATCCACACATGGTAAGAACATGTCTTGCCGTAGAGGCACATAAATGGTAGTTTAAACATTTAATTGAATACCAACAACAAGAACTAATGAGTAATTTTCAGTAAACTTCCTCCTATCAACTACACCTGGAAGTAGCATTAAAACACATTCCAACAATTCTGTGTTTTGAAGAAACTTAGGTCACAAGATTCTTGTTTTCTCAGAATGTTCTTACAAGCACTCAGAATTCTCCTCAGATGATTGCATTCATGCACCATGCTATGACAAACTACAAGGAATAAAATCCCATATCATTTTAGTTTTATCTTTTTCTCTTATTACAGTTATTTTTGTATCCCATTGAACTGCAAAATAAAACAAATTATTTGCTTTCTTTGCCAAGCTATTCATCTGTACTGGAGTGAGAAATTTGGAGTGCTAATTTCTTGAAAGTCCAAATGTTTTGTCAAATTGTGGAGATTGCTGCCAAAGTCACATTGTGATTAAACATGTTTATACCAATGAATTGCTACAGAAATGAATTTGTTTTCACACAATATTTGTTTTACAGTCATCAAAAATAAGTTTAACACATCTCATGGGTTATATCTCCCAAACTCTTGTCCTCTGTAATGTCTGCACAGCAAGTCTTGGCTTGCTATGATTCCTCTTGAGTAAAATCTTATTTTGCGGTATGGGAGATTGGAGTTGGCCCAAGACACTTAATATTGAAGTAATAAGGGCAAACACTGCTCTTTTTAGGAAATAAAACCTCACAGTATTAGAAAATGGGAAAACTACTACATAGAAATCGATGAAAATACTACCCTGTAAAGGGAAGACAAAATAGGATATGAAGAAACAGAAAATAAACCAGGAAATCCAATATAGTGTAGAGAATTGAAAATAGACATGATGTCAATGCAACAATTATTTCCTGGGTCAGTCTCAGATCAAGCTAGTGTCTTCTCTAGAGGGCTGTCAGTTTTTCTATGATGTATATGGAGAAAACCACAATGCAAAAGACAATCACATAAGGACTAAATATGCAAAAGTGTTCAAGGTAATAGACAAAGCTCATGTTTAGGTAACAATTCAACAGAAAAATGACTTAGGTTAATCAGAATTTTCATTAGACATTGAAATAAGAGTGCAAGAATGTCTATGCTTTTAAAAGTCATAATAATTATGGTGTGGGCATTTTCTGTGAGTTTGAGTATTATTGAAAATATGCAATATTATTTAGTTAAGTAAATTGTTATACTCACTTAATGGAATTTTATGTTTTCAAAAAATGTAAAACCATTTTTTTTAATTCCACAAATTTCTACCAATCAATATAATACAGAACCTGTCATTCATTCTTAGGCATATGGTTGTTTTTCTTTTTAATAGGAATGGCCCCATAGGCTCAATGCTTGGTCATTAGGGAGTAGATATTTAGGAGGTGTGGTCTTGTTGTAGTAGGTGTGACTTTGTTGGAGGAAGTGTGTCACTGGGTATGTGATTTGGGGTTTCACATGCTCAAGCCAGGCCCAGTCCGCCCCCCTCTCTCTCTCTTTCTTTCTCTCATCTCCTCCTTGCCTGCCTATCCAGATGTAGAACCTCAGTTACCTTTTCATCACCATGTCTACCTGTATGCCACCATGATGCCTGTTAAGGTGATCATAGTCTAAATCTATAAGCTGTAAATCAGCCTCAATTAAATCCTTTCTTTTTTTAAGGGTTGCATGGTCATGGTGTCCCTTCACAGCAATTGGAAACCCTAAGACAGGTATAATTGGTAGCTTTGTTACTGTCTTCTTCATAGTAACTTCCAAAATTGATTTGAAGTGAGATTATATAAAGAATAGAGTATGATGCATATTGACCCTATATCAAGCTAGTCTGTTGTTTGCTGATCTTATAAAAGTAAAACAAGAAATATAGAAAATGTTCACTATTTTAAAATGTCAGATTCACCTTTCAGGAAATGTCTTATGATTCAGGGAGTGATCATTTTTTATGTCATAGCTAATAATACTATAAACTTGGAACTTAGCCCTGTGAGACCCCGGTGGCCAGTGATGACCAACAATCATTAACTAGCAAGGCTTAGAGTGGTGATGTGTCTAGGAATTCAACATCTGCCAAAACATGTGTTAGTCAGTAGACTCTTGGTTGTATAGAAAGACACAGTCTTGGAGTTAGTGATCATTAAGGTAGGAATTTGTAAGAGGAACCTGAAGAGATAAATGGAAATACAGATTCCAAAACATCTCTTCTACTTTTTCTCAATTATAGTACAGGTATGTCTCAGTTAGCTTCATGTATGATACTGATTCAGCCCAGATTTATCCAAGAAAGTCTGACTGGAAAGTTTGCCTTGAATAGATTGTTATGTAGTATGGGTTTGGGGGAATTGTCTTCACCAATGATTGACTTGGAATGGCCCATCCCACTGTGGGATGAACCATCTCTACATAGGTAAACATGGGCTGTGTAAGAAAGCACAGTAGAACTAGAAAGGAAAACAGAAAGTGCCATTCATCCATAATGTCTGCTCCAGATGCTTGCCTTGTATTACTTCCATGGATTTCAATAATTAGCTGTAAGTGTAAGCAAAAATAAACCCATGCCTTTCCATGTTGCTCTCTGTTACAGTGTTTTGTAACAGAATCAGAAAAAAAAACTAAAATAGAAATTGTTACTAGGAAAATGAGGGTGTCGAGTCAGAATTGGTCATGTTGATTTGGGGAGGATTTAGAAACATTTAGAATTTTAGGCTGCAGAAGTTTTCAGCATAAGATATTGTTGATAAAGCTTAAGTGAGAATTTTGAAAGAAACACAAGTTGTGAAGGGCTGGCTCTTGTATTTTCATGGAGGCACCAAGATTCTATAGAGGCTATTTATATAAAACACTGGACTAGGAGTTTGTGTAAGCACAAGCTTTGTTTTACTGGGGTAATGGATGCTACTTCACTGGTACTGAAATATCAACTCTACTTGTGAAAGATCAGCATTTTGAGAGGAAAAGTTCTGGGAATTTTTTGCTCAGTGTCAGCACAGTGAATCTATCATCTAAGGGAATCAAGGCTACAAATCAAGCTGCTAATAGAACTTGGGAAATAATGTGAAGAGTTCCCCAAGCGGAACTTGTTTTGAAGATATGAAAGAGGGTATGGGGAACAATTGAGGTTTGACATCACATGACATGGTTAAATATCTTGAATAAAATCTCGAGGGACTTCTCATGATGAACATAATGTTTCAATTGCTGTGGATATTTCAGAGGCAGAAAGGGCATATGAGAAGATCAAGCTTTGTTATTATGTAGATAAATAGAGGGCAAAAGATTGCAATAGTGAATGTTCAGCCTCAGTTGTACTGCAGACCCCAAGATATTTGAGATGTCAAAACTATAGGATGCACACCAAGGGGAGAAGCAGATCTATGGAGTTGTTCTGAGCATATGAGGCAAGGTATCATCTGTCTATCTATCTATCTATCTATCTATCTATCTATCATCTATCTATCTATCTTTTCTATTATCTATACCAATACATATCTCTAATTCTATCTCTACTTGTCTATCTGCCTGTCTATCTATCACCCACTCATCATCAATTTATTTATCTATCATTTATTTATCATCTCTCCTTTTCTATATATACATATAGGAAAGAGATTTACTAGAAGGGCTTACAGCCTGTGGTCCAGCTTGTGTATCAACAGCTGTCTACCAACAAAGGTCCAAGGATGCAATAGTTGTTCAGTTAGCCATGCTAGATGTCTCTGCCAGAATTCAGTAAGTTACAAAATTCTGAAGAAGTAAGCTCTAATGCCATTGAAGGTGTGATCTCGATAACGAAAGTGAAGAATAGATGATGATATGGGAAATACACATATTGCACAACCAGTAGCAGCAGTAAATTAACAGAGAGGTCTGACAGTGATTGAGTTCTATAGAATTGTCAACTGCTAGTAATGCCATTAAATTAAATTGAAGTGCAGAACTTTATATATTCAGTGCTTTATCGAATAGGTAAATACGTAGTAGCTTTAACTCATACATAACTCAGATTATTCAAATCTAAATTGTATAGACTTTTTTCTCCATCAAGAACAACATTATGAAATTCATTGTGACATTATATATTATTTCTGTACAATGAAATAATTCATTGACATATAAATTATATTTTCTTATGAGATCAGTGATATATAGGAGATATTTATCATTGTCAAAATATTAGCTATCTGGCATTATTATACTATAGCAATTGTTCACTGCATTACATCACAGAAATATTTAAAACAGTGGTAGAAAGGAAACATCATCTCTCTCCAAAGTGATTTCTTTATCTTTTTACATTGAGTAGCATCTGTGCATTCTAGCCGTTCAGGTATGACTAAAACATACCCAGTTTCAACTCAGTTTTCCCCTTTATGATATGATACTGCCTTTTTAGAGGTCTAGCATTTACCTTTATCTTCCTTAGAGTTCCTGTTTCAAGTGACATCTTGGCCAACTTTCCCATCTCAGACAACATGACCTCAGAGCAAGTGCTAGGCTATTATGGGTATGAATAACTGAAATATAAAGCTTAGTGAGAAAATTCAGGTCCTTTTCTATTAGGTAAATTATTAGTTAACTTTGACCTGTTTTAACATAAATTTTTTAAAAAATGTGTTTTTCTAAGTTCAGTATGGACAGCATTTCTTCCCGGGTAGAAATCAGATAACTGTTATTACCATGTTATGCCTTGGGAGCTCCTATATGATGCAACTATCCTCAATATATTACAAAAGTTATGTATGTAATAACAGTGGATAAATGAGCAAACCTGCTATGCCCAATTTACGAGGAAGGTATATGTAGAAGTACAAAAGGACACTCTCTTCCAGAAAAACAAAAATATTTGGCTTCTCACAGCCCTGTAAGCATGAGACTTTCATAATTCTCCTTTTCCCTTCTTCCTTTCTCTGTTACAGATTTTTTCTATGATTAAGACAAGTGCTGTTCCATCCCAAATTTATAAAAGTGCCAAAATTACAGCATATTTTCTATAGTAAAATAAAATAAAAATACAATGAGATCATGATAAAAAAAATAAACATGTTTAGCTTTTAAAATCCTGTATCCTTTTTCCTAGCATGGATTTATTTTCTTTTCCTTTTATAATTGAGGTTGCTTTTTAGATTATTGTTTATTTGGTTGTTTTGGATTTTTGTATAATTCATTGTGTTCTTACTGCTTAAAAGTAATCTTAATTTTATTTTTTATTCCTAGCATTAAACATACTAGACAGCTCGAGTAAGTTAAGAAACCCCAGCAATGTTAGCATGCTTATATTTCTCCTTAACAAAACAAAAGGCAGTGGTCAGCAGCATTTCCCAATTATTTATCCATTTTTACTTATTAAATAATTTGTTGTAACTGTAAAGAAAAAGATGGATTCTTTTGTCTCACTTATCTTTGTGACATTTACTGACTAATTTTAATTAGCTTTTATTGGATTTGATGTCAAAATGCTCTGGTTACTTGAAAATGTCAAATTTAAAATGCTGACATTTTCTAGGAAAGAGCAAGGACCTGAATGGGTTAATTATGAAGTCCTGGTCACTCAGATATAGTTGTTTAAAGTGTAGTTTATTTTGCTGATAAAACTGTTGCCCAGAAAGACAGGACAGTATTTTCCTTTCTTTGTTTTTTGCTAGCTCTAGAATTACTGTCTAAATGAAGCTGGCATCCACAGTTCTTTTGTACTCTGTGAGAGATAATCAGTCATATTTTTTCTTTGGGTTCAAATTGTTGAGGCTAATTAGATTTTTTCATTATTTCCATTTTAAGCTTTTTACGGAAAGGAATTTTTTCAAAGTATGCTTGACTGTTATATTAGTTACGTTTTTGTGATTCTGATAAAATATCATGACCAAATGCAATTGATGGAAGACATGTATTATGGCCTGCAGATCCAAAAATAGGAGTTCCTCATTAACCTGGAAAGCATGGCAGTAGAGAGGAAAGCTGGGGAGGAAACAATAGAAAACTGAACTGATATGATTTACAACCATTCCCTGGTAGGAGAGAGAGGGCTGGGGAATATCAGGGAGTAGGGCATTGCCATAGACCCGTAAAGCAGCTCTACTGAACAACATCTTGAGCCAAGTTTCCATCTTCTCCAAGTTCCATAACCTTTCCAAATAGTGCCATCAAACCAGGGCACACAGTTGACTATGAAAATACACTTGGTGAGCTAATCTGCAATAAGAAAATGACTAGGAAGTAATTGCAAGCCAGAATTTTTTTCTGTCAAAAGGTGAGAAAACAATCACAGTTTTTCATTAAATGTTTTGATTCTATATTTGTTTCTATGCATGTATGTGTACGGGGTCATGTGTTCCACAGCACACATGTGGAGGTCAGAAGAAAACTTGACAGAGTTATTCTTTCCTTCACCTGTGGCTTCATACAACCAAACAAGCTTAACAGAAGGTATCTTTACGCACTAGACATTTTGCCTGATTGAAACTTGAAGACTTTTTATGAAAACATTTATTCTTAAAACATTTAAATTCTATTTAATTGAAATCAGTTGAATTTGTTAAACTAGCTAATGTTGAAGGAGAATTCACATAAACAAAGTTTAAGCACTTATAAATTACCAAAATGGAGGAAGATATTTTACTTACTTCTCATTTATTTATTTATTTATTTTTTCATTAATTACTTTATTTAATCACTTCACAGCCTGATTGCTGCCAAGCCCTCCTTCCTCTCCTCCCAGTTTCACCCTCATACCCTCCTCTTCCCACTCCCCATTCCCTTATGGAAAGGCATCCATGGTTAACAAGCCACCCTGACACATTAGGTCACAGCAGGACTAAGAGCATTTTCTCTCCCTGAGGCCAGACAAGGCAGGCCAGCTAGGGAAACAGGATCCTAAGGCAAGGAACAGAGTCAGAGACAGCCCTTGCTAAAATTGTTAGGGGACCCACATGATGACTAAGCAGCACATCTGCTACATATGTGCAGGGGGCTTAGGTCCAACCGATGGATGTTCCTTGGTTGGTAATTTAGTCTCAGCCTAAGGTTAATTGACTCTGTAGATTGTCTTGTGGTGTGCTTGGCCCTCTGGCTCCCTCAATCCTTCCTCCCACCCTTCCACAAGACTCCCCGAGCCTCCACCTATTATTTGTCTGTGGGTTTCTGCATCTGTTCCCATTAGCTGCTGGATGAGGCCTCTCAGAAGACACGTATGCTAGGCTCCTGTGTGCAAGAATAGTAAACGGTTAGCTCTTTCCCATGGGGTGGGTCTCAAGTTGGGCCAGTCACTGTTTTGTTATTCCCGCAATCTCTGCTCCATCTCCCTCCCTACACTTCTTGAAGGCAAGACAAATTTTGGGTTGAAGGTTTTATGTGTGGGCTGGCATCCCCCTCCCACCACTGGAAGTCCCACCTGGATACAAAAGGCATTTTAATATGCTTGGAAGAGGATAAAGCAGCTTGCTGATATGACTGGAGTAAAACAAATAGCATGTATCTTTCATGGTTCTTATCAATAGTGTATGTCAATGGCCATGCTTAGAAGTAGATGTTATATTGAATGTTTATGAGGAATATGCAAAATATCTGAGCAAAAATAAACGAAAACTATTCTATTCAGCTTTTTCTATTTATAATTTGAGTATTTATAAAAGTAATGGTAAATAAGTTCATTTATTCTGCTGTATTTTTATTGTTTACGAGAAAAATTGTCCATTGAGAGTAATCATAAAATTAATGTATGTTTACAGCAAATACTCAAACTAAAAGAGAGCTATGTCAAATTAAATCGAAAGTAAAATTTTATTATAGTGGGAATGTCCAAGTGAATATAATTTTATTGATCTTGTTCGTATTTATCATATATATATCTTACATATATCATATGTACATATATGTGTGTTGTATTCATGACATTTTCATTGCCTAATATATAGCAAAAAAGGGGACATTTCTTGCCATAACTGTTAGTCACTTTGAGCCTTATAAATCTAAAAATATTTGGTTTCTGTTCAAGGTAAATTTGCTAAGTGGCAGGATGAATGTTCTATTGCATGCATGGCGCATGCTTCTGATAGGCAAACGGTACTCACTCCCTCAGCACAAACATCTGATGCATGATGGAGCACGTAACTGTAAAATAATGGTCCAGTACCAAGTCAAAGATACTTCCAGTATTTTAGTAAAATTATTATAATTGGATATAGTTTATGGCCTTCTCTGTGAATACTAATTTAAATGTAATTCAAAGTGTGTAATGCTTTGATTTCTAAAGCTGCCAACAAGTAAGACCAACCTGATTCTCAGTCATTGTATTTTCAAACCAGCTGAGCCTCAGGGAAATTATTTTATATCCCTGCTGAGCTATAATGAAATGATTTTTCACCTGGTTTAAAACTCACACAGATCCTCTTGAAATGGAAAGAGAGCTGAAATACATGAAATGTCAACTGTGGGAAGCAGTGCAAATACACACACACACCCACACACACACGCACACACACACACACACACGCACACACAAACACACACACATATTTTCCCACTTAGAGTTAACTGAAACAACAGGCTTGACAAATCTATAGCCCCAGAAGAAATTGTGACAGTTGTTAATCTTAGAGACTATTGGGGAGCAAGTCAGCACCATAGATAAGTGATGGGCTGTTAATAATTTTATTTAGAGCTGAAGTGTTGCCAATGAGTTTATTATGGTACCACTAGCATAGACGGAGAGTGGAGCTCAAACAACCATGAATCACACCTTCAGAGACCACCTTGCCTCCTTTATAACATGTTATGTAATAGATTGGAACTTCATTTGTGTCTTAAATAGCTATGACCTTTGTATGAGACTTTGCTTTTATTTTTTAGTTTTTTTAATGTCGTGATCATTAAAATTCTTTTCAGTACAGTCTAGTAAGTTTTCCAAATGCATATGGATTTTATTTATTTATAATAATCTACATACAGTAAGACTAGTTATGAAACAATCAGGAAAGCCATATGTAAAAGTTCCATTCAAAATGTTTAGCTCATTCATTGTGTTTGGCAACCTTGAAGAAAATACTATGTATTCTATCTAGGTGGGTCTAAATTTTTGTATCTAAACCATTCTCTATCATATCTTGTTTGCTTTTATACTTTGAAAAGGTGTGGGCAGGACACTTTCATACAGACCATATCAAATTCTTTTGTGAATTGTGAGATAGTTCAAATGGACCACTTGAGCTAGATTCTCAGAAGCCATGTGAAAAATAACCCAGGTACGGTTATATATCAGTGCTTGAAAGATGGAACCAGGCCGATTCCCAGGACAGTGGTGAGCTAGGCTATCCTTTATATTTGTAAATATATATGTATATGTATGTATGTATATACATATGTATATATGTAAATTTATATTAGTGAAATACCATATATCAAAATTAAAGAGTATAAAAGCAAACAGTACCTGAAAAGTGCCATTCATTTTTGTTGTTTTTCTAGCATCCACACATAACACCCCTCCTTCACTCCCACCCTACCCCCAGTACATGTTCAACACTGCTAATTCACAAGCATAAAACAATTAGGAGAGTAAATTATATATGACTATAAGAAAAACATATATAAGGCAGATTAAGACATAGATAACTAACTTTTAAAAAATAATCTTAATTTTCATACATAATGAAAAAGGAAACTTAGAGGGATTTATTGGGCTTAGAGTTCTGGAAGGACCAAAGTCCATCACAGAAGGGAAACATAGTAGCAGGCAGGAACGACAACCAGAATGGGATTCCCAGACCTCAAGTCTTCAAATGCATGAAGAAAGCAGTTTGAGGACGCTAAGAGTGACTTGAAGCTATTAATCTCAAAGTGCTCCCCAACTTAGTTTTCCAGCAAGGACATACCATTTAACCCTCACAAATAGTGTCAACAAACAAAAAACAGGTATTCAAACATTGAGCTTCTGGGAAATGTTCTTATATAAACCACTCCCTAAAGGAACTTGAACGTATATGAATTAACAAGCAATAAAATCAATTAATAAAACAAAGACAAAAAGTTCACAAACATTGTTTTGCCATATTGAGATGTTGTCTTTGGAAAAACTTAAAAAATATCTTTTCATAATGATCATCTTATCTGAACACAATGAAAATTAGATGTAATAAATGAACATAACTTTTTTCAACATCAGGAACGCCATAACAACAACCTCTCTTTCCAGATGGGGATTCAAAGAGGAAAGGAAGTAGTTAATTTATCCCTCTTTCTAAATGGCATTTTCTTATGTTTAAAAGACATCAGAGACTCTACCAGTAGTCTCTTAGGTCTGCCAAGCACTTTTATTATAGTAACGGGCTGTAAATTCAACAGACCAGAATCAGAGGTACTGCTATGCACCAATAAATAACTCACAGAAATCAAAGTCAGCATTCCATGGACTAAAACACAAAACAAGAAGCTTGTATATACACTAAACCAATACAGCTAAAAGACTTTATATTATAAATGTTCCAGAGCCATGTAAAATTAAACACCCTGCTGTAAGCATAAGAATAGTGGAGCAAACCAGTGGGATAGATATAATACTACAAATAATCTAATGCAGATTTAACTATTTAATTTTTTCATTGCATCTATTTTTTACTGTGTGTGTGTGTGTGTGTGTGTGTGTGTGTGTGTGTGTATGTGTGTGTGTGTGTGTGTGTGTGTGTGAAGGTAAACACATTCAAGTGATTTATAAAATAATTATCTGAGCCAAACACTGCCTTCAAGACTTTGCCTGGACCTACTCAGATTACAGTTTCAGCCTGGACCTACTCAGATTACAGTTCCAGATTTGTATGTTAACTACTGAATTCTTTCATAAAAATAGGTGCCAGGGAGGGTCATATGACTCTCATCTGAGTAGTCAATGATCCTTCCCAGTAGGCTGAAAGCAATTCATCCTTAGGAACACGTGGCCTCAAGGTTTCAGGGTGGGGCTTGAGTATTCAGATGGAGACAGACTACAGGAGGGAATTGTATCTGTGCTATTGCAAGTCATCATGCTGGATAAAGACCTCTGGTGTAATGTTTATGTGGCAAATTCTCAAATTCTTGTAAGTATCTGCTTACCTATGCTCTGTAAGTAAACCCAATAAATTCAGTGTTTCTCCCAGGGTGAATTTTGATGGCTTGTTACCTTATTTTGTCATCAGGAACCAGGGGAAGGGAGAAGACCTTGCTTACTTCTCTCCCAGGGAAGGAATTTTAGTAACAGGAGGTCAAACAACTACTTGTAGTCTCAATGCATCTCTGTCTACCATGTGGATCCAGGGAATCATATTTGGTCATCTGCTAAAGACAAACATCTTTATCTACTGAACCAATGTCTTGATTTGCATATTTATCATATTTTATCTAATTGAGGTTGTGTAATTATAAAAATCAATGCATTTGTGTTAGCACTTTGATTTAACAACCCATCCTTTTATACAACTAATATAAGCTAATTAAAAACAGGGCATGTATTGAATTTTATCCATATCATAAAACCTATAGCTTAAACAATTATTGGAACCTCTAACCTATGGCTCAATAGCTAATTGGCCCTAGTGAAGAAGCTAATAACACCAGTCAGCTAAATGTACATAACTCTGCTGATATAACCTTATAGCCTAAGACCAGTGTGCCCCTCATCCTCTATCAGGGAACTTCTGTATTCAGTAGAAGAGAACTCACAATTGATCAAGATCAGAGAATAAGATACTGCAGAATGCTCAGCAGTGGGATATCTATATCATACCCCTCCCAAGTCTTAACAATCATTGAATAAGAGGTGATAGGAATATCGTAAGAGCCAGAGGAGGGAGTGACTATAAGTAAACTCTGGTTGGTTGGTTTGTTTGCTTGTTTGTTTTCTGGATACAGCAGAGGAACAATAGAAGCTACAGAAAAACTCATGGAAATTAACCAGCAAACTACTAAATGATAATTGGGCCAAGAAATCTATCTATCTATTTATCTATCTATCTATCTATCTATCTATCTATCTATCTATCTATTCCTAAAAAGCATCAAAATGAAAATATAACATAACAAAATAGGCACAATGTATACAGTCCTAAAAATGACCTAAAATTATAGCCCTAAGTGCTACATTTAATAAAACTTTAGGGATTCAAAATTAATGAATAAAGATGCCTTTGAAGACCTTGGAAATCAAGAAGAATCAACATTCTAAAACAGTAAGTAGAAAAAGATAACAAACATCAGGCCTGAAATTGATGAGATAGCAAAAACAACAACAACAAAAATAAATAATTCATGAAACAAAGAGATGGATTTTAGAATAGATTAATATTATTTACAAACCTTAGATAAATTCACCATAAGAAAGTAATAAAACTAAGAGACAAGAAGCACAACACTTAAACATAGTGTTTAACAGCTTGAAGTCCTTCTTACTCTAATTATCTTTGTGCTTAAGAGGTGAACACTACAACAAACAATTAATCAGAATTAAAACAACCCAAGGATAGGACTATTTTGTTTCAGGGACTTGTTTTTGTTCTCACTGTCTAATAAATTGTATGCACCATTTCCATAAAAAGCACTAGTGCTCATGAGTTCTGAAATTCCATACACAAAAGTTTAAGGCCATCTCTTCTGTCCATATAAGAGTGATGTGAGACCATTAATAGGAAGTAGCTGACTTACTTGTGACAACACCTTTAAAGAAAACCAACTCTGCCTCTCCTAGCATTTGTCAGTTGCTGATAGCTACCATAGATAGAGTGAGGGAATCCATCTCCATACTGGGATTCTTTTCTTCTGGTTGTGAAAGCTGCCAGAAGTGTTTTGCGTTAATATGCTCCTCTGGCCCTATTTATATGTCAAAGAAAGGTATGGGTTATTTTCTAATTGCTTTTTAAAGGGTAAAATTGCTTTTTAAAGACTACACTAAAAACTGGATGGAGATGTTCTTTATTTGGAGAAACTTAGGAGAACAGTGGTAAGTGGAACCAGGACCTGAAATTAACACCTTCTGGCACACAAGGGTTAATGACATGCAAATAGATCACACAGGAGTCTAACCTTCTTTATATCACTTACTTGGTCTGTGTTTTTGACTAAAACAACTAAACATTAAGTGGCTAGTTTCTTTACCTCTGTCACAGAAATACTAATGTGAGTGTTGAGTTAAGCTTCTGAAGTATGTAGAATAGTACATATTCCAAATATAATCAATAATTAATTAATAAATGATTAACACTTAACAGGGTGTTTTAATGTTGTATCCTTTCTCCTGTTCCTTCATATTGCTCACATTTGTCGGCAGAATTACTTTCTATGAGTTCATAAGTGTATAATTGGGTGTACTATTATACTTTTCTGATGTAGTAATAAATATCATAACCAAAACAACATGGGGGTGGGGAAAAACTTAATTAAAAAAATCTTACAACTAAAAGGTCATATTCTACCACCAAGGGAATTCACAACAGGTAAGAATGGAAGCAGAAGCAATGAAAAAATTCTTTTCATGGGCTCACTTTATCTGGAGTGTTCAACTATCTTTTGTATACAGTCCAGACCCACTTTAATAGGGATGGTGCCACCTGGAGTGGAGTAAACCTTCCCACATGAATAATTAATCAAGACAATTTCCTTTAGTGTGCCCACAGGCCAGTTTTCCAATGGCAATTCTTTTTGATTCCTGTTCCCTAGTTTCTGTCTTATTGGCTGCAACAACTAATTGGTACCATGGACAAGTAGCCACTGGTTAGCATTCTATAAAGACAGCTCAGTGTCTCTATTATGGATCCACTCTGCAGTGTACTCCAGACACTCACATGTTGATGTGGTTTTTTTTTTGGCTTACAGAGCTGTTTCTGGAATGAGTGGAAAATGAACATGGTAGGGCCAGGTGGGCCTAGGTAACTAAGAGCAGGTTACAGCCTACTTCTGTATTCTAGCC
This sequence comes from Acomys minous, assembly GCF_964271855.1. NCBI lineage: Eukaryota > Metazoa > Chordata > Mammalia > Rodentia > Muridae > Acomys > Acomys minous. Next base: position 48,282,756 of record NC_140494.1, on the reverse strand, counting down.
TCTCTTTCTAATGCTATTCCAGTGTGAGGGAAGGAATCCCTCCATATGCTTCCACTGTCAGGGCACTCCCACGTCTTTCACATTTACAATGGGGCAAAATTCCTCAAAAGGAAAACAGAAACATAGTCATGGGAAAGAAACTAGTTCAATCCTTTTGGGCAAATCAGTGAATTTAAAAATTAAGGTAATTTGTTGGTGGGAACTTACAGACTATGGTAATAAGCACTGTTTGTTAGTCTTCCTTAATTTCCTTCCTGTTAGATTTTATAAGAGCAATTCAATAACTAGTGTGAGAAACAAACAAAATCATTTGAAATAAGTCAGTCACATGAGACATGTATTCACTATGTAAAATGCTGATCATGTGCCTGTAATTGTATATTTAAAAAAAAGTTTTATGAGCCATCAATTTTGTGTAATTGCATTGGTAAGTAATTTGGTAGTTGTTAAAATAACCTCATTCAAGAAAGCACAAGACTATTAAATTGCTACTGCACATAATATGAGGTCACATTTGAAGCGCAATATATAAATGTCTAATGCCTAATAACTGGAAAATTGCAGTAAACACACACATTCTAAACACATACATATTACCATAATGAAACAGTCTGACAAATAATCCTCAACAAATGAAGTCTGAAATCATTAAATTAATCTTCCTTCACCATGCAAAATCCAGATGTCAAAGATCCCAAACAAACAGCTAAAGAGAATGGTGATGAACATGTCATTGGTAAAAATCTAATGAAACTGAAAGAACTCTAATTTCAAACTGCATCATCAATAGCAATGACAACTGTGGAGCTTTAAACCTTATGTGGTATTCATTAGCACAATGTTGTTGAGACAAAATAACAAAGCTTATGTTAAAAGGGTAAGAGGTAGTTTATTCTAGAGACAAATAATAGGTTTTCTTTGCTAATGAAATAAAGCAATTCAAGCCAAATTCAAGCCAGGTTTATTTGGGATGGCTCTCGGGTGGGTTCACTGTTTCCAAAATCTCTGAATTGTATTCAGAAGAGCCTTTGGGGTAGAATAAGCCCAGCCTCTGGGCTGAAAAGCTCAAGGTAGAGGGTTAGTTTAGCCAGTCATATCCTGCAACAGGTATTGTTTGAGGGATGCCGGGAGAATCTAGAGGCCAGGTCCATATTGACATGTTCAGTAGACAGCTCAGCCTTTTCCGGAGTCTGATAATAAACAACAAAGATAATTGGTGATAGTCTGGGGATATAGATTTGGATCTCATCAAATGTCATATTCCAATGTGTTAGCAATTTCATGATTTTTGTTGCTGTTGTTTTATAGTAACAAGATGAAACGGCCATAAATCAAGATGTATTTCCAAATATATCATGATTATTGTTAAGTATTAAACACAGGACAAATTGCTGAGGTGCTTATTTAACTTATCAAAATGGGAATCTCCTCCACTTTCCCTCCTTCTCCCAGCATCTCTCAGTCCCTACCTGCTACAGGGTATGGCTGTCGTACCTCATTCCATACCATTAACTTCTCCTTCCTAGATGCTGAGCTGCCCTTCCACTAGAGCCTTACCTACGTAATCCAGCTATTTTGTGTAACTGACCCTTTTTGTACTCTTTTCCTCTTGACTGCTGCACCTAGTTGCCTTCTCTATTCGCTCTCTTCCCCTCGCCTATCTCCTCACATGTCCTCTTTTTACTGTTCAACCTGAGAGCAGAGGGGAGCAGACTTCCATGAATATCTCATTAAAGCAAGTTGTATTTACAAATGTACGAGGAAATGACTAAGTGACTGCCTCCCCTAAATCAGGTTTTCAGCAAGTAGCCACTCATTGGCTTTTGAGGTCTCTTTTAAGGGGACAGGCTAATTTTAGTAGAAAACACCTGAGACCCTGGCTGTTAGCACCTGGACAGAAGAGTTCCAGATTCGGGGCACAAGACTGACTGTGAGCAGCTAAGAGCAAGAATACTTCATGTGGAAGGGGCGTTGTCACAGGTGTTCAGGAATTTAGCAAGGCAAAGGTGTACATTAAACATCGTTGGGTTACAAGTTCAGCATAGGTTGAAAAACATGGTTTGCGGGGTACATTAGGCTTGGGAAACAGCATATTCTTGTAAATTGTGGAGACTGAATAATGTGGCACCTTAACAACAATGTTGCTATTGTATAATATTCATTGGCTTCTCCCAGATATCTATGCCTTTGGCTCTGCTGTTCTACATATATATAGGAAACTTCCTCCTCCACCATACCAAGGAGTAGCCATGTGATTTCCTTTCCTCTTTATTTCTTTTTCTTTTTTTTTTTTTCTTTTCTCATTCAGTTACATTAGGCAGGAGATTATAACCAGGTTGGAAGAACTCTGTAAAAAGCCTAGCTATTCAACCAGTCAAATCTTTTATGGAAAACTAAGGATTTGTTAATATATTTCTAAAGTACTTTTGGCTGTTAGCTAGGATGTTAGATTGGAATTATCTTGTAGTCAGAATATGTTAGGTTCAGCACAAATTAAGGTAAAATACGGCTATTTAGTAGACAGTCCACAGACCAAGTTAAACTGTAATTAGACTCTAGACCTATAACATTACCAGTCATCCACATCACTGCAACTCTAATTATTCAAGAAGTCTTTGCAGACCCAGATTTTAGAATCTTTTGGTCACATTGCAAGCTTATAAATACAGGCCTCAGTTCCTCTAATCACCAGTAATCTTCACTAATTGTGGACTTTATACAATAAACTCATACTGAGTTGAGTTTTTCATTCTTTCTTTTTTTAATCTTTTTTATATTATGATGAAAACAATGCTTCTCTTATATCAGAGTCTATAAGTAGACTGGTGATAAACATAAATACATAGTAGATCCTTTTACAGCTTAGGTCTGTAGGCTTACTTTTTAATTTATGTTAATGCAGTTCCTTATACTTCTACCTGCCTTCTGCCAACCCACTAACCCTAAGTAGGAGAGAAAGAAGAGTTAAAGAGTTCTATTTAACTATTTCTGACTGGTTAGAGTCATTGGGTTCTTTGGGGCAATACCAGTCTTAGTTGACATGAAATCCAGCAGTCTAGCTAACCAGCAAACTGCTAACTAACCAGCAGCCTTTTTCCTCTTCCAAGCAACTCCTCGAAGTGTTCTCTTTTTCTCTCTGTGCTCTTGTATTTATACCTACTCAGAGTCCTCAGAGTTAAATTATCTGTAGCTGGCAAACACTATTACCCTCTCCAAGATGCAGGAGGCTGTGTCAGCCCCAGGTGCAACACTTGGAATTATATAACTTAAGTGAGTTTTTAAAGAAACCAAAACTTCCACTATAAGGGTCAGCCACTATGACAATTGACTTTCTTATTTTCACTGTTATCCTGTAAATGTACATTCCACAGCCTGTTTGATTATACCTTTGCACTTTTTTTCATTTTCTTTATTGTTATAAATTTGAGGGTGATGATGATGCATGTGTGAGTCTAAACACCAGTGTACAATAGTAAACACTAATGTTAGAGCACCGACAATTGGAGTCAGTTTCCTCCTCTTATGCAGTCTAGAGATGGAAGTCAAGTCAGCCGTCTTTTAAATGAAATGATTTACCCAGTTGTCAGTCTGGATGGAGTATATATTTCTTTTTGGCTGATGATTTTGCTACTCCCAAATGTCCTCCCAGCACACGGCTAAAATGTTATCTAGGGTTCATAATTCAAAACACACTGTCATGTTAGTGCTAGACTCTTGAGACTCATCTAAGCCAATGTATCTCATTTGTGGGGGTGTCTACATTCTCACTTGTAAAATGAGATTTTGAAAATAGTACATTATTTTGAGCAGAACCCCTGGCCGAGATCTGCCCATCATAATGCTCTTATTGTAGGTTTCTAGGACCCTCTGGATCCATTCCCCCATGCTTCTCTCACCTAGAGTCCCAAAAGGATGCCCTCTCCTCTGTCCCACTTTCCTGGTAAGTGAAGACTTTCATGGCACCAGCCAAAGACATTATGTTCAGTAAACTTTGAACTCCTACCCAGATCTACCCAATGGACAGGACATTCTCCGCACTTGAGTGGAGAGTGGGACCTGACTTTCACACGAACTCTGGTGCCCCATAATTGACCATGTCTCCTGGATGGGGAAGCTTGGTGGCACTCAGAGGAAGGACAGCAGGCTGCCAAGAAGAGACTTGATACCCTATGAGCATATACAGGGGGAGGTAATCCCCCTTAGGAACAGTCATAGGGGAGGGGAATAAGGGGAAAATGGGAGGAAGGGAGGAATGGGAGGATACAAGGGATGGGATAACCATTGAGATATAACAAGAATAAAATAATAAGATATATTTTAAAAAGAAAACAATACAATATATGGTTGTAACCATGAACTGAGCTCACATATGAAAAAAATGTTAGTTACCAGATGAAGTCACTGACAACAGAAATAACAATCAGGACCGTTGTAGATGCATCTATCTTTCATGTTAAATTACATGACTTTATTTTATTTAGAATAAGAACTCCCTTTAACTAAAACTTAGAGAACACTGTATAAATGAATATTAAAGAGACTAAGAGCCACAGGATGAGAGAAGTTGTGGTGAGATTGTGTCCTCTAGGAATATCAGAAACTACACCCATACTATTTCCTCAATATTGCTGTTGAAACATGACCTTGAAAGGAACAGCCACAGATATGAAAAAATGGAACAAGTAGGAGGGTGGGAAGTGGAAGATGAGTTTGGAGATGGGGTACAGAGTTCAAAAGACCTCAATCCTACATAAGGAATCAAAGGAATACATAGTTTCCCTTCCACCCACCCCCATTCCCAGGAACACACCAATTAGTTAACTGATACTAAATTGTCAGCTTGGACAAAATACATAAAAACAGCATCACACAAACTGAAAGGGCTATATTTAATGTGTGCGTGTGTCTGTGTGTGTATGCCACAGCAATGATTTAAAGAAACAGTCCACACATTTTAAATGGAGAAAGGGAAAAGGGAAATGCTGTAATTATATTATAACCTAAAATATAAAACCAATAAAAATAAATTTCATTTTTATTTTATTTCACATACTATTTACATCATCATCATTATAATTAGAAAGACAATGGTTTATGTGTTTAATAAACTCCATGTGGTACAGTAGTACTTTTATCTATTTTTTTATTAACTGTGCTAGAACATTGATCAGATGAGATAATGAATTAGCAAGCGTAATACAACATCATAAATATGACTGTTTTATTAAATAATAACAATTTTAAATCTTAACCAAATTGTGTTGAGGATACTTAATGGAATTTCACACTGGTTCCTAGAAGGAACATGTTCAAATGGTTGTCTAAATCAGCAGCCATGCTTTACTGCACAAAGGTTGGTATTAATGGTACAAGAGGTGGAGAAATGAAGGCAACCCCAAACCTGAACCCAATCCAGAGAACAGGTCCAAGTTTACAGGACACCTGCTGCCTACAGGATTAGAGAAAGCAACCTACACCCATCCGATGCCCTGGAGCAGGAGGACACAACTGCTTATCTACTTATGCCCTACCTGTCAATTTTGATGAAATAGTTTATCTGCAATGCAGTTTGAATCTGTAAAACCACGCCCTCCAGTGCCCTACTCTCAACTATAATCTCTTCACATACTACAAGGTGCATTTTCCTGTACCCTTCGATACTGACACTCAGGGTTTGAAGATGTCAAAGGTTCAGGTAGGGGAAGGTTTATTTTCATTGTTTTTAGGTGAAATGTGTCTATGTTTTCATTTTTCTTCTGTAATTTGTTTCTTACAATAAGCGAATTTCTCTGTAAGAAAACAAAAAACTCTGAAAGCAAAATTAGCATTGAAGAACCTAGAAGCAATGGATACATTAGATTTTTTTCTGTGCTTTTGAAAAATTACCACTTGCTAAAAATAGAGAAATGTAAATAGTAGTCCATGTAGGTTTAACATGTATCAACAAAATGTCAGAAATCCTAATCTTTGTTTTTAAATATTTTAAACCTTTTTTCAATAAAACACAAGAAACTCTCTCACACACAATTTAAATTTGATACTATATTAATTAAAATGCAGCTATATATTTAGAGAAGAATAAATAAAAAGCAAACAAAAAAATTTTGTCATACAATGGAAACGGTTATAAATCATTCTCCAAATGCAGGTAAATCATTGTCTTCATCAAAGTTCTATTGCTGTCATGAGACCACATGACCATGGCAGTTCTTAAAAGAAAGGATTTACCTAGGTCTTGCATACAGTTTCAGAATTTTAGTCCATTACCATCATGGCAGGGAAGTGGCAGTGCACAGACAGACATGGTGCGAGAGGAGTTAAGAGTTCTACATCTGAATTCAAAGGCAGAGACACAGTACTTTTTTGGGGCCCTTGAAATTTCACAGTACCCTTCCAATGAAACACTCCTCCAGCAAGGCTATCCTTACTTCAACAAGGCCACACCCTCTAATACTTCCAAATAATACCACTCCCTAATGAGCAAGCATTTGAATATAATAGCCTATCGGATCATTCTTACTCAAACCACCACACATATTTAGAAAAATATTTTACATTACACTTTCAGAAGGCATGTATAATTCAATGACGTTCATTACACATAGTTCTAATATTTAGTCTATGAACTTTGACTATGGAGAATGAAACATAATAAAATACAGCTGAGGTCTTCCAATTAATTATTAATTATTTATAGAAATACTTAGATGTTATCAACTGCTTCTTAAAAAATCAAAGTGTCCACTACTTGCTAAGTGAACAGACAGAAAAATCATGGAACTGGAAGCATGGCTCAGCAGCTAAGAACAATGGCCTGCTCTTAGAAAGGATCTCATTCTTGTTTCTATCCCCCATGTCAGAGGCTTCCAACTGCCTATCACTCCAGATGTAGGAAATACAACTCCTCTGGCACACACACACACACACACACACACACACACACACACACACACCCCTCCCCTCCACACATGTTTAGATCTGACAGAATTAAAATAATAAAAATATTTTGAAAATTAAGAAAACCATAGACAATCTAGGCCTACATAACAACTTTCCCATAAAATTATTAAACTGACATCCACTTTTAACAAATCCTATACATGTGAGCTATTTCACTTACCTGGTTCATAGAACCTGCAACAATATGTCAAGGGAATGAGAGCATTGCTAGCTTGCAGATGAGTAAATGACATTAATATGTATGTACTGGCTTCAAGGACTCCATAGCAGCATTGAAAGATCTCCAATAACACGCAGAACAAATAGCAATCTAAACATTCCCAGTGTGCTTGCATGCTACCAGGTAATAGAACAGCACTGGGAAAGTTGCTGAATTTTGTCAGGGTTTCACTATTCCTTCATTTCCGTTGAGACTGTACTTCCTTACAGAGAGATTAAGCGTGCCGTTCTCTTGAAACTGACCCTCAGAACTTCTCTGTTGTAAGCACTAGTGAGTGTCTTCCATTGCTCTTTGTCTAGGATGACTCTGACAGTTGAAACTTGTTGAAATTTATTATGCTAATTAGAAAACCAAAAGTGATATTACAAAATGTATGTTTTAAAAAGGCCAGGCAAACAGCACTAACATAAAATAGCAGTGTACTCTACGAAAACAAGAAAGGATTTGTTTTTAAAATGTATTGATTAAACATGAGCACCATCAAACAAAAAAAAAAATCAAAGAAGCTCAAGATTTTTATTTTGAATATTAAGTAGAGGGATTGTTTGAAGCACACTGTGCTATTTCACATGTTCTGACATACCACCCTTTGTTATGCATACTTCAGATAGCGATTTCCCTGTAGACATGATTTTACTCATATTTATTCACATATTCCATTTGAGATATCAATATAGTCATGCATAGTGAAAAGTACAGCTTCATAAATATGCTAAAATATGAACGATGTGCTATTATCTTCCACACCGAACAAGCACATGTATCCTCTCATATTTTAAAATGTGATTGTTCATGACGTTCTCTACTTTTAATCTGTGCAATAGATAAAAGATTGAATGAATATCATGATTCAAAAATCTAGTCCCAATGGCAACACAGAATATGATGAGAATTTTAAAATAATTACAAATATGGCAATTGTGTTACAGCAAATGAAAGACAGAGAACAGTGACAGTACTTGTAATAACCTAGAAAAATTAAAATTAAAATTAAATATACCTCAAACTAAAATTAAATTTAAAATTTTGTATGTTTTCTGAATATCATTTCTAAGCTCTACATTGTTTAATATTACATCACTTATTTGACAAGTATTTAGATTATGTCCCATATTTTTTTTTAATTTTTTTCCTTTATTAACTTATTCTTGTTACATCTCAATGGTTATCCCATTCCTTGTATCCTCCCATTCTTCCCTCCCTCCTCTTTTCCCCTTATTCCCCTCCCCTATGACTGTTCCTGCTGGGGATTACCTCCCCCTGTATTTTAAATATGGAAAGTATGTTGCATATTTATCAGGTATTTCTATAGACTCAACTCATAATATCAAAAGTCTCCAAAACTATCACCAGGCAAATAAAAGTTGCAAGGAATAGAGGAAGCTCACATATGAATTGTAAATTTGCAGAATTTAACAGCAGCATCAAAATTTTCACTACATCTCTCACCCTTGAATCTCCTTAGCTTCCTGTCCATTTGCATCTCTATTAAAAGAATTAAAGTAATAAAAAACAGAGCTTAATTTAGAAGAGGGATACAGTTCACCGCAAGGTGAAATGTTGTACTCTCCAGTGTGAGAGTAGCATGGACAATGGCTTGCCGCGCTGGGGAGGACTGCCAATGTTATGATGAGTAAAATGGTGGTAGATTCATTCTTGTTTAATGAAGACCTTCAAACACTAGGTAGTTTCTCATTATCACATTTCGTGTTGCTAGCTCACATTTCGTAGTTTTCCTTTAGATGCTGGAGACTGAATGCTAGTTCGCTGCAGAAGCTCATGTTGTCTGAAGCACTGAGTTCTTTTCAGCTGCAGCTGAATTTTTTTTTTTAAGTAGTGAAAGGAAATTTACTCCATGCTAAGCTTTGCCAAGAGATTTTTGGGAGAGTTTGTGTTGCATGTGTCAAACACATTTTCTGCATTCTTGGAATCAATGCTATGTACTGGTGGGAGATAATTCTTGTTATAAAATGTTAAATTCAAAATTTTATAATTCATCAGAGATGTTTGAGCCTGTTTACATTTCATGTGTCTAGGTATGCCTTTTATTTCAGTATGAGGTGTGTTTTTCTTTTCGTAAATCATATAAATAATGTTCTATAATATCCCTGGGCAAACTAGTGTAATTTGGCTGTCTGATTATTGTAGGAGGGTGTCCCCCTTCAAACACCCATGGGCTGGTGGCCTTGGTAGGGAATGCCTGAGTTCGCAATGCAGCTTATTATGGCTCATGTCCATCCCAAAGGCAGCTCTTGCTCTACGTTACAAGTGGTGCTCGGTTATGATGAAATAGGCTGGAGTCAGAATAGCATCCGTTTTAGTTTAACTTTTCTACTTTAGTGTACCAATTGTATTTCTGTACTTGTCTGGAGTTTCCAGTATTAACTTTTATCTTTAAACTACTCCATTGACTACGAGTAAAGTAGGTGTCTTAATACACATAATGATCAATTTCTCCTTGCCTATAGGTTTAACAAAGGTAATGTACTTTAATTTATGTCACTATAACAAGATCCAACAGATTGGACATTTTAGAAACAACAGAAATATTGATTTTTTATTTTATAAAGTTAGAGACTGAATTGTCCAAGATGTCACCAAACTAATGTCTAGCAAAGACTTTCTCATTTCTAGTTTGTGTGGTTGACAGTGACAGAACAGTGTGACCTATATTATTCAAATGATTTCTATGGAAAAATTATAAGTGAGAGCGTGTCAATAATCTCAGCTCAGGACAGACACTCGCATTCACCAGAAAGTCATCATCATGTCCTAGTGATCTACGTGTTACAATCATCATTTTAGAAAAACCCGAGTTTCAATTAGGATACAAATGATGGCAAAATTCTTTTACAGTTGATGGAAACACATAATGATATATTTAGTTTTTACAATAATATGGAACTTCCCCCAAATATTTTTAAAAGTAATATAGTATATTTGAGAAAACACTCTTTTGCCTTTTTGTTAAATGAAAATAAAATTAAAACATCAAAGAAATACTGCCCTCATACATTTTCTTAAGAAAAAAATTTTCTAGGCTGGTTGGTGGTGTGTCAAGTCTTTAAGTCAAGGACTTGGCAGACAGATCTCTGAGTTCAAGGCTGGTCTAGTGTACATAGTGAGTTACAGGGGAGCCAGAGCTACAGTGAGACACCTTATCTTGAAAAACTATAACAACAACAACAACAAAAGAATTATTTTCTAGTTGGTAAGATAGTGAAATAATTGAATTGTTCACTGATGGATTAATGAGCAAATAGAACATTAAAATTATTACATATTAATATTTAGATGGTAAATAATATTAAATGATATTCACATGGATGTGTTGGCTCTGTTTATTAACAATTAAACTTTATTAAACAACCCAACTAGCATATACAAGAAGGAAAAAAAAGGTTAAAGGGACAGAAGAGTAAACCTTTTGGAATCCGTTTTTTAGGACGGGTCCTTAGGTGTCTCTGTCCCATGAGCTGGTCCAGTCTCTTCCTCTCTCTCCACACCCCTGCTCGCCTTCACCTGTTGTTTTTCTTTTCCCCACCTTCCCAGTCACATGCAAAGGGCGGTCTCCTTCTCCCTTCGAGGGTAAATTAGGAAAACAATAGCCACGGTGGGGTTCTCAGGTTGGCTTTCTGAATTCTAAGCCCAGGAAGGCTCCAAACAGTCTGTCACAAGGTATTCATGGCTTGCCCCAAGGGTAAAGCCTGTTAAGACTGTTTCCACCTGTGACAAAGCTTAATCTTTCTCACATGGATGGTACACTACTGATTCTAAAATATAGATAAACACCAAAGAACATCATTCTGCTTGAAATTTCATAGACAAGGACTTCTTCATCACAGTCATATGAGGAAAATTAAAAAATACAGCCCAAGTTCTGCTCAAATTACTTACACCAACCAAGGACAATATGTGTAGTAAACATCGAACCTCTACTCAGATCTAGCCAATGTACAGGACATTCTCCACAGTTGAGTGGAGAGTGGGGAATGACTCTCAAATGAACTCTGATGCCCATATTTGAACACATTCAATTGATGGGGAGGCCCAGTGGCACTCAGAGGAAGGATAGCAGGCTACCAAGATGAGACTTGATAGCCTATGATCATATAGAGGGGAAGGAGGACCCCCTCAGCCAGTGTCATAGGGGAAGGGAATAGGGTGAAAGCAGGAGGGAGGGAGGAATGAGAAGATACAAGAGATGGGATAACAGTTGATATGTAATCAGAATGCATTAATATATGTACATATATATATATATATATATATATATATATATATATATATATATACATATACATATATCCCAAATTAGAAAGCTTGAGTGGAATGTCTCCCTGAGAAATTCCAGAGAATATAGGTATGATCTCTAGTACCCTTCCACTCCTACCATTTCAAAGCAAACATTTAATAAGAGCCTAAAGGAGGGCATAAACTTGTAAACTGTGAGCTGGGAAGGCATTCAGGCACTCCAAACTGTGTTTGCTTTATTAGTATATTTTGATCATATTTACTTTTAGTGTGATTCAGAGGTAGATTATGGGTTGGAGACAAATTGTTTTTTACCCCACATTTTTAGGGGATGGAGGTATCCCTGGCCTGATGGAACTCTGAAAAGCTGGGTCGTTTTTGTTCTCCTGGATTCCTTCATGAGCATGTACAGAAACCAAAGCTGGACTCACAAGGAGAGCAGGAGGTCAAGATGGCCTTTTCTAGCTTTGACTGGCTTCATCTCTGCAAGGACAGAACTATCATTTAGGGTTTGACCAAACTGGCAGAACCATACTCTGGGCATAAGCGCTTCTCTTCTATTTCCTAAAAGCTTGCAGTCTGTCCAGCTATTGGTCAGTTATGCCAGCATTTCATGAGCTGAAGGATGAAGGAGCTACAAGGGGAAATGACTTTATAGAGAAAGGAGAAAAGATGCACACAGCTGGGACAACCACCATGCACTAGGCTTAGAGAAAAAAAAGCTTGATTCTATTTCTATTTACTCTCCCTCCCTGGGAAGAGGTAGTAAAAAATGGTGCATAGTATTCCAACAAGGAAACACTTGATTTTCCTATGACACATCAGAAACTCCATGTATCAGGAAAGGCAAAATATGATTCAATACAATCTCAAGATATTATATGTAGCCTTCCCAAAGTGTAGGAATTGTGGGCTGTTTCTAGGAACTTAAATCAACACCTAATCATTACAGAATTTTTTAAAACCATAACTTTAAATACATTTGTCTCCAAACTCAAAGGGATAATGTAAAAATCTAATTAGAGATACTGCATAAAATATACACAAATTATAGAAGAGTGGATTACACATTTGAGAACAAATATAAAGGCTTCTTGAAGTGTGAATTATTTTACAGTGAAAATATATTACAAACTGTATATTTGAGTACTCACAATTTGTCTTTATTTATAACTACTATCTGTTGCAGATGTAATTAGTACTGTAAGTTGACATATTGCTGAAAGAACATCATGTGACAACAGAGAGTGCTTCAAGATGAGTGCTGGCCTGCTCCACTTGAAGCCAAGAATAAGACAATGTTCCCAACAAGGAAATCTCATTTCTTTAGATGGCTAGATCTTGTATATCCAAAACTCATAAACATAGAACATTTCTTCTGCATTGAGTCCTCAGTTTGTGATGCTTTTCAGGGATAACCTTAATAAACTAACAAGGCCATCCCAAGTACAGTGTATCAATTATTACTAGGAGAGTAAATGGCTTCTTAAGTGTACATAAACAGTCACTGTGTTGAGTTTGCAACATGCAGTGACATTTTTTTGCCCAATCAGACAGCTCCAATATCGACTTAGGGTTTTATAGCCACTTATCTCATTGTCTAGTGAATACATAGTAAGTTTTTTGAGACATAAAAGTAGACAAAGCTTAAGTAGATAAAATCTTCTTTCTGGTGACGTTAAGGAAATATTTGATATATAAGAGTCTGTGTTTTGTCTTGGCTTGCTCTTTAAGCAAGTGATCTTATCATTCAAGTAGAAATAAAACAAAGGCTAATACTCTGAAATGATCTTTGCTTCAATTGTTAAGAGTATGATAATATGTGCTTTTATTTGGATAACATAACTATTTTAAATGAAGTTCAAAAATAAACTAAAAAATATAAAACACAGTATTAGAGGAAATAAATGTCCATGTGATGTATATAAATGCATTAATAATGATATTATTTTAAAAAGAATCATTTAAAGCTACTTTGTGTAATGTTACTTTATTGTCCCAATTTTGACTAAAATCTGAGTCTAAACTACATCAGCAACCTAGCTAATGAAAAATGCTCAGGAACTAATTATGTTGTGAGCATGCATTAATGAGAAGAATAAAATTATAGTATAGCCTTTTCCCCAGTTTGTTTTCTATTCATACTACAGAAAGTGAACACTGTAAAATCGAGAAATATCTTTAGACCTTCATTGATTGACTCAACCTTTATAAATAGAAAGACTCAGTAATACATTTTGTAATCAAGAATCAAAATACATAAACTATGTGTGCCTATATTTGTCTCATATCTATTTATATCGATCCTCAAATACTTATTAGTGTAAACCATAGTCTGACTACTGGTTATGACACAGACACTTTTAAAAATATATATGAAAATGTGCTTTTATTCATTTCTGTGAATGAAAAATAACAATATAATAATAACCATAACAACAGTAGTAACAGCAACAATAACATAATAATAAAGCCTTGGCGATATTGCATATTAACAAGGGTTCATTAGAAATTAGTGATCAGGCCTTTCAACCTTAATATAATAGAATATTTTGATTTTTATCTTAAATGTTTTTATCTTGATGATTGAAAGAAATACTTTAAATCCCTTCATTACTGCTTTCACAGACAGTATTTGGTATCTAGCAGAGGAGTGTGATTATAGCACAAATTTTACATGATAGATTGATTGTCATACATGATAAGCTGTTATCTGGTTAATTAAATAAAACCAAGAGGATATGAATCTATTAAAAATATATGCAGCTACCAGACAACAGTGCTGATGGACAATATAAATTTCAAGAATAATATCATTCTCATTATGAAATGCTACAAATATTAGGATAATTAAAAATTGAAATCAGTTGTTGCCTAATATTTCTAAGTAAAAACCTTTTCTTTGTGCCATTTTATATTCTGTCTTTCCCTTTTGTCTCAAGTTTTCTGTATTTCTTTTTTCTATTTTGGAGTAGTTAATAGTCAATATACATCAAAATAAAAATGTAACAATATGTATATATCATTAATGATGTTGATAAGAAAGAAGGACTAGGGAGTTGTCTCAGAGATTAAGAGCATTGGCTGGTCTTCCAAGACTCCAGGTTTGTTTTATAGCACTCACAACCACCAGCAGCTCCAGTTCCTAGAGATGCAGTACCTTCTTCTGACTTCTGCGAACGCCAGCCACACAAAACACAAGCTTATATGCAGACAAAGTAAAGTACTCATATAAAGTAATCCAATAACAGAAAAATTAAAGGTATACTCTCGTTTAGAGCATACCTTTAGAGCATATGCAAGATGGCTGCACTGGCCAATTTTGTTGATATTGTTTAGGCCTTACTGTGAAGAGGTGATACTAGCTGAGGAAATATTTCCATAAGATTGACATGTAAGCAGGCCTTTAGTATATTTTCTTGATCGTTGGTTGATATGGGTATGCTTGCCGTACAGCGGGAAGTTCTACCCTTGGGCAGGTGGTTCTGCATTGTCTAAGAAAGACATTCTCCACAGTTGAGTGGAGAGTGGGGTATGACTTTCATATGAACTCTGGTGCCTCAAATTTGACCACGTCCCCTGGATGAGGAGGCCTGGTGGCACTCAGAGGAAGGATAGCATGCTACCAAGAAGAGACTTGATACCCTATGAGCATATACAGGGGGAGGAAATCCCCCTCAGGAACAAGGGGAAAATGGGAGGGAGGGAAGAATAGGAGGATACAAGGGATGGGATAACCATTGAGATGTAATATGAATAAATTAATAAAATAAAATTTAAAAAAAAAGAAAGAAGTTGGAGAAAGGCAGGATGAGCAGAAGCCAGTGTACAGTGTCTCCTCTTCTCTTCTGGTTTGGTTCATGACTATAAAGTCCCACCTTGCATTCTTGCCCTGACTCTCCTTTATGAGAAACATTATGTGTAATTCTAAGCTGAAACAAACTGTTTACAAATTACCTTTGTCACAGGATTTTAACACAGCAGTAGAAAGCAATACTCAGACAATGGCTAAGCAGATAGCGACGCTTGCTGCAAACCCTGATGAGCTGTGTTTGATACTGAGGACTTAGGTGGTTGAAGAAGAGAATGTATGTATTGAAACCGTCCTCTGACCTCCAAATAAATCCCATGCCTTGTACTGACCCCTTCCACTCTCCCTTCTCTCTGAATAAGTAAATACATGAAAAATAATTTAAAAGAACAGTTTAATGGCACATATTTAGAAAGGAAAACAATTATATTTTCTGGGGTTGTAAAAAGCCAGTGCTCCAACATGGCAGTAAGAAAGAACAGGATTTAATTTGTATTGACTTTATGGCTATTGCATACTGTATCATAGCAAAAGCTGTGAAAATTCATACAAACTGAGGGTTTTAGCGTTATATTTTAAGGTGAATTTCATTGACTTGACATTAAAAATAACATATGTCTAAACAACCAAGACATTCCTCAGAACTCAGAATATTTATGTTGTCTGTGAACCTTTGTACATCTATTTATCAGATATAATGTGATTTTCTCCTGATGTATCTGCCAATTCCTTTTGGAGTTATCAACACACATAGTAGGTTTCAGGCAATCATAGCATGTAATAAAATAATACAAGAAGAGTTGTAAGAGAAGGCATGACAAAATGTGACATACAAGTTTGATAAGTGTCACAACTAATATTAGACCCACAACTTAATTGTATTAATAAGAAAACATCATAGTTGGCCACTGTGCCACACCCCTGTAATGCCAGCACTTGGGAAGGCAGAGGCAGAAAGATCTCTGTGAATTCAAGGCCAGCCTCGTCTACAAAGCAAGTCCATAATAGCCAAGGCTACTCAGAGAAACCCTGTCTCAAAAAATAAAAAAACAAAAAAAGAAGAAAAAGAAAGCAAGATAGAAAAAAAAAGGAAAAAATTCTTAAAATTCATATTTATAGTATATCCTTCACATAGGAAAATTCATTGTATTTTACTCACAGTACATATTATTGCTTCTCAAACTATCTGTTTACTTCAAATTTGCACACAAAATACAGAAAATGTACTGTATTATTCTGTGATAATAATTTCTATATCATAAGAATATCCCTACCTCATATAGAATAATCCCTCTAGAATAAGTAGAAAATACAAGAACATAGAAATAAAAGTAACTAAGTCAACCTAGCGTATTGTTTCTTCTTAATTATAGTGACCTTACCTTTCAGGTCATCTACAACATGTATATATGTTCCCTTTTCACTAAACACTCTGCCACTTCTATCTTCTCTTCTCTGAGTGACAGTAAAAGTGGTGTGAAGCCACCCTGCAAAATAACAAAGCCCACTTGTAATTTTAATATGACACATTTGCAACTTACCAAATAATCTTATAAAGGACCATACACATATAAACACATGAGAAAAACAAAAAGGAACATCTTATGACTTCATTGTTGCTTCTATAAACACAATGGGGGTTGTGAATAAAGTAATGCTGCTAATGTAGAAATCCATACAAGCCAAGTGGAAGGATGTACAATGACTGGAGACAAAGAATGATGATTCTTCCAATTTCATGGTTCTGTTAGGAATTATATTTTCAATTATGTATAGTAATGTATGTTTAAATGTATTTAATGTAGACAGGAACCTGCAGCCCACTTGATGCCTTTCCTTTTCAGTGATTTCCTGTTTTCAAACAGATGGCCTAGCTCTGTCACAGGGAATCATTCTATTTTTTATTGGATAGAGATTTAGTTTTGAACATCCAGAATTAATTTTTGCAATAGATACTTGATATACTTTGCTTTTTACTATGAAAGAAAGTTTGTTCATATTTTTCTTGCTTTGAAAGTGTTATTCTGCTCCTATTTTTTCCTTTAGCCCCATGATAATAAAACTGAGTCACTATGTAGCATAGACTCAGACATACAGGTTTCTAAACAGGAAATTATGAATAAATTTGAGACATTTTAATTACTACATGAGCTATATAACATGTTTTATTAGTATAAGCAAACATTTTCTGACTGGTAATGATTTTTTAACATTTACATAAAGTGCCTGGACTGATAATCAAATAGTGTCAATGAAATTTTGTTGCTGCCAAGTAAGGAGATTGGAGTCCATGACAAAACTTTTGTTTGCTATATTTAGAAATATGAATATCATAGCTCATAAAAATTTATGTATAACAACTTAATCTTCTTTAGAAATGCCTCCACATTCACAGTTTATGCAGTTTGGAGTTAAAGTTGAATACCACTCTTTTTCAGTGACACTTTTAACCAATTGGAAGAATAACTCAGGTGATGACATAGTGCTAATTAAATAATTTCATGCCATAATTTCATTGGGTTTTAGCATATTTGAGGAGATGACTTGTCATATACATTGAAATTATAACATGGAGACATGGGAATGTGGTAATTTTATTATTGAGCAATAGTGGATACAGAAACAAAACTGTGCATAAACGAGCATATTGCTACTGTATGTACAGATGCCGACTGTGACGTGTTTAGGGTTTGAGGAGAAACTCTCACACTCAGCACTCCTCATGGCAATGCAGATACGCATTCCTGTGGTTACTTGGAAGAAATCAGTTTACTTCTTGTGAGATGTATGATTGTTCCTGTAACAAAATACAAAGGACTGTGTGACTCACATGACAGAGATTAATCATCTCTCTTTCTGAAATATGAAATCCAAGATGAAGCAACTTGCAGAGCAGATGATTCCAAGGCTTGATTTGTGTAAGTCTCCGTTGTTGTTCAACATCTGCTCCCCATCTGTGCTCACCAATCTCTCGTCTATAAGTGTCCTGGTCATGTAGGAGTAGACTGCGTTCTATAGGCTTCAGGTTGACTACAACTAATTATGTTTTCTGTGACGGTTGAGGAATTGACCTGGGGGAGGGGGGAAGTCATAATTTAGCTTTCCAACCGCAGACAACTCTAGCCAACCACAGGCTGAGGAGCAAGTATGGAATATGGAGCAGTGCAGGCTGGAAGGTGGAAGAGAGACTGGCGGAAAATAGAGAGGTTCCTTACACTGATCAATATTCTGTCTGAGATCTCAGGATATGTTAAGGGGAAAGAATTGTAGGGTAAGTTTAACTTGTGTAGCAATGATGCACAGAAGTGTGCATTTTCATATTGTCTAATTTTACATTAGAATTACATGTGTCCATATTTACACGTATTTTACACATTTCTGCTAAATAAATAACTGATGTCAATTTATGGCAAAAGGTGCCTCACTTTACCTGTTGATTGAAATTGGAATGTTAAGAACCTAATAGCCACTTGCAGATCTTGTCATCTGGATCTTTATAGGGAGGTCTGGTCATAATCAATTTTGTTCCTTTACATTGTATCATTCACTATAAGCTAATAGTGTCTATCATGTTCATAAGTAAGTATTTTGTATATTAAAATTGTTATTCAAAATCAAACATGTTCATTCTTTTGTGTTACTCTATATCCTAAAATTATAAAAATACTAGTATATATAAAGTAACTGAACTTGCTTTTAATCCTCAACTAATTTGATTACTATTGGAGGTCTATATTTCTGTGTCAAGGTAAGTTAATGTACATTATAAATAAATACATTCTTTAAAAACAGTAAATAATCTCTACACATAATAATGCTGCTACCATGCAACACATCCATACACAAAAAGCAGCAAACAGCTAGAGGCAACATTTAACTAACTCTCCAGAGAATACTTTGTTGTTTGCAGTGAGAAAAGGGAAAATGAAGCCCATTTTTCAATGGCAGAGATTAAAGTCTAACGCATTTGCATTAGCATTTCTGTGTACTTTCTACCATTTATTTTACAAAACACAAGCATCTAGTACATAGAGACCTTATGCTAAAATTCTCTAGCTATGTGTAACAGATGGTCACTTCTAGAGCTGGTGAGATGTGAAGCAGCAAGATTTTAATACTATGTATTTACTCACTCTTAGAATTAATAAGTCTGAGAGGCTTTGCAACTTACAAATTTGGAAACGAAAAGATTCTGACACCTCAATAGCTCTAATTTTCAATTATATTCTGAGTAATAAAAATAAAATGGAATATACATTTATATTATGTATCAACATAACTCTCTGCATATATAATATATATATATATAGTATTACAATACTTACACAAGAAGTACTAATTATTTTTAAATAATTATAATCCTACACAATTGATTATAAAATATATCATTATGAAAGAATAGATTATAGTAATTTCGTATTATATTCATGTTAAGAGAAAATGAAAATATAAAGAGTTCTTTCTATGATGTATAACTTCAATATTAAATGAGTTGTTTACTTGCCTTAGGCAATTCTTAAATACAAAATTAGTCCTCAATCTGTCCATTGATAATAAGGAAAATGAAGTATCTCTGTTCATGTCAAATCATAATTATAGGAACATTTGCACATAGATAATTTTGTTTGTACTCATTTAGAATTACCTGCTGGGTAGGGGATATCATTGTATTCAGGATATCACAGAGTTGTCAAAAGGCCAGAAATATCACTAAGCATAATAAAAACTGCTTCCATTGAAATATATTTGAAGAAGCTGAAAGCGATCCATTCTCATAAACCAAAGTAGAAAATTAGAAAATTCTTAATGTGTTTGAATATATGCAACCAATTTACAGCTGACAGGAGCTGCTTTTCACAGTCTCCAGTCCTATCATTAAGTAGCATTAACAGAAAAAATGAAATAAACAACTAGTTGTTCTACTTTATTTTCCTTAATTTACCCTGTTTAAAAAAAAGATCTATTGATTGCTAGTATGAACTTATCTGAAATCCAGCCTCTGCTTTCAGATTTTCATGAAAAATAACTGCATGTAGTCTCTATCAGGATCAGATTGGAGACGATAATCTCTCATTATTTTGTGGACTACAGAGGCACAAAGCTGGTAAAGCTTTTCTGCACTTGTTTCTCTTTACCTTCCCCTCAGTTGAGAGTTGTTCGTATTTCAATTAAGTTTCAGATAAAATTTAAGATAAAAAAAAATGCTGTAATTCTTTCTTATCATAAATAGAGAGCTCTGTGTTTTCAGATGTTACCACGAAAGACTATCAGGTAACTTGGATTAAAGTGGAATTTATATAACTAGAATACTTTGTGAATATCTTTTTTATTTTCAATAAAAGTTATTTGAAGATTATCTTTTGTTTGTGTTTTCATTCTGTTGGACCATACAACAGGCAAGAATTAAAGTTTTATTAACATATATAAATTATAAATAATAATACCAGGCCCCATTATGGCATTAGCACATATGTGTGGAAAGTACTTTACTCACACTCCCTGAGCCCACTCTCATTCTAATCCATCTCACACTCCGCAGGACCCTTTGCCTCTTCCCAACTGCTCCAGCTTCTGCTTACATCTTCCCTTTCTCAACTCAATGAACTATAATGACTCACTGAAATTGTTGGTAGCATTTGTCTACCACACTATTGGCAAGTTGCCTGTGCAGTGGATTCTAATGGATAGAATGGGTCTAAAGTCCTACGAACCACTAAGACACTGTATATCCTCAATGAAGGATGAGGCATCATGAATCATTCAGCCTTATCATCCATCAACTGGTTATAAACCCTTAGATCTGAGAGGGTCCTTGTGAGCACCTACCCATCTCCCCGTAGAACCTTGACAGTAGTTTATACAAGTAATCAGAGATAATAAGAACTTATCAGAGCAACAACCAATTCATGCCCAGAAGATAACATTCCACAATACCCTATATTAGCTTCTCCACCTGAGCCTATGAGCTCTCATGCAATGGGTTTTGACAAGGTTTACAGTAATGGATAGTAATTCCCTTAAGTAGTGGACAATAAGTCTAATCAGAACTGGCAGCTTCTCCTTAAACTTTATATATCACTATGGCACCATTGGTCACATCTTTCTGGAAGGCTTAGTGTTGCAAGCAGAGCAGACAACTATCTGTGAATTTTGGTGTCATTGATTACTCTGATGTATACATGGTATCTTAGAGCACTATACAATATCAGAATGTTTTAGGACATTGCTTTATGACCAATATGTTATAGGATAACTATCCAATGGAATGAAGCATCCAGATTAATTTCATTTAGATTTTTTTTTGTTCTACTACAAAGCTGTGGTGCCTTCTGCCATAGTAATTTGCTCTTTAGGAAAAATTATCTAAAGTTTAGTTATTTAACAAGACTGATACATAGTATTTTCCATTTTAGTTTAGTTTAGTTTAGTTAGTCCTTGTTCATGCATGTGCCTCTCTCCCTCTCTCTCTCTCTCTCTCTCTCTCTCTCTCTCTCTCTCTCTCTCTCTCTCTGTGTGTGTGTAAATGCACTTTCAGATGCACATTATGATTCTCTTGTGATGATCAGAGAGCACCATTCAGGAGTTAACGCAGCCTTTCTCCCATTTGGACAATAGGGATCAAACACATAGAGGCTTTCTTGGCCATAAGCATTTTAGTCACTGAGCCATTTCACAGATCCTTTTTCATTTTGGCTCTATAAAAATATTGTAAAACTGATATTGTTTATGAATATTTAGGTAGTACTTACTCCATGCATGATGCATTAATGAGGTATCTTGAGAAACAAAATTTAAATCATAACCTTTTAAAATTTATTCCTTGATTTATGTTGCATTTTAAGTGAAATCTTACATTATCCTTCCTATAAGTAAAAGAACACATTATCTTTTTGGTGAAATGTTACTTATATTCAATTAAAGCGTTAAGTGCAGCCAAGCAATGGTGGTGCATGCCTTTAATCTTAACACTCAGGAAGGAATAGGCAGCCAGAACACTCTGAGTTCCAGACCAGCCTGGTCTACAATGAAAGTCCAGGACAGCAAAGGTTACACAGAGGAACCCCGTCTCAAACAAACAAACAAACAATCAATCAAACAAAAAAAGAAAAAATAGAGTAAATTCATGCAGTTATTGACATTATGCATTCTCTTAATCAAAAATAGCACTGAGTGGAATTTTAACCACCAACGTATTCATTTTAATGTAATTTTGAATCAATTAAAATTTTAAATTATTTTACAGCAACATCTAATAAAATATTTTGATTAATGGGGACTACAAGATTGTTTTAAATTGTGTAAAACCAATTGTATTACAGTATGTGTTATTCTAACACATGTTTAAAGTATCTGGCTTTAAAATACAATTTTTCTACTTTTGTTTAGTTTAGAGTAGAACACTTTTCAAACTTGGATCTAAGAGGACATCTTAGTCTCTACATTTATTGACACTGAAAAATTAAGAATAATAAAATAGTAATTTTCTTCGCAAACTTAATTTTGTGAATAGCATGAGTGTAGCTTGAGATGTACCCCTGTTTCTTAGAGTGATTGGTAAAGCCGTGGTGGATTCAAGTACCTGGATAGGATAGTTACACTGCTCCATGCTTCACCATTACATCAGGTGGTTGCAGGTTCAAGCATACTCTTGGCTAAATAAAAGTTGAAGCTGGCATGGGAAACAAGAAAATATAAAACTAAATAATTATAGGGAAAAGAGAAAAGAAAGAAACAAACAAAGAAAAAAAGAAAAAAAAAAGGAAGGAAGGAAGGAAGGAAGGGAGAAAAGAAGGAAGAAAGAAGGGTAGGGAGGAAAAGAATTTCTTAAATGCCGGTCCACTTTATTAGTTTTTTATTTTAGAACAAAATCTACAACTGAAAAAAAAACTTTTTTAAGTATGTATTTTGTCTCTCACAGGGTATTTAAAGGATCCAGTTCCTTCTGGCTACAGTACTGAGGTTTCCAGTTTCTTCTCTAATGTCAGGGGTCCAACAGGTTTGCATAGTCACACTACTCCTTTACTATATGAATCAGAGAAAGTTATCTTATTTACTCTGCAGGGCATTTTCACTTGGTCAGGTAAACAGTGTCTTGAGAACATAGCATCATCTCAGAACTGACAACCACAACTGCTTATGTTCAAAGTTAAAGTATATATGTCAGGAATAGGAAGATAATCACTATATTAATAGACTGTTACTACACTTGCCCAAAATTATGATTATTTTTTTCAGAGAAAGTTATTTCTTAGCAAAGCACACCTTGGAACTCATATATGTTTTATCTAAAATAGTTATCTTGCTAAGGTAAAAACATAAGAGATGTGTCTACTGATGTTTTTCCAAAGGAAAAAATCAAGAATTTATATTATGTTTAAATTTTTTCTTAGTCATTTTCAAACATATAAAAATCCGTTCTAAGTATTCACCTCCCACTGCTGTCAAACTATCTCCATGTTGCTTATATTTTCTTACCCTCATGCATTTTTGTTTTGTGACCCAGTGAGAAATCAACATTTTGAAGAGACAGCTGCACCTTATTTTTTTCACTGCAGGGTAATTCAAATTAACAGGAAATGGGAGCAAACTATGTGCCCATCAACTAATAGGTGGATTAAAATGTGGTTTGCACCATGTAGCCTGAAAACAGAGTGAAATCCTGTCATTCCTGACAACATGCATGGGGCTGAAAATACTCTGTTAAGAAAGTAAGGCAAGAACAGAAAGACAAATAATGTGTTGTACCATTCACAGGTGGAATCCAACAATAACCCTTGTCACAATCCTGGATATGAAGGGCACAACAATGCCAAAGGTTTGATTCAATGGTACTAACTTTTAGTTAGGGCATTAATCTCAAGTGAAGGAATTCTAAAGCAGGAAGGTTATAGAAAGAAGAAGAGAAATTAAAAATTTTTTACAAATGTAAAAGTAGCACTTTTACAAATGTAGAAGTGATATTTGAAGAAATAGATAACATTTATCTTATTAAAGTATAAAATGTATGCTTGTATCAAAACATCATAATATTTCACTAATACAAAAGGATAGTATGATTTCACTAGGTTAGCTAAAATTTAATTTTAAAAGATCTGAGCTTACAAACTGTTTCCATTGTTTTTTAATTAATTGCTCTATTTCAAAATCTGTCTTACATGTACAACCCAGACCTTGTTAATATTTCTTACTGGTACAAACGTCAATCATTATTCTGAAAGTGAAGGAGGTAGTACAATAAATTCATCAGAGAGCCCAGGTCAAAAGAAGAAAAAACATCATTTTCTTGATTGTTTTAATTAAATAGGTAACTCCTTGATGAACTTTAAAAAATATGTCAATAAAGTCACGGAGATTTTATCCGTTGTAGTAAATTGTGTTTGAACTAGTAGTACCTCCTATGGTGTAATCAGCTTCATGTGTTTCATTCACTCCTCTGATAATAAAATACCTCATCTACATTGTAGCCATATGATTGTCATTCTGGGACATAACTTAGTGGTAACGTATACATAAATAATTATAGTAGCTCAAAGAGCAGAGAATTGTTGGCTTTAAAATACCATGACTCCAGATAAAGCCAAGAATACACCAAATTAGGTTCAATAAATGGATACTATTTTTAACATTTAATGTGTTTTTCTTTCTGTTTTGTTAATTAGTATAAAAATCACTGTAACTGTCCACAGCAAAGAACTTCTACCATAAATACACAGTGGCTTTAGATAGTAAAGAGAACACCCAGTACTGAGTGTTTCACATCTTGGAATTACAAGGAATTGAAACGCAAGTGCTATTGCCATTACACAATATTCTTTTCTTTTTACTGTGAATCATCAAATTTAGATAGAAGTCATATGAAATATTTGAAATGAATGGATATATTTATGAATATTATTGTTGTTGTTTTTATTGTACACCCGCACATGTGAGCGCACATGTGTGTGCACACACGTGTGTATGAGTGAGTGTGTGTGTGTGTGTGTGTGTGTGTGTGTGTGTGTGTGTGCGTGTGTGTGTGTGCGTGTGTGTGTGTGTCCCAGGTGGCCATGCTTAGTAGTAGCATCACCATTATTGTCTGAACTATTCTGGAAGCCCTGGTTAATTTCTTAGACCTTTCTTTTCATTACAAATTTAATATATGCCATCATAAAATTTATTGACCTATAATAGAAAATAATGTATTAAAAAACAATAACCTTTTTAAATTTATTTTTTGGAACTTAGTTATGTTTAAAAATTTTAGAGTATTGGTATTGTAATTTAAATTCTTTATACTAACTCATTCTCAAGTACACTCTAGTATATTTACTGTAACATATTTTTATATTACAATGATAATTCCTTGTTTATTCAGATAATATTTCATGCAGAACTCTGACTGAAAACTTTCATCAATACAGAAATATACTCCATTAAATAGATATTGATGAAGCATAGATCATGTCCTATTAATTATATCAGAACTACTAATGAAAAAGAACCTTTGTCCTATGGCCACCTTTGTATCCAGGCAAGACTTCCAGTGGAGGGATGAGGACACCAATGCTGCCACAAAACCTTCAACCGACAATTTATCCTGCTTATATATAGGGACAAAAATGGGCAGAAATTAAAGGTATAGCCAAACAATGACTAACACTAGTTGAGAACCAAGCCATGAGAAACAACCCATCCCTTACACTCTTAATGATATTCTACTATACTTTCAGACAGAATAACTGTCATCTGAAAGGCTTCACTCAGCAGCTGATGAAAACAGTTGTAGTGAACCACAGCCAATCATTAGGAGGAACTCTGGGAATCTATTCACAATGTCTAAGAGATAAAATCAACTTAGATGTCTATCAATACATAAACCATAATTATGTGGGATATACATACAGTGAGAAATAATAATCAGGTGAAAAGAAAAATTTAAAGGTTCAGGTAGATGTATGGAACTCAAATGTTACTCTGAATGATGTAACTCTAGCCCAGAAATACAAACACCATATAGTCTCTCTCATGAGTGGAATTTAGCATCAAATCTCTTGTTTTTGTCCGTAACTTGTAGCACAATCAGAAACTGGAAAAGGCCTTTGGGAGCACATTAACGAAGGAGGACTGTACATTGTAGGTAGAAACAATAGTAGAAATAAGAATGCAAAAGACAAAGAGAGGTTTCCTCAAGAGGGCCACAGGACTACCTAAGGAATCCTAGAGATGAATGAAGAATAACCCAAAGGAATGGTGTATGAAGAATCCTATAGAATTCTACACATTCTACACAAAATATTTTTTAAAAAATATCTTTGTCTTTTAAAGTAACCATAAACCCATTTAAAAAGAAACCATCTAAAGTCTGCAGAATTGTTTAGGGCTTCTCACTATACAGTAAACTGTATAATCGACGAAGACTAGAATTCATTTTGTTTGTTTTGTAGCTTAAGTTTTTTGTTTTTATTTTACCTTTGTTTTTTTTTTCCATGATATAATCTTTCTATGTAGTCTATTGTCCTGTCTCTAATTTATGAGTGGTGAGATAATAAAAGTTTGTATCATATCATTCAACATATTTATTAAGATATAGTTATAAAATTCCATTGACTTAAGAGAGGCAATACTTATCTATTATTTGTAAACATTTCTGAAATTTCCTATAAATGTCTGTTGTCTTCCTCGTAACTTATTCTTCCATTCTAACAAAGAATTAACAATAATGAGCAGGTTACTTCAAGATGTGTTAGCTGTGGATCAATCAACATGTGTGTAAATAGTGTTAAGAAACCTATAACTTGACAACTTATATAAAAATTGAAATTAATAAAAAATTGAAATTAATAATTAAACATTTAAATATCAATTAAACAAAGAAAATTACAATAATAGAAGAAAATATATGCAAACCACTAACACATCTTTTGTGGATCTCATATACAGCATGGGTATACAACTTTTAGAGTTCTACTAAAAAGAAATATTCAGTGACAAGGGAAGACATTTCAATATTCACATAAACATTTCTTCAGTAAATGTAGAAATACCTAACTAGTAATCAACATTGCTACTTATTTAGGAGATGAGAAGATAAAACATAGTGAGATTCCGTTTCAAACCCATTAAATTAGTTTTTAAAAAGAAGGGTAATATGAAGGTTTAGTGAAGATATTGGATTGAATTTTTTGACACATAAGTGTGAGAATGAAAATGGTATAATAATTTCTAGAATCTCATAAATGAAAAATTTGAAAATTGTATTTTGGTGAGAGTTATATATGCTGTGAATATAAAAAAATTATAAAATTAAATCATAAAACAAAGAAAAAAAATAACAAGAGACAGGGTCCTCTAAGTAATTAATTAATTTTGTTTAGGGGTTACGATGTTTTAAGGTCTAGATAGATGTTTTAAGTTGATAATGATGAGATATGAAAGATATTGATTTACATTCAGAATGTTATACTCACCAAGATGGAAAGCTGTTTTCTTCAAGGCTGTCAAATACACATAGCCAAAACAGTAAGTATAAACTAAGTATAACATTTATATAATTCCTGATTGTGTCATGTTTCTTATTGCTGTAGATAGTTTAATATATATATATATATGTGTGTGTGTGTGTGTGTGTGTGTGTGTGTGTGTGTGTGATAATATAAATGAATATGTAAAAATAAATAAAAACAATTAAAAAATAAAATAAAAAACAAAATCCTGAGAATAGTCTCCCATTGAAGAATTCAGTTGCACTAGTTACTCTTCTTGATGCACTTAAAAAGCACTGATCATAACAATTTAATAAAGGGAATATTCATTCATATGGGGACTGAAGTACATCCTCTTGACAAGGCAGCCCGGCTAATGGCAAATAATCTAAAATCAGGCAACAGAGTCCATGTCAGAGGCAGGCCCCGCTCCACTTGCTTGTGACCCAGTGAAAACCAAGGTGCCCATTATTTACAGAAGTGATATATCAAAGGTTGGTTGGCTGTTGGGTGGGTCGGCAGACTTTTCTGAGGTGAAGGGGAAGGAGGGAAGGAGGAAGAAGGTTGGAGTGTGGGATCAGAAGGAGAGGAGGGAGTGGGTGCATACAGGATGCAAAGTGAATAAAAGTAAATTTTTAAAAAAATAGAAAAGGAACTATTTGAAAGAAGTTTGCTAGCACAGTACATTATGTTGGGGAAAACAGCAGCACAAGATGAGGCACCTAATGACACTGCATCCACTCTTAGGAACTGTAGACATGATGCTGTCATTCATTTTCTTTTTTTCTTTCTCTTTTAAAAATTTAATTAATTTATTCAGATTACAACTCAATTGTTATCTCATCACTTGTACCCTTTCATTCCTCGCTCCCTCCCACTTTTGCTCTATTCCCCTCCCCTTAGGGCTATGACTGAGGGGGACCTCCTCCCCCACTCTATGGTCATAAGCTATCAAGTCCCATCTTGGTAGCCTGCTTATTCTTTCTTTAAATGCCACTAGTTCTCCCCTCAAAGGTGAGATGGTCAGCTATGGGACACCAGAGTTCATATCAGAGTCAGTCCCCACCCTACACATAACTGTGGAGAATGTCCTATCCATTAGCTAGATCAGAGTAGGGGTTCAGTGTTTACTACTTGCATTGTCCTTGGTTAGTGCAATAGTTTTAGCAGGATGCCCCTGAGCCCTGATCCACTCATCACTATTTTCTTGTAGGTTTCTAGGACCCTCTGGGTCCTTCTGTTTCCCCATCTCCTATATTTCTCTTATGTAGAGTCCCAGTGGGATGTCCTCACATCTATCCCAATTTCCTGGTAAGTGAAGGCTTACATGGGACATGCCTTTGGTTTATTACTAGATGCTTATAAGTTTATAATTTGGTTGTTACTCATGTTTGAATTATCAAATCAGGTTCTTCCAAGCATTTGTGATAAATACTGATGCCTATCTATCTATTTTCTGTTCTTACAACAATCTAGACAACCACAGCATATATGCAGAGGGAACACCACACACCCAGTAAGAGTCAGTAGTTGTGACTTCCATCTCTGTGTGTCCCACTCAGTCCTGTTTAGTTGATTCTGTGGGCCTTGTTCTCCTGGTATCCTAGACCCTCTTGGCTTCTCCAGGCCTTTCTCTCCATCTTCCAAGGGGTTTCCTGAGTGCCACCTAACTTGAGGCCCAAGCTACCAGACAAAAGTCAATTAGGTGATTTCCACTGATATTCTGCTATACTCATAAATCAGTGATTAGCCCAATTGTCATCAGAGAGGATTCCTTCAGGAACTGATGTAAGCAGACACAAAGACCCTCAGTCAAACATTAGTCAATTGCTGTTTAATTCAGTGCTGTGCTCAGTACATAGGCCATGCTCTTTGTCAGAATTTGAAATGAATAGTATCTATCTCAGGGAGATGAGTATCTTTTTATTTTATAAAAGCACAAGAACCATATGTTCCACTGTTCATATTATTGCTGGTATTCTGCTTTTCTGAACTTCCACTGAAAGGCCCAGTCTGTGCAGTTTCTAACATAGAGGTTTTGTGTCCAAAGTTCCCATTTCTGCTGTTCAGGTCATAAAGTATAACTTGTTAAGGGGGCTCAGTAATGACCCTACTTCTCAGTACCAATTTTTATATACTAAGTGATCTTCTAAGTGTTATTATAAAGTATATAACAAAAACCAATTAAAGAATGAAAGGTTTGAGTTGCATTTTTATGAAACCCTCCATCGTGGAAGAACAGCCATGACAGCAGGAATATGGCAAGCCTGCCTATGCCATATCTGTAGTCAGGAAATGAGAAGAGGTGACTATTTCTTGGCTGGCTTTTTCTTTTTGATGTTTCTTTGTTTGTTCCTTTTTGTTTTGTTTCTGTCTGGGTAAACTACCAAGGGATAGTTGCATCAGTATTCAAGGTGGGACTTCCCTGTTGAGTTAAATGTTTCTGAAACTACGCTGAAAGATGTAGTCAGCCATGTGTTTCCATAATGATTCTAAATCCTATTAACATGAAAACAATTAATCAGCACATTCTCCTATCATTAAATAATAGCTTTCTTACCTAACTTTCATTGGATCACTTTTAATGATTTGTTTCAACAATTTAAAGAATGCTCTCTGATTTTATCATTCCTGACTGTTATTGATATTATGCTTCCTGGATAATATTTCTCTACTTTATTTTTATTGGTTTGTATTTGAGTGCTTGTGTGTTTTTGTGCACATGCTAACTACAAACAGATGTTGGCTCCTTGGCAGCTGAAGTTGCAGTTTTGAATTGGCAGACATGGGTTCTGCTCTCTGAACCCTGATCCTCTTGAAAAACAGCAAGCTATCTTATCCACAATAGGGGTGTGTCTCCCACGCCAATTTTGCTCCTTTGATGGCATGTGATTTGATTGAATTCAAAATAAACTCAGAGAAATTTCCTACTATTTTCATGTTTTTATTATGTATTTCATATTCATTGGTTTTTTTCTACTTTACAAGTTAACATATAGACTGATTTTTGGTAGAGTGGCTTGAGAAGATTTAGATGGAAGGTTAACTAACTGTCCTAGAAAGTAAACTTCTTGTCTTGTGCCTATATTTCATATAAGACTTACTACCAGCATTTTGGAGATTTAGAAAAAAAATGTGTTAGCATTTTAATTAATCTTTCTGTCAGCTTAGTGTCTAAATCACTCTCTGTAGTGCTTGTTATCTCTGAGTTCAGCCAATGTTCAATACAGTCTCCTAACTTGCATGTTCTCTGTTTTTGCAAAGGAAGGGCAGTTTCTGTCTGTGTTTTTTTTTTCTTGTTGCATAAGAGAAAATATTTTTTTTATTTTTTTTATTTTTTTTATTTTTTTATTAATTTATTCATATTACATCTCGGTTGTTAGCCCATCCCATGTATCCTCCCATTCCTCCCTTCCTCCCACTTCCCCCCTACTCCCCTCCCCTCCCCTAAGTCTGTGTCTGAGGGGGACCTCCTCCCCCTGAATATGCTCATATGGTATCAAGTCTTTCCTTGGTGACCTATTATCTTTCCTCTGAGTGCCACCAGGCATCTCCATCCAAGGGACATGTTCAAATATGGGCACCAGAGTTTGTGTGAAAGTTAGATCTCCTTCTCCACTCAACAGTGGAGAATGTCCATTGGCTAGTCCGGGTAGGGGTTCCTTGGAATATACCCAGAGGATGCACTACCACACAACAGGGACATATGCTCAACCATGTTCATAGCTGCATTATTCATAATAGCCAGAACTTGGAAACAACCTACGTGTCCCTCAATAGAAGAATGGATAAAGAAACTGTGGTACATTTACACTATGGAATACTACTCAGCTATTAAAAACAAGGAATTTCCAAAATTTGTGGACAAATGGATTGAACTAGAAATTGTCATAATGAGTGAGTTCACATAGAAGCAAAAAGAGCTAAATAGTATATACTCACTTATATCGAGACACGAGTCCAAGGTGTACTTCCCCATGAAAAACTGTACCTACCAGGATAGTGGGTAAAAGGGGAGGACATCCTATTGAAACTTTAGGTGTGAGAAGCCTGGGAGAAAGAGGAAATAGAAAGATCCAGCGGGTCCTGGAAAACTACAGGCGAGTCTGGGCCCTGGGGTCCTCCGCAAACTGTGGCAACAGCCAAGGAAAAAATAGGCAGTAAACCTGTCTGTGTTTTTTAACTAGGTCCTCAAAGCCCAGCTTGACCATAACAACTACTTCAACTAAGTCATCTATTGTCAGCTGTAAGAGTATATTGTCTGGAATATAGAGTGAGTTTAGGACATGAGCATTTGCTATACTCTACTTTTGCAGTGCATATGTGTCCATGCTCAGTTCCCCCTGACACACACACACACACACACACTACATAGGTGTCTATGCTGTGGTGATTCATTTGACCACCATATTATCTTCTACATATAATATGTTCATAGGCTACTATAGATTTCCTTTACCTTTGTTTGTTTTTTAATATACTGGGTATAAAGCAGATATAATTAAGCATGATTAAGTACCTAATAGTCATTTGTTTTAAAAATTCTTTAGCTCCCCCCCCCCCCGCCCGATGTTGTATACTTATTTGCACAAATTTGGAGATATATTGTAAAATCTAAAAATTTTTACAACCCTAAAATAATTCTTTAAATGGTGGCTAAGATGTATTTTTGTATACATTCATATGCTGAGAGTATTTGTGTGTATATGTATATGTGCAGTTATGTCTCCTGTCCTTTATTATAGATTTCTAAGGCCATTATACTGTAATAGACTCACAGAAGGAATGTAGAGCACTCCTTCTTAAATATCTTGAGGTTTCCATTGTGGCTTATTAAATTTGTTTCTGCTTGTTGGAATGCTGGGCTTCATTAATATTCCTATTTCATTCATTGATTTCACAGCATATACTTCTTTCTTTGTTTTATTAATCTCACCAGTATTTTGCCATTTGAGTGTAAATCTACATTTCTATTAATGCACTTTCTCCCTGGTGCCTTAATCTTTACAGTAGCAATTAATTTTTAATACAAGCATTTAATTCTTTATAGGGCTTCCTCCTGGAATAAG
Organism: Acomys minous; assembly: GCF_964271855.1. Lineage (NCBI taxonomy): Eukaryota > Metazoa > Chordata > Mammalia > Rodentia > Muridae > Acomys > Acomys minous. The sequence continues at coordinate 48,249,981 of NC_140494.1, read as the reverse complement.
ATAGTCATATACCAAGAGCACATTAACAAAATATAACCTACATAGCAACTTAAAGAGAAAAATCATATCACTTCTAAAGAATGCATAGTGGACATGATAATGCATTAATGCTACATCTCTGTGGTGCTTCAGGACACACCTTAGAGTAACAAATAGTGCCTGGCTATTCTTCTTGTTGGCTGTGCTCCAATGCCTGGAATCTGTGAGTTTCTGTTTAGTCCACCCTTGTGCTTAGTTGGTGATACTGAAGTGGTGACTTCTTATTTTTTATTTTTTGGACATATTATTTGAATATCTGTGCTTACTTTACTGCAGAGATATAGATTATCTGACTGACTTTTACTCATGATCAGTTCTTCTCTGAGGTTAATTTTTAAATAGTTTTCCATTATATTTAATCATTTAGACATTCATAAATGCACATTGTGTTATTTTTTTAAACCGAGTCACTATTTCAATGTGGACTTAGTTGATTTTTCTATACTCTAAAATAGCTATAATATGTTACATTATAAACATTTGTATTTCTAATTATTTGATATTGTTCATGTTTTATGTCAATTATGGCATTTCTACATCTTTGATATCTTGAAATTTTATGAAACTTATGTCTTCTTTTTCTTTACGTGCATCTATTTACCATTTCTCTGTCAATCTTTGTAGTTCTTCATTAATCCTGTGAGTCATCCATCTGTTTAATCTATCCTATCTAACAACTAATCTCTATGGATGTGCTTGTAGAATAGATTCTGAAACTATGCTATATCATCTTTATTCTCTAGAACAAAACTTCCTGAGTTCAGCCTATTGTTTTGCTAGGGTATTCTAAATCCTTTTCCATCAAATGTTGTATGAAGCTTCTCAGAAGACAGTTATTCCAGACTCCTGTCTGCCATCTTAGCATAATACTGTTAATAGTGACAGAGATTGTTATCTCTGATGGAATGTTTCTCAAGCTGGACTAGTCTTGGTTTGCCATCCCCTCAATTTCTGCTCCATCATTATCCGGCTATTTCTTGTAGGCAAGACAAACTTTAATTTGAAGGTTTTAGGGGTAAATTGGTGTCCCTCTCCCTCCACTGGAATACTCACTTGCCTAAAGGGGAAGCAACTTCAGGCTCCTAAACCCCACCTGCTAGGAGTCTCAGCTAGGGTCATCTCCACAGACTCCTGGGAGCTCCCCCACTTCTAGTCCCCACACTCTGCTCTCCACACCCCTGATCTTCATCCACAGTTCTGTTTGCATTACCAAAGCATCTGTGATTCATGATCATCTTTTCTTCTTGTTTTTATTTTATTTTATTACTTTATTCAGATTACATCTAAATTGTTATCCTATCACTTGTATCCTCTCATTCCTCCCTCCCTCCCACTTTCACCCTATTCCCCTCCTCTAGGTCTATAACCGAGGGAGAGCTCCTCCCCCACTACATGGTCATAGGCTATCAAGTCTCATCTTGGTGGCCTGCCTATTCTTTCTCTGAGTGCCACCAGTCCTCCCCGCCAAGGGGAAGTGATCAAATATGGGACACCAGAGTTCATGTCAGAGTCAGTTCCCACTCTCCACATAACTGTGGAAAATGTCCTGTCCATTGGGTAGATCAGAGTAGGGGTTTGATGTTTACTGCTTGTATTGTCCTTTGTTAATGCAATAGTTTGAGCAGACCTGCCTGGGCCCAGATCCACCTTAGCACATAATCAGATTGCCGTAATTTTATTCTGTTTACTTATTTGTAATTATTATGTTCTAAAACATATTTTCTATTTATATGGCATGTTTATTACCAATAAACTGTGTTCCCAAGAAGGATGTGATTTTGAGCTGATGTTTTGTGTCTAAGTCATATAACCAAGAGCAGAGCAAGGTAGGCAGTCAGTCTATTCCGTTGTTATAATATTCTTTTATAGATATTAGAAGGACTTTTGGGTTCTAAAATATCCATCCTCATGGACTGAGTAACCACCAGGTTCTGGTACTTTGCTATATTGTCTAATATTTAGTATAGACTGTACCAAAGAAATGGCCACACATCTTCATATTATTTTTATGATTTTTACACATGCATATTTTATTATATCATTTCTTACTCTTGCTCTCCCCCTTTCATCAGTTCAATTATGACACACATAGCCACACTCAAGTTATTACTGGAGAAAAGTCATATCTTGCATCATTTATGGAAATTTTTAAGTTTTAAAAAATTTTTTAGTGAATTTTTATTTACATTAGAGCAGGTGAGATAAAATGAAATACAGGATAATAGATCTACAATAGCAGTAGCATGTAGTGCTAATCTTGGCACTAAAATCTGTATTAGTCAGTGTTATTGTGAAAAAAACTGATAGAATCATTTTTGTTCCTTTGGTTTGGTTTTTCGAGATGGAGCTTCTCTGTGTAACAGCCATGGCTATCGTGCAACTCACTTTGAAGACCAAATTGACCTCAAACTCACAGGTATCTGCCTGCCACCACAAACAGATAGAATGAGTAGGTCTATACTGTCTTAAAGTCTACAGTCTAGATAGACCAGCAATGTCTGACTCCCAACAGAAAGTACAAACATCCAGTAGCTGTTCAGTCCAAAATGCTGAATTTCTAAGCTCATCTTCAATTTCTGCTGGAATCTCAACCAAATTGGCTGTAATGCCAGTGAAGAAATCATCTTGCCAGGAAACTGAGGGCAAGTAGGCTGAGCCAAAGCTTTTTTTTTACCTGTCATTTTTATGGTTTGCCATTATATGGTGGCTAGAGCAATAAACATAAAAAATTGTGGAATGAATCCATAACACGATTTTTTTAAGTATTCAAAGCAGTATTTAGAAACAGTTTTCCTTTCTTCCACACAAGTTTGTGTCATAGCAAAGATATCTCTTTCATTTGACAAATGGCATTTAGAGGATGACTCCTAGTTCCTGTTAATTCATTTCACCTCTCGTCCATGGTTTACATTTCTAGAGACTTTGCCCTGAGAACACTTGCAACTCTTCTAGTTGAATAACAATATTTATCATGTCATGGATGACTCAAAAAGACACAATAATAGACTTTATTCTTATTTGGATGTGAAGTGTTTACAAAGATTAAGTGGCTCTCAGATGACTCAAGTATTTTATGATATATATATATATATATATATATATATATATATATATATATATATATATATATATATAATGTCTCTGAGGAAGTAAAATAAACCTGAAACTTCATGTTTAAATATATTTTAAGATCTTTAATGTCATCTTGAATTAGAACAATTTTTTCTATAGTAATTTTGTAATTACTATGAATCATGTTCTTCAAGTGTAACAACAAAAGCCCACTACATTCATTACATGAGTGCTAAAAAATTATTGACTATCTTTTACTTATTTTTGTGCCCTTGTATATTTTCTTTTTTATTATTTTTTTGTGTATAAATTTGTGTTATTTCACATGAATAAAATAAACTATATACAGCAGGAAGAACCACAAGACAATCAGGAATTATATAAATGTTACACACATAGTGATTTGCCTATCTGTATTTGGCAAACTTGAAATAAACATCTTTCCTATCTTGTTGAGTCCAAATTTCTGAATGAAGATAAATATCTATAATATCTTGTCTCAATTAACTTAAAATATCTATATTGATCTAAAAACATCTTAACCCCTAACCTACTAAGCTTAATTGAAACTCTAAACTATCTGGTCTTCAACCACGTCAGAAATTTTCAAATAAATACAACTTAAGTATCTGAGTGAACCAGAAGTGCAGGTTAGTAGCCTCCAAAATGAGACAATGACTGATATAGTTTACTACCTGAACAGTCACCCAACACTCTCTATAACATTGAAGATTCATCTTCAGCCTTCTGGCCCAATATATCTGACAGATTTATTTGCGAGGCGGTAACTGTTGAGAACTTGCTTACCCTGTCTTCGCAGAGTTCAGCCATCCACTCTGCCTGCATCTAAGATTGGCTATTTTTAGGCAACATTGTGTCTGTGGCAGAAACAAGGATATTTTGCCCAATGGCAAGGATTGTTTTTAGCTACTCTGTGTTTTTTGTTTTTCCATATGAATTTGAGAATTGATCTTTGAAGATCTGTAAAGAATTGTCTTGGAATTTCGATGGGAATTGCATTGAATCCCTAGATTGCCTTTGGTAAGATGGACATTTTTACAATGTTGATTCTCCCAATCCAGGAACATGGGAGATCTTTCCATCTTCTTTCTTTAGAGACTTTAAGTTTTTTTAATATAAGTCTTTCACTTTTTGGTTAGAGTTACATCAAGATACTTTATACTCTTTGTGGCTATAGTGAAGAGTATAGTTTGCCTAATTTCTTTCTCAGCCCATTTATCAATTGTATAGAGCAGGGCTACTGATTTTTTTGAGTGGACTTTGTATCCAGCCTCTTTACCAAATGGGTTTTTCAGCTGCAGAAGTTTCTTGGTGGAATTTTTAGGGTCGCTTATATATACTATCATGTCGTCTGCAAATAGTGATTGTTTGACTTCTTCCTTTTCTATTTGTACCCCCTTCATCTCTGATAGTTGTCTTATTGCTCTAGCTAGAACTACAAGCACTGTGTTGAAGAGATATGGAGAGAGTGGACGGCCTTGATTCGTCCCTGATTTCAGTTGAATTGATTTAAGTTTCTTTCCATTTAGTTTTGATGTTGGCTATGGGCTTGCTGTATATTGCCTTTATTATGTTGAGGTATGTGCCTTGTATTCTGCTCTTTCCAATACTTTAGACATGAATGAGTGTTGAGTTTTGTCAAATGCTTTTTCTTTATCCTTGGAGATGATCATGTGGTTTTTTTTCCCTTCAGTTTACTTATATGATGGATTATGTTACTGGATTTTGTATATTGAACCACTCCTGCATTCCAATGATGAAGCTTACTTGGTCATTGTGAATAATATTTTTGATATGTTTTGGATTCAGTTTGCAAGTATTTTATTGAGTATTTTTGCATCAATGTTCATAAGAGACATGGGTCTGAAATTCTCTTTCTTCGTGGATCCAAGATAGCTGCACCTAACACACATCTTGTTTAAGCAACAGGTGGGCAGTGAAAGTTAAGCATCACAAGGACTGATCTGAGGGCTATACCACAACAGCACCAGTAACCCAGTGGTGAGAGGTCTCTAAATAGTGTGGAACATGGTAAAGACCCGGTTACCCATGGATCAGAAGGCTTGAGCCACACGTCTGATGGGCAAGATGACACCAAGATCCTGGGCGCATGAGGTTTCCAGGGCCTGACAGATGGTGTCTGTTTTCCCAGGGTGCAGAAATAACCTTTGCCCCCCCAAAAAACACTAGGGTATATGGGTCATAAGCTTGAGCAGATGTCACAGACTAGAACACAAGTGGATCTGACTACAAGCCACCTAGGAAACCAACCAATAACTCCATCAGACCCAACAACCACTGGAGTTCCCCAGAGCGTGTGACTCCTCAGGCTGGCAGACAGCATCTGATTTCCCTGGGGACAAAAAAAGCCTTTACTCCCTAAAATACTAGTGTCTATGGGTCCTCACATAGAACAGATGCCACAGACTAGAACACAAGTGGATCTGACCACAGACCACCAAGAAAACTCTGAGTGCCCAAACATCCAACAACCACAGGCTTCATTCAGACATGTCACAATGGGATGAAACAACGAATATCAGAGATAGAAAATATGACTGGAGAAATGTATACAGCAGTCAAAGAAAATGCTAAATCTAAAAAACCCTTGAATATTTTCAATATTCTTGCCTGTTTTAATGTTAGCATAATGTAAGTTATGTGCATGTTTTTTAATACAGTTTTATTGTATTCTTCTAAAAATGTCTACCAGTTTTCATTCTTTCTGAACAAATTCATGATTTCAAAATATAATTTGTATGTCATATCTTCAGATCTTCCATCATTATATGTATGATGTAATGTAGTGTATATTGTTGCTACAAAATAAAGTTTTCATTTGTAAGATTAAAAGATATGTCAACAGAATTGAGAGGCAGTCTCCAAGAACCTTTCTAGTTGTGTCTGATTTGGAATGGTACAAGAAGACTCTATGATGTTCCTGAGCAGTTCAATCTATGTGAAGAGAAAAGAAAACATATGAACATGTGGAGAGCATAAGACTTCTGTTGGGAGACTCTAAATACAAAAGGGATTGGCTGCATTTGTGTTCAGATGACTGGAGAGCTTGTGCCTTTCTCTCCTGCATTAGTTACCTGATTTCCAGCTGATGAGCTGGAGACTTCATTAAAAAATTATCCAAAGAACTATATTCAAAATGTTGCCCAGTTGTCTATAATCAGTTTGTTTTCTCCCTCATGAACAGACTTCACCCACCCCTTTTTTTAAAATGACGGAGTAAATGTGGAGAAAAGCACATTATGGAAGCACTCCCATAGTCCCGCCTTCAGTTTTTTTTTTTTTCTGTAAAAAGGAGAAAATTGGGAAAAAATGTTTTTAGCCTTTTAAGTCTTTAAACATGGGATTATTTCCCTATCAAAATTTGTTCCACATTTTATGCCACTGTGTTTGTGCATTTTTCTGTTGTTGATCAGTTCTGCGGTCCTATTGTTAACACTGCTCTTTTCTAGCATTTATATCTCAGGGCCAGATGGAAAATGATATATATTTCCTGATCCAATCCTTTCATAAATGTCAAATCCAGATATGAAATGGATTGGCTTGGGAGCAAAAACAAGCTCCAGAAAGAATGATGGTTACAATGAACTGGAAAGAGAGCAGAGATGACACCTGGGCATCTGTGCAGGTGATTAGATCGACTGTGTGTGCATCTCTGTTGTCAAATGCTGAAGAGTATCTCTGAATGGGAAGCATGCCAGCACAGCTGATGAAGCAAGGATGCACTACGGAAGGAAGTTCAGCATCTGCCACTCAGCACATGACATTAAGCTATCTTTGAGATGTTGGTGGAAAGCAGTCCTTGCTCTCTGCTCAACCCCAATAGAAATTAATATTCTCTCAGCCCCTTGTATGACCTATGCAATCTCAAGCTTTGTACCATATCTGAAATTTGTTCTATGTAGTCAAGCCTTTGATGACATCTCATCAAAAGTGTTTTCTCTGTTATAGAATAATCTTATTGGTTCTTGTAAAATATTCTCAATCTGTGATAATCTATAATGTCTATAACTGTTAACTTATTTATGTTTTAGCAGGACTATGAAATTATGATTACTTTATAATAACTGTTTTTGGATCCTATAATTGTTTTTTCATGGGATTTCAACTACCTCCCAATTTTACCAACTATGTTCTTGTAATAAACTGTCATATAACACTCCAATTATCACTATATAATTATATTTGTGTGTGTGTGTGTGTGTGTGTGTGTGTGTGTACTGCTTCAAAACATGATCTTATGCAGACATATAATGTAAAATAAAAACAAAATCAATATTTTATAACATATTTTTTAAGGTATAAATGTTTTCTTATGTTCAATACACACATATACACATACATACATATACAGCCATATGTGGTATAACATTTTTATTTTAAAAGCACAATACTATTCAAATTTTGATTAAACTATTTTATATCAGAAGTGCAATGATTTTGGACTACTGTGGTAAATATAATAACATCTAACATATAGCAAATAAATCAAACATCATAACTACATATCCAAGAAACATCTCTTAAAATAAGTTTACTTCATTTTCAGATTTGTTTTTATTTTAAAAATTGAGATTTCAGTTTAAAAGGTAAAGATTACAGGTCTTCAGTTTACTTATCAATTGGCTTTCATATATATAAAGAACTTGACAATCACTTGTGGAAAGAAGATTTACATGTCTCCAAGTAATTCCATTTCCTCATGATTCCTTCGAGTCAGTATATGTCTCTCCAGTGTTCTAATTCCAAAGACCACAAAATATTGACAGTGCTATTACAAGCTGTTTAGGATAAATAAGTTTTACAAGTTATTTGTTAGTTGATCAAATCATGGTTATATCAATTACTACTCTACTATTATCACAAGAATATACATCTTTGGTGCAGCAGATAGATATGATTCTATAAAAAGATAAAGTAGGATAGTTAGGTCTTAAAAATCTTCAGAGATATGCAGAATATGGCATTTCTAAAAGTTTTTATTATTTTAAAAGTTCACTGACAATGGGACTGGTTAACTCCTGGCAACACCCAGCCTACCTCAATGAGGATGATGAGCATCAAAGAACCTCTTTAGGGAGAGGTTCAAATGTGGCAAACCAGTCACTGGGAAAAATGTCTTCATTCCTAAAACAGACAGAATTCTCCCTAAAAAAGGGGCAAGTTTGGATGCAGGCAGAGTCTTCTGCAAAGACAAGGTTAACAAGTCCTCAATAGTTCCTGTCTCACAAATATGTGTATCAGATATGTTGGGCCAGAAGGCTGAAGAAGATGTTCCAATGTTACAGAGAGTTTGTGTGACTAGTCAGATAGCAAACTGTCTCTGTCATCTTCTTATCTGGAAAGCTACTAACCTGCTCTCCTGGCATACTCATGTAATAAATTATTTCTTCTCAAGTGTCTGATGAAGTTGAAGACCAGGTAGTTTAGATTTACAATGAAGCTTTGTGGCGCCTGCGCCACCATGGTACTGGGTTAAGGGCGAAGGACTGCGGATTTAACACATAATAAAACAGTGGGTCCTTTGTGCTAAGAGAGTGACAGATGGCCACTTTTATTCAGTGTCTAAAGAGCCTTTTTATAGGCAGGAAAGCAGGAATGCCACTCGTAGGTGAAATCCCTCAAGAAGTGATTACATACAGGAGGGAAAGTCCCAAGGAAGGGAGAGGTACATTCTCAGAGCAGTAAACATGACTAGCTACCCAATATAAGCACAGACATGGGATCTGCTAAAAACAGGACAAGCAACATCAAGAAAAGCAGGCAGTCCAGTCGGGTCTAGTTCCCACAGGCCCTCCCTTTATATAATATACAAATGAGCTCCTGTCTTATGTTGCCAGGACATCAGTTTCTTATTTTACCCGTCATTGGAAAGGCTTTGTGCGTCAAAACCCTCCTGTCTTAGGTTGATAGGTATCTCCATGGTTTTATCCGTTATTGGATATTCATTTATCAAGGCTCAGCCAAGTCTGGGCTGTGGGGTTATCCCTTGCCAAGGGCATTGGGACCTGTTTGGTATGGAACTATTGAAATGCCTGTTGTTTCTCATGCAGCAGAGGCTCCAGAATAGAAAACCTCCCAAGGCACATAGCAGGATGCCTAGCGCTATAGCGTGGCTTCAGCTTTTTAGCAAGCTTCCCAGCATCTGTAGGTCCTTTATGAAGGCATCCTCCATAATGGGTGTAACTCTAGTCTCCTGTAGTAAGGCTGTTCACTGATTAAGATTTTGGATAGCATCATTTCTCATTTGGGTTATTTGGTTTGGTGGTGTTTAATTTCTTGAGTTTTTTTTTTTATATATTTTGGATATTAGACCTTCGTCAGATGTAGGGTTGGTAAAGATCTTTTCCAAGTCTGTAGGCTGTCGCTTTGTTCTGTTGATGGTGTCTCCTGCCTTACAGAAACGTCTCAGCCTCATGACGCCCCATTTATTAATTGTTGACCTTAAGGCTTGGGCTGTTGGAGTTCTGTTCAGGAAATTGTCTCCTGTGCCCATGTGTGCCAGGCTCTTCTCCACTTCTAACTGATTTATTGTCTCTGGTTTTATGTTGATGTCTTTGATCCACTTAGACTTGAGTTTTGTGCATGGTGACAAATATGGGTCTAATTACATTTTTTTACACATAGACATCCAGTTAGACCAGCACCATTTGTTGAAGATGCTATCCTTTTGCTATTGAATAACTATGGCACCAGCCAAGGACAATACAGGCAGTAAACTTCGAACCCCTACCCAGATCTAGCCAATGGACAGAACATTCTTCATAGTTGAGTAGAGAGTGGGTACTGACTTTCACACGAACTCTGGTGCCCCATATTTGAGCACATCCCTTAGATGGGGAGGCCTAGTGAATTCTCAGAGTTGTAAACAAGACTAGCTACCCAACATATGCACAGACACAGAAGCTGCAAATAACAGGACATGCAACATCAGGACAGGCAGGCAGCCCAGTCAGGCCTGGTGTCCACAAAGCTTAGTTTTTTAGGGGTTAAGATGTTTTTAGGTCTAGATAGATGTTTTATTTGATAATGAAAAATGTGATGGAGATTCATTTACACTCAGAATTTTAGATGCACCAAGATAGGAAAGATGTTTTCTTCAGGGCTGTCAAATACAAATTGTCAAAAACACTAAGAATATAACATTTATATAATTCCTGATTGTGTCATGATTCATCTTGCTATAGGTAGTTTATTGTATATATGTATAATAACATAAATGTATATGTATAAACTAAAAAATGTCTAATAAAAATTTTAAGGAATGTAAGTCAGTAACTTTTTATATATGATACACTGTTATTCAACTTAAATCCTATTCCACTATTACTGTATCTTTACCAGAATTCATAATAACTATTTATATTGTTCTGTTACATTCCATAAAAGAATTTATCCACAAATTTGACCTTCTGGTGGGTACTTGAATTTTTTCTAGCTTGTGATGTTGCACATAGAGATACTATAACATTTTTATGTGTCTTGGTTAATAAACACAAGCATCCATATATTCTTCACAAAGTCCAGTATCTGACACTAGGGTAAAAGTATACTTGTATTTAGAAGATAATGCTGCAATGTTGCCAAAATTGGCTGTGATAATTTTGTTTGTAATTTAATGCACAGAATTCTTTTTGTCAATATTATATCTTGTTTATTAGAGCTATTAACTATACTCATTCTGGTAGATTAGACTAGAAAAATAAAGGTTTTCTCTTACTTTCAAAGATTATTTGTTATAAGTTTGTATCTTGATTTTCAATTTTGTAGTATTATAATCTGTATAAAATGGAATTTATAATTTTTGAAGTCTATCTAAATTTCCATTAAACACTTAATCCCAATTTATTTTGTTGCAGAACTATAGAATTTGTTTTCAAGTTCATGCATATATTATCATATCACTTTACAAAGAATTATTGTTCTGTCACTTTTTATTCTTTTATATTCTATTGAAAATTTACACTATGGAATACTACTCAGCTATTAAAAACAAGGAAATCCTGAACTTTGTGGACAAAAGCATGGAACTAGAAACAATCATAATGAGTGAGTTAACACAAGATGAGAAAGACACACATGGTACATACTCACTATAATTGGGCACTCGCCCAAAAGACATTTACCAAGAAAGTCTTCACTTACCAGAAGATTGGGATAGATGTGAGGACATCCTATTAGGACCCTAGGTGAGAGAAGTATTGGAGAATGAGAAAGTAGAAGGACCTAGAGGATCCTAGAAACCTACAAGGAAAACATTATGATGGGCGGATATGGACCCCGGGGTGTCTGCTCAAGCTACTGCACCAACCAAAGACAATACATGCAGTAAACAGTGGACCCCTACTCAGATCTAGCCCATGGACAGGATATTCTCCACCGTTATGTTGAGAGTGGGGACTGACTCTGATGCCCCATATTTTACCACTTCTCCATGATAGGGAGGTCTGGTGGCACTCAGAAAAAGAATAATCATGGTACCAAGATGAGATTTGATTGTCTGTGACCATACAGTGGGGAAGGAGGTCCTCCTGGGTCATAGACCTAGAGGAGAGGAATAGGGTAAAAGTGGGAGGGAGGGAGGAATGGGTGGATATAAGAGAGGGGAAAGCAATTGAGAAGTAATCTGAATAAATTAATTAAATAATAAAAAAATAAAAAGAAAATAGATTCCTTTCTTATAGAATATATTCTGAATAAAGTTTCCTTACCTCTGCTTCTCTCAGTTATTTCCCACATCTGTACCCACCCATATCCTATTTCTTTTTGTCTCTTATTAGAAAAAAGAAACAGGAGTCTAGGAGATAGCAACAAAATATAACAAGATAAAATATAACATAATAAAACAAAGGCCATCACAAGGCAAAACATCAGAAGGAATAGAGCCTAAGAGAAAGCACAAGTATCAGAGACACACTCATTCACAAACTCTGTAGTGCAATAAAAACAGTAAATTGGATGCCACTGTATATACACAGAGGACCTGGTGCAGATCCATGCTCACCCTGTGCTTGCTGCCTCAGTCTCTGTGGTTTCATATGACCTTTGTTCATTTGACTTAGAGGGTTCTGTTCTTGTGGTGTTCTCAATACGCTGTGGCTCTTACACTTACATTTAGATTTGTGATTTATCATAAATCATTAATCTGTATAATGTGATACAAGAATTGATTATTTATTTTTAATTTAGTGTTGACTGGATAAATATTGATTATATATGATATTCTTTCATGCTGATACATTATCTCTATTGTATCAGGAAAATATTTGAATGTATATCATTCTTTAAAATTTTATACATTTATAGAATACAGAAGAAAATTCATAACTGTTTAAAACAAGGAAAACAGAAGTGTAAAAGAGCACACAGCAAATCAAACTGAAACAAGAGCCTAGATTACAGATGATGTAAGATAAATTTGACATAGTAGATCCCATTTCAATCACATTTATTCACACAGTCACAATTATTCAGCACATGAAAGAAGATAATAGAAAGGTGGATTAAAAAGAAAGAGCAAACAACAGGCTATGTAGAGAAATTCATTTCCTGACTTGAAGTTGTGGGTTAAGTATGGAATTAGACCTTCTTCATTTATTACTTTTATGTTAACATAGCAAATTACATGAGACATGACACAGAACATGGATCAGTCACAGTTCAGCCCTGGTGAAGCCTCCACATGGTGACATTGGGGAGCATGCATCAGAGCAAGCAACATTACATCATGAGACCTAAAACAGAGAAACTGAGGTTCCTCACATTCTTTACAGAACCTGTGTTAAATACATACAGAACTCACGTAAGCATCTACTTTATAAAAGACACACATTTTGTTCAATCACCTTTCAGAAATGCCAAGTCCATGCTCCATGTCATTTACCTGTGAACACATTTGTCATATTCTTCTAAATTTTAAGAATATGTAAATGTATATCAAAGTCTTTTAGAAAACAGACACAATACAAGGAAAACAATATATATCGACAAATTCATGAAAACCTAGAATGAATCACAAGGAAGTTATCAGACAATAAACTTCAAAGTTGACTCCAAATTATATGTGGCTCTGAAGGCAATTTACTGAAAAAAATTTTCTGGATAGTTTACTAATAATTTTAAAAGTTTTTCCCTTTTTTTTCCTTAATTACAGCTAATATTGTTTGGAATTGGAACATAAAAGATCCATGATACCTACCATAGAGAGAAGACATAGATATTAGGAGAATTTGACTTTAAACAGACTAGTTGCAAAGTTACAAATATGATATAAAGCGACTGTGGGAAGCCGCGCCCACATTCGCCATTACAAGATGGCGCTGACACCCTGTGTCCCATGCTGACAAACAACTAATCTGCGCATGTGCGAAGGGATTTTCCACTCGGTGTGCTCTGCCTCTCCCGTGGCATCATCTCGCCCGATGAGCAACAGCCAATCAGGGACTGACACGTCCTAAGCGGAGGACAGTTTCCTATGTAAGGGAGGGGTTTCAGCTGTTTGCTCTCTCTGTCTCCGTTTTTCGTGTTGTAAGCTTATGCTCTTCCTCTCAAGAGGCAGTAAAGCTTTACTGCAGAAGGATCCTGTTTGTGTGTGCAGCGTCGTTCTTGCTGACGAGACGGTAACGCTAGCCACAAGCGACAAACATGAAACCAGGACTGGTTAGGCAGGTTATGTGCCTGCAAAGCAGAAGCTGGTACTGCTCCCATATGGAAGCAAGGAATAAAGGGAATCAGCTAGCAGATGTCCAGAGCAAATCAACTCAACTATCTCTCAGATATAAGAATATGACTGCTCAGATAATTAATATATGCACAAGATGACAGCACAAAGTGCACCCAATTGAGGGTATAAACTCATGTCCATTGCTATCCCCTCTTCATTGTCCTCTACTGTACAAGTCATGTCTTCTCCTTTGATACATGGAGATCTAGTGAAAGGAAGATTGCAAGGAAATCTAAGCAAGCATCGAAGACAGTGACCTTTACAAAGGAAGCTGATCATGCCTCTGTTGGTGTAACTGGAAAGCCCCTTCCTGTCTCTTTCTTTCCTAAGGTCCCTCACAGAAGTAACTTAGACCTCTCTCTTTCATATCCCCTGAGTTCTGTGTCCCAGCAAAAGCTCTTAAAAATGAGTATGTTTAAAGTGGAACTAAATGACTCCCGCTGTTTCCTGTAACAGTTTCTATCAAGAGAAGATAGGGCAATGGCTTGTGAAGTAAGAAAAGACACTTTTAAAAAAAATTTTTAGGAAAGGCATAAAATTGGGTCAGAGCAGCTTCTTCGGCTTCTCCCAGAAGCAATTTTATATGAATTTAAGATTATCTTTACAATGTGGGACACTTAAGGGTGCACTCAGAAGCAGGCTTCCCTGGTTAGGTAGTCATAGCAAGAATTGTCTGTGGGCTGATAACATTTTAATTGAAGGAGTAGGACCATATGAGAATAACTTCAATGAGTATAAAACCAATCAAATCACTGGCAAAAATAAAATTGGAAATACATATACATATACAGATATAGATATAGGTTTAGATATATTCTTCCTTCATCCCTGGAATTTTAGGCTTTGGATAATGAATATAAAGGCATGCCTGAGAAGATACATAACTTGACACAATCCTTAATTGTTTAAATGCCATCTATTGTTTATCTTGAATAAAGGTTTAAAGAAAGTAGTAATAATTGATTTGCTTAATATATTAACTAAAGTTATTGCAATCTTGCTATATTCCAGCACAAGTACAAATATTTCAATTTATCTTTTGTTTTGATGTTAGTTTTGCTATATAGAGATAAAAGTATTGACCTGTAAGGACTGCTGTGAAAATACCCTTAATTTAAATTGCAGTATCCCTTCCCCCTAGCTGGGCTGCCTTTTCAGGCCCCAGTGAGAAAGGATTTTCTTACTCCTGCTGTTATTTGAAGTGCCACAGGGGACTGATATCCTTTGGGGACCTTCCTTTCTTTGAGAAGACAAAGAGGGAGAAAGGGGGCAGCGAGGGAGGTCCTGGGAGCAGAGAGGGGTTTGGAATCAGGCAATAAAGAGATTAAATAAGTAAATAAATAAATAAATAAATATGACACATTTAAGCAAAAATAATGACTTCATCTCTACTCATGAAAGCAAGTATATTTTTGTATGTTTGTACATATATGTGAATATATATGCATATAGGCCCAGATGTGTATGGTAACTCACAATGATTTTCCCTTTCATGTATGTTCCTTGATGTGTCTCTTAGGTTTGAAAGTACGATGAGCTTGCCTTGGTATTATCTAAGTGTGTCTTTCTCTTCAGGCCTTTTCTCTAGCACCTTAAAACAATTCTTTACAAAATCCACATTGGATTTCTTGTTTTCCTTTTAGTGTGATAGTCAATGCTGCTCATTTCTCAGCTGCTTTCTCTTATCAGTGAGAATATTGATTTTTTTCCCTCTTACTCTTCTTTTCTCTCCTATCTTCAAACTACCACTTTGAGTCTCTAGTCCAGCTTTTACCATCTTGAAAGCTATGATATCTTCTCTTTCATATATGTAATTGAAACATAAATGGCAACAGCAAGCTAATGTATATCTGAAGTTTCTTCATAAAGTGAAAAAGGACTCACTATCAGTTGTAAATGCTATAAAACTTCCTAAGCTCTGATGATTTCAGAATTACTGTAATTTTCTGTTGAAATCAAAGTACAGTAAAACATCTGGGTAAATATATCTTTGGGGGCAAGATTATCTGCTTTTCTATAAGATTACATGGTAAATCCTTTTAATAAAATGCCACCAGTCAATAAACAACATTGCCTTAGATACTCAATTGTTGCTGAATTCTATGATGCTTCTGATGGTTGAATGAAAAACTATACATTGATCCTTCACAATATCAAGTTATTTCTTTCTGTAGATCATATGGACAAACGTAGAACTATGTGTTAAAATAATTCAGTGACAACACAGGTTACAGGCAAATATATTTGAAGCTGTGCAATATACAGAATTTTCTCAAGACTCTCAAATCAATAACCAGAAGCTTAGTAGCATTGAAAACATGTGCTAGACATGGTGTCTGTATCCATTTCTCTGCAGTCTGGAGCAATCTGGTCTAACTGCACTATGCCTCTTAGCACCATAAGGCCTCTCAGATGCATATATCTTTTCTCTCAGTGTTTTCTCACCTCTGTCTAGGAACTGAAAATCAGAAAAGATCTAAAAAGAATTAAGGCTCTAATTTTGCAGGAGTAACTCCCAACTTAACATTACTTTACAAGTCATTGATTTTATAACATATTCCTTATATGATATCAGCCTTGGTTTAAACTTAAATCAGAAAATAGTCTATATAAATCATGAGTTTAGGTTATATGTGTGGCCTATTTTCTATTTCTGTAACTAAAGTTTTATTGTTTTGCTATAGAAATTATAACCTTATCACATATATACTTTATTTAATTTTATAATCATTATTCTTATATTAATACCTAAGCTTTTAAAAATAAATTAAATAATTTTATTAATTGATGCCATTTTCAAGTTTGTATAAAATACATTGTTGTCACATTTACACACCCCTCTGTCTCTCCATGTCTGTCTGTCTGTCTGTCTCTGTCTGTCTCTGTCTGTCTGTCTGTTCCTTTCACTCTCTCTCTCTCTCTCTCTCTCTCTCTCTCTCTCTCTCTCTCTCTCTCTCTCTGTGTGTGTGTGTGTGTGTGTGTGTGTGTGTGTGTCTTGTAGTATTCTCTGAACATTATTTTGACCATTATGTTTCCATTGAGAATCGATGTGTGGAAGATTTTCTATTTAGATAAGGAGGACTCAGTAGTCTCTTATTCTTAGTAGATTGACAAGTTATCAGTTTCAACATCAATATCACACACACACACGCACATATGTATGCATGTATGCACAGACCAAGGCTGAAGACAGCATTAACCCATGAGTATAAAAATGCACATTTAGAAGATAGACTACAAATACACTTACCAAAATATGAGTAGTAATCTTCCTCATGGGCCTATCACATATCAACCATAAGCTTTGGACCAGATTTATAATTCATGTACTTCTTGCTGTGGGATGGGCCTGAGATCTGGTAAGAAAGGCTTAGCTATTTCCCTGAACAGTTAAATTATTACTTTATTGTTGTGTATATCCTGCCTGGCAGATTAGAATAGTATGTGGCACATGAGGATGATTTAATACAGGTAGAGTTGAATCATCTCCAAAGTTCTGCATAGCATACTCTGGGACATTATTAGCCTCCAGGTGTATTTCAGTTTGGTGTGTGTGTGTGTGTGTGTGTGTGTGTGTGTGTGTGTGTGTGTGTGTGATATCAAAATACTGAGGTGTTTTCTGAAAGAATCTTGCCATCTAATATCTAGTTCTGGCAGGCAAGAATATTAGCAATATCCTGAATTGGTTTTTGGAGCTCTTTCTGGCGAAAAACTCATAGGAAGCTGTTATGAAAGCTATATACAGGCACTGGGATTTCTGTTTTAAAATCTCATTTGTGTTTTTCCCTTAAGACTATCAAAAACAGTATTTTCCCAAACAAGTTATGAATGGTTCCAGTTTTCTTGGGCATCCCTTAGTTAGTATCTTCTTTCCATTAATTTTCAATATTCAGAGAAGATCAGCAGTCATGTCTCACCCTGTATTCTGAGTATTTGGCATTATTGAGAGGATCTAGAAAGAAAATAGTGTACCAATAAATATGCTTGTGTTTTGTCTTAAACATTTTTGTAATATTTTGATCTGTTAGACAGGACTTAAACAATTAATATAAATTTTTTTTCTTACCAGTTTTTTACATTTTCATTTCTTCAGCTGAGCTTCTGTTTTCACTTGCTTTAATATGCTATTTCTTGATTTAAGTTTAGTTTTTACTTCAGCTACTTATGATCTACCTTAAAAGTCTATGAACCTAAAACTAGGATCACCTATACTCTCTCATTTTATTAGTTATTCCATGTATTGTTTATTTGCATATTTAATTTTTAATCAGAGTCTATTTAACTGAGATAGTCTACAACTTGCTTTGTAGACCAGGTTGGCCTTGAACATACAGAGAGTTAACTGGATCTGCTTTGGAGGTGCTGGGATTAAAGATATATGCTATTACAGCTGGCTCATTGTAATTTTTGTTCATTTATATTTAAAGATTTATTTTTATTATATAAATAGAGTGTGTGCCAGTGTTTACATGTGTGGATATGTGAACTTAGGTTAAAGTGCATCTAGAGGCCTGAAAATAGCATCAGATCCCCTGTGTCTGGAATGAAATGAAGTTATGGGTTTCCCGAAGTGAGTGCTAGGAGGCTGACTCCAGTCTCTCTGAAAGAGCAGCACATAGTATCAACTACAGAACCATGTGTACAAAACCCCTTTTCATTCTGATTACACTTTCCTCTCCATTTTCAGAACATTCACATGTAAGTTTTGAAATTACAATCTTTTCTATTTTCATTGTTATCATGGTTCTACATAATAATCATAGTGTAAATTACACGTTAATAATTAAACACATGAAAGGCTTTTGTAATTAAAACCTTTTGGATTTTTTTTTATTATTTTGAGAAAAGTACAAGGAAATTTCTGATTATACTTTCAAATGCCAGATGTAAGACTTAAAATAACCATTGAGATGTAACAAGAATAAATAAATAAATAAATAAATAAATAAATAAAAGACAAAATATACCACAAGATGTACAACAATATTTTTGAAGTAATTGAACTAATTCATCTAACAATCTCTCCTGAATACTTATTTTCTTACCCAATTTATAAAAACACCATTATTGTAAATTCACTGAACAAAATGATGGCTGACATGAAGGCCTTGTCTACAGTCTCTCATTCTTCAGCTATCATTTTTCTTTATGATCCTCACCTTCCCATCTCCATACTGTGATTTTCTTTTTCTTGTCTAATTATTTTTCTTCTACTTTATTTATTACTTTTAAACAACATGAGTTTTTTTTTTTTAATTAGCACAGACTAATGAGATTCACTACATCATTTTCCTATACACAATATTTTATACTGCAACTTCTTTTTACTTGTCAGTACCAAATTTCTCACAAAATACATTGATATAATTTCTTAGGAATAGAAAAAAATCTTTTATTTTGTGCATCCTTTTATACATTCAGGCTTCTTGCCTGCTCAGCACACTTCAGGGAATGTGGCAACCAGGGAGATTGAAGCTCTAGATACTGCTGGAGAGCAAGTTTCATCATCTTTGACCTCCACAAGTGTTTCGTGACATGTCAGTACCCACATTTATGAGCAAACATGATGATGACGATGATGATGATGATGATGATGATGATGATGATCATAATAGTAATAATGGATGAATACATTTGCTTACCCTTTTAAAGGGATTTTGTGGAATATTATATAAATGTATGGCATAGAATTGGAAATAATGTATTTTTTTGTTCTTATTTAGTTGGTGTTTATTTTTTTGAGTGTTTGCTTTCTCTGCCTAAGGCATTCAGTGCTATGTTGGATCGATCAATGGAGGGTGGTACCAGTTTGATTAAAATCAATTCTGTAACATTGTTATTGAGTTCTCCATTTAGTTTTCTATAGTTCTGTTGGAAATATTGTTTTCATAATGAAGTAATATGTATTTCAGAATCCTGTTACCGGTGAAATTATACTTTTGTTAAACATTAGTGATTTGATATGAGAAGAAAATGGAGAGAACACTCACCTTCCCTTTCTCCTGTCAGCTGTCCAGTACATTCACTGTATTTAAAATGTAATATGTTATGTTTTTTTATTGTCTATTCTTTGTTGAATGTTATCTTTATCTCAAATCAATTGAACTTTTAGATGCCCATTTTACTTAATTATGCAAGCATTTGGTATTATATTAATCAGTTTTCATGTTTAAAATTTCTCACTTTCTACAAATAAATTCAATTCGATCTCCATGTGTGAATATTGTATCATGCTGCTCAAATCAGTTTTTTAAACGTATTAAAGATAATCTTGCATAAAATATGTTTGAACCATTCTTTTGTAATAACTGTTTCTGGTTTAGTCTCAGCCTAATCCTTCTCTCATAGAATGAAGGAATAGATTCTGTTTGGTGGTAGTATATATATTTTTTTTTTGGCAAAAACCAAGACGACAGATAGTAGTTAGACATTGCTTAGATATCATGTATCCTTTAGTGACGATACAGTTATGTAGATTTGGCAGCCATGTGTAATGGCTCTGTGGTCTAGGTAGACATCACATTTCTATGAGGAGGTCACTCAATCTTCTGTTATTTGCTCCATTTCTCGTGGTGCTCTTTGTTTTTGCAGAGTCTCCTGCATTTCCTTCTTACTCAATATAGTTCTTGTCAAATTTGCTGATTTTATTAGAGAGAAAATTATTAATGCATTGGCTTTACTATTTTCTATCACTGGCTTTGGCTATTCTACTCTAATAGTCACTGGAGTCTCCATTCTACTTTTCTGGGGGAGGAATTTAATGTTCATCACTTCCAGAGTCCCCAGCCTTTAAATTTTGTTAGATATGTTGAAATCAAGCCTGAGGTTTATGCCCAAGTCTTTCATCAAATCTGAACATTTTCCGGCTAGTTACTTTTAGTATGTTTTTGAACACTTTATAGTGTGTGTTTCATGATTTTCCCCTGCAAATAGCCCTCATTTCACTCACTTATATATTGTTTCTGTTCTTTATTCTCAATGATTTTCCTTGTCTTATATTCCTATTTACTAATTCGTTCTTTTGTCTGCAATGTCCTTTGCAACTTTTCTCCTAAGATTTGAAAGTGTTTATTTCTTTTGGGTTATTTTAAGTTTCCTACTATCTCTTCCTGAATAGTTACATATTATCACAATTTTCCCACTTATTATTATTTATATATATGTATATATTATTACTCATAAATACAAATTCTACATACAACAAGAAGACCCATGAAACAATCAGGAATTAAATAAATGTTACTATCCTGCACTACAGGTTTACTCAAATAATTAAGTTTTATAACTTCTCAATTCTCTGATGGGTTTGAAGAGCAGGTAGTTTAGTTTTACAATTAAGTTTAGCTTTTTTATGGGTTAAGATGATTTTAGGTCTAGATAGATGTTTTAAGTATAGATGAAATATGATATCAAAGGTAAAGTCAACCAAGATGACATCACAATTCTGAACATCTATGCTCCCAATACAAGGGCATCCACATTTGTAAAAGATCTGCTAAAAAGGCTTACACCACATATCGATCCCCACAAAATAATAGTGGGAGACTTCAACACCCCACTCTCACTGAAGGACAAGTCATTGAAACAGAAACTAAGCCGAGAAATAACATCATTAACCAATGCCATGGGTCAAATGGACCTAACAGATATCTATAGAACCTTTCACCCAAACAAGAAAGAATATACCTTCTTCTCTGCACCCCATGGAACCTTCTCCAAAATTGATCACATCGTAGTTCACAAAGAAAGCCTCAACAGATACAAGAGGATTGAAATAATACCTTGTATCCTATCAGATCATCATGGGTTTAGGCTGCAATTCAACAACAACAGAAATAACAAAAAGCCTACATGTATGTGGAAACTAAACAACTCTCTGCTAAATGACACCTGGGTCAGGGAAGAAATAAAGAAAGAAATCAAGGAGTTTCTGCAATTCAATGAAAATTAAGGAACGACATATCCAAATTTGTGGGATACATTGAAAGCAGTGCTAAGAGGAAAATTCATAGCACTAAGTGCCTTTAAAAAGAAATTGGAAGCATCGCACATAAGCACCTTAATGACACAATTGGAAGCCCTAGAAAAAAAAGAAGCAGAAACACCCAAAAGGAGTAGACGTCTGGAAATAATCAAACTCAGGGGTGAAATTAACAAATTAGAAACTAAGAAAACAGTCCAAAGAATCAACAAAACCAAGAGCTGGTTCTTTGAGAAAGTCAACAAGATAGACAGACCATTAGCCAAACTAACTAAAAGGCAGAGAGACAGTATTGAAATCAACAAAATCAGAAAGGAAAAGGGAGACATAACAACAGACACTGAAGAAATACAAAGAATCATAAGATCCTACTTTGAAGGCATATATGTCACAAAATTTGAAAATCTAAGGGAAATGGACGATTTTCTTGAACAATTTCACCTGCCAAAGTTGAGTGAAGAACACATAAACAAACTAAATAGTCCCATTTCCCCTACAGAAATTGAAGCAATCATTGATAGTCTCCCAACCAAGAAAAGCACAGGGCCAGATGGTTTCAGTGCAGAATTCTACCAGACCTTCAAGGGCGAGCTAATACCGATACTCTTCAAGCTACTCCAAAAGATAGAAAGGGATGGAACATTACCAAACTCATTCTATGAGGCCATAGTTTAATTAATACCTAAACCTCACAAAGACTCAACAAAGAAAGAGAACTTCAGACCAATTTCGCTTATGAACATTGATGCAACAATACTAAATAAAATACTTGCAAAACGAATACAAGAGCACATCAAAGATATCATTCACCATGACCAAGTAGGCTTCATTCCATGCATGCAGGGATGGTTTAATATACGGAAATCCATCAATGTAATCCACCATATAAACAAACTGAAAATAAAAATATCACATGATCATCTCTTTAGATGCAGAGAAAGCATTTGATAAAATCCAACACCCAATCATGTTTAAAGTTTTAGAGAGATCAGGAATACAAGGCACTTTCCTCAACATAATAAAGACTATATATAGGAAGCCAATAGCCAAAATCAAAGTAAATGGTGAGATATTCAAGGAAATTCCTCTAAAATCAGGAACAACGCAAGGCTGCCCACTCTCTCCATATCTCTTCAATATAGTACTCGAAGTTCTAGCCAGAGCAATAAGACAACAAAAGGAGATCAAGGGTATTCAAATGGAAAAGGAAGAAGTCAAATTATCCCTATTTGCAGATGATATGATAGTGTACATAAGTGACCCTCAAAATTCCAACAGAGAACTCGTACAGCTGATAAACACCTTCAGTAAATTGGCTGGATACAAAATTAACTAAAAAAGTCTGTAGCCTTCCTATACATAAATGACAAGCTTGCAGAGGAAGAAATTAGGAAAACTACACCCTTCACATTAGCCACAAGCAATATAAAATACTTAGGAGTTACTCTAATTAAGCAAGTGAAGGACTTGTTTGAAAAAAATTTCAAAACTCTAAAGAAAGAGATTGAAGATGACATGAGAAGATGGAATGATTTTCCTTGCTCATGGATCAGGAGAATTAACATAGTAAAAATAGCCATCCTACCAAAAGCAATCTACAGATTCAATGCAATCCCTATCAAAATACCTACACAATTTTTTAAAGACATTGAAAGTTCAATTCTGGTGCCTTAATTTGAGCGGGACCCCTGGGCCCAAATCTGCCTATCATAATGTTCTACTTGTAGGCTTCTAGGACCCTCTGGATCCTTCTACTTTGCCATTCTCCCATGATTCTCTCATCTAGAGTCCCAGTAGGATGTCCTCCATTCAGTCTCAGTTTCCTGGTAAGTGAAGGCTTTCGTGGGACATGCCCCTTGGGCTAATATGCAGATATAAATGAGTATATATCATTTGAGTCTTTCTGCTTCTGGGTTAACTCACTCATTATGATCATTTCTAGCTCAATCCATTTATCCACAAATTTTGGGAATTCCTTGTTTTTAAGGACAATACAGGCAGTAAACCTTAAACCCCTAACCAGCTTTAGACAATGGACAGAACACTCTCCCCAGTAGAGTGGAAAGTGGGATATTACTTTCTTATATACTCTGGTGCCTCAACTTTGACCATGTCCCCTGGAGGGGGAGATCTAGTGGCACTCAGAGGAAGGACAGCAGGTTACCAAGAAGAGACTTGATACCCTATGAACATATACAGGGGAAGGTAATCCCCCTCAGGAACAGTCATAGGGGAGGGGAATAAGGGGAAAATGGGAGGGAGGGAAGAAAGGGAGGATACAAGGGATGGGATAACCATTGAGATGTAACAAGAATAAATTAATAAAGGAGAAAAAAATACTGTTTGAAAAAAAAAGAAAGTTCAATTCTTAACTTCATATGGAAATAGAAAAAACCTAGAATAGCTAAAACAATCCTGTACAATAAAAGGTGCTCTGGAGGAGTCTCCATACCTGATCTCAAACTGTACTGTAAAGCAATAGTAATTAAAACAGCATGGTACTGGCACAGCAACAGGCTGGTTGACCAGTGGAATCGAATCGAAGACCCAGATATGAATCGACACACATATGGTCACTTGATTTTCGACAAAGAATTCAAATCCATTCTATGGAAAAAAGATAGCATCTTCAACAAATGATGCTGGTCTAACTGGATGTCTATGTGTAAAAAAATGCAACCAGACTCATATTTGTCACCTTGCACAAAACTCAAATCCAAGTGGATTAAAGACCTCAACATAAAACCAGAGACACTAAGTCACTTAGAAGAAAAAATGGGAAAGAGCTTGGAACATATTGGCACAGGGGACAACTTCCTGAACAGAACACCAACAGCCCAGACATTAATGTCAACAATTAATAAATGGGACCTCATGAGGCTGAGGAGCTTCTGTAAGGCAGGAGACACTGTCAAGAGAACAAAGCAACAGCCTACAGACTGGGAAAAGATCTTCACCAACCCCACATCTGAGAAAGGTCTAATATCCAAAATATATAAAGAACTCAAGAAATTGAACACCATCAAACCAAATAACCCAATTGAGAAATGGAGCTTGGAACTAAACAGAGAATTCTCAACAGAGGAACAGCAAATGGCTGAGAAACACTTAAAGAAATGCTCAACCTCCTTAATCATCAGGGAAATGCAAATCAAAACAACTCTGAGATTCCATCTTACACCTATCAGAATGGCTAAGATCAAAAATTCAAGCGACACCACATGCTGGCGATGATGTGGAGAGAGAGGAACACTCCTTCATTGCTGGTGGGAATGCAAACTAGTACAACCACTTTGGAAATCTATCTGTTGCTATCTCAGAAAACTGGGAATAGGGCTTCCTCAAGACCTAGCTATTCCACTCCTTGGAATATACCCAGAAGATGCTCCAGCATACAACAAGAAAATTTGCTCAACCATGTTCATAGCAGCCTTATTCATAATAACCAGAACATGGTAACAGCCTAAGTGTCCATCAGTCGAAGAATGGATAAAGAAACTGTGGTACATATACACTATGGAATACTACTCAGCTATTAAAAACAAGGAATTCCTGAAATTTGTGGATAAATGGATTGAGCTAGAAATGATCATAATGAGTGAGTTAACCCAGAAGCAGAAAGACTCAAATGGTATATACTCACTTATATCTGCATACTAGCCCAAGGGGCATGTCCCACAAAAGCCTTCACTTACCAGGAAACTGCGACAGAGGAGAGGACATTCTAGTGGGACTCTAGATGAGAGATTCATGGGAGAAAGGCAAAGTAGAAGGATCCAGAGGGTCCTAGAAACCTACAAGTAGAACATTGCGATAGGCAGATTTGGGCCCAGGGGTCCCGCTCAAACTAAGGCACCAGCCAAGGACAATACAGCCTGTAAACCTTAAACCCCTACCCAGATCTAGACAATGGACAGAACACTCTCCACAGTAGAGTGGAGAGTGGGATATTACTTTCTCACATACTCTGGTGCCTCACCTTTGACCATGTCCCCTGGAGGGGGAGACCTGGTGGCACTCAGAGGAAGGACAGCAGGTTACCAAGAAAAGACTTGATACCCTATGAGCATATACAGGGGGAGGTAATCCCCCTCAGGAACAGTCATAGGGGAGGGGAATAAGGGGAAAATAGGAGGGAGGGAAGAATGGGAGGATACAAGGGATGGGATAACCTTTGAGATGTAACAAGAATAAATTAATAAAGGAAAAAAAAGAAAAAATATGATAGATATTGATTTTCATTCAGATTTTAAACTTACCAAGATAGGAAAGATGTTTTCTTCAAGGCTACCAAACACAAAAAGCCAAAACATGATGAATTATCATATTTTTTATATGTCTTCTACTATCATTAGATCTTTGCGAAACCTGTTTTATTTATTTGTTTACTAAATCTGCCATCTCTTTCTTTAGCATAATCTGGGTGGTACACAGGGAGTCTTCTGGAAGTGGAAGGACCATGCATGAGGATGAACTCGACCCTCTGCTCAGGTGTAGTAGTCAGAAGTCTTCTGTGAGTCTCATAATATGTGGAGTAGGAACTATTCTATTCTGACATGGATTCTGGCCTTTTCTTGCCACAGAAAAAAGGACATAGGCAGTCCAGATGAGACTTGATAGCTGAGGTCAGATGTTAGGGGCGGAGGGCTCCGTTTTCCAAGGACTAGGGAAGAGGTAGGGAGTATGAGGATGGGGTTTTAATTGGGATAAAAGTGAAAAAAAATCTAAATGTAAGAAATTTTCTTCTATGAGTTGTTGTTGGATCTACTTTAATTTCTTCATCTGAATGTGATCGCATTATTAAAGTATATTTCACCTAAAATCTAATCTAGCAAATGTACATGTTAGGCCTGAAAATAATTTTTATTGTCTAACTTATATTGTTATTTTATTCCAGTGGTAATTACTAATATTAATGATCAAACAATATGTACATTTCATATAATTTTCATATAGTTCTGACTATATATATATTTTTTTTTTCAGAGTGTCTTCAAAAATGAAGAGCCTGCAGACTTCAAACAGTCATTAAGCTATCAGAGGCAGAGAACTTATATGGATTCAAATATTAACTGCTTGTGGTTGGTTCGAATACTAACAACACTGTTTTGAGATACGGGTGGCATTTGAAACTGAAATGTAGCTTCGTGTGTTTCACATGTGAGCCTTGACTGAGATATCCCTAGGAGGACCAGGATGGACAGTGTCTCAGAAATGACATACAAGATGGCTCCAGGTGAAGGATTCAATAAAAAAAACAAAGAGGAATTTGTATGGGACATACAATCCATGTGGAAGAAGAAGAGTTGAAGTTCTGGTGACCTCTAGATATCTTCTTATTTATTCTGAATAGTGAGATGACCAGCCAGTGTGATCATTGGCATGACAATCACCTGCACAGTGTTGACAGGCTACCTTTTTTTTTTTTTTTCTTTTTGAATCCAGCCATTGGCACACCAATCACCTGCACAGTGTCTGCAGGCTACATTTGTCACTCCATCCATTGTGGGGAGTCTCAGGATAAACCTTTTGGAGGCCCCTAGGGAATGGAGAGAAAGGTAGCAGTGGCTGCTAAGAGTCCTCCAGACCTCCTGATCCACTGCACACAGTGTTGATCTACTATGGACACATAGCACACCACTGGGGTCACAAAATGGATCTCAGGCTAGGTTGATAACTGCTTCCTCTGTCCTTCTTTGGTGACCTTGCCCCACTCCCAATTTCCTTATAGTTACACCAACCTGATTGATTGTTATTGGCTCTTGAGGCTAGCTCGGATAGTACAATTGGCCCTTCAATTGTAAAAATGATTATACCCTACACAATAAAGTTTTATCTTCACCTTGAGTCTGGTCTCTAGAGTCTGATTCCCAGGACTCTGTATGGTCTCCATTGCCACTCATCCCCCTTTCCCTGGTTCCTCATACCCATAATCCACCTGTTCTGTTAGTTCTCACATCTCCTCATTATGATGTGGTTGTGGTTGTTTTTTTTCTTTTTACAAATTTCTTTTATTTTTAAATGTGTGTGTTGTGTGTGTGTGTGTGTGTGTGTGTGTGTGTGTGTGTGTGTGTGTGTGTGTGAGCACCTCATATGTGCACATCAGTAGCAGATTAAAGTGGCAGGGGCTATGAACTGCCCAATGTAATAGCTGAAATAAAATCTCCTTTTGACGTTCTCTGCATGAATGTGAGCAACCCCTCTGTAACGATTTCAGTATGCCTATGTGCTTCAGCATTCCCAACATACTTGACATGTTATTTAGGGGGTTGTTTCATAATGACAATATGGTGCAGAGCCATAGTGCCTCTACATTTGCACTAAAAATACAATCAAATTGTGCTTCATAAAATGCTCACTGGGTGCAGCTCAAAAGCCACATTTTTACAAAATACAAAGTAACTTAGAGAAGGGCCAGCCTTCTCTCTCAGCAGGACAAAAGCTGATTAAGACTGTATTCTATCTTTAGTGACCTTGAAACCTGTAGTTTCTAGGTAACTACTAAAACCTTGTGTTCCATTTTACTCAGAAAAAAATTCAGTGATCATCTCATTTCTCCAAAACAGGTAATTATTAGTAAATTTACTCAAGCAACTTAATCAATCTTAAAAAGAAAAATTTTCAGAAAAAAAACCACATTGGATGAAAGTTGTTTCTATCATTCAGCTAATAGTGTAGTTAGAAAATACATATAAAACTAAATAAGAGTGTTAAGCAAAATACAATTATGTTGAAATAAATTTTGAGGCAGAATCATAAAATATATGTGCACGTGACACTTATCATCATTTTTTTCGTAGTTACTGACAACCATAGGAAATGTGAAATGTGTCAACAATCCTTATTGGGTTGCCATCCTGCCCACAGTATATTTGAGAATTTCCAGTATCATTGCAAGCCTGTTCATCCACACCCTCAGGGCGTAGGTTGTGCCATTTGTTACACCTGCTTAATGGTTTTCTCTCACTTAGATCTTAAGCTAATGAAGCAAATAATTTTGATTTACCAAGATAGTTATTGCTGAGTTTAACATTAATGGGTCCTCTGCTAAGACATTTTGAAAATCCTACCAGTTGCCCAATCACTCTTTGGTAAGCACTGGAGTTACTCCATACTGTCAATCCTTTCCTTTTACATTTTGCTCTACCTTTTCCCAGATGTTACAACCAATCTCCTTCCATTAACACCCTTCCCACTCTCACATCTTTTAGTTAATGTTGTAACTTCCCCATCACCTTTTCTTTCATTTTTAAAATCATTTCTAGACTTTGGGAGAAGGATTATTGAATTTTATCCTCCTTTTGTTTTCTTTTCTTTTCTGTTCTTTTCTTTTCTACTACCCCTGGGGAGTAAAGATCTCTTCCTTGAGTTCTTGTTACTCTTTGAGTTATGTTTTTAAGTAGGAGGAGATTCTTCTTCCTTACATTTGATTACTTGAGGATTCCTTAAGACTCACCTAATTGTAAGCTCCTGGGGTTTAATTAGAGGATGATTCGCAAAAGTTACCAAGACCACAAAGCAGCTTCTTCTACTCTAGATAATTACATACATATTAATGGAAGAAAATGTTGGAAACAAAAAAATCACATAATGTTTACTGAACTGGATCAATTAAATCTAAAAGTGATTCTTCAAGTAGACTTTACAATACTTTATACTTTGGATGTTAATTAAGCTTTACTATATGTTCATACAAATCCTATGGCCTCTTTGAGCTTAACTCTCAAGTCCTGTAAACAAGCCTCGCATATTTTATTTTTATTTCTTGGCATTGAAATTTGAAAGTACTGTTTAGAATTTAGTATATTTTGGGAACTGAATTATAATAAAGTATTTTTCCATTTCCTTTTAAAGTTCAGTGGTGGATTATAAGAAAGTAAAAAGTAATGAAAGACCTGGTTGATAAAAGTGGTAACCCTTGTATTAGAGACTATGAAAAAATAACGTAGAACAAAGACTCTGTGTTACCTTTTTCTAATTTTAATTTTATTAATTTATTCAGATTACAGCTCATTTGTTATCCCATCACTTGTATCCTCCAATTCCTCCCTGCCTCCTGCTTTCACCCTATCCCCTCCCCTAGGTCTAAGATGGAGAGGGAACTCCTCCCACACTATATGGTCATAGGCTATCAAGTCTCAGTTTGGTAGCCTGCTTATTATTTCTTTGAGTGTCATCAAGACTCCCCACCAAGGAGAGGTGGTCAAATATGGAGCACCAAAGTTCATGTCAGAGTCAGTCCCTGTTCTCCACATAACTGTGGAGAATGCCCTGTCCATTGGGTACATTAGAGTAGGGGTTTGATGTTTACTACTTGTATTGTTCTTGGTTAGTGCAATAGTTTGATCAGACCGATCTACCCAGCACAATGTTCTTCCTGTAGGTTTCTAGGACCCTCTGGGTCCTTCTATTTCCTCATCTCCTTATTTCTCTTACCTAGAGTCCCAGTGGGATGTCCTCACATCTATCCCAATCTCCTAGTAAGTGAAGACTTTCATGGGAAATGCCTTTTTGCCTAGTGTCCAATTATAAATAGTGTATACCATGTGAGTCCTTCTGCTTCTTCTGGGTTAACTCATTCATTATGATCATTTCTAGTTCCATCCATTAGCACACACATTTGGAAATTTCTTTGTTTTTAAAAGCTGAGTAGTATTCCATAGTGTAAATGTACCAATGTTTCTTTACCCACTATTCAACTGAGGGATATTTAGACTGTTTCCTGGTCCTGGCTATTATGAAAAAGGCTACTATGAATATGGTTGAGCATATGTCCTTGTGTGGTGGAGCATCTTCTGGGTATATTTCAAGGAGTGGAATAGCTCGGTCTTGAGGAAGCCTTATTCCCAGTTTTCTGAGAAAGTGCCAGATAGATTTCCAAAGTGGTTGTACAAGTTTGCATTCCCATCAGCAATGAAGGAGTGTTCCTCTTTCTTCACATCCTCACCAGCACAGCATGGTCCTGGCACAGTAATAGGCTGGTTGATCAGTGGAATTGAACCAAAGACCCAGAAATGAACCAATGCAGGTATGGTCACTTGATTTTTGACAAAGAAACCAAATCTATTTAATGGAAAAGGATAGCATCTTCAACAAATAGTGCTGGACTAACTGGTTGTCTACATGTAGAAAAATACAATTAGACTCATATTTGTCACCATGCACAAAACTCAAGTCCAAGTGGATCAAAAACCTCAACATAAAACCAGAGACATTAAATCGGTTAGAAGAAAAAGTGGGAACGAGCCTGGAACACATTGGCACAGTAGACAACTTACTGAATCAACAGCCCAGGCCTTAAGGTTAACAATTAAATAATGGAACCTCATAAGGCTGAGAAGTTTCTATAAGGCAGGAGACACTGTCAACAGAACAAAGGGAGAGCCTACCGACTGGGAAAAGATCTTCACCAACCCTACATCTGACAAAGGTCTAATATCCAAAATATGTAAAGAATTCAAGAAATTAAACACCACCAAACCTAATAACCCAATTGAAAAATGGGGTTCAGAACTAAAAAGAGAATTCTCAGCAGAGGAATATCGAATGGCTGAGAAACACTTAAAGAAATGCTCAATGTCTTTAGTCATCATAGAAATGCAAATCAAAATGACTCCTAGATTCCATCTAACACCCATTAGAGTAGCTAAGACCCTATGTTCTTTTTCCTTACTTTCTTTCTGTCTTCTCCTATCTGTTTGGCAGCATGTAGGAAATGAATGCCCAGTCTTGTCTCCAAAGGCTCACTTTGTATTTCTTTATTATGCCCAGTCATAGTAGCTGAGTAAGAAAAGTGTCACTTTAAGAAGAAAATCTTCTTAACCTTGAATGTTTGAACTATGTGTGAGTTGTTCTCTTTGATTCCTTTGGAGTTCTATTTGTAGATTTATGTTTTCAAAAAATGTTTTATACACTGGCATCTGACTCATATCTTGCTTTAAAAATATCTATAAATATCATCTGTCATTTTTATGAGAAACAAAAACATTGATCACAATTTTGCAAGAACAAAATGGATAACTCAAAATCATTCAACAGCCTGGGTGTTCTTTAAATGATCTGAGACAGGGTTGCTGGAGGCATTGTTGTTTTTAGCCCAATGCAGGTTCCACTGTATGCAGCTGTGCTACTGATTACATATACTGTCATACAAAATATTTTGTTTAGTCATTGCTATTCTGCAAAATGTTTCAAATAGTGATTGAAAGGGTGAATATGCATAATTATTACATTGATGTCAGGTGGAAAGGAAGGGTTAAAGTTTTAAATGCAAAATTTGCAACAACTGTGAGCTTGCTTTGAGCCTCTGCTCTCAAATCCTATCGCTAAGGGAGATAAAATAATGAAAAATACTTGCCTAAACTGCTGGCAAAACTCTTATTGTTTGTACCACACTTGGAAAAGGCTCTTGGGACTAGCAGTGGGATCCTTGCTATTGATTGGCTGGTTAAATAGGGGACTGTTAGCTTCAGACAGGCTAGATTGATTACATAGCAGCAGCAGCTAAGACTTAGAGCTGAATGAGCATCAGGAAGAGGAGAGGAGAGGAGAGGAGGGGAGAGGAGAGGAGAGGAGAGGAGAGGAGAGGAGAGGAGAGGAGAGGAGAGGAGAGGAGAGGAGAGGAGAGGAGAGGAGAGGAGAGGAGAGGAGAGGAAGAGAGACAGAATTGCTCTGCTGCTGCTGGAGGTGGATAATCGTGCTCCCCAGCAGCCTCAGCCAACAACTTACTGAGCTGCTTTTTCTTTTACAAAAAGGATGTCAGCTCTGAGAGCCAGCGAGAAATAACAGACTTCACCTTGGAATAGCTCAACACACTCATCAGCATTAAAGGCAGATTTGAAGAGAAACAGAAATCAAGCCCTCACCCAGCCCCTCTTCGTTGCTACACTGCAAAGAGAACAGTTTCATGCTCCAGGTAAGGAAATTATTACCTTCTTTCCCCCATGTGTTTGCTTTTAGGCAGCCACAGTAAGATACATAGTAGCTAATCTTGCTTTCAAAACTGAGTTTGCAGTAAAGCATTAGAGTCAAATCTGTAATATATGATGAATATGCTTAAATTAATACATTTGCATGTTTACTCACAGGTACATGCACTTTTTTAATACAATCCCCACATGATATGTTTATGCTGTACCTTCTCCACTTGTAGAAGAGAATTAAGTCAAATCCACCCTTAAAATATTAAGGCCATTTTAATGACAGTATTACAACATGTTCAGAAATATTCACCCCCCCCTTTTTTTTTTTTTTTTTTTGCTGTTCATTGACTTTGATAATGAATTCACATCAAGAAGGACAATATTGCAAGAACCACAAGTTTTAATTTGAGGCAGACATAGAATCTACTCTCTGCTTTTTAGTTGCTTCCTCTTTCTGAAATATGTTTTCTGAGTGCAGCTTTAACTTTTCAGAGTAAGCGTATTGTGTCCTCCCAACAATGTGACATTAGACTGCCCTTTTATGATAGCTGTGGATGGTTTATTGGCTCTCAAAAGAGTCCTGTGCAAAGGGAAAGAAATTTGAGTCTGGAGATGCTTAGGCATTCCAGAGTTCATTGCTGAGCTGCAGTCCTATCAATTAATATTTAAAAGTGTCAGAGACGGTATGTGCGGGCAAAGTGCCTATGAACACACGTGGCCTTTCCAATATGAAATTCTCTTCTGAGATCGGGGTTTTACAAAATGATTTCTCTAGGAACTGATGGGATGGAACACGCATTATGGCTGGAGCATTGCAGTACTGATGGAGATGACTAACCTTAGGGTGTTCGAAGGGAGAACATGGTGCTGAAAGCGGCTCATTCCTTGCTTGCGGAAAGTACAGTGATTTGTGATTTGAATGTATAAGTGTATTTACTTTTGAATCAATGAAGAGCTAATTTACAGCAATTATTTCTCTGTCCTTTTGAGTGAGGTTCTCTGGGTTGTTCCTTTTATTAGAGAATATACCACTTTATGATAAGTGATCAAACTTTTTATTATGTTATGCTGTTATTAAATCATTACAAGGTTGCCAAACCTCTTGGGAATAAAATATCTGAAATGAAGAGGTTAACATAGTCTAAACTGTTATATTTGTGTTTTGTAATCTTATGTTTAGACTTATTTAAATAAAAAATGTATGCAGAACATCTTTCTTTATTATATCACATTATTCTTCAATTGTAGTTTAAGATACCTGGGTAGTATTATTGCTCAGGATAGTAGCATTAGATAATAGTAATAATAATAATGTGAATAGAAATTACAGGAAGTTTGCCTTGGATAGAGTTATATGTCTATGTCTATATCTATATCTATATGTTTCCTTGGAGATTTGCGGTTTTTTATTCTAAATTGATTCACTTAAACAAATTTTATGTTGATTACCTATTGAATATTGTGACTGAGATTCAATTATCACACTATGAACTGGAAGCACACTAGCACACACTGTTACAGATGCAATAGTTTTACCTTTAACAGCAACTCAGCACTTGCTTTAAATCAGCTATACCTGTCATGGCAATCAATATCCTGTGTTATTTACACTTTCTGAGAAGCATGCCAAAATTGCCAGTACTATTATTTTACTTGATGAAAATTATTTGATTTATCCTCTATGAGGACATAGTTTAGTTTCAACCGAATCATTTATTTGTTTTTAACCATACCCTAGTTTGTTATTTACAGTTAATGATTTTCTCACAACTACGTACAAATCTGTTTTTATGGTATACTCTTCTTACTACTTTACAGGTTGTACCATTCTATAAAAGTGACTAATTCCTAGTTGCATTTCATGTTTTTATGAGCTTCTTTCAATTTTAGCATAAATATATGTAAAACATTCATAGTATTTTTCTACAATATAGCACTATCCTTTTAAAAGCCCTTTGATATACATCTTAACTCCTGTAGCCTTCATGTGTGGACACTGACTCACAGGACTCTCAATATTACTTTTATTTTTCTTTTATTTCTTATAAATTTACAATTCTATTAGAATATTTGATTCCCCATGTAGTTGTCAGGAAATATTCAGTGATTGGAGGAAGAGAGTTCTTATTAAATAAGCACTTCAATTTCCAGCCATCTAATTAATGTGGCCCCTGCAATCATTTCTGTCTCTCTCTGTCTCTGTCTCTGTCTCTGTCTCTCTCTCTCTGTCTCTCTCTGTCTCTCTGTCTCTGTCTCTGTCTCTGTCTCTGTCTCTCTCTCTCTCTCTCTCTCTCTCTCTCTCTCTCTCTCTCTCTCTCTCTCCAAACTAGATCAAGGAAGACTTGTGTCCTGGGAGTGAGACACCTAAGAATTATTCCTAGTCTAAAATCTACAGTTTATTCAACCGGTTCATCTTCAGTTTCTTTTCTCTCTTTGCATTTGTGACCGAAGTTGATTTGACCTTTTATTCACATTCTCATTAACCCCCATAGTATCAGATGTCTCTTCTGATTAAGCACACTAACCATACTGAAGCAAAAATTGAGAAAGCTTCTCCACCTGTGTTTCTGTAACTCTCTAAGCCATTAGGGGGCTCTTTCTCCCTGTGCTATACTCAGTGAAGCACAGCTATGTGGTACTGCATCCATTTCTGTTTGTAAAGCATGGATAGTGCTTTAAATGTTTTCTATAGTTCTACTCACAAAACAGAAAGTTTTAAGGTCTGTAAGAAATATGTTTTTCAAAGGAAAATAAACATATTTATGCTTCCCATTCTTTCAATTTATTAATTTATACAGATATTTAACCTTTAATAGCTGAAATATAATATGGCTATTTAGTGAACTGTAAATGTTATGAGTTAAGGAGATATGCTCATAAATAATCCAACAAACTTAGTTTTACTTTATTCTCAAGTATCTGAGTCCAGAAGAGAGACTCTCAGAGACTCTGCCTTTCAAGGAATTTACATTTCAAAAAGTACAAACAGGATCAAGCTAAGGAGAAGAGAAAACAAATGATAGAATGAACGCCACTCTACGTGTAGAAAGAGAATTTTTAAATTCTGAAATGTGTTTTTTTTCCTTTCATAACTATGAACTGTCATAGATATAATTGAGGGATTGCTCATTATAGGATAAAAGTATGGGTCTCATATCACTTTCAGTCACCACGGTTGTTGAGTTGCACTATGCACTTTCTTCCAGGGTGAAAACTTACTTCTCCCCCATATTGTATCCTGAAGATGATCATTTATTGCAAAGCTTGCTTAGGCATTCAAGCAAGGTTACATGACAGGGACACAAGCACTGTATCTGATGCACTGATGCAAGGTTTGTAGTACTAAACTAGATATGTGTATATGTTGAAAGGTATGACTATTAGAAACATCTTACATGATAAAAGACACTCCAAAATCTATCTAGATAAGAGGTTCTCAACCTGTAGGCCATGATCCCTTTGAGAAACTTCTATTTCCAAAAATATTTACATAAAGACTAATAACAGTAGCAAAATTACAGTTTTATAGCAACAAAAATAATTTTGGGGCTGCAGGGAACCACATAAAGAACTGTATTAAATCTTTCAAAGGTTTTGCAGCTTTAGGAAAATGAGAACCACTGATCTAGATGTTATTAAAATAAAAATAATATAATGTTAATTATCAACAGGGTTATGAATGAAAATTCTGCTACTGAAAGGATATGAAGTGTGATTTGTTAACTTTATATTTCTTCTAAGAGACATTGTCTGTTATATTAAATAAACATAAGGTAAGAGACAAGAGATAAACTTAAGAATAATCAATGAATAAAAAGTGCAAATTTTGTACTTAAATTTGTATGTAGGTCATTTTTTGCCTAGAAAAAGATTGATATGTTAATATTTCTTTTTAGTAGCAAGTAAGTGAAAATATCACTGATGTATATGCTTACATCATCTTGTATCAAAATAAAGTTTTAAAAAATGTGTTTGTGTAAATGTGTGTGTATGTGTGTGTGAGTTTGTGTGTGTGTGGTGTGTGTGTGTGTGTGTGTCAATGTGTTTGCCTTGGTGTGTTTGCAGTATATGTGCACATGGCTATGCATATATACCCTTCTATACGTTTGTGGGAAGGTGAAGTAGTGAATCAGCTGACTTGGTCTATCTTTCTTCACCTTTTGGTTTTTTGTTTCTTTGGTTAGTAGGTTGTTTTTTTTTTTTGATAAATAGAATTTTGTCCATAAACCTATTTATTTTTGAGATATAACAGATTGAAAAAGATTTAGTTAGTAAAGAGCAGAAATGAATTCCTTTAGCATTCTAGGCATTAAACGTCTAAAACAGATTTCTTTTTTTTTTTTTACTTCTTTTTTTTTCCTCCTTTATTAATTTATTCTTGTTACATCTCAATGGTTATCCCATCCCTTGTATCCTCCCATTCTTCCCTCCCTCCCGATTTCCCCTTATTCCCCTCCCTATGACTGTTCCTGAGGGGGATTACCTCCCCCTGTATATGCTCATAGGGTATCAAGTCTCTTCTTGGTAACCTGCTGTCCTTCCTCTGAGTGCCACCAGGTCTCCCCCTCCAGGGGACATGGTCAAAGGTGAGGCACCAGAGTATGTGAGAAAGTAATATCCCACTCTCCACTCTACTGTGGAGAGTGTTCTGTCCATTGGCTAGATCTGGGTAGGGGCTTAAGGTTTACCGCCTGTATTGTCCTTGGCTGCTGCCTTAGTTTGAGCGGGACCCCTGTGCCCAAATCTGCCTATCATAATGTTTTACTTGTAGGTTTCTAGGACCCTCTGGGTCCTTCTACTTTGTCTTTCTCCGATGATTCTCTCATCTAGAGTCCCACTAGAATGTCCTCTCCTCTGTCGCAGTTTCCTGGTAAGTGAAGGCTTTCGTGGGACATGCCCCTTGGGCTAATATGCAGATATAAGTGAGTATATACCATTTGAGTCTTTCTGCTTCTGGGTTAACTCACTCATTATGATCATTTCTAGCTCAATCCATTTATCCACAAATTTCGGGAATTCCTTGTTTTTAATAGCTGAATAGTATTCCATAGTGTGAGCTAAAACAGATTTCATCGGTCCATATCAAGGTCCCACCAGAACAGCATTATCTTCTGGAAACTCTACAAAAGAGTCTATTTTCTCCATGTTTCTAGCTTCTAGACTTTAATGTTCTTAACACAGTCTCACTGAACCTTGAGCTGGGCTAGTAAAAACCAGTAAGCACCAGTGCTCATCCTAACTCCGATTTCCATCCCCAGGTCTGGCCAGGCAAGTTTGAACAGTTGATCTAAATTTTTAAATGGATTTTTGGAATTGAACTCAAGGGACGTACTTGTAGAAGTTAGATTTTTATCTTCTGAGCCTTTCTACTACCTTGAGAAAGATAGATGTGGATGACATTATATAAAAGGCTTGTATAAAACTTCAAAAAGAAGTAAGAAGGTTCTGTCTTACTAAGTCCAATGCAACAAAATGAGATTAATAATACTGCATGAACACAAATGTTTCTATTTTATTGTTGTACTTTCCAGTGAAGTAAGTTGTGTAAGTTCTGTGTACTATAAGACTACCTTTCAGTTTTGTCATTTTTTTATTATTATTTTTATTTTATTTTATTAATATATTCATATTACATCTCAATAGTTATCCCCTCCCTTGTATCCTCCCATTCCTCCCTCCTTCTCATTTTCCCCTTACTCCTCTCCCCTATGACTGTGACTGAAGGGGACTTCCTCCCCCTTTATATGCTCATAGGGTATCAAGTCTCTTCTTGGTAGCCTGCTGTCCTTCCTCTGAGTGCCACCAGGTCTCCCCATTCAGGGGACAAGGTCAAATATGAGGCACCAGAGAACGTGTGAAATTCAGACCCCACACTCCACTCAACTGTGGAGAATGTTCTGTCCATTGGCTAGATCTGGATAGGGGTTTGAAGTTTACAGACTGTATTGTCCTCGGCTGGTGTCATAGTTTGAGTGGGACCCCTAGGCCCAAATCTGCCGGTCATAATGTTCTCCTTGTAGGTTTCTAGGATCCTCTGGATCCTTCAACTTTGCCATTCTCCCATGCTTCTCTCATCTAGAGTCCCAATATGATGTCCTCACCTCTGTCCCAGTTTCCTGGTTAATGAAGACTTTCATGAGACATGCCTCTTGGGCTAGTATGCAGATATAAGTGAGTATAAACCATTTAACTCTTTCTGCTTCTCGGTTAACTCACTTATTATGATCATTTCTAGTTCAATCCATTTGTCCATAAATTTCAGGAATTCTTTGTTTTTAATAGCTGAGTAATATTCCATAGTGTAAATGTACCACTGTTTCTTTATCCATTCTTCTACTGATGGACACTTAGGCTGTTTCCATGTTCTGGCTATTGTGAATAAGGCTGCTATGAAAATGGTTGAGCAAATTTTCTTGTTGTGTGCTGGAGCATCTTCTGGGTATATTCCAAGGAGTGGAATAGTTGGGTCTTGAGGAAGCCTTATTCCCAGTTTTCTGAGATAGGACCACATAGATTTCCAAAATGGCTGTACTAGTTTGCATTCCCACCAGCAATGAAGGAGTGTTCCTCTCTCTCCACATCCTCACCAGCATGTGGTGTCACTTGGATTTTTGATCTTAGCCATTCTGATAGGTGTAAGATGGAATCTCAGAGTTGTTTTGATTTGCATTTCCCTGATGATTAAGGAGGTTGAGCATTTCTTTAAGTGTTTCTCAGCCATTTGATATTCCTCTGTTGAGAATTCTCTGTTTAGTTCCAAGCCCCATTTCTCAATTGGGTTATTTGATTTGGTGGTGTTTAATTTCTTGAGTTCTTTATATATTTTGGATAATAGACCTTTGTCAGATGTAGTGTTGGTGAAGATCTTTTCCCAGTCTGTAGGCTGCCGCTTTGTTCTCTTGACAGTTTCTCCTGCCTTACAGAAGCTTCTTAGCCTTATGAGGTCCCATTTATTAATTGTTGATCTTAAGGCCTGGGCTGTTGGTGTTTTGTTCAGGAAGGTGTCTCCTGTGACAATGTGTTCCAGGCTCTTCCCCACTTTTTCTTCTATCTGACTTAATGTCTCTGGTTTTATGTTGAGGTCTTTGATCCACTTGGATTTGAGTTTTGTGCAAGGTGACAAATATGGTTCCAGTTGTTTTTTTTTACACATAGGCATCCAGTTAGACCAGCATTATTTGTTGAAGATGCTACCCTTTTTCTATTGAATGGATTTGGCTTCTTTGTCAAAAATCAAGTGACTATATGTGTGTGGGTTCATCTCTGGGTCTTCAATTCGATTCCACTGATCAACCAGCCTGTTGCTGTGCCGGTACCATGCTGTTTTAATTACTGTTGCTTTATAGTACAGCTTGAGATCAGGTATGGAGATTACTCCAGATGATCTTTTATTGTACAAGATTGTTTTAGTTATTCTTGTTTTTTTGTTTTTCCATATGAAGTTCAGAATTGAACTTTCAATGTCTTTAAAAAATTGTGTAGGTATTTTGATAGGGATTGCATTGAATCTGTAGATTGCTTTTGGTAGGATGACCATTTTTACAAATTAATTCTCCCAATCCATGAGCAAGGAAGATCATTCCATCATCGTTTTAAAAAATGTACTTATTTTTCTTGTATGTCTGTGTAACACAATAATGCAGTTATTTTTGGTGCCTGAAGAAGGTGTTGCATCTACCAGAAACAGAGTTAGAGATGTTTACAAACCCTCAAGTGTGTGCTGAGAATCAAATCTGTCCTGTGTAGGAGTAGCCAGTGCTGTTAGCCAGCTTGGGATTTGTTTTATGTTATTTATAATTTCAGCAAATGCTATTTCTATATTCAATATTTTATCATAGTACAAAACTCTTATCTTTGCCATTATCTCCTGTTAGTTTATATTAAATTCTGTCTCTGACCTTAGATGTGTACATGAGGTTTCTCTGGTACATTGTTTTCTGCTCGTTTGAATTTTTCCATGAGTTATACAGTTAACATTTGAATACTATTGTTCATAGTATGAAATATTAATGAAAATATTTTGGCACAGAATTTTTAAGACTAATAGAAGATAATGAATTTCAGAATGATACTCTTTTTTAGTTGTAATATGTTTAAGTTAAAATTAAATATTATTACATGACTTTCATCTATATCAATGCAAATCATTGGAGTAAAGTACCAATTCTCACCTGCTTTTGACAGAAAACATGTTGAGATTGTCCAGAAGCGAGCACTAGTATGTAACATGTTTGGTATGGACATATCAGATTGGCTTTAGGAATGCATAACATAGTTGTTTTAGGAATAGGCAATTTTTAGAACGATGTTAGGTTTAAGGAGAAATGAGAATGAAGATTATTGTTTTCTTATGTTCTCTTGTCCCAACTCTACATCACTCTGTATACTGCTTCTCTGTTATGAACATCATAGGGTGGCTTATATATTGTAATTGATAGCTCAAGATGTGCACCCAAGGTATCATTTGTGCCACATGTCTTTAAGTTCTTTTGGTTTTACATCATTTAGTCGAAGAGGTGTATCCACTCACAGTGATAGGTATCTGCCAAAATAGTTTTCCGTGCATACGTTTTATTGCCTTGTACTTTCCTTTGCCTGACATGACTATGCTTACACAGT
Organism: Acomys minous; assembly: GCF_964271855.1. Classification (NCBI taxonomy): domain Eukaryota; kingdom Metazoa; phylum Chordata; class Mammalia; order Rodentia; family Muridae; genus Acomys; species Acomys minous. The sequence goes on along the minus strand of NC_140494.1, from coordinate 48,208,586 downwards.
TCTTTCTCGGGAGCTCTGCCATGTTCAAATTATGTCCTCAGATATGCCTTTAATAGTCTTCCATAATGGTATAACCATGTAAGACAGTATAATGTTTTTGGCTGTCTCCTGTTATAGACTAATATGAATTTAAAATTGTTTACATGTGTCCATTGTTTAATAGTTTATATCTTTTAAAATATTTAATTAATAAATTCAGATTACATATCAATCGCTATCCCCTCTTTTTTATCCTCCCATTCCTCCCTCCCTCCCTCTTTCACCCTGTTCTCCTCCCTTAGGTCTGTGACAAGGGGACCTTCTCCCCTATCATATGGTCACAGCCTATCAAGTCTCATCCTGGTAGCCTGCTTATCCTTTCTCTGAGTGCCACCTGGATAATATCCTAATAAATGATTGAGGCAGTTTTCTCATCCATTCATCAACAGCAATATGCCTTGATGCTTTATAATTTGGGGAGCCATTAGTCAAGTTTCCATGAAATTTAGTGGAAAGCATTTGTATATACATAAGTTTAGTTAACTCAGGGAAATCATAATGATTATGATTGCCTGACAGTGTGTTCTCTTAAGTTTTTCTTCCATAAGAAATTGTAAAGTTGTCTTCCTAAGTGTGTGTTGCTGTTGCATTTCCATTAGCAAATAATAAGAGTTATTATTCCAGATATTTATCAGAATTTTCCATTTTAGATTTTCATATTATTAAAGTTTAATTCTTTAGTTTTTTTAGATTATAATGTAATTGCATGGTGTAGTCTTCCTTTTGTCACTTCAAATCTATTCATATAAACGTCCTCACTCTCTTTCAAATTCATGGCTTAATAGATGTGCAGTGTGTCTTCTTGCTTTTAATGTATACTTCTGATTGGTTATAGCAACTCATTTGTTGTTAAAAGTATGAAACTAGTTTTAATCTTCAGAAAACATATCTCCAAACAACTGGCAATATTATTTTTGACAAAAATTTTTACACTTGTTAAACAAACGTATGAATATGGCAGTTGAAAGCCTGGGGAGTTCTTTGGTTGTTTATTCCTTATATTTATTTGTAATTTATAGGATGAAGCAAAAGTAGAATAACAGAATTCAATAGATAATTTTTTATTTGCTAAATGTCATATTGTTGAAATAATTTTGTTAATGTTTTGAGATTATAATAAAATTACGTCCTATTTCCTCTTTCTTCCCAAATAAATCCTGACAATATCCTGTCATGCTTTCTTTCAAAGTCATGCCCCCTTTTTACATTAATAGTTGTTATATAGATATATGCTTATGTTTATGTATTCTAAGTATATAAATGAATGAGACTCAGTATGTATAATGTCACTCTTATATATGTTTTCAGGGCCGATGTGTTGTTTCTGTATAACCAGTTAAAATGCTTTTCCCTAGCTGTTAACTCTCCCACTCTCAGCATTCCTTAGTTTCTCATAGTTCTTTGAGGAATGGAGGGTTTTCTCTGTACACTTTAGTATAACTAACATTGTTCTTGTTCAGCTCATATTGAGACTTTATGAGGATAGCTTCTGACATTCCTAGGAGATACCATCTCACAGAAAACTCTCTGACTCTCTGGCTATTAACATCTTTCTTATCCCTCTTCTGCAATGATTCTTGAGATAGGTTCAGGATTTTTATTGCAGATGCATCCCATTGGGTCTAGTGATCTCCACACATGAGAATAGCTCTTCTCATTAAGGGAACTTATATTTGAAGTAGATGGAGACCATACTGAAGTCTCATCTTGAGGATTTTTATGCCTTTAAAAACAAAGCTTATATTTTTAACTAAACACATATTATGTATCCATTATATCCTTCCATTGAGACTGTGCTACTTTGTTTTTTTTCTCCTTTATTAATTTATTCTTGTTACATCTCAATGATTATCCCATCCCTTGTATCCTCCCATTCTTCCCTCCTACCCATTGTGCTACTTTGATATGCAAGTCTGACCATCTTTTAAAGCCTCAGAGTACAGTTTCCAGAATATATATTAATGTATATTACTATAAGAAAAAATATTGAAAGCGAGGATTATTTGAAGAAAAGATAACACTCTTGAACATGGTTTTATGTTTCAAGTATCTTTTCTTTTCATTCTGCCTCATCTCATTTGAGATAGCAGAAAAGTGATCTGTTGAACAATCTTGTGTTCACATCCTTGCATGGATTCATAGAACATGTAAGCTTGAAGTTGTGCCACTTAACTTCTCTGTCTGCTCATTAAAAATAACATGCAATTGTATCTATAATGACAGTAAATGTAATGTGAATAGCTCCTTAACAACTTAAAAATACCATGGATTACATGAAGTCCTTATACAATAAGTAGCATACATTCTAGAGAAATGAATAGAACAATTTGTAGTGAAAGCAAAGATTTTTATACAGAAACAACAAAGATATCTATTTCAGCTCTCTGTGTCGATTGAAAAGATGTTACTCTTAGAGACAAATATTTGGATCAGTTTCTTATTGTACTAGTAAAATTTTTGAAGCATCTTGAAGCAGTGAACACACAGAAAAATGTATTATGACCTACTCTCTGTGTGTCCGTACATTTTTCTCTAAGTATTTACATCTGTGCACTTGTTGGTGCACTTATCCCCAGTAAGTGAACCATTCCCTCAGCCATTCAAAGAATAAAGTATATTTTCTTTTAATATTTCCTTTCATATGCTTAGTTGCTGTCTGAGAGGTGTATCCAAGGTCTAATTTCTACTATCTAGCTGTAGAATTCTTCTGATATAATATCAGTTTAACTTTTTAGCTGGAATCATAGAACTATGTCACTGATTTCCAGGAGTATTCTCTGACAAACTGTACCAAAAACATAGTGAGAGAAGAACACTTTAAACTACAGCATAAAATTATCACTGAGAATAGCCAAGCCCAATTTTGAAACCATTTGTAAGAAGGTGAGAATGAACTATTCACTGAAATACAGTACTTTTCCAAAAATCAAGAACCATTGCACATAGGTGCAATGTGTGATTTAGTTAGAATATTGCACATCTATCTCTGAGTTACTGAATCAGACGTTCCCAGAAAGAATAGAAAGATGATGTTGTTTAGATTTGAGTTACAGAACTGTAGGCTGTAAATTAATTGTGATTGGACAAAAAGAAAACTATCAAAAGTGAAATAATTTCTCAATATTGCTTAAATATAGCAGACTAAATTATATATATATATATATATATATATATATATATATTGTGTGTATATACAATCTAAAATATTAAAAAATGTATAAAAATGGCGAGGTGTTTTCATATAAGAAACTTTGTTATACCATGCCATTTTAGAACTTTAGACAACGGAATAATTTATTTATTAAAACCAAACCTCTTTGTAATGAATTAATAAGGACAGATGCTTTGTAAGGATGACTTGTGTATTGAGGTAAACAGTTCATATAGAGGACTGAATTAAGTATAGACAAACCAATCACAGCAAGACCCATGCTAACAATAAATATCTCTCAATCAAATGTGTTCCTTTTTAATCTATTACTCTGGCAGACCTATGAGCAATTAATGACAATCATGACCATATTTCATTCTTTGAGATTCAAGTATCTATGAAGATGAATAAAAATAGATGAAAATTATTCATCTACTCAACAAGATAGAAAATTGAATCCGTTATTCATCCGTCTTTTTTAATATCCTTTCATGATCTCCTCTGAGAGTCTGGGCTTAGGTTCTTGAAAGAACATTTATTCTTTTCCATATTCCTTTCTTTAGATTCTATCAAGATTATTATAGAATTGGAAGGCAAGCCAAATAAAGGCACTCTCTTTTCCTTTGCTAGGGATTGCTCTTGTTTGATCAATTGTACAGTTTTCTTTACCTTACACAAGCTAACAAAACCCTTAGATTCCCATTTCTATCTGCTTCTGATACCCTGTGGATTGATTTTGCTGCAACCCAGAAGGGTGTAACATCAGTCATCATGTTTTTCTACCCCAACAGCTCCACCTTTTAGTAGTTTACACCCTTTAAAGTAGTTGTCATTGAGAAAATTAAATATTTCAAATTACTTTGCTTAACAAATAAGGAGGATTGCAAGTCAGAAAGTGCCAAGTCATAGTATTGTCTTAAAACCATGTATCATTACCTAAAAGAAAGCAGAAAAATTGGGAGTCTTTCTTATTCTTCCATGCCTGCAGTTGAAGCCTGCCTCTTTGCTATCTTACTGTTTTTTCTTGTATTTTTAGTCCACCAGGATATATCTTAAAATTCCTAGTGAAATAACCATTCTAGTTTGTGAATTCTTGACTCAACAATGACTAAATTTAATTGAAACTGGAAGTTGAAACAGTAAATTAAGTGGGTTATACATAATGACTCCAAGTTATCTGTATGGTCACATCTTTGCTCTTGAAGGGTAATGATATATTTGTTAGTAAGTCATGTGCTGAGCATCTATACCGTCCAATGTTTTTAGTCAGCTAAGTAGTCAATAATGTCTACTTGTGTTGATGAAAAAACATTGCAAGTGTGGCTCCAGTAGACCAGTTAAGTCTTTTTAACTGTTTACATGTAATGTTGAATCTAAGATCTAAAATAGATTACTTAGTTTCACTCTATTTGAGATATTAGAGATAAGCAAGAAATAAGCAAAGAAAAGCACAACCCATAAAAGCATAGCTTTAAATTATTACATCAAACTGTTACACAAGAGTCAGAAAGCTTCAAAAGGACACATATAGAATAAGCAAAAATAAATTTGATAAAGGAAAAATAAATCAGTGGTCTATAGAATTTATCTTTATGAGTCAATAGCAACTTTAAGTGACTTGGCTGCTTTCTAAAAATAAACATTTCAATAGTACAAACTGCAATAAAATATGCCATCTTATAATGCCTTGAAATCTGTACGTCTGATATGTATATGCCAAGGTAAGCATTGACATAATTTGGAACTATAACATGAACAGATGATTAATAGTTAATTTTCTTATTCTTCCATATAATAACATAGATTGAAATGTTCCAAGGAGTCACTTAAATTATTGAAGAAAATCAATACCAACATTAACAAAATATAAAGAAAAATGTAGTTCACACATTTCCTTTTTTGGAATTCCATTAACTTTATTTAAATTGAAGTTTTTATTAAAATCACATTTAATATCAATATCCTGTCTCATAACAACCATCGGTATTTTTTCCAAGTAAAGAACTTTTAATCACCAAATGGTCTATGAATTCTTATAAAAAGTTAATTCTATCAATGTTAAGTATTATTCTGGATGCAAGGACTCAGAAGTTATGGGCTGATGTCAGCATAGCAGAAGGTATGTGAAGGTTGGAAGGGATAAACCCATCACCAGCAGAAGAGAAAGAAGTGATGCTCAGCACCAAAGACAGCAGTCCAAATGCTCATAATTCTAGTAATTAGATACATAATAAACGTAATGGCAGAGATAGGGAGTAAATCTGATACTTGACTTCTTTGAGTCTGTATACTTGGCCATTTGGATATATTTATGGACAATATATTTATCTACAATAAAAACTTTACTCTTGGTGTGGAAGAAAAATTATATATATAAAGCAGTAAATATTTTTTAATAGTTCAAACCTAATTGTTTAGATACTATTAGATAATACTACTAGGTTTTTAAAAAGAGTTTCAAAATATCTTTATAAAGAACTGTAAATTATGTAGACTATTTTATTAAACATAGAACATAGCATGTTATTGCCATTGTTATTGGGTACCCTCTAAACTTGATGTGAGAACTTATTGCTAAACATGCCACCACATACTTGAGTCAGTCAAAGAATTGGAGAAACAGTCAGGAAACTCAAGAAACTTAAGGCCTTCTATGTTAGTACTTGAAAGTTCTATGTACAGTAATGTGGAAAAGAAAGGAGTCTTCTCAATTGTGAACATTGAAAAGTACAATAATTACTGACCTTGTAAAGCATGCGCACTAGTGCAACATTGGTATGAATGTTATAGGAGAACCAAACACTTTCCCATTAGTTTTACAAGGTGGAATTTGTACGTAATAGCATTTACTGAGCCAAAAAGTCCTGACTGGCTATGGTATATGTTCTATTAAATAGCCTTAATTTATGATTTTACAAAATGAACTTCATATTAACCTGTTTCTTAAGTTTATCTTTATAGTAATATATATATGTATATATATATATATATATAATCTCTATATGTATCAGAGAAATTTTATTTTACAGTAGATGGTAATTAGAATAAACATACTCAACTGATCAATGTAGAGAGAATGAGTGATGGTACAGGATGGAAAATTCTCCAAGATATCTATAATTTGGAAAGAGTAGGCAGGCATCCTTTAAGAGCCAGTAGACATTTTCAATGATACAGTAATGGCTGGACATACAGGACCATTGCATAAATGAACACACAGTGGTTGCATGCACTAGGCCTGCATAGTATGAGCGATGCAAAATTCCAATGAGGCTAGAGAAGGAGCTTTGAAGTCCCACACCTAGCTGAAGATGTACTGGACATTGATGACAGTTGGGAGAAGGAGAGTCAGATTTCAGAGACATGGCCAAGGAGAGGCTAACCACATTCTCATAGATCATTGTATACCTGAGCAGATCAAGTAGCACTAAGTGAAATCCATGTGTTTAAAAACTATGAGCATATAAAGAGGGAGGAAGTCTCCCTCAGGCACAGTCATAGGGGAGGGGAGGGGAGTAAGGGGAAAATGGGAGGGAGGGAATAATGGGAGGATACAAGGGATGGGATACCCTTTGAGATGTAACAAGAATAAATTAATAAAAAAAGAATTGAGATATAAAAAAATAAAAATAGAAAAAAACAAAACAGGGAATTGGAAATGATAGATAGTGGGCAGAATAGGAAGAAAATATAGAAAGTCCTACCCTTATTTCAATAAATAATGGACTGTGACATGAAATTATACCCTGGAACAAACAAGCCAGCAAATATTTCTGCTAGATAGTTTATAATATCAAAAGAAAATAACTTTGAATACACGCCAAACACTTTATCTATGGCGCCATCCCACCAGCTCCCATTTAGGCATTTTATATCAATTAATACTTTATTCCTGCTAAAGAACATAAGATTGATACAAAGTTGTATCTCAGTAATTGGCATATTCTAAATGTAGTACTTAGTAAATATTAAGTAATTCTTTTGGATATAGGAATGTATTACTACTACTGTATGTTTCAAAGGCAATTTTAGAATTCAATATCATTTTATCTCTTTTGAAGAGTATATTGCATCTTAGTTAACTCTTTAGTGAGGAAATCAATTATAATTTTATCATATATTTGGATAGTTCTGAAAATTTTTAGTATGTCCTTTTGTTCATAATTAGCTTTGAAAAAGGATATCATCATCAACTAATTGTGCTAGTCTAACTGGATGTTTACATGTAGGAAAATGCAATTAGACACATATTTATCACCATGCACAAAACTCAAGTACAAGTGAATCAAAGACCTCAACATAAAACCAGAGAAACTAAATAGGTTAGAAGAAAAAGTGGGGAAGAGCCTGGAACATATTGGAACAGAAGATAACTTCCTGAACAGAACACCAACAGCTTAGGCCTTAAGGTCAACATTTAATAAATGGAACCTCATGAGGCTGAGAAGCTTCTGTGAGGCAGAAAAAACTGTCAACAGAACAAAGAGACAGCCTACAGACCAGAAAAAGATCTTCACCAACCTTACATCTGATAAAGGTCTAATATTCAAAATATGTAAAGTCCTCAAGAAATTAAACACCATCAAACCAAATAACCAAATTAAGAAATGGGGATCAGAACTAAAGAGATTTCTCAGCAGGGGAATATTGAATGGCTGAGAAACACTTAAAGAAATGTTCAACGTCATTAGTCATCAGAGAAATGCAAATCAAAAAGACTCTGAGATTCCATCTTACACCTATCAGAATGGCTAAGATAAAAAAAATTCAAGTGACACCACATGCTGGTGAGGATGTGGAGAAAGAGGAACACTCCTCCACTTCTGGTGGGAATGCAAACTTGTCTAACCACTTTGGAAATCTATCTGGTGCTTTCTTAGAAGACTAGGAAAAGGTTTTCCTCAAGACCCAGCTATTCCACTCCTTGGAATATACCCAGAAGATGCTCCACCACACAACAAGGGCATATGGTCAACCATGTTCATAGCAGCCTTATTCATAATAGCCAGAACATGGAAACAGCCTAAGTGTCACTCAGTAGAAGAATGGATAAAGAAACTGTGGTACATTTGAATCATGAAATACTACTCAGCTATTAAAAACAAGGAAATCCAGAAATTTGTGGACAAATGGATAGAACTAGAATTGATCATCCTGAGTGAGTTCACCCAGAAGCAGAAAGGCTCACATGGTATATATTCACTTATAATTGGACACTAGCCAAAAAGGCATGTCCCATGAAAGTCTTCACTTACCAGGAGATTGGGATAGATGTGAGGACATCCTACTGGGACTCTAGGTAAGAGAAATATAGGAGAATGATGAAATAGAAGGATCCAGAGGGTCCAAGAAATCTACAAGAAAAATACCATGACAGCTGGATCTAGGCCCAGGGGAAGTTCTGCTCAAACTATTGCACCAACCAAGGACATTACTAGCAGTAAATATTAAACCCCTACTCTGATCTAGCCAATGAACAGGACATTCTCCACAGTTATGTGGAGAGCAGGGACATGAACTCTGGTGCCCTATATTTGACCTATATTACCTATATATAGGTGACCCCATATATGAGACTTAATAACCTATGACCATGTAGTGGGGGAAGAGGATCCCTCAGTCATAGACCTGGGGGAGGGGAGAAGGGTGAAAACAGGAGGGAGGGAGGAAGGAGAGAATGCACTGATGTGATTACAATTGAGATATAATCTGAATAAATTAATTTTAAAAATTGAAAAAGAAAAAAGTAATACAATGTGTGATATTATACACAAAAAAGAAAAAAATAATGGTATTGATCTAAAAATTCCTCTCAAGAAATTTAAATTAAAAATTTTAGTATACTTCTTTCATTTTGCTGCCTGAAGTCACTAAACACTCTCTATTACATTGGAGCATCATGTTCAGCCTTCTAGCCCAATATATCTGAAAGACATATTTGTGAAGTAGGAACTATTTAGTACTTACTTACCACATCATGGCAGAATTTGGCCATCAACTGTGCCTGTGTCCAACCTAGACCATATTTAGGTAGAATTCTGTCTGTAGCAAAAATGAGGACATTTTTCCAGTGGCTTCTTTGCCACATTTGAAGCCATCTCCATGAAGAGACCCTTTGATGCTCATCATCTTCTTTGAGGAAGATATTTTTAAGTCTAGATAGATGTTTTAAGTTGATAAAGATGAAATATGATAGATATGGATTTACATTCAGAATTTTAGATACAACAAGATAGGAAAGATGTTTCCTTCAAGGCTGCCAAATACAAATAGCCAAAACACACTGAAAGTAACATTTATATAATTCCTGATTGTTTCATGGATCTTCTTGCCATATGTAACTTACTATATATGTGTTTATTTATAATAATAATAATAATAATAATAATAATAATATTATTATTATTATTATTAATTATTGTTCTTGTATTATTTTAGGACAGCCATTTTTCTTTGAACACTTGGAGAAAAACATAACATTATTAAAAAGCATGGATACAGTTCAGTATTTAAAATCTCATAAAGGATGCGTTAGTAATCAGTTGTTTGCATAGCACTGTTTAATTGTTAAACTGGAGTTACTTTAATTCAGACAATTTTCTTTTATGAACTTTAAAAAAACTCATTTTGACAAAGGAGTGGAGTACAGAGAAACATGTGGGCAAGAAAATCTGGCATAGTTAGCGGAATACAGAGTCCCTGTCTCTAAGCAAGTGTAAGGTAAGAGTTGTCCTCCGACCTCCACATTCTAACTGTGTCACATGCAACTCACATTTCTACAGGCAAACATGAGAGAGAGAGAGAGAGAGAGAGAGAGAGAGAGAGAGAGAGAGAGAGAGAGAGCAGAGAGAGAGACAGAGAGACAGAGAGACAGAGAGACAGAGAGAGACAGAGACAGAGAGAGAGATAGAGACAGAGACAGAGACACAGAGAGAGAGTCAGAGAGACAGAGAGAAATACATAGACAGAGGGAGAGAGACAAAGAAAAGAAAAGAAATGAAAAGATCTCAGCCCCCATCCTTTTCTCTTTTCTGTATATACTTGCTTGCTTGCTTGATGTATTACTACAAGGGTAAAAGAACCTAAAGAGATGCACATCCTATAGCTGTGGATTTCGCAGACTGAAAAACCATAAGCTGAAAAACTTTTGTTTACAATATGCTGAATGACTGTCAGTTTATTTTAGTGACACAACTGGAGTATTTTTAGTGGAGACTCTGAAAAGGATACTTTGGCAAATGGCTCATGAACATGAGATGTGAAATGTCTGCTGGTTGCCTCACTACTGATTTTTCTTTGATTTTTAATAGACATCAGTTTAGTTCCATTGTCTTGTTTAGATATCATATCACTGGATTTTTTTTATAGCAGTTTAATTCTTTAAAATAGTTTCTTGGTTTCTCAAATTTACTTGGATTGAGATTTTCATTGTCATATAGTAAAGTGCTAGAAATTAATTTTAATATGATTAATCATCTGCATATGCAAAGATTCTGAAAATAGTGTCCTTTATGGTTTCCTGAAAGTCACAAAGTCCTGGAGTAAATTTTAGTCTAGGGAAAGTCTCTTTAAAAACATGTCTCTGATGAAGTTTAGAAATCTGTGACAGCATGGGGTCCTGATGGCTGAGAAGTGCTGATTCAGCCCTTGCATTTTCCATGATGAGTTCTCACCTGCACTTAACAGCTGTTGATTGCTTGGTTCACTGGAGCATGTGATGCTGAACCAAGCCACAGGTCAATAAAGCCATTTGCAATGATCAACCCTCTGAGAGAGGTGATGAATCAACCAAAACTCCTCTAGGCTGAAGGGAAATTTCACACTTTAGGTAGTAACATATAATCAAATGAATCAGCATCCTGCACTTCTCCCTAATTAATTTTACTACCGTTGGGGAGGCACAGAACAAACATTTAATGCTTTTTTATCCTTCAATAGGGATGTTTGTGGTCAGCCATCGAATTATGGAGACTACCTTTAAACCCTGGTCTTTTAAGTACTTACACAGTGATTTCTTGGTTTTCATATATTAAGGCATTTATTCATTATAAGTTTTCATATTCCTCTGATTTCTCAGCATTACTTTATTAGTTTAAAAAATTATTTTGCAATAGTTCTAAAATGAGATTTTAATATTTCAATAGAGGCATTCAATTATTTTTGAATGCATTCTAAGTATCCTAAGGTATGCATATTGCATGATATATTTAATTTAATACTCATAATAATAAAGAAAAATTAATATTGTATTTCCTTGAATTTGTTTAATATAAATGTTTAGAAATGTTTCATTACAGAGAGATCATGGGTGTATGGTACTCAGAAGTCAAGTATAAATGTTTCAAACTTCAAGCCCAAGTACTTAATCATTTCATTGCAAAAAAAAAATTATGTTGATTTAAATAAGATTTTCATAAAATAAAAATTTATCTACCAAAACTTCAATATAATTTAAATTTTTAAATGAATATTGCATGATGGTCCACAATTGTCAAACAAAAACATGAATATAATGACTCATTATATTCATATGTGAAACCACTAAATTGACTTTTTTTTTGTCTCAAGCATGGTTCATACTATAATAACAATTGACACCAGTTGTCTCATGTTATCTATCATCTATCTACCTATCTATCTATCTATCTATCTATCTATCTATCATCATCCTCTATCTATTTATTCCAAGGACTGTTGTTGTTACCATGCTATTTGATATACAGTAGATCATAGGTTCTTAAGTGAATATTTAACTTTCATGAAGATAAATATAATCAGAATTGAATAACTTTTTTATAATTATATAATTATATTTAAATTCTTACAAAATAGTATTTATATGTTAATTAAGTTATGTGTATGAAATTAGGAAAAGTCCAAATGATGGTTCACAAATGAAGAAAAGAAAAATATACAAGACAGGAAGAGAGCTCACAATAAATGCCACTATCTTCCACAGAGAGCTACATCTTTTTAATATGACTGTCCAAGTCCTCAAATATGGGTGCTTCAGGGCCATTTTACCAGAAATTTGTTTGGCAAGATCATAGACTAGCATTTTTTAAATTTTTATTAAGTAATTTATTCTGATCATATTGCATTTGTTATTCTCTCACTTGTATCTTCCCCTTTCCCCCTCCCTCCTTCTTTCATCCTATTCTCCTCTCCTAGGTCTGTGACAGAAAGGGACCTCCTCCCCCATGATAGACCACAGCCTATCAGGTCTCTTCCTGGTAGCCTGCTTACTCTTCCTCTGAGTGTCACCAGGTCTCCCCAACAAGAGGAATTGGTCAAATAGGGGACATCAGAGTTCATATCGGAGTCAGTCCATGCTCTCCACACAATTGTGAAGAATGTGCTGTCCATTGGCTAAATCTGGATAGGGGATATATGTTTACTGCATGCATTGACCTTGGTTGGTACAGTAGTTTGTGCTGACCCACCTGGGTCCAGATCCTCCAGCATTAATGGTCTTTCTGTAGGTTTCTAGGACCCTCTGGATCCTTCTATTTCCCCATTCTTCATTACCTCTCTCACCTAGATACCAATAAGAAGTCCCGGTATCCTTTTCAAACTCTGTCTAAGTGAAGACTTTCAGGTGACATCTCTGATAGTCTTTGATAGTCTTAACAGGACTCAGAACTAGTCACTTTGCAAAAAAGGTCAAAGCCAGAAGTTGCTCTCATTGAGGAGCTTTAAATATGAATTTTAGTTAATCTGAACATCAGTCATTTTATAACATCAGGTCTACATTGTCACACATTTTTCAAAAGAGGATCATTCTTCACTCTTTTTTCCCATATCTTTGTGCTTCACACTAGCATGTGATACCATGGATCAGCTTATAAATTCCTTTTCATATTCAGGACAGTATATGAGAGAAGCACGGCAGAATAGCAAAGTAGAAGGATTCAGAGGGTCCTAAAAAACTACAAGTAGAACATTATGATAGGCAGATGTGGGCCCAGGGGTCCCGCTCAAACTAAGGCACCAGCCCAGGAGAATATAGGCGGTAAACCTTAAACCCCTACCCAGATCTAGCCAATGGTCAGAACATTCTCCACAGTAGAGTGGAGAGTGGGGTATTACTTTCACACGAACTCTGGTACCTCATATTTGACCATGTCCCCTGGAGGGGGAGACCTAGTGACACTCAGTGGAAGGATAGCAGGTTACCAAGAAGAGACTTGATACCCTATGAGCGTATACAGGGGGAGGAAATCCCCCTCAGGAATAGTCATAGGGGAGGGGAATAAGGGGAAAATGGGAGGGAGGAAAGAATGGGAGGATACAAGGCATGGGGTAACCATTGAGATGTAACAAGAATAAATTAATTAAAAAAAAAAAAGAAACACCACAATATATGTAGGACAACTTTAAGTGAAGTGAAGAATGACTTCAGAAAACTACGAGGTATCAATGTCTTGTTGTACTGTGAATTATTGATGTAAATAAAATGTCAAGAAGATATTCTATTTTGGTACTAGAAATTGGATGGATAGAAGACCTATATACAGGGAAATTTATGTAAGGGAGGATCCATATGAAGAACAGTAGGAACTGGTTTTGTTTAGAGTGTAATTGAGTTGGAGACAAAGAGCACAAAATACATGCAAAGGCAAAAAAATTCTTGAGAATCAGTCTGAAGCTGTAGGAGAAAATTTGGCTGGAATCAACTATTAATCTCATATAATAAAAAGAGTTTTTAGGAGGTAAGATGTTTTTAGGTCTAAATAGATGTTTTAAGTTGATAATGATGCGATATGAAAGATATTGATTTACATTCAGAATTTTAGATGCAGCAAGATAGGAGAGATGTTTCTTCAAAGATGCTAAATATAAACAGCCAGAACATTAAAAATGTTAAATTTATATAATTCCTGATTGTGCTATGGTATTTTTTGCTATAAGTAGTTTATTGAATGTGTATGTAATAATATAAATGAATATATAAGAATAAAAAGTATTTAAAAATAAAAACAGAACAAATAAAAATAACAGTCATATTGGCTAAGACTATCTGAGGGCAGAACCATGAAGAATATTGTCATTTCTCTTTTGTGTAATGACTTTATCTGTTTTTGTAATAATTGCTTTTATGGCTATGAGTTAATATTTCTTCTTATAAAGAGAACTTTGCTTTAGAGGATATTAAAAGACCTAGAGAAAAATAAATTTTGTTGGAGCCAAAGAAAATGCAATATGTACAAAAATATAAAAAAATATGCACAGACACAATTTTTTGAGCAGTAAGTACACAAAAGTGAATGGGTGTATGAGAGAAACACATACATATTCTCCAATACACACACACACACACACACACACAGAGAGAGAGAGAGAAAGAAAGAGAGAGAGAGAGAGAGAGAGAGACAGACAGACAGACAGACAGACAGAGACGCAGAGAGAGTATTAATGTAACTTTCTTGATTTTATCAGAATATCCAACATATTTTAGGACCTCATCTTTAGTTCATTATATGTAGATTAAGCTAATTGATTCCTGAACATTCCAACTTCTAAAATAATCATACTGCCTAGTAGGAACACAGAAACGATATCTGTTCAGACATAAATATTTCATCACTCTGAATATGCCTATCAAACTGGACACAATAATATTTCACCAAGACTCTTTACCTGAAATATACTTTCATTATTTGAAGTATAATCCTTGAACAAGATTCTATAATTTATAATGTGTCAATAAACACCAGCTTTTGTTTCTAATGATGTGTGTGTGTGTGTGTGTGTGTGTGTGTAAATCTAGTTCTTGTGGCATGGATAGAGAGTGCTCTTGAAATTTATTGACATGGTAAGAAAACATTAAATGATCTGTAGTATGAGTGTCAGGCCTTTAAACCTAGAATCATCCAAACAGTAAAAGCTTTGAAACAAAACACTCTTTACTTTTTATATGAATATTATGTTATTAATGTTAACATGATATGAAGCTTTTTTGTTTGTTTTCTTTTTGTTTTTTTGTTTTTGATATAAAGCTTTAAAAACATTTTGATTAAGTTTAAGAAGTATTTTTTAAATTACCATGTAATTTGAATCTCTAATGTAGATAAATGTTTTATGGGTTTCTGAAAATATAGTGTCATCGCTTAAAATAACAGTGTACTCAAATGTGAAGTAAAACCAAGTCAAGCTATAAGAAATATTTTATTTTAATTTTAATTTTTTTGTCTTTAAATTTTTTTGTTTTATTATTTTTTTATTTTACATATACATTTATATTATTACACATATATCCAATAAACTGCATACAGCAAGAAGGACCATAAAACAATTAGGAATTATATAAATGTTATATTCATAATGTTTTGCCTATTTGTATTTGGCAACCTTGGAGAAGACATATTTCCTATCTTGGTGAGTCTAAATTTTTTGTTTTATTTTATTTATTTTTTTTTGGCACTCATAGGAAGGACAGCAGGTTACCAAGAAGAGACTTGATACCCTATGAACATATACAGGGGGAGGTAATCCCCCTCAGGAACAGTCATAGGGGAGGGGAATAAGGGGAAAATGGGAGGGAGGGAAGAATGGGAGGATACAAGGGATGGGATAACCATTGAGATGTAACAAGAATAAATTAATAAAGGAGAAAGAAATATTTTATTATCAGTACAATTGTCAAATAAAATCAGTGCTATGCAAAATAAATTGACATTGATTAAAATTGTATGTACAAATGAGATTTTTACTTCAGGACATTTTCTTAGCTATTTTAAGTATTTCTGTACTATGAATTTATATTTTCTTTAGAAGTATACAAAACCTTGAAATTTCAAATTGTGTCATTAAATTATCATATTTTTACATTATTTGAAACTACTGAATATAAAATTTTAACTATATAAAACATGATACATTGAGTCTGTTAGGTTCACAAATATCTATATTCATGTATTTGTGTCTATCAGCATATGTAATTTTCCTTAGTTTTGATGAAAATAGTTCACAAACATATTAGCTACTATCTGGTATTCCTTGTGAATTTAGTAAAATATTTAATTTCACTTTCTATGCATAGACTTCCACATACTTGTCTATTTTGAGCACTAAAAAACATTGCATGGTAAAGAAAAAAAATTAGATCTTTCCTGATTTATTGACAGTGTTTTGCTCTGAGCAGGAAATGTGAAATAAAATGTAAAAGGCACACCTGTGAGTACATTTCTCACATAGGCAACAAAGCATAGGCACTCTTTAAGAAGCAAAGAACAGCCCTGGAAAAGGTTTATGGTCAAACAGAGTGTGTATATGTATTTTTTTCTTTCTGTTTTCATTAACACTAAGTGGAAATCAGATTGTAGCTCATGACCCAAGATGCAGAAGTCCAAGCCCAATTTCCATTTGGAGTAATTTAACTAGTCACTTCCTTAGAGAATTTAGTTGTCAGGTAGGGAAGCACCTAGGACCTTGCTTTTGAAGGAGTTAAAAAGTATGTAGTTCCTAGGCTTTGACAACTTTCTGACAATTGAGAGATGATTTACCACTACCACCTTTGGAGAGGTTTCCTGGTGACACAAATCTCTGACAAAATAAAAGTGTCTTCATTAAGAAAGAATCAAGGAATAGGGTCTAGTTAAAATTATTCAGGTAAGATTTATCTCATGACTAAAGGTTCATATCAGAAACACATTGGCATTAGCTCCCAGTAGCTCTTCTGCTTCTGAGTCTATTAGATTTTTGGTTATATGTGCCCTTGTTTCACTGGCTCTACAGCACATTTCCAGTAAGAAGAACACTTTCTCTCTCTCTCTCTCTCTCTCTCTCTCTCTCTCTCTCTCTCTCTCTCTCTCATACATTTGTTCTTACTTTTTAACTGCATATTCTATACTTTTTCCTCCTGTGTTTAATGTAGTTTTGTCTAGTATAAATGAATATTCTCTATTATTTAACTAATGATAATGATTTTTTTCTGTAATATAATGTACAGAGGATTTTTTTCCAGAATGTCTCATGGCATTCTATCCATAAGCTCACTCAGTCCTACTAAGTTATGTATTGTTGCAGTCATTACTGTAATTAAATGGAAACTAGAAATCAGCTTAGAACTCAACTTTGCAAAATCAAATGTTACCTCATGCCTCCTAGGAAGTTTTCCATCATGAAGAAAACTTCAATATTAAATATTAAAGAGTTGTTGATTTAACACAGTGAGTCAAGTTTAGCATGCATGAAGTCCAGGATTTTATCTTACCATCACAAAAATCTCTGGAGGTACTGCTTCATGTCAGTCATCTAAGCACTTAGGACATGGAGATGGAGTGTTCAGAAGCCCAGTGTCAACCTGGATTACATACTCATTTGAAGACAAAATTGGGTTACTTGAGACTCTCAAAACAAAAATAAGACTATACAAAACAAAACAAAAAACTATCTTATATCTTCAAATATATAAAACTGTTTCTCTATATTTCAATGTGATTCTCCCTAAACACTGGAAAGATATGAATCTGTGTAGGAAAATCTGATTTCTACAATATGTTTAGATCCTATTCACCCCACATCCTCCTAATTCTCCCTTGATTCATTTTGGCTCCATATGTACCTAATTTCGTATCTTTCTTTTATTAAGTCAATAACCAATTGACTCCAATTTACAGTGAACATGTACTTCTGTGGGACAGGGCAGCATCACAGGAGCCACACAGAATCCATGCTTGGAAGCTCACAAGCCTCAAGAATGAACCTACCCCTATTAATGCACTAATTGCGCAGACGATCAAAGTCTCTCTGATATTGCATCTGTGTATGAAGTTTCTTGCAAAACTCACACTTCATCAGAAATGTTTCTTTTTGCAGTAGGTGCTGGTTAATGTAGAAACTCACAACTGTTTCAAGTGTAGACAGTAAGGGACTGTGAAAAGCTCAACTGCAAATGGAGCCTCCCATGGTTTAGGAACCTTCACATGAGAAGGAATGGAGCAGAAGAGAAAACCAGAGCAAGGCAGTGAACTCGGGAAATGACAAGGCTGTTGCACTTATAGACACTCAGCATCTGTGTCTGACCACACGAGATCAAGCCAGTCAATAATCTAGCATCAGATAGAAAACACTGTGTGTGCCCTCAGTCCTTCCGGAGGTAGAAAACACTGTGTGTGCCCTCAGTCCTTCCGGAGGTTTTGGCTTCCAGGGAAGGGAGAGTCCATTTTCTCTTCTTTCTTTTTGCCAGTAAATTTTTACTCAAATTTTATTTCTTTAGTGACATTTGCTTCAGAGCTTTTGTTTTATTTGATATTTCTGTTGTGGTGGTTGCCAGTGAAGAAGTTGTTGGCTTTTTTAAATTTGTAAGTAATATTTTTTTAGTTTTTTTTATAATTTATTTCCATATTACTCTGATTGTTAACCCCAAGTTTGTTTCTTCTTCTTCTTCTTCTTCTTCTTCTTCTTCTTCTTCTTCTTCTTCTTCTCCTCCTCCTCCTCCTCCTCCTCCTCCTCCTCCTCCTCCTTCTCCTCCTCCTCCTCCTCTTCCTTCTCTTCCTCTTCCTCCTCCTTTTCTTTCTTTCATTCTTTCTTTCTTCTTGGGTAAATATTCTTGGAAGTCCTGTAATCCTTATATATCCCAGACTTTCTTTAGACTTGTGATGCCTCTCCTTCAGCTTCCTGTTGAGTTTAAATGTATGCTTAAATACATATACTTCTAGTCTGATAAATGTGGTTTTGCTGTTGCTTTCTTTTTTATGTCTATCCTGTATATTGCTCAGCATCCAAATCTATACCCGCTTTGACCCTGGTGCAGTGTCATGTGGTGGACCATTTATCTGACTTCTGTAACACTTGTGATTTATGTGCTAGGTTAAGAAATTGTAGCACCTAAGGCCTTTAGCATCTAGGCATAATTTGGAGAGGCATAAAATAGTATTAACAAAATTAAACACTAAATACAGAAATAACTATATCACAATTACCATTGTATATATGGTTTAGGAGTGATTGTGTAGTATGCTGCATTGATTCCCCCCCCCCCCGCAGAAACTCAGTGTAAGAGAAGTTGATTCCAATTTTAACAATAGTGCCTATCAAAACAGAGAGCCTATTTTTTCTAGCAGGTTGACACTATGGTTTCTATGGTTCTAGACACTTTGCACATGCATGAGTCTCTGTGTTCCATTTATGGTAAAGAGAAATTTGTTTGATTAAGGATACAAGTAGGAATTTCTATTGTATTAAAGTAAATATTTTGAATGTACTTATTACCATGTTAAGTTAAGCAATAGTAATGAGTCCCCTCCTAGGGACTATGTACCTTCCAGCTTTGGGTTTTTGACTTGTTCATAGTACCAAGGGATTTTTCAACAACAACAACAACAACAACAAAAAAGGAACAGAGTAAATTGGAGACCATATACTGAGCCCACTGAATGTACTTTAGAATTTCTGTTAATCTAAGGTATTTTTTTATTCTACTTTTTTCAATTTTTCTTTTATTTTCTTTATTAATTTATTCTTGTTACATCTCAATGGTTATCCCATCCCTTGTATCCTCCCATTCTTCCCTCCCTCCTCTTTTCTCCTTATTCCCCTCCCCTATGACTGTTCCTGAGGGGGATTACCTCCCCCTGTATATGCTCATAGGGTATCAAGTCTCTTCTTGGTAACCTGCTGTCCTTCCTCTGAGTGCCACCAGGTCTCTCCCTCCAGGGGACATGGTCAAAGGTGAGGCACCAGAGTATGTGAGAAAGTAATATCCCACTCTCCACTCTACTGTGGAGAGTGTTCTGTCCATTGGCTAGATCTGGGTATGGGTTTAAGGTTTACCGCCTGTATTGTCCTTGGCTGGTGCCTTAGTTTGAGCGGGACCCCTGGGCCCAAATCTGCCTATCATAGTGTTCTACTTGTAGGTTTCTAGGACCCTCTGGATCCTTCTACTTTGCCATTTTCCCATGCTTCTCTCATCTAGAGTCCCAATAGAATGTCCTCCCCTCTGTCTCAGTTTCCTGGTAAGTGAAGGCTTTCGTGGGACATGCCCCTTGGGCTAATATGCAGATATAAGTGAGTATATACCATTTGAGTCTTTCTGCTTCTGGGTTAACTCACTCATTATGATCATTTCTAGCTCAATCCATTTATCCACAAATTTCGGGAATTCCTTGTTTTTAATAGCTGAGTAGTATTCCATAGTGTATATGTACCACAGTTTCTTTATCCATTCTTCTACTGAGGGACACTTAGGCTGTTTCCATGTTCTGGCTATTATGAATAAGGCTGCTATGAACATGGTTGAGCAAATTTTCTTGTTGTGTGTTGGAGCATCTTCTGGGTATATTCTAAGGTATGTTTAAGGTAACTTTTAACTTAGCATCATTTAGCACCATTGTATTTAGTATTATATTATCTTACTAACAAGCTTTGAATGTTCCAGTGTTATCCATTATGTTCTATTCAAAATGCACTCCAGGTACATAGGAACAGGATACAACACTGTGTGTAAAATCCTTAAATATACTGCTTTTTATATTTGTTTTTAAAAATCCTTTACTTTTTGAAGCTTAGCATTTAATATTTCATTATGACTCTTTCACCAGTAATTTTAACCTGTTTTCTCATAGACTACATGTCAATAAAAATAAGCTTATATTTATCAAATATTTATGTATCAAAAATATAGTTACTTTTGTCCAGAGCAAAGGACATTTCCATGTTTTTATTATATATTTTTAAAGAGCATGAACAGAAACTACAATATAAAAGAAGCTTATTTACACATGAAATTTATCTTCAATTTTTCACCTGTGGACACATACTTAGTATGTATGCTTGTGAATAGTTCTCCAATTTGCTCTTGATTATTAAAAGTAACTATAAAGAGTGCCTTAAAAAATCAGAGACAAAGGAGTGAACATTTAATGTTTCTACAATATTTACAGGAGTAATAAAATAAAACTAGAGTCTAAATGTAAGATTATATTCCTCTAAAATGTTGCTATATTCAAGATCCATATTGTTTCTGTTGTTTGTCAACTGCAGTAAACATACTAAACACATACAGGTATTTAAAATATAAGTGGCATTTTGTTTAATAAAATGCTGAAATTATTTTATTTCTGAAATAACAACAAGTATCTCTAACCTAAATCATAAGAAAGATTGGGACAACCATGCATTAAATGTCCTGGAAAATATTCTGTTAGAATTCCTGCATCCGTTTGAGAGTAGTTTTGGATGATTTTGTACATATGGAATTATTGGCAACAAGTATTCAGCTGTGATTTGGCAAGGGCAAGATATGGATTTGGTGTTTCCCAGACATCTTATTGAAGTTCTAAAGTATTGAAAATATTTTTCTGGGCAAGTTTGGACATATTAAATACAAAACATGATCAACATTTCAAATCTTCAGGTTTGTGTCCAAATAGTAAAATTATATTTTATTATTATTTGATTCTTTAAAGACCAAAGTAATACTAACTTATCTATGAAGCATATACAAACAGTCAGAATCCTGAGAACAATATGAATTTTACAGAAGAAATGGTTAAACTATTGCCTCTAAGTGGATAGCTTAATAAGGTGAATGCTTACCTTGTATATGAATTAGTTTGAAAGTTCATATAAAATAAAACTATAACACATTTACATACCAGCAATACTTTTATAGGCAGATATTCTTTAGTGTGTGTATGCTCAATTATGTATAAAAGTTATATTATATAGACACATTATATAAACACATGAATGTTTATTATATAAATTATGAAGCCATAAAACAACCTGACAAAGACATTATGTAGATTCTGTTTCCCATTTTTTCTATTCATCAGCTAATAAAATTTGTACTGACATGTATTCATCTCACTTTCATTTTACCACTTCTCTTCTTGCAATAATGCTAATGATAATAGCAATTTTACTACAATTGATTTAAATTTTTCTCTATATGTGAAAACCATACTTGATGTATTCAATAACCTGGTACGGGATGCGAATCTAATTAATGTTAAACCTTGAGGGCATAGCTAAGATATTGACTTTTCACTCAATCACTGCACACAATTATCTCTCACAGGATTCTCCTGTGAGAAACAATGACACAACACCACGCCAATTTGTCTTTATTATAGAAAAAACAAACAAACAATAAACAAAAAACCCATAATGTTATTTTGGGATATGACATATATTTCTTAAGGATCCTTTAATAATCAGTTCAACTAGGAAACACTTATATTCATTGCAATTATTACGTGTATTACCAATATCATTTAAAATGAAATTTCTTGAATAATAGAGAACTTAACACTAATTTGTCTTATGACCCAATAATGCAACTACCTGTGGTTCATGACACCTGTGTTGGTATGTACAAATAGTTCTTTGTTTGATCTTAAATGTATGTATATGTAAAATTTTATGTCCATATGCAGTGTTTATCCATATGTGTGTTTCTCTATGCACATTGTGTGTGTGTGTGTGTGTGTGTGTGTGTGTGTGTGTGTGTGTGTATGTGGTATTCCAGAGGTGAACACTGAGTATACTGAGTTGAGTAGTCATTTATCACGTACGAGAACTTCTCAGGCACAGATGCTGTTCTGGAGATTAAATTCATACATATTAGGCAACTACTTTACTACAGCCAGCATAGTCAGTTAGTTATCACAGTTTTTATATTAAGGAAAACACTAATTTTAACAAGTCTCAAGTGCCTTTGTTCTCACACAACCACTAGTCTATGTATTTTCCCAAGTGAAACTAATGTATTAATTAGTTGAATATATCCACTGTCTGATACAGTGACAAACCTTAGTGACTGTTCTAATAGTATTTGTAATAGTATTCAATTGAAAAATCAGTAACTTGGGTTTTCAAACATGAATATTAATTTTATATTGATTTTTAGTTTTATTAAGTATCCAAAAACATTGTTTTCTTTAGTTTTAACATTTATAAACAATTATGATTCATCTAAAATTACTATGTAACTGTTTCAACATATATATTTTCATGTTAGACTGATACTTTTCACAGCAAATTTTTTCATGACCATTTATTACTAATATTTGTTTATATTTAGTTTCTTGTGTGTGCATATGTGTGTGTGTGACAAAAAAGAAAGATGAGCATTTGAGATATATTACATCTTTTTTCAAAATTGTCTTAGAGTTTTTATTTAAGCAACATTAGTAAAATGTTTCATTTATTTAAAATGTTAATTCTACCATTTTCTCAAATGTACAAAGAGGCCCTATTCATTCATTGACTTCCATTTTCTTCCAAATAAACAGCAGGTTTTGTATTAGGTCTCAATGTGAAAAAAGATATAATAGTAAAGTTAATATTAATTACTAATTCTCTATCAGCTATTTTTGGCTTTGACAATGGCATATTAGAGATTCATGATTCTAATAATTATAACGAAAGGTGGGAAATTATTTAAGGTCAGAGACTTCAGTATGAAAAGGCAGCATTTAAAGCAGATAAGTAGTTTTTCTTTAAATTGTGAGTGATTATTTATTTTAAACAAGGATCACTTCCCTTGGTGACTCCCAGCTGCACAGAGGAAGGGGAAGCAGGCTATCCAGATTAGATGTAATTGACTGTGGTCATATGGTGGGGAAGGAGGTACCCTTCTGTCAGAGGTCTAAGGGAGGTGAATAGGGTAAAGGAAGTAGGGAAGGAACAGTAAGATACAAGTGAGAGGATAACAATCAGGATATAGTCAGAATAAATTATAATTAAGTATAATAAGAAAAAAAGTCAACCAAGAAAAGTCATAAAAAAGAAAATATTTTCTATAGTACAGACGTGTGAAAACTTCAACAATAAGTTGGAAATGCACATATGCATCTATTTAATGCAAGCATCAAAAATAAGCATCAGCGCTTAAAACAGAACTTATCAATTTAACACAATACCCAATTTCAAATTATTAATGTGATATTTTTCCTTCAATTTTGCCAAGAGGCTGTGAAGCTGAGGATAGATTCATTAATATTCACTAAATATAGAAACTGAAATATATTTCTGTCACTACTTCCATCCTCAAAGAACAAAAGAATGTGGCAGAGATTAATGGTCATGAGCAACTCCCCACAGGTTGTGGTTTCATGGCCCAGTGATTATTCTGTCATTATTCTGCATGAGATGCCACCAGAGCCACATATGCTTTCAGCTACAAATCCAGACAAGACCAAAAGGTCAAGGTACTTTAACAGCATGATATTCCTTCAATCTGGCATTTGTGCTTATAGCTAAAGCCACTACAGTTACATAATTAGGGGGCTACTATTGATATATTGGACTATGCAGCCTAGTCTATTGTGAGCAGTAATAGACTGAAATCAAGAGATGAAATGCCAGTTCATTTAAAGTAACCAGAACATGCAGTTGGTGAATACACTGGGAAACCAGCTTTGATCAGTTTAATTTGAAGTTTTTAACTCTGCTCTGTCCATTTTTATTTTATATATCATTCTTTTCATGAATTTTATATTTTAATTTTCTGCCTAAGTCTTGTACTCACATTTGGTTTTTGTTGTTGTTGTTTTAATTTAGCCTAGTAGAACATTTAACCTATCGACACCTTTAGCCTTTCTATTGGAAAGAAAATTGATACTTATAAGACTTTTTAAGTCTTAAGAGTCTTTCAGTCAAATGAGGTTTGTTTTCTATTAGAAAGTCAAAAAGAATCTCAAATTCAGACCTATAAATTAGAAAGAGATTAATTTGATGCTCTATTACTGTCCGGACCCGCCAGACAATCAACTGGGCCCCTTGGACCCCTAGGGAGAGAATGTAGGACAAGAGACATGAAGAACGGACAGCAAGTCAAGGAGTCTGATCAAGCTGACAAAATTTTATTTTCTTACAGGCAATTATATACCATTAAAGCAGGACGCTGAGTGGGGTGATCCGGGTGGGTGGTTTTTGCAAGATATCAGGAAGTAAGGAAGTTTGGTAGGGCAAGGGCCCCTGTGGTTCTGGGGCTGGGTGGAATTGTTAGGCATCTGGAACCACATGATGTTATCTATAGACTTTGTTCTGCTCATCATCTGAAGGCCTCTGTAATTCTGGGAATACTGAGAACAGCTGGAGAGTACCTTGAGGAAGGGGAAGAGGTCACAAGGCAGCCTTCTGGAATGTACCCTGAAGCAAGGAGGTTAGAGGTCACAAGGCCACCTGCCCCAGATCCACTCAATGTATTATGCCAAGGTCCGAGATGCTTGCCTGCTATGGTCTTGGCTCCCCACATATTGCAGAATACTCATTTTCCAAATATAGTTTTAGTAAACTGGACTTACTTTGCTCAGATGGGGAAATTTGATGGAAAAGCATGGAATTGCCATAACCTAATGTGGCCATATAATTTTTCAAGATAGAAAAAGAAGTTATTAGATATTTTACCAATGTGGAAACTGTTAGCAAATATCTTCATATTCCCACTTTTTCCATTTCATTTTCTTAAAGTGTCCTTCTGAATTAACAGGAGAGGATTTTACATTCATTTGTTCTTTTCTATTGCCCTTACCTTTTCCTTATTCCTAAACTATCTGATAAAACGAAAACCAGAGGTCAGAACAGGAAGTTAGTCACCTCAGTGAAGTTCAAACTCAGAAGTTGACTAAAATTATCTAATAAGGTTTAATGACTAAAAACTTGGACAGCTGACATGCTGGCTATTGATTAAGAATATGATATAGTCTTGCAAATTATCACATGCTGAAGAGCTTTGTTTTTTAATGGGCTACACATGATAGCACCACTCCCTGTTAACATAAATGGACCCACAAAGATTCAATATAGATCGTAGAATATGAGTTCTCAAAGTGTGCTCATTTTTTTTTTTTTACCATTTGGAGTCTATAATTATATATAAATAAATTAAAGTTATAATTAAAAGTTTATGGCCTGGGTTAAAGCCTGGAGAGTGGTAGAATCTGAAACAAATCAGAAGGGAGCAAATCTAAGGAAAATAGGACAGGGGCCCTCTCCTATATATATCATGGCTGGTATAATAGATAAATAGTTAATCTGACTATTTTTAAATTATTTAATTTATTTACACTTTCCACGCCAGTCATAGGCCCCCTCTCTCCTACCTCCAAGACCTCCTTTACTCTGCCTACAAGACAAGATATGCAGGGATTAAAGTAGAACAGATAGATTGGAGATTGAGGGAATGTCTAAACAATGCCCGTCCCAACCCAATACCCACCCCATGTGAGAGAGCCAACTCATGACAGGACTTTTGACACTCTCCTATGCTTGCAGACAGGAGCCAAGCATAGTTGTCCTCTGAGATGCTCTATTCAGCAGCAGTTTGAGAGAGCTGAGCCTCACAGCTGAACGTAGGGAGTTTAGTAGAACAGTGAGGGGAAGGATAAAACAACATGGAGGTGACAAGAGCCTCACAAGAAGACCAGTAAAGTGAATTATCCAGGGCCCAGAGGGGCGTGTGGAGTCTGAAGCACCAACCAAGGCCCAGGCATGGACTGGACTTAGGTCCTATACATGAATAATCTAATTATTTTAGTCTTACTGATTCTGAGATTTGGACCATTCTAGGTTTCACCTACCTGCTTACATGCAGCAGCACATGCTGTGGACCGTGTTTGGATCGTCATATCATGCTTCAACATCTTCCCTAAGTCAAAACCACCATACACAGTGGAGGCAAACTAAAGTTAGATCCCTTGCTGATCTGCTTTATGTAGATTCAAACTGTTCATTAAAACAATCCCAGTTGTTTTACTCTCCATTGCATATTCCTTTAAACACCAAATATGTTAGAGGCTATAAAATGCAGTGTGGCATGCTTGGACTTAGCTTGCACAAGTCACTCTTTTTGCCTACAGATGAACCTTCTCTTCTCTTCTCACGGGTTCTTAAGAATACTAGAATTCACTCTTGGGCACCTATCAGAACTACGTAGTTGGTTGCACTTCCATCTTTATTATATAGACAGTTGCTTATTGGTATGCACTGAATTGAAACTGCTTTGAACAACAAAAAACATATTCATTTAATAGTAAGAGGATAGAAGGATTTTACTGAAATCACCTGTGAAGAAATCAGAGAAAATGTTGATAAGGGGGGTACTCTCTGTAAACAATTTAATCAAAATTATTTTAGTTTTCTTTAGTAGTAAAAAATCAGTGTAATTTTGTTTACTATTTTGTAAAGAAAAACAAATTTTATTTCTTCTTGAGTATTTGATTTGTTTTTATGCATTCAGTTAAAGCTTAAAACAATTTATGTTCGTGAATACTTTTGTGCTATGACAATTGTTAAGAGAATCTGAATTATTTAAGGGAAACCTTACTTTCTATTATCTAAAGACATGGCCATGCCGAGTAAGTCAGATATATAGTATATTATCAAATGTACTATATGGATTAGGGTTAAAAAAAGAAAATACAAATATTCTCCATTGTTCTTGAATTGTATAACTTTAGGTATACATATACTTATTTGTATACATGTACACACTACACATGCACATACTCAAATATATATACTGTACTTAAACATACATGTATTCATATATATATTAGTAACCCACACA
The DNA here is from genome assembly GCF_964271855.1 of Acomys minous. Lineage (NCBI taxonomy): Eukaryota > Metazoa > Chordata > Mammalia > Rodentia > Muridae > Acomys > Acomys minous. The sequence continues at coordinate 48,180,876 of NC_140494.1, read as the reverse complement.
CTCTGTGATTTAGTGGAAGCACCTTGACATGGATAAATCAAGCCTACACACACTCTTACATTTAGATATTGATTTTACATGGCTACTTTAATACGTTCACTTATTTTCAAACAAGAAGTGTTTTCATTTTTCTCTGGTTATTTAAGTGCCTGTATATCAGCCACAGTTTCTGTAGAACAGATATCTGGCCCAGGAAGGCTGACATCTCTCCTCAGGCTACACACAAGCATCTGGCCAGCTTTCTTGTCTGCTAGAGCTTGAGACTTCTTCTGATCTCTTTCCAGTTGTAATGGTTTCAGTTTCTTACTGATGCAGGACTGAAGCCCTCATTTTCTTGTTTGCCAGTGACTTCTCTCTGGTCCTTGCATAGTAGAGCTTGTCTTTTTAAGCAATGGATCTACTATTTTTGTCATTGCACCCATCCAATGCCCCTGTGATGGTCAGTTTTCTGCTGCTGTGGCTAATTCCTGAGACAGACAGCTTAATGGGAAGTCAAGTTTATTTGGCTCATGGTTCAGAGATTTTCATCTGCAGTCAAGATGCAATATATAAAAGAATAAAAATTTAAAAAGCAAAAGAAGAAAGACCTCAGGCATGGAAAAAAAAAAGTTGGAAACCAGAACTGTGACTACTGCTATTATCACAAATACCCAAGATAAATAAACTTAAAGTAAGGAATGGTTAATTCCTGCTCATCATTTTGGAAGTTTGTGTCTATGATCCAGTGGCTCTGTTACTTCTGGTCTGTTGAGGCTGAGAGAACATGTGTTGTGATGGAGGAGCAGCAAGCATCCTATGGAAACTAGACATGAAAAGAATCAGAAAAGATCTGGGTTCCAAACATCACTGCCTAGAGGTTCTGGCACCTGTCAAGAAGTGATCTTTTAATGTTAGACTTGAATTGGAATCGCAAAGCAATTATTTTTAATATTTATTTATACATGTCCAGATTAGATTCAGTATATTCTAAGAATTTCTTATAACTGTGATATGCTACTGTTAAAAACCATTTTGTATTGATCCCATCCTATAGTGATTTTGGCACACACCTCATTATGAAAATTGAATGGTTAGCTGAATTTCTCTCAAATCATGAATTATCCTGATGAATCTTATTATTGGTTCCAGTGATTAGAAAATACTTATGAATAAATTATATTCATATAAAATAATTTATATGTCAGTCTATAATCCATCTGGGACATAACGTTTGCATATAAAAATAAAGGTCATTGATTTCTCCTTTGGAAAAATATAACACTCTATAAGTATGGGAGAATGGCGAAATAGAAGGATCCAGAGGGACCTAGAAACCTACAAGAAGAACATTTTGATGGGCAGATCTGGGCCCAGGGATTGTTCTCAAAACTATGGCACCAACCAAGGACATTGTGTTCAGAAAACATAGGACCCCTACCTAGATCTAGCCAAGGGACAGGACATTCTCCACAGTTGAGTGGAGAGTGGGGACTGACTTTCACACGAACTCTGGTGCCCCATATTTGACCACGTCCCTTTGATGGGGAGGCTTGGTGGCACTCAGAGGAAGGATTACAGGCTACCAAGAAGAGACTTGATACCCTATGATCATAGACAGGGGAGAAGGTCCCCCTCAGTTACAGTCATAAGGCAGGGGAATAGGGTGAAAGCAGGAGGGAGGGAGGAATAGGAGGATACCAGTGATGGGATAACAATTGAGATGTAATATGAATGAATTAATAAAAAGATTAAAAAAGAAAATATATATAACACTCTATTATTAATGCCTAAAATGATAATTATTTTCCTTATACTTTATATACTATCAACATTTTCTATGAAAGAATCTGTATCATTAGTGAAAACATTTGTCTCTTTGGGACTGAGTACCCAATGACTCAACCACACATTGTTTCCTTTTTTTTATGTGTACACCTTTAGAATATTATCTATTAATCCACTTTATATCCTGACTGCAGACTCCTCTCCTTTCCACACAGTACCCCCATCACACACACACACACACACACACACACACACACACACACACACACACTCCCTTTCCTCATTCTTACCTCTACTCCTTAGAGAAGGGGGATGTCTGCCATGGTAACACCCTGCTCTGGCACATTAAGTTGCTGCAAAACTAGGTGCATTATTTCCATTGAGGCCACACAAGGAAGCATAGTTATGGAGGCATCAGAGTCAGAGACAGCCCCTACTACAGTTGTTGAAGGATCTACCTGAAGACCAAGCTGTACATCTCTTACATCTGTGAAGGGAGCCTATGGGTCAGGGGTTCAGACTGTGAGCCCCTCTGGGCCCAGGCCAGTTGACTCTGTAGGTCTTCTGTAGTGTCTTGACACCTCCAGTTCCCTCATTCACTCCCCTAACTCTTCCAAGTGACTCCCTGAGCTCTCTCTAATGTTTGACCGTGGGTCTCTCAATCTGTTTCCATCAGCTGCTAGGTGAAGACTCTCAGAGGAGTTATGATAGACTCCTGTCTACAAGCACAACAGAGTAACATTAATAGCATCAGTCAGTAATCGGTTGTCTCCCGTGAGATGAGTCTCAAGCAGGGCTAGTATTAGGAGAGACATTCTCTCAAACTTTGATCCATATTTGTCCCTGCACATATTGTCAGCAGGACAATTTTTTTGGTCAAAGGATTTGTAGATGGGTTGGCATTCCCATCCCTCCACTGGACGTCTTGCCTGGTTATATAAGGTGGCCCCTTCAGGCTCCATTTCTCCTTCTGCTAGGAGTCTCAGCTAAGGTGATGCCCCATAGACTTCCTGGGGCCTCCCCTATCCCAGGCCTCTGGCAAATCTCAGAGATGCCCCTCCCCACTTCCAATTTTCATTCTCTCACCTGATCTTCCTACTCCTAATACTACCCCCTGCTTCCCTCCCCATCCCCTCTCCTGTTCAATTTCCTCTCTCCCTCCCACTTAAATGGCTATTTTATTTCCTTTTTTTTTTGAGTGAGACACAACCATGTTCATAGCAGCTTGATTCATAATAGCCAGAAACTGAAAACAACCCAGATGCCTATCAGCTGAAGAATGGATAAAGAAAATGTGGTACATATATAAAATGGCATACTATTCAGCTATTCTCTATGGCAGGGCTGCCTTGCCAGGCCACGGGGAAAAAGGAGGAGCTCAGTCCTGACATGACTTGATGTGGGTAAGGGGAATCACCTTTTCTGAGAAATTGGGAAGAGAAGATGAGGAAGGTAGGGTGGCACTGGGATGAGAGGAGGGAGGTGACTACAAAAAGAATGTAAAGTGAAAAAACAACGAACAAATAAACAAAAACAATGACATCTTGAAATTCACAGGCAAATGGATGGAACTAGAAAAAATCATACTGAGTGAGGTAACCTAAGCCTCAAAGACATGCATGGTACGTACTCACATATAAGTGGATGTTAACCATAAGGTCTAGGATAATCATGCTATAATCACAGACACAAAGAAGCTAATTTACAAGAAAGACACTGTTTATTTTCTAACAGAGTTCTAATTAGAGATTTTGAAATTGCAAATGTGTGTGTGTTTCTGTCTGTGTGTATTGTATGTATGTATGTATGTATGTCTTTGTACATTTGGGGAGGGGGTTGATACATAGCTTCTCTGTGTAGTATTGGCTGTCCTGGAATAGCTTTATAGACAAGGCGGGCTTTGACCAACAGCGTTCTGCCTGCCTCTGCCTCCCTGAGTGCTGGCATTAAAGATGTGCACTACCACTCTGGGCTTGCAAATGTATGTTTTAAAATCTGTACGCCATTTTACCGACCCATCATTTTAGCCAATATTGTCTTCATTCACAATATTAAGAGTGTTTTAACTTTTCTCTCATTACAAACTTTTGATATCCTCCCTTGGCATAAGCAGGCTTACCATCTCTTTTTACACAAACAATAATGATGCCATTCAAAATGTGACCTCTGTTTTGCCCAAGTATTGTTGATTCTATGAAACCCTTGCTACTCCTTGAAGCACTAGATTTTACAATCAAATCTTCAACTCAACTAATCTATGTCTTATTATTCAAGTTGTTGTGTATGTACAGAACATGTATATGAAAATAGCTTTGGGACATTTAACCAATACATATACTGTTGATTTCTAATTCTAGTTAAAGAGGATAGTGTCCAATGTATTTTAAAAATTGGATAAAATGTGAAAAGCAATAATTTTAGGCATAGTTCTCATATCTTTTAACCCTATAATCAGGCTTGAGGAGTAGAGATGGTTGAAGCTTATAGGCCAGTCAACCTTCATAAATTCATAAAATACAAGTTGAGGAAGAGAAGATATATGAAAAAATAAGGCAGAGAGTGATCAAGGAAGACATCGGACCTTGAACACTGACCTCTAGAAGCATATGTGTGATAAGATCATGTAAGTTGGATAAGCCTGTTTAGTAATAAATTTAGATGAGAAAACCTATCTCTCTGGTTACTGCCTACCACACCAGCTTTTTCCCTCCTTTTCTTTTTATCTACTTGCTAATTTTGGGAACATGGAAAGAGAGATTTTTTTGAGTGGAATCTGAGAGGAGAGGGGTATGGGAATACTGGGTAAGCAGTACCTTTTAGATTCTGGAATATTTATAGATATAGTTGTGCCTACAGAGATTGGTGGTTAAGCTCTGTGATTCATACATATAATATTGGTTCCTTTAATGAACCAAATTCCATTAACAAATACTAACGATGTCCACATCTGTCTGTTTTAACATCTGTTGTTTCAGGTGATCATTCGGTAATGACAGTGTGGTTTGCTTAGCAGTATTTCTAAAAATGGACTCTCCTCTCTTCTGCACTGACACTATCTGGAAGATTTTACAGCAGTGTCTCAGCCACATCTGAGCTTTTCACCGGTGTAGAATGTCTTAGGAAGTGACACTTCTGGGTAGGAACATTACATCACTGCTCTGTCTACGAGACCTCTCTGATCTTGAGGCAGCACAAAGCACTGCCTTCAAATTTCTAGAAAAAGAAAACTGGGTTGCTGAGAAATACCACCTTTAGGAAGTCATCAACCATCTCACGATCGTGGCTATATTTACTTCAGTCAGGGGCCTGGAGAAGGCATGTACTTCATGTTATTTATGATCACATCACTTCCTTTTGTTTATCTTTTTTATGGTTTGTTATTATTCTTGAAGCCTTTTATTCTTTCACAGACTGGGAAAAATGAAGCCTTCGCTGACTTACAGAGGAATCTGCGTGCAACTTTTCACATAAATATAGACAAGAAAGCTTCAGATTTGGCTTTTGACAGCTACAAAAATGATAAAACAACCTGGAAAATCCCTCCAGTCTCAGTAATACCTGTTTCGAAAACCTGGTGTCTTTGCTATCAAATTCTTCATTTCTTATTAAAGCTGAAACTTTCCACCATTGTACTCTTGGGGATTATTGAAAGTCACAGATATCATTTCTTTCTATCTATGAAATGCTAAAGAAAATTTGGGGCTGAAGAAAATATATACTCTTTCAAATCTGTTATATTCCATTATAAGTATGTAAAATTTAATTACATATGGCTATATATAAGATGTATAAAACCACATAATTGATGAAATAAGTTTAAGTTCATATACACATACATATGTTTATACACATATGTCCTCAAAAGTACAACCATAAAGATGTTACATGATAAAAAGTAAAATAATAAACTAGACATAAAAGTCATAGATAAATTTGTATTGAATTTATTTGATTATTCATTAAGCCAAAGAAGAATCAAGGAGTCAACATCTCTGTTTGCTAGCTCAAGAATTTGAAAGCATCTCCTATTGTACTTGTGAAGTATTTTTAAACATATGGTAAGGAGTAAATTATTACTTATAGTATATTTGATCACCTTCCACAGAAGCAACACACATATTACATGTCACACTTGCTTAAGTATGTGTATAAGTTCATGGGTATTTAAGTTGTAGAAATGATGATTTTACCATACTTACAGTCATATAAACACAGGAACAAAGAACATTCAAATGAGGTAGGTTAAAATGTCAAATAGTCATTCCTAAGCGATCTTGAACAATTATTTCCAGCGTCTTTTTTAATCATCAGAAATTCTGCTTCTTTTGCCCTTTCTTGGACTCTTTTCATTCTGTTTTGCACTATTCTGATTTATTAGTTCTTGTTTTATTATATTAAACTATACTATACTATATTATATTATATTATATTAATCTCTTTTAAGCCTGCTTGTTTTCTAATGAGAGAAAGAAACAGAAACAGAGTGGATGGAGGAAGGAGAGGAGGACGAGAGGTACCTTGATGGGTAGAGACAGTGGAAACATAATCAAGATTTATTATGTAAGGAAAGAATTCTATTTTTCAATAAAAGAAAAAATAAAAGTATAATCTTTTTGAATTATAAAAAGTCAAAATATGAAAACCAACTTATTTTTCATTAGAGAATAAGAATTCCTCCACTAATGTTGGATATTGCTGAGCGAACCCTTTGGAAGCAATCACCCTCTGCCATACTGTTACTCAACTGTCATTATCAATCTTCCCAACAAAGTAAATAGCCACTTCATGTAGAAAGTACCCTGTAAGTGGATTATATTTTACTTATCAACTACAGCTTTACTTTTCACTTTCATTTAGAAATTGAATTAGCAGCACGGCCCAATCTGTTTTTTAAAGAGAAAAGTGCAAAGGATTTTTAACTTTATAACTTACATCAACATCATAAATACTTTCAAAAAGAAATAGAACATTCTTTGCTAGTGTGGGCATTATCTTAGTCAATTCACTCCATCATGATAAGAGAGAGACTCATATTTATTTTTATTGGCATTTAGATCTTACAATGATTAGAGAAATTAGTATCTAATTTGTCTGGATCAAGATTGGTGACTTCTTCCCTGACTCATTTATTTTAGAGTCTGCTCTAGGAACTGAAGGGGAAGACTTGTCTCCTGCTGGGCTGTAGACTTTCTTCAACCCCTGCTATCAAACAGTCTCAGCAGGGCTTCTGTAGTATGTACAGGGAGGGATATGTGGTTGCTTCCTCTAAATAGATTTACCTGACCATTTTAAAGTATTACAGTCATTTATATTTAATTTTAAATGAAAAAACTAAATGTACTTTATTTATTATTATGACTTACTTTATTAAATTATTATATTATCAACTTATTATTGAATATTTAAAATAATAAATGTATTTAGTGATTTGAATAATCTAAATGATCTAAATAATCATTTCATTACATTTTATGTAAATATCTACACAATTATCATTTAAGTAAGCTTTTTTCCTACAATTACAATAGTGTAAACCGCCCCCCTCAAACTAAAAACTTTCTACCTTATTGCCAAAAACCATAGTGGGAATACTAAGATTTGCACCAATCAGCAAACAACAAACTATGTTTCAAGGGGATTTAACAATTATTAGAAAGCTTACATAATGTCTTGTGCTTACTCTCTTGAATATTTCTGCCTCTACAGTACCATTCAGTTTTTATCTGTTTGTTTATTTGTTTATCTTTACCATCTGTTTTGAATTTCTTTGTCTTAGCACATTTTTACATTTGCCCAGTTACCACTAGCTGTCAACTCGCCATAAATATCTGATCACTCGGCCTAAATGTGGGCTATAGAATTTTTTGCTACCTTTAAAGTAGTATTTCATGCAAGGCAGAAGTTGCTAATTTAAATATAATTTTCTTCTTTATTTCAAAGCACTTTTCCTGAGGTTACTTTTGTAATTAAAATGTGTCAGTGTGAAAATTTTCCCTATAATTTTAATCTTACTTTGTGATTAGTTTTCTCATTCTTAATAATTTTGAGAATTTTGCCCAATATATTGATCATATTCACTCCTCACCACCCACCACCCTGGTTAAACAACTTTGTTTACTATTAAGATACAAAACAAACTCTTACTCCCTCTCTCTCTCCCCTCCTCCCTCCCTCCTCCTCCTCTTCCTCTTCCTCCTCCTCCTTCTTCTTTTCCTTTCTCTCTCTCTCTCTCTCTCTCTCTCTCTCTCTCTCTCTCTCTCTCTGTACCCTTCCCCCCATCCTTCTCTCTCCATGCTCATATAATAAACCTTATATATTCTAATATATGTTGCCTGGCAGCTTATTATCTTATGCCTTATATTATTATAAATTATTAAAATACAAAACAAAAAAGTACTTTTTGTGCTGCCGTATGGTTTTGAATATGTACCTGTTCAGTGGAGAGTAGTTCATATGCCAAGATCCACACCTTTCTGATGACTGAACACCTCTCTCTTCCAGGGGCTAGGGAGTACCAGTCACTCTGTAGCTAGTGTTTGCGTTGAGTGCACACCTAGAAGATTTCTGTCTTGAGCCTTCCCATACCTTGTGAATGCTGCCACAAATTCTGTGAGTTCAGATTTGCAATTGTGTGTTGGTGTCCCCCTCCCTCCAATGGAAGTCCTATCTATAGATAGGGGGTGACCACTTCAGTCTCCATATCCATGGCTACTAGAATCTCCACATATCCTCCCTGGGTCCTATCCCTAAGAGACAGGACCTCCACAAGAAGACCAACAGAGTCAATTAACCTAGGTCCATAGGGGCTCATAGAGATGGATCCACCAACCTAAGTCTCTGAATGGACTGGACCTAGGCCCCCTACACTTATAGAGCTGATGGACAGTTGAGTCTTCATGTGGGTCCCCTAGCAACTGGAGCCAAGAGTGTCACTTACATGGATGCATTTGCCTGATATTGGATCACTTTTCCCTAGCTGGGCAATGTGTCTGGCCTCAGAGGAAGAGGATGAGCCTAGTCTTGATGTGACTAGAGGTGACAAGGCTCGATGGCACATGGCCTGGGCCAGGAGTGAGGTGACTGCCTTCTCTGAGAAGAAGGAAAGGGTGCATAGGGGAAAGTGGGGGGGGGGTAGGCCTGGGAAGAGAGAAGGGAGGGAGCTGCCATTGTATGTAAAGTGAATAAATAAATCACTTAAAGAAAAAAATACACAATATTTCAGATTTAAAATACTGAGAAGAAATCAGACATTATTTAGTTTAATAAAACTTTAGTGTTGAAGGTCTAGTTTTCACAACCTAAGAAAATGAGTGTTGCTCATATTATATAAATAAAATATAATTATCATTTGTAAAACCTTATACCAAAAAGGCCATTTTGTAATATAACATGTAAATATATAGCTTCATACATGTATGTTACAGCATACATACTTACTTCTCTCTCTGCTCCTCTGTTCTCTTCTCCTCTTCTCTCCTCCTTTAACACTCCATTTCTTCCTATCCAATCCTCTAGTCTCTCCTCTGTCTTTGACTTTTCACTCCCGTTCTTTCTCTGTCTTTCTCATATAAATAAGACTTTTATTAAAATATAGGAATACTCTGTAACTAAAATGTAACATACTATCTTCAGCTAATATGTTTTACTCCATGATACAAGCAATGTACATACGTCTCTGTTATCAGTGTTGTTTTAGGGGAAGAAATAAGACAGAATCATTCTACATAGCCAGGCTGTACTTGAGGTTGCAGCAATTTTCCTTCCTGTACCACAATGCCCAACTAGAATCAGAATAATCATGTATTTTTTAAACACGCATTCAGCTAAACTCAGATTTTGCTTAGGGTCAATGCACAGACAGTTACCATAGGGGGAAATGCTTTGGAAAATGCACATTCCTTTGCCAGCATTCTTCACATATGTATAGAGCAGTAAAATGTCAACTCAGCTGATGGCAAAGAATAAGCAGGCATTTGCAAAGTGAATGCATGAGCAAACCTGCTTTCAGCAAACATTTCTTAGCATTAGTTAAAATGAACATTTTCAGCATCACTTAGGAAGTGATTATTAAGGAAGATTTAAACCATGAATAATGCCTATGAAAACTCAACACTATATGAAATGTTTCAGATTAGCTTAACCCAATTATAGATATTTCTAAACATTCATTTATTAGTTCTAATATAACCTAAATCCAGAGATAAGTGTGCCTTTGAGCCTTCAAAGAAAGATATGGTACCTCTGATGATAGGTCACTATGCTATTAGTAAACATTCAATTGAGTAGAAACTCTATCCATTGGAGAATAAATTCTTTTCCACTTTAGCAATGATACTTATATATATATTGTTGGATAAAAATATGTCAGAAACTATAGCTAAGTATGATATATATATACATGCCACAGTCTTGCCAAACATCTTTATTCATTCTTATCTCTTGCACTTAAATCATCCCAACCCATATTCATTTAGTACCCTTTATAGTAATTTCTCAAAATGGAAGGATAAAAACTACCATTAGCCACGATCAAAAGCCCTTTGATGCTGTTTTAATTAGCTAAGACTTCCACAAAAAAATGCATTCAGGGTGGATGTAAGTACAAACATTAAAGTTCTCGACATAAGTTTAAGAACAATTCATTAAATGATATTTCTCTTAAGCTGTCCCTCCTTAGATAGTGCATAAGACATCCTCCTTGTTAGCTCACATTGTCATTTCTTCTTCCATTATATAAATGCTCAAATTTCCTCTCTGTGAGTATGGTGGTAGCTTGGCATGATTACACACGCCTCTATTCCCAGCATGTAAGAGTCTAAGGCAAGAGGAGTCCTGTGAGTTTGTGGCCATTCTGGGCTATAAGGAGACCACACTTCAAGACACAAAACAAACGTTAAAAGAAGTAATATAAGTGCTATGTATCCAAGGCTTAACTTGACTTTCTCACTAGCTTATGAAATGTGATGCAAACATAGGAACACATTGGAGTATAATTAATGAACTTCTGCCCCGTTGTTCCTACATATACAACCTTCATAGTTCTTTATAAGAGCATAAATAAATAAATTATACATCAGTGCGTATAGCATATTTTATTTTTTATTTTTTTTCTTTTTTTATTTATTAATTTATTCTTGTTACATCTCAATGGTTATCCCATCCCTTGTATCCTCCCATTCTTCCCTCCCTCCCATTTTCCCCTTATTCCCCTCCCCTATGACTGTTCCTGAGGGGGATTACCTCCCCCTCTATATGATCATAGGGTATCAAGTCTATTCTTGGTAACCTGCTGTCCTTCCTCTGAGTGCCACCAGGTCTCCCCCTCCAGGGGACATGGTCAAAGGTGAGGCACCAGAGTATGTGAGAAAGTAATATCCCACTCTCCACTCTACTGTGGAGAGTCTTCTGTCCATTGGCTAGATCTGGGTATGGGTTTAAGGTTTACCGCCTGTATTGTCCTTGGCTGGTGCCTTAGTTTGAGCGGGAGCCTTGGACAGTAGAGCATATTTTAATTAGACATAAAATAATGTATAACAAATCAGTTCTATTCTTGTAAAAACAGGAGAATATAAACATTTAATGAAAATATAGAAAAATAATCCATTAATTCTGTGATATTTAATACTAACAATCAGCTAGACAGACCTTGACTCACTTAGGAGACAATTTCACATCTGTCATGGTATTTGTTTGGTTTTGTTTTGATTTGTTTTACATTGAATTGAGTTGTAATAATCTACCACAAATTTGGAACATAGCATTTTATTGTCTTGGGTCTCAAATTATAAGACAGAAAAAAAAATCAAACTAAGATTCGGTTTTCACCATTTCCTCATTCTCAAATATAGACAAAACCATAACATCTGGTCTACGGCTCTGCCAACTTCATTTCCCAACATGACAGACTGCGATCTCAGACTGCGATCCAAAATAACACTTTTCTTTCTTAAGATGCTTTATCAAGTATATCCTTTCTCAGCAATTAGAAAACTAGCTACTGTATGTTTGGTTATAATATATTTACTATGCTCTATGTGCTATATTGATATGGCCATCTAAGCTTGAGTTTACGCACAAGTCCCTAGTGACATCTTCCCTTGACACTTGGTTTTTCTGGAATATGTTGTACTGTTGCCTTACTTGAATCAGACCTGTGTAATGTCCCTGTTCTGACTGCCTTTGGTCTTATTTTCTACCATAACCTGGTACATTATTTGAAGAAAATATTCTCCTTATACTTTTCATTTGATTTATTGACATATCTTTTTTTTTTATAAAGGTATAGCACCTTTCTAAACTATTATGCCCTTCACTTTACCAGTGTTTCTTCCAGCTCGTTGCAGTGCTGTGCTATAGCTTCATCACACACAAAAATAATGAATCAATGTATTAATGAAAATAGCAGTTATGAATTTCCCTTGCATATAATCCCACCTTTCACTAAATGCTCCACAAAGTTAAAAAACATGACATTATAATGTAGACACCATTGCAAGTGTTTTAAACATATAAAAATTATTATTCACTGTTAAATATATAATTTATGGTGACAATAATAATATAACACATATGTCAAAATTTCAAAATAATAACTTTAAATTCTGCTGAGTCTATTAGATTAAATGCCTAATAACAAATTAACAATAATGAGCATGCTAGTCATTAAATTCACTCAGTGGCTATCAATCCAGATCTTAATATGTTTAATTAAGTTAATGTCAGTCAATTAGTCAAGAAGCTTAACCTCATATTTTTTCTGGCTCTGCTGATGAGAGAATTGTAAATGTTTATAGATTAAGGAATTAGAGGTCTGACAGTACTCATAAAAAGAGAACACAAAATTAACTTTGTTTTCTATCTCTTTTAGAAAAATTTCTAAATTTGCAGAAAAAAGTATCAAGAAAATTTTCCCCTTTCAAACAGATTATAAATAAAAGTTCAAAGACACACTTTTAGTAATGTATGCTAGACAGCCATATGTAACAGATGCGTTGGCTCAGCACAATTACCTGAATGTAATTGAATGTAATTTTGTTTTTCTTTTTTATACTTTTTATTAAATATTTTGACATATACATTATATTATTACACATATATACAATAAACTATCTATAGTAAGAAGGAACCATAAAGCAATCAGGTATTATACACGCACATACACATATATGTTACATTCATAGTGTTTAGCTATTTGCATTTGGCAGCCTTGAAGAAAACATCTTTCCTGTCTTGGTGTGTCTAAAATTCTTAATGTAAATCAATATTTATCCTATCTCATCATTATCAACTTAAAAAAATCTATCTAGACCTAATCATAAAAAACCTGCTAAATTGTATAGAGCTTCTTTTTCTCAATAAAATAAAACATACAGGGAACAGACAAGGCCTTCTCAATGTGGTTGGATTTTCTATTATAATGGGCAAGAAAAGGTAAATGGAGGGTTGGAAAACATAAGGTACAAAGGTCATAAGGGACCCGGTCTTTTGGGGATTCTGAGTTGATGCAAGAATGTTGCTCTCTCTCGATTAAGTACTACTATTGACAATATTATACCATTGAGCTACTTCATATTATTGAAAAATTGAATCACCTTTCTAGTCATGTATATTTTTAACAAATATCTGTTAGTTTCAAAGGAGTGCTTGGCTCCTGTTGATGCTTACGTGACAGGTATGTGGCAGTACTTTACCACAACAGATCAAGTGTTCAGGTTTACTACTCTTATTGTTTCCTTTTCTTACTTAGATTCATATTTTTGTGTTCCTTTTAGTTGCCACTAAGAGCGTCATTCTTGGTCATTGGTATCTAACACCATGAACACTATTCCGGAAGATATATCCATAAAATAGAGAAATATAAGAAAACAGCTTTTTCTGTAGGTCTGCAACAAATATTTGTGGATTAAACAGAAATTTTGCAGAGATGAAAAACACAAATTTCAAACAAGCTATATGTAATTTTTTGCATTTAACATTAACTTAAATTTCCTAATCTAAGATCTTATAGAGTAATGCAAGATCTTGGTGCTGTAACACGAGTATGTCATCATGTAAAAACATGAAGACTAAAATTTTGTGCAATTGAAAAAGAGACACAGAAGAACGAGTTCCCATAAGCAGAAGCACGCCAGAGTACATACAGATGAGCTCAGTCTCTCACTGCCAACTGAACTTCACACATCACACAGTGAGCCTTATCTCACTTAAGCAGAATCAGATTTAGATTTATTTGTAGAAAAAAATACATTGTCCCAACTATTAAAAGCAAAAAAGAAGAAATATGTAGCCAATGCATATTAAAAGCAGTGTGGGCAAGGAAGGAATATCTTTAAGACCAGGCTTAAGAAGAGCTGTATGAAGCCGGGCGTGGTGGCACACGCCTTTAATCCTAGCACTCGGGAGGCAGAGGCAGGCGGATCGCTGTGAGTTCGAGGCCAGCCTGGTCTCCAAAATGAGTCCAGGACAGCCTAGGATGCATAGAGAAACCCTGTCTCGAAAAAAAAAAAAATAAAGAAAGAAAAAGAAAAAGGAAAGAAAAGCTGTATGTATACACCCACAAAGAAATAATTCAAGCTGATGATTTCAGAGCATAAACATACTATCTTACATCACTGAAATAAGTTTCATATTAATATTTTTGACAGTAAATTCTCAGAAGTAAAATATATGCAAATGCATGCTGGATTTTTCATAAAAATTATTTATGTGCATGCCTGATAGATATTTTCAAACTGAAGGAATTGAATAAGTTGAGTATTTTCTAGTTGGAATTCAGGTGATTTTTAAATTTATTTTTATCCTTTCCAGATATTTGAAGCAAAATCATAAGTCAACACGGCATTAATTTTGGAAAATTTTTTATATCCATTCTAAGTTATATTCTCAAATCCTTCATACTTTCTAAATATAAGAAACTAGTTTTGTGAACTCTGTTATAAAATGATAATTAAAGGATTTCTTGTCTGAAAGTATATTTAAAGCATGTTTGTATTTATTTGACCCATGTGGACACTAGCCTATACCCAGGTTTTAAGCACAAGTCTGAGGTTCAGTATTTAACGCATTACTTGATTCGTTAAATGTATAATTAATTGATTATTATTTGTGCATTTGATCTGATGCAGAATTTTATTCCTATGATAAAATCCCTGAACAAAAGAGTTTCCCAAAGTAATTGTGAAAATAGTAGTTTTATAAAACTAGATTTATTTTGTAATCACAATTAATTAATTCACTTTATCTCAGGGGTGGCTATGGCAGTTTATGGTAAAGCCTGAAGCTGAGGGTGCTAGGCCAGATTCAGGCCTCTCGGAGGGAGTATAAAATGAGTTTTCTGCCTATTTTTTCCTTGGCTGTTGCCACAGTTTGCGGAGGGCCCCAGGGCCCAGACTCGCCTGTAGTTTTCCAGGACCCACTGGATCCTTCCATTTCCTCTTTCTCCCAGGCTTCTCACACCTAAAGTTTCAATAGGATGTCCTCCCCTCTTACCCACTATTCTGGTAGGTACAGTTTTTCATGGGGACGTACACCTTGCACTAGTGTCTCGATATAAGTGAGTATATACCATTTAGCTCTTTTTGTTTCTGTGTGAACTCACTCATTATGACAATTTCTAGTTCAATCCATTTGTCCACAAATTTTGGAAATTCCTTGTTTTTAATAGCTGAGTAGTATTCCATAGTGTAAATGTACCACAGTTTCTTTATCCATTCTTCTATAGAGGGACACGTAGGTTGTTTCCAAGTTCTGGCTATTATGAATAAGGCAGCTATGAACATGGTTGAGCATATGTCCCTGTTGTGTAGTAGTACATCCTCTGGGTATATTCCAAGGAGTGGAATAGCTGGGTCTTGAGGAAGCCCTATTCCCATTTTTCTGAGAAAGCACCAGATAGCTTTCCAAAGTGGTTGTACTAGTTTGCATTTGAACCCCTACCCGGACTAGCCGATGGACATTCTCCACTGTTGAGTGGAGAAGGAGATCTAACTTTCACACAAACTCTGGTGCCCCATATTTGAACATGTCCCTTGGACGGAGATGCCTGGTGGCACTCAGAGGAAAGATAATAGGTCACCAAGGAGAGACTTGATACCGTATGAGCATATTCAGGGGGAGGAGGTCCCCCTCAGACACAGACTTAGGGGAGGGGAGGGGAGTAGAGGGGAAGTGGGAGGAAGGGAGGAATGGGAGGATACATGGGATGGGCTAACAACTGAGATGTAATATGTATGAATTAATAAAAATGTATTAAAAAAAAACTCCATCAAACAGGCAAAAAAAAAAAGATTTTAATTCTATCATAGCTTTTTATTGCATATTCTGAGGTTTTATCTCAGCAGAATTAAAGGATGCTAACAAAACAACATTTTAAAAGAGAGGCTTCCACTGTGAAAAAGTGAATCAGCCAAAGAGAAAAAATAAAAATAAAAAAAATAAATAAATAAAATGAGTTTTCCATGGAGTGTCATCGGCTTAGCTCTTTCTGGAATGAGACTGCAGGTCTAAGATGTCAGTGGAGACTCTGGAGCTCTACAAGCCCATGATGGTACCCAGCTCCTTGTTTGAGCTATGAAGCAGGGGGGTGTTTAAAACCAGCTGGCAGACAGGTCCAGTGAGATGCAGGCCCACTGCTGCTTGAGTGGGGGTCAGCACCAAGCTATCCATGTTAGTGGAGTAGGCCCCAGTAGCTGGAAAAGGCAGTTCTGCGATTCGTGCCTGACCACCAGGCCTCCAGTGGCAGTTTCCTCCAGAATAAATGGAGTCTCAGATGGTTAGGGTAGAGGAATGGCTTGTAAGAGAGCAGGAACTTCCCCCAGCAACACAGTCAGACTTTACTTATAAACCTTGAGTTGTGGGGAGGGGTTTTGAGGGTGAATGTGTCCAAGGGTGCTGGGATACTTAATCTACATACAAGGGTACAGTAGTTCATTTATATGCAGAAACACTGGGGTGGAGGGGGATGTCCTATCACATGAAGAAGAAAACAGTACTTAATTATCCTATGTGTAAATGGATGACTTCTAGGTACAATTAAAGGTCATTTGCTGGTATCTAGGATCTCCTCACTGGGTGGGGTAGTTTCAGGAATTCCCTGTGCTTGCTGGTCAAGTTTCTTATCAGGAAAGAGTCAGGGGTTTTAATCTTCCCTGATGCCTATGTGACTCACCTTGCAAAATCTGGGGTTACCAGGTGAGATGGAGTGAGAGCCCTGCTAAGGAACAGGAATCTGCTTTCACAGACAAGGGGCAGAAAGGCTGTTTGGGGAAATCAGACTGCAACTTTACTCAACAGAGTCCCAGAAATAAGCATATATAATTACTTGTCTATAAAAACACACCACATTACATGATATAATACTGTCTCATAAATGATCTTCATTTAAATTTGTACCCTTTCTTAAATTTTTTTAAGATACCTTAAACAATAAAAGCTATAGTGGCATCTGAGCTTTAGAATTTTTACAAGAGATTTTCTTAACAACACACATGCATTTTTCTAATATTATTTACCTATATATTATCTCTGAAATATCATTTTTCCCTTTCTTAAAATTCTTCCTATAAATAAATTATTTGATATTTTGATGAAAAATACATTTTTTAACCTTTTATTCACCAAAGGCCAAAACCTCTCATTTAATTTAGCTTCATTGTTACTATTTTATATCAAATCTTGATTCCTATACAATTATTTTAGTATCTACATACACTGAAACTATAGTAAACTTTCAAATATTACTTGAATATTAATTATATACATCTGATATAATATTAATTTTCTGATATATTTATATTTCAAAATTTGATGTTTCTTCTAAGAAAAAACTTTCATATGGTCACTACAAAACTCTTATTCAAGAAAGTGATTCAAATTACCTTTTAAATTGTAGATATTTATATGAAGTCATGTGCTAATTTTAATGTTCAATATTCTTATGTACAAATACATCTTTAAGTACAATTACAAAAATCAACATTGCAATACCATGATGGAGTCTATTTGGCATGGTTTCATCAATGATGGCAAAAACCAAAGAACAAAATGCTGAAAATACTGTGAAATTATTAGAAGATGGAATCCAGATTGGTTTCTTGTGTGCTGTTTGACTTCGTCACTTAAATTAGCACATTTCTTGAGTGTAAAAAGAAATCTTTACATGAGAAATTCATTAAAAATTCTTGTGATAACTTTATTATTTTTAAAGATCTAGTGGTAGCCCTATAATAATGAGTACTTATCTTTTTTATCTTAAAAGTGAAGAAACAATAGAAGAAACTGAAATAAAATAATTTTAGTTTAGGTTTTAAATTGCAGAATTATGTTATATAAACACATCTCATGACATGCTGATTGAAAAAATAGAAGAGAAGGCAAAAGGAATAGCTAAGTTACCTTACACTTAGAATTCTGAAATTGTTTTGGGTCTGTATGGCTCATCCAAGTGGCAACAGATACGGTTGTTCTGGTTATCTGATACCGCAAATTTGAATTCAGAATGACAGTAGAGGTCTGTGTGTGACAGTGAGAGATGAGGAGGCTGGGAAGGCCTCTCACTGTGCCTTGCTGCATTAACATCAGCACTAATTGGCTTTCTTCCTGCGTGTGTGGAAACGCTCTTTTCTCCCTTCTAAGATCAAGTTAACATTGACCTTTTTCTCATAAATGGAGAATTTATTCTCATTAAGTTTAATTGTGTAGTTAATGTTTTCATTGAGGTGCCTATTAAGCTCCTCTCTGACATTTCCAGAATCACTTAAGGTGTTGAACCTGTCATGGAAAAATGTCAAGCCATCAAAATGCCCAATTCCCCTTTATAAATGTACTAACCCTGACTGTTCTTCTGTTTCTTTTGGTAGTTTATCGAACCTTTTCTACAGACCTACTTTGGTCATTTCTCAAGGAGTGTTGTTTCAACTGTTTCTTTGTTCTAGCATACAGTATATTTTTTCTATGGTCAAATTAATGATCTTGTTTTCCACTGGCCTTTAAACATACCATATGAAATAGTTTTTTAACTAATAGTTAAGTGAATATAGGTTTTAAAAACCTGTTGAATTAAGATTAAGGAAAGAAATTATGACCAGCATATAAGCAAACGTTTATATTTTTCAATACTTCACTTCAATAATCAATGCATTAATATTAATTGCCCTAAAAATCATGGTGTATGTCAAAATCTCTGCCAACTTCAAAAGTACTGTTTTTCCTTAGGCACTAAACAACTTTTTAATGTGAAGGAAATCGCTGAGGTTTTTTTGGTTACTGGTAATAAACGTTAACCTCAGCCACCATATCATATTCTCATGCTCAAGGTGATCAAATTAAGTATGACACCTACATATATTTTCTTTATTAATCTTCTTAGTTTGAAGGAAATAACCTGTCATACAAGAAAACTTCATCTTGCACTATTCTAAGATGATTACATAAAACGCTAAAAGCAGATTTTGATTCTTCATTTTATAATCACCACATATAAAGTTGTATTGTAAAATTATACCATTTTAAGTGTGCGTGTGTGTGTGTGTATGTGTGTGTGTGTGTGCATATTAATTTGGGTAACTGTGGAATCCAAAAGGCAAAAGGTTTTGATTATCAAGGAGCTGGTGTTTCAGTTGATAGTGGGTTACCTGACTTAAGCAATGTGAAAAAGCTTAGTTCCTCCAGGGACCCTCTCTGTTACTTAGCTTCTTTGCGTCTGTGAATTGCAGTGTGGTTATCCTGTACTATACGGCTAATATCTGCTTATGAGTGAGTACATACCACGTGAGTCTTTCTGGGTCTTTGTTACCTACCTCACTCAGGATGGTCTTTTCTAGTTCTATACAATCTCACTGATAAGGGTAAATAGGATAGACAGAGAAAGTGCCTGAAATGAGGGATCAGGATAGGAGAGGAAGTGCTGTGGGAAATGAGCATGGGTACCAGATGTGGGGAATAAGGGCAGGCAGGAGGACAGAGAGAGAGAGAGAGAGAGAGAGAGAGAGAGAGAGAGAGAGAGAGAGAGAGAGAGAGAGAGAGAAACAGAGAGAGAGAGAGAGAGACAGAGAGACAGAGAGAGAGAGAGAGAGAGACAGAGAGAGAGAGAGAGAGAGAGAGAGAGAGAGAGAGAGAGAGAGAATGTCTGAGACAAGCTGGAGACGTACAACAGAGTAGACTTCTGTGAAGAAGATAATGAAACAATTCTAGCTGAGATCCCTTAGTAGTGGTGGACGTGGAGACTGAAGACGCCACCCTCTAACCAGAGAAGACAAAGAACACCTATGCGCCCACAAAAATGTGGACCCAAAACTTATCCTGCGTACAAGATGTGCAGGAATAAAGATAAAATGAAACTGAAGGAAGGTACCAACATTCCATGTAAGAGAGCCAAACCCTGCCACTATTAAGGACAATCTACTATGCTTTCAGGCAGGGATATAACAGAGTTGTCCTCTGAGATGATCCACCCAGCAATGGATCAAAACTGATGCTGAGACCATGGGCAGAGCTCAGAGAGCCTTGTGTAAGAGTAAGGGAAAGGACTGAAGGACCAGGAAGGCATAAGAGCTCCATGAGAAGATCAACAGAGCCAACTAATCTAAGCCCTGAGGAGCTTGCAAATACTGAAGCGAATATTAAGTACCATGTATAGACTGAACCTAGGCTCCAGACACATGAACCTGATGGACAAGTTGGTCTTCATCTGGGTTCCCTACTAAGGGGACTGAGAGCTGTCTCTGACAAGGATTATTTCATGCTTCTCAATTACTTCTTGTTGGCTGGGCTGCCTTGCTAGGCCGCCATTGAAGAGGATGAGCTCGGTCTTGATGTGACTTGATGTGCTGCAATGGGTACGTGGTGATGGTGGTGGTGATGTGTTCTCCTTTTCTGAGGTGAAGGAAAGGGAGAAGAGGGAGGGAGGGGGTCACTAGGAAAAGATGGAGGGGGCCTGTGTTGGGAAATAAAATGAATGCATAAATAAACAAACAAACAAACCCCAGTTCCCACTCAAGAGCACCACTTACTCTGAAGTGTTGAGACCTTTCTCCAGTCTGTGTTAAAATATATTTAGTAATGGATAGTTCTGGTGTCTTGGTTGCTGGGAAGTTTATGCAGGCTGAATGAGAAAAGTAGGGCAAAAGGGACCTTCCAAATTGTGCTCCTGGTACAGGAAATTCCCCAGCAGAATATGAAGGATGAAATAATGGAATCCATTGTCCCTTCCTTTAATCAAGAGCTAGTAAATGGACATAAATATAATTTAAAGAAATGTTTACTTTGTTCAGTTTCTATCCCAGCTGTAGCCCCCTCTCTCTTGGCTTCCTGATCCCGCCCTCCCTCCCTTGTATCCTCTCCCTCCCTCCATTCACTAGTCTTGAGAAAGGGGAGCCCTCCTCACCTAGCATCTGACCTCAGCCTATCAAGTCTCATCGGGGCTGCCTGTATCCTCTTCTTCTGTGGCCTGGTAAGGCTTACTCCCCTGTTACAGGGCAAGTGATCAATGTGTGGGGGCCAGAGTCCATGTCAGAAAAGTCTCTACTACCCCTATTATGGGACCCACAGGGAGATAGTGCTGCCTATCTACTACAACTGAGCAGAGGGTCTATGTCAACACCAGGCATGGCCTTTTGTTGGAACATCAGTCTCTGCAGCACCTGCCTCCTCCACCCAGATCTGTTGACTCCATTGGTCTCCTTGTGGAGCACCTCAACCCTTCCAGGTCCTTCTATTTCCCAGCTCTTGCATAAGTCTCCCTGGGCTCCACCTCAGAGTTAAACCTGTGTCTCGGAATCAGCTTGGATCTCCTGCTGGGAAATTATTATTTTGAATGGGGCCCAGAAAAATAAAACTGCATAGTTTCTGCACTTTGTGAGCATTTGCTCTGAAGCTTTAGCTATGTGTTTAAATGAAAGAACCCATATAACTCAGGGAACAATTACACTACAGTTTTGCTTTTCCTATTTCATGTTTCCTGGCCATTACCCATATTCCATTAGTGATGCTGTAGGGAAGAAAATGAAGCTAAGGGTCATGGACTAAATTGTACAGCGAGAAAATAGGGGAAAAGAAGGAAAAGAGAGAGTGGAACAGACAAAATTAACAAAGTGGAACATGAAGTATGAGGTAAATACGGAAATGGCATTTTATTTATTTATTTATTTTTATGTTGTAATCTCCTTTCTTTACCTAGTGTAATGGGAATTGACTCCAGTCTTTATGTTCACAAGATAAATACTGCATTAGTGAAAAACATTCCTGCATTATCCTTTTAAAGAGCTTTTATTCAGTGTCGAAGCATGCTCAAGGCCCTGAGATTGGTCACTAGCATCAGAGACAAAGAGGGAAAGAGGATAGAAGGATGAGGTTAAGATATAACGGAGAGAAAATTTTGTTTACTGGATAATTGATTTTGATATTTTTACTTCTTGTTTGTATAGACAGATCAGACAGCTCTTTGGGCTGAAAAAATATAAAGTCAGAAATGGAAATTAATAAATGAGCAACTACTTTTAAACACCAGTGCATGGTTGTTGTTGAATGGTCTACCATTGTTGTAATAGCATCCATTTGTTTCTGAAGGAGACATTAGTAAATTCTTGACTCTTTGTTTTAAAGTATCATTTGGCTTATTTTTCTTAGCTGCCTTCCTCTGTGTATCAGTGACACTCGATGCTTCCAGATAGACATGTGTCAGCAGTCTAATTAGGAGGTTTAATTTTATAAAATAAACCCGTGTATTTCAAACAACACCTTAGACAGAAAAATGGAGAAATGGGAAGGAGAAAGAATTTTACTCTTCAGTAATGATTTATACAGAACATTTTCAAATTTAAAGAGATGGAGCAGTTAGTGGTAATAAATGGCCAAATGGTGGTAGTGTGGAAAAAAATGGCAGATGTTCAGGCAAACAAGTGAGAAGTCAGAATTAATGAAACAATGTCAATGTAACAAATACAAGATTTTATCAAAATACTTAGACCCATATTGTTTATTGGTATCCCCTCCCTTATTTGTTTGTTTATTTACTTGTTTGTGGGTGACATGTTATAAATTAACACCTTAAGTACAAGGAATTACCACATAGCACTATCCATATCTGCTGTTCTCTGCAATTTCAGAACAAGTTTGGCCCAAAATTACAAACAGCCTTTATGAAAATTAAAAGAACACACAGCCATCACTCTCTCATTTTCCTTTTCTTTGTGCATTACTCAAAAGTATGTTTTCTCTGGAGATATTTTGCCTCTTATCAACCTAGACATACTTTTGGATGCCATTGTTCTAAAAAATGTGGCTAATGAAAAGCTGGCAACATTTGTACTCGGGTGGATCTAGTTATTTCTACCATTCAGAATACATTTTAAGATTTCCTCTTTTTATTTTAAAGCCTAAGTACTTTACTCTCTGCATTTGAGTGTATCACTTATGTATGCTATTGGCTAAACCTCAGGTTATAGTAAATAGCATATTAAAGAGACTTCTTCCATTGATTTGAGAGATTGTATGAATCCAAATAAAAAATGTAAATTAATGATGAAAATATCCATGGTTTTCTGACAATGAAATGATCCTTATGAATTTGATATAAAATATTTTTTTCTACTTTATTGTCTTCTTAACTCTTTTGATCTCAGGTTTACTAAGATTTTTAAGTGCTTTCATAAATATTTATACCAGTGAATGTTTAGTCTTTTACCTAAAAACATCATACTCATTTGATATCAAAGACTGATACAAGGAGGCATGCATTTGAAAAAGCTTTAAGAGAAAATGAACATAATTAGGTGTAGTTTTTTTTTTTTTACATAAAATTCTAGCATTTGAGAAGCAAGGCTGGGAATTTCTTCCAATTCAAGAATACCATGGGCTGCAGAATGAAAACGTGAATGAAATACTACAAAATAATTTAAAAGTAAAGAAAACAGAAGTATAGAGATACTGAACTTACTTTAAGACAGATTTAACATTATCTTACACAGTGATATTAATGTTATTCTTCATAACCTTAAATATTCTTGAAGTATTTTACATAACTTGTAAAGATTTCTTTCTATGATTATGGCATTTACTTATTGCTGAGAACTTTTGCCAAGCACAACCTTTCCTGTCAAATTGAAAGGCAAAGTTATATATATTTTTTTAAAAAGCACAACCTGGAATCTTACCAGTGGTATTTCACTTGTAACATTTGAGATATCATGAAGAAAGAAACTATGTTATATCTCAGACACACCTTTTGTTTTTGTATTCTTGTAATATTTTCATATATTTTTCTAAAGGCAATTGAAACAATATAAAATCACTTAAAATATAAAATGTGCTTTATGAAAATTATAATATCAGATGAAAACTACTACAACTTCACCTAATAAACTCATTAATATCAGTCACCTTTATTCTAAGAATGATGAGCTATTGTTTGGGTATGTGTTTAATTCTCGATGGCACATATGAGAGACAGCATGTAGTATTTGTATTTTGTTTTTCTTAACAGCATTTGTTCTTATTCTATACTCCTTTTCTTTAGGCCCTTTTATTTAACAACCTATATTTTTCCATATGTTGTATATGTGTGTATTTATATATTTACACACACACACACACACACACACACACACACACACACACACACACACACACACGCTCTAAACTTAGGTTTGCAAGTATCTCTGTGGCATATGCTGAATCAGTTTGCTTTGGATAGATACCTAAGAGAGATATAACTGGATCATGCAATTATTCTATTTTTTAAAGATAGTTCTCTACTGATACCTATAGTTGCCACAATAGTTTATATACTATCCAGCAGTGAGTGCAGTAGAGCTCCTTAGCCTAAGAGCATCATTAGCCTTTGTTGTCACTTGCTTCGATGATGATTGACACCTCAACTTTGGTGAGATGCAATCTTGGAGTATTATTAATTTTATTTATCCAATGCATGTACATAATGAATACTTTAGGACCATGTGTGTGTCATTTCTTAAAGAAATGTCCATTTGTGTCTGGATAGATTGCTCAGTGGTTAGAATCATCTTTTTCTATCTTCTAAAGGAACAGAATCATGACATAAAGTACTATTTCCATGAGATTTTATGGTGTTTTCTGAACTTTGCAAGAAGGCACTATTGTGCACATATTCATGGGAAGTTCCGAACATACCTATAACTAAAAGTAAATGAATACATTAATTAATAAGAAATTTCTATTCACTCCAGTTCTCCATTTTGTGACTTATTGTAAGTGGTTGATATTTTCTCAGCACTAATGTTATAGACTTTCTTTCTCCTCAAAGGTATGTTTCTTTATATGCATGACAAAAAGCACAAGTTCTTTTAATTGTTCTAAATATGTATTCTTATAATGTTTAATGTTGTGATGTAGTTGAAATACAGTAGCCACATATTTAAATAAAAAAAATTGTTTGTATATTCCTTTTGGGCTGGCTTGGTGAGCTCAAGGAATGAATTTGTGGTCCCTGAAAAGAACAGACTGTTCTTTGTAAGGCTTGGGCCTCATTCAATCAACTCCGGACCTAAATACAGCAGGAGAGCCATGTCATCAGACAAAGAGGACGTTCTAAAGCTTAAGGTCTTTGATCTGACTGCATTGTTGGTTCATCTATAAGTCACCAGGCTGTGACTTTCAGAAATGAACAGTACTCATGATTCTTTCTAAGGTCATGAGCTTACCTGCCAAAACTAGCAATTTTCCATGACTGTAGAGTCAATTCCTTCAGTTATTTTATATATTTTTTATGATGCTGTTTCTGTGGACAAAAGAGTATGAGTGTCTGGAGGATTCCAAAATAGTTGCCTTCTCATATATATTTTCACTCTGAAGCTACAAATTGTTAAATTCATTGACAGTATATCAGTGTCTTGATTTTCCAAAAGACACCAACTGTTTTCTAAAAAAAAAAAAAAAAAAAAAAAAAAAAAAAAGTAAGTTTAGTGCATGGACAAGGGTAAAATTTGTCTATCTTTCGAAATTTAGTTTAGTGTTTAAATTGTATTGGCTGGGGAAATTTAGACACATTGTAATCTTAATACTTTTAAAACGTTATTTATTTATTTATTTAATATCCCTATTGCAGCACCCTTCTTCCTCTCTTCCCACCCCCACTTTCCTATCTTCTTCCTCCTTTACCCCCTCTCCTTCCCCTCAGAAGAGCGTGGCCCTCCTCCCCAACCCCTTCCAACCTGCCCCAGCACATCAAATCACATTAGCACTAAACACATCCTCTTCTCCTCAGCTGAGTCCCAACAAGGCAGTCCAGCTAGAAGAAAGTGATGCAAAAGCAGGCAACAGAGTCCATGTCAGAGCCAGTTCCTGCTCTAATTGTTAGGGGACCAACCATGAAGACCAAGCTGCCAATCAGCAACATATGTATAGGAAGCCTAGGTCCAGTCTGGGCATGCTCTTTGGTTGGTGGTTTCATATGTCTGTATAATATATATGTATATTTGTACAGGATGTGTAAGGGAGAAAAAGCCCTTACAAAACATTACGGGACAAAGGAACTCCAAAGATACTAACAGCATTGAGTTTGTTTTGTGTTAACCATCTACTGCTGGGCATGCAGCTTGCCCCTACGCGTGGTTTGTATTCTCAGTGACTCTCCTTGGAGAGATTCAGTTTTTATTTTCGAGTGATTAGAAATTTGAGATAGCGTCTGTACTCAAGATGGGGGGCTTGTTTTCCTTCTCTCAGGTCAGGGACCCAAACTGGAGCAGATACCTGTAGACCATGTGCGTGCTGCCATAGTCTCAGCTGCCTTGAGTAGACATCTTTGTTTTTTTAGTGTTCTCCATCCTCTCTGGATCTTTCTGCTTCCTCTTCTGCAGGATTCCATGAGCCAGGTGGTAGTAGGGGGCTTGATGAAGACATATCATTTAGAGCTAAGTGTTTCAAAGTCTCTCACTTCTCATAATGTCTATCTAAGGGTATCTGTATTTGTTCCCAGCTCCTGCAAGAGGAAGCTAATTTGATGATGGCTGAGGAAGACACTGATCTCAGGATATAGCCGAATAGCTCTAAGAGTCATATAATGTCTACACACACCTTTAGCAGGATATTAGTATTTGATTTTCCCTTAAGTCCCTGGCCTCTCTGGTCTCAGGCCCTAAACCACTTGAGCAGTATTGTGGGTGGGTTTCATAGAAGCCAGTGGGCCTTAAATCTGATCAGTTCTTTGTTGGTAACTCCCATAAACTTTGTGCTACTATTGTTTTAGCATCTTGCAGGAAGGTCATCACTGTGGATTGAAAAATTTGTAGCTGGGTTGTTAGTTGTCAACCTATCGTAGATTCCTGTACAAGTTTGCTCGTTTAGCACACAGGTCTTTATAACAAACTTGAATGTTAAAGTGAGGCTGGGCTGGCTGAGAAGATGGCTCAGAATTTAAGAGAACCCACATTGGTCTTTCAGAATACCTGGATCCCTGTGCCATAACTCACTGCGTAGCTCAAAGCAATCTGTAGCTCCAGCTCCAGGACAATCAACAACTTATTCTGGCTTCTGTGGCCTCTGCAAAATTTTGTTGCACAGACATATATGAAACGAAACAGCCATACACATAAAAAATAAAGTGTTGTTAATTAAGCAAGTATATAAGTGTAGTTACAAGGAACCCTCAATGTTTTCTCATTATGCCATTCTCGACAACAAAACAAAACCACCAAAATAACAACAACAAAATTGACTAATATATCTTTTCATGCCCAAGGCTTGTTTTAAATTAGTATCTTCCATGCAACCTAATGACTTGGGCTTTTATAACTACTCAGAAAATGAAAAATAGCTAATTCCAATTTCTTTTAAAAGTAATTTTAGTTTCATTTGTTAAAGTATATTAGAACACTAAAAGGTTTGCTTGCACAATTATAGCCATATACATATAAAATACAGATTTCGTAATACTGTGTAAAATAACAGAATCCCAAATGATAAAAACTTCCACACCAACATAATTTATTTTTAGTAGATTTAGAGAAAATAGATTAAAGATATGGAAAGTCAACCATTGTTACCTGAAATTTATTTTAAAGCACTCATTTTTCTAAGTTCCAATGGCTGCACTTACGAAGTATAATTTTTGTAATTTGGATTCCCTGCATGAATTGCCATGTGGTGCCAAGTGATGGGATGAATCCCTTGTCAGAAGAAATATCTTAAGCATATACAGAAATGCTTCAAGTGCATCTCCTGGAAAGAAAACATTTTTAACATATATACTGATAGAGCTCACAGAGGTATAAGTACAGAGTTCAAAATTTTAAGCAATGCATATTTACTTAAAATGCAAGTAAAAAGCTTTCTATGGATACCATATGTTTAGGACTTCTTAAATATATTTTGTAGCTTCCAGTGATATCTTTTGAAATTGCTCTTGCATGCTGAGAATTGAAAAGGATAAAAATAATCTCTTTGCAAAGAAACAAAATGTATGACATTTTCAGAAGTGCATGGTGCTCAGAGAGAAATGGAGTTCATGGAAATGACAGACAGGACAGCAATCAGTTTGTGAGGGGCATACTGTTGATAAAGACAGCCTCAATGTTACCTCACAGCTTCAGGGGATGCTGCACTGACTTATGCTAATTGTTGACAATGATATAATAAATTGAGAGGAGGATATACATGAAAATTAAGCAATCCTATTTACTTTCATGATAAGGATTGTGGAATAGTGTAATAAAGATGTAATTTAAGATAATATACTATAGTAAATGATACTTCTTATTTATGAGACACAAGCCATTGTATTAATTACTGTTACCAAACATACAACTAATATACTTCACTATCTGGAATTTGTATATTATTTGTATATATTAATATACAAATATATTAATATAAAATATATTAAGTAAATAAAATATACAAATATATTAATATAAATATATACATGTTTGTATATATTAATATATTGAAATTAATTATTGGATGAGTATGCATTATATTTTTACTCTTTGATGTAAGACATTTGGCTTCATATATGATTGTTTATTAGTGATACTAAAATTTCAAAAACTTCTAAATGTAGAAATCTATTTACTGAATTGATATTTTCATATTTAAAAATAATGTGTATATACACATAAAAATATATATTTATATTTTATCAATATATCAGGTAAACTACATTAATTTTTCATAGAATAAATTATATCCCTATATAATCAAAACATCAATATAATTCTCTTACTAAAAAAATAAATTTTGAAAACTTTCCTTACATACATTTAGGTAAACAATGATTAGACACATCAAGATTTTGTGTGGAAAGCAAAAAACTCGACCTCAAATCTTATGCTGAGACCCAATAGACAAGCAGAAAATCATGACTCCAGCTTTAGAAGAGCCCCAAACTTCTGACCTCTGGGGGCACAGGCACTTCGCAGAAACAACCAATACAAAATCATACACAACACAAAGCAACATGTATATGTGCATAACTTGATGGAAACCAGAAATTCAGACTTCTCTAAGATAGGATTTTAATGTCTCCACACAGGCGATTATGTTTTTCTTGTTACATAGTCACTGAAAGTGGGGAACCGTGGTTAGAGAAGACAAACTGAGTGCCCCTAACAAATCCACTGTGTGAAGAGAGTTCACCCATTTATTGAAGATAATGATTGATATTTTCAATTTTTACTTCAAGATTTAAATCCTTAAATATAGGAAATGCATCCTTCTATTTCCTAACAACTGTGAAAAACACATTTGTATATAATAATGAATATCTGACATAGAATTCAAATGTAATACATGATAAAAATTGAAGTCAGTTTTTCAATATATGTTCATATAGGTGATATCTCCACCATGAATAATATTTTTTGATTTATTATTTACTGGAATAGTGTTAAATAATGATTTGTACTGAATGAGTGAGTCCTTTGTTCCATATTATTTAGTTATGGGCACATAAAATATTTCTGAAAATCACATGACTCAGCAAGATGGTTCATTCCATTATGTGTAATTTGAGTACGTGCTACATAGCAAACATTTTTTAATATTGTTCAAAAAATTATTATATTTAATATTGATTCATATGGTCTTTAATGGAACAGTTATTATTAACCTGCTAATATAGAAAGAAAAGTACACAGGCACCTGTTAGATTTTTAATAACCTCAACCCAATGAGGAAAGGCAGATATGAACCCCTTAAGTTGCCTTGTTCTCTTCCAGCTCAAACCCAGTGACATTTGCTTTCATCATTCCTACCTGGAATACTCCTCCTAAGTACTTGTGTATATGTTCTCCTGCTGGTCTTCTCTCCATCTCCTGGTCCTCTGAGCAATCTCCTCCCAGACATGTGCTTCTTCCTTATGATAACCCATGTGGACTATTCCTTTGTCTTCCTCCTTCCTCTCCTCTCACTCCCTACCTGATCTCCTATCTTTCAAACCTTGAACATTACCTCTGCCTGCCTCTTTTCTGCTACACCCAGGTAGAGGCATTTTTAATTGGCCAATCCTGGATAATTTTGGAGGCAAGGTTAGACAGCAACACTTGTTATACATAAGCGTTTGCTAACAAAACAGTAAGGATCTTAGGGAACAAGAAATTAATTAAATACACAGCAGCAGACCAAGCCACAACAAAATATGAATCAGAAAATTCTTTAATTTACCTTTAAAATGAAATTTGCAAGCTCACTGGAAAGGTGCTTGCCACACAATTTTGATGACCAAAAATATGTTTCCAAATTACATGAAAATGTAGAAGAGAATCAATTGTAGAGAGATGTCCATAGATGAATACATGTATGTTTTGACTCATGCCCCCAACATCTTATCATAAACATTTATCAACAAATAATAGCAGCAAAATAATACATATTCAGGATGTATTCAGATAAATACCTTCACTGTAGTTGGTTTTCTTTTTAAACAGTTCCTGTGCTAAAATAATTTATGACTCATTACTCAAGTTTATGCTATGCTATAAAGGAAAAGGGAACATAATAGTTGACTTGTCTTAATTTTGGTTGTTCATAAATGTCATTTTATTAAATGAAGTATAATACTTTCATTCCACAGTATATACTGTTGTAAATTTTCCATACATTCATACAGAGTAATTTGCTTATATTAATATAACATTTCTTTATATTAATGTCCAATAATTGCTATGAGATCACACCTCCATAAAAACCCCTCCCTTTTCATGGATGGCTATTTTTTAAATTCATAGAGTATTTGGACACAAACTTAACACAGTATATAAGCTGAAAAATGCTCTATTACTGAGCTATAGCTGATCCACATTGTGAATTAAATTGGGATTTTGTGTATAAGAGAAAATTCACAGCCCTCAGCTTTCCTGTGCCTGAGTTATATTTATTTTTACAATGAGTTTTAGTTCAATCATTTTCCCATGCATAATAGGATATATAGGGTTTTAAACTATTGAACAAAACTCAGATGTGTGAGGGGATGTGGTGTGTGTGTGTGTGTTTGTGTGCGATACATATACATCTAGATATACCAAACTATTGATTATGACTCATTTGTTGATTGGCATATATACTGATTTCATTTAATGACTATTGTAAAGATATTAGTGAAAAATCATGAATATTTTGCCATCCCATGACATCATGATGTTAATGTTATCGAATATATAAGTATATATATTTAATTAGCAGAAGAAAATCATATAGTAACTAATTTTAAAGCATTTTAAGACTCACTATGCTTTTTCCATTACGCTTATAGTAAGTCGCATTTCTTTGAGCCTAATATCAATATTCTCATCATCATCTGATTACGTTTCATGTGTTTGTGATCCTAGACATTTTGACTGTGGTAAATGGAATGAGAGTTAAGACTTAGATTTTCCTTGTAGGCAAGAATGTTGAGTAGCTTTTCATGTATATAGTTGCTTTCTTACTTATTTTGAAATTGATACATTTAATTAGCTCAATCACTTAATAATTGAATAATTATTGATTAATTGAATAATAATTTACTATTTGGTTACTTTTTTAGTCATTTATAATATATAATTTCTGTTGGAGAAAATCTTGAAAAGACTTGCTTCAGTTCTGTTCACTCCATCAATGTCAACTATTTTTCTTTGCATAGACTTTAACATCTCATGATATTCTCTTTATTAATTCATAGTAGTTTTTCCCCCTGTGTCATTGGAATCCTATTTAGAAAGTCATTCGCAGTGCCTACATCTTGTAGGGATTTCTTTTAGACTTATGGTTGTAGATTTACAGGTCACATATTAAAGTTTGTGATCCGTCATAAATTGACTTTTACATAGGACAATATACACAGATCTAATTTCAGGCTTTTTCATGTCTGTATCCAATTTTCTCTGCATTATTATCATAGAAATAGTCTGTTCTTCAATATATATTGTTAGCACTTTCATAAACAATCTTATGAATGTTGCTGTGTGGATTTAGTTCTGTGTCTTCTGTTTCATTTATTGTATCAATTTTGATACCAATGCAATACACTTCTAAGAACCTACAGTATGTTTCTATTGTACAGTTTAAAATATAATTTTATACTATCTCCAATATTGCTCATTTTGTTAAGAATATTTTGGTATTTGGATCATTTATAGTTTTGAATATATTTCAGGATTGTTTGTCCTAGTTTGGTTAGTACTACCATTAGAATTTTAATGCAGATTATGTTTATGGACGGCTCTTGTTAATATGTCCATCATAACAATATAAATTCAAGAGACACATTAACATGAAAACGTTATTTCTGGATCCTTTAAAAAATTGTAAAGTGTGTGCATGTATTTTTGTTAAATATATGCTTTTAAAGTTACTGTCCTTATACTCTGAGCAATCTATTAGTTTCATACTTTTTTATTCATAAAAATTATAGGCCTCAGTATTAACTATGCTGTTGTTATTGTAAATAGCTATTTTCTCTTTGAAATTCCTAGTGTAGCCCATTTCCTTTTCTATTATGTGTAGCTCAGACATCTCCTTTAACATTTTTCTCTCTTCTTCTTTTTTGACTCATTAATGCATTCCAACCAACATCACTGCTGGGGTAAACTAGTCCTTGTAGGATATATTGTTACCGTCTACACTGTCAGGACTTATTATAAGTCCTAATTATGTGTAGAAAGGGAGGTGCCTTGCCTATTTCCATTGTCATTTCTTGTCATATTCATTTAGAGTTGTCATATTCATTTGTTGTTCTACTAATTTACAGAACCTTAAGTGACTTAATATTAATGTTTATTTTGTTATAATCTGTCATGGTATAATCATGTGATCTGGAAAGTAATAGTTTTCTGTTGGCCATATCACAGATCTGTGAATAATGCAGTGAGCCATGAATGAATTTTTGGCCAATGTCAGTAATGTAGGAAAACACGTAGGTATATTGACTCTAGCTGGCCTTTTCTCTTTTGTTATTAATTCTGGAAGAAAAAATTTACTCATTCTAGTAGTTTTCTTCTGAAGCATGATGATGTCATAAACTGTCCTCTTAGAAATGAAATGGAGAGCAATGTTAAAATTTTAAATAAAGGCTGAAGCACAAGTGACTGTCATAATCTTAACATCCGCTATGTTGAAGCAGATAATGTGGCTAACATTAGTGAGACTCATTTACTGGTGCAAGTGTCTGTCCTTCCTTTTGTTCAGTTTTCCTCAATTGTGCAATATAGTTAAATATATAGTAAAAGTTAGAGGAGATCATTTTTATATTTGATCATGAAAAAATATTTCACAGTGGCAGACATTTGGTAAACATTCATATCAACTATGATTTATATTGCAGTTAGTATTATTGTTCTCTCTATCAGGAATAACTCTAAATTCTCAGGTTAGTTTGTTTATTCATTTATGTTGAAGGATAAAAGTCTTCTTTGAATTCCAAAAACTAAAATTTAAATCTTAGAAATAAGTTTAGAGAACTGAATAAAGACATGAACTATAAAGGGTGTTGTATGCTATGATTAATAGTCTTCCTCTTATTAAAAAGAAAAAAAAACATAAGCAGCAGATAAGATGCAAAGACCCAAGGAGTCACTGAGAGAACAGAGGGGTGTGGAAAGACTGCCCCTCCAAGTGTCCTCAAAGAAAGAAAAGCCAGAAGGATGGGGTTGCTGTCTCAAACTCCCTCCTCAGGCTTCTAGAGTATTTCATGTACCTAGTATGGAAGTGGCTATCATGTCTCCTTGATTTTAGTGCATGTGTTGTTGAAGAAAATGTTCAATTTTCAGCTGGATATAGTTCATGTTGTAATGAGCTATCCTGTACTGCTAGTAGCAGATGTGATTTACACACTCAACTTAGTTCTTTTTTAACATTCTATTTATTTCATAGCTTTATAGGCTGATCCCAGCCCCCAGCCACCTTTATTCCCAGGCCCGCCTTTGTGCCCTTTCTTCCCTTTTCTCCTCTCTTTCTTCTCAGAGAAGGCCATAAGGGGCACCAACCTACCCTGGCATCTTAAGTTACAGTAGGACTACGTACATTTTCTTAAACTAAGGCCAGACAATGTAGCCAAGCAAAGGGAAAGGGATCCAAAGGCAGGCAACAGAGTCCGAGATAACCCCTATACCCAGAAAACTGAATAGGGATGTTTAGTACATTTCCTTGGGTGATAATGGGCATTAGTACAGTTTCTATTTGAATGTGAAATCCAACTAGTTATTTTTTTCTTTTTCACGTATTTATTTGTTTGTTTGTTTATTTATTTACTTGTTATTCACCTCACATTCCAGTGGCAGTCCTATCCCTCCTCACCTCTAAATCCTCCCCCTTCTCCTCTCTCCCTCCTCAAAAGAGGGAGCCCATCCACCCACGCCATCACATTAAGTTGCACCAGGACCAAGCATACCCTCCTCCTTACCTGTGGACTGGCAATAAAGCTGGCAAGAGAGTCCATGTGAGAGAGAGCCCCTGCTCCCCTCCACAGAGGACTCAAATGAGGTTGGAGCTACATGTTGGCTATATCCTTGAAAGGGGCCTAGGTCCAGTGTGTTCAAGGTCCTTCCAAACAATATTTTTTGTTTGTTTGTTTTTTTATTTTTATATTTAGTCACTATGAAGTACGTAAGATTTCTAACAGCATATTTCCATGTTAAACATATTATGTTTTGCCTACCTAGTGAAATTTTCAATTACTAATCTCTAAGGTTCTCAAATATAGGTAGTCCTATTTTAACAGGAAATCTAACTGTTATATAATCTGTTTATTACCTTCTGGTCATCTAGCCATATATTTATGATCTATCACTTATCTTTATTTTTTTCCATATAAGAAAAAGACAGCATATTTCTCTAATGACAGATACAAACAAAGCTCCGGCCACAGCTATTTACAGGGACTATATTTAGCTTTGTCACATTCCCCAGTCAGGATGCGTGAGTATCTTCTGAAATTGTTTTACAACTTATATGTTAAGTTTCCATTTAGGTGTAACTTTGTGTAGAATGACACAGTGGTCTTTAAAATCAAAGATCTTAAAAATAATCAAGGATCTTAAAAAGGAAGATTGAGATGTAATAGGCCTCTCTTTTGAGATGTGAGAAGATTGAGTTTATCTGAAAGACACTTACATGAGTTCTTTTATGCCTAACCAGCCCTGATAGATTTTTTAAATTTTTTATTAATTTATTCTTGTTACATCTCAATGGTTATTCCATCCCTTGTACCTTCCCATTCTTCCCTCCCTCCCATTTTCCCCTTATTCCCCTCCCTTATGACTGTTGCTGAGGGGGATTACCTCCCCCTGTATATGCTCATAGGGTATCAAGTCTCTTCTTGGTAATCTGCTGTCCTTCCTCTGAGTGCCACCAGGTCTCTCCCTCCAGGGGAAATGGTCAAATATAGGGCACCAGAGTTCACAATGTATCTCAAAACTCCAGGTCAACTAACTAACAATTTAAATTTGGCATATTCCCTTTTAAGCATATTTAAAGAGTAAATATCAGGGATTTGATCCAAATTCATCCTTTGCAATCATCATGGGAACCTAACTGATGATACTAAAAGCAATTGAGAAGATCAACTTCTACCTATAAAATAATGCTTATTCATGTATGCTTAGTACATGGGGTACATATATGCATGCTCATTGCAAATGTTACTGAAAGAAACAGCAATTTCATTGTATAAGCACCATTCTCACCTTCCTGTATCTCTGTACCCTGCAAAGAGATGGGTTTGTTATACCACTGAATAAGCTTTTGGCTTCCATTCTTTTTTCTTCCAGAGTTATACAATGTTCAATCTGACTTTGAATGTATAACTTATTTATTTTACTTCTTTGCACGTATCGATGTAACCTGCATGTCTGTGTTCTACCACATGCATGCAGGGCATATAGGGGTTAGGAGTGATGTAAAATACCCTCGAAATGGAGTTAGAGATGGTTGTGTACCCCCATGATGATGCGAGAATCAAAGTTTAGTCCTCTGAAAGAGTAGCCAGTAGATGACCTTATGTGGTAGGTGGCCATTTTTTCATACTTTTACTTACTGCTTACAATATAATTGGAAGTTACTAATATATTGCCATATTCTTACTTTTGTGGAGCTCTCAATGTCTTCAAAAGAACTGGGTCACTATTTTGAGCTCACACATCCTGTATCACTATTTTGAGTCCACAACCATCCCAGGGTGCTACCCTTTGAACAAGAACATCAAAGGGATGAGAAGTACAGCTGTACTTATCTGTGGATATGAGGTCAAATGTTTATAATTTTTTGCTAAGTGCCTAGTTAGTAATTAGTACTTGTAGATTCTCCTTCAATAACTATGACTTTGATAACACTGATTAGTTTGCAATTCCTTAAACCTACATTAAGAACTGCAAGCACATGAGTTAAATTGGAGACAGGAGAGGTGGCCTTTTTCAAGTAAAGAG
This sequence comes from Acomys minous, assembly GCF_964271855.1. Classification (NCBI taxonomy): domain Eukaryota; kingdom Metazoa; phylum Chordata; class Mammalia; order Rodentia; family Muridae; genus Acomys; species Acomys minous. The sequence goes on along the minus strand of NC_140494.1, from coordinate 48,144,250 downwards.
ATACCAATTGGTTGTACAGTGCTAAACAGTCTTCCCTGAAACATAACTACAAGAAACATTATATAGACTAAACATGTCATATTTAGGAATATATACATATATTCATGCAATAACAACAGATTTAAAAAGCCATCATTTAAGAAGAATGATAAAGGGTATATGAGATGATTTTTAAGGAGAAAAGGGAAGGAAGAAAGGTTATAATTAAAATACAATGTAAAAATAAACAACAAAAAATACAGCTATAATATTTCAATTGTGTATAAATCTTGAAACAGTCCAGTGATAAACAGATTTATGATTGTGTATAAAGTTAAAAATTCATAATATTATTGAGTTGTATAAATTGCTTCACACACATTTACAGGTTTACATGAAAATTTCCAAAGTTTAGCATTTTCAAGTATGACTAAGCATTCACATTCAATCTTTTATGTTAGTATATTTCCCATTTTTCATTTCTGGAGAAAAGTAAAAATTTGTGGCTATTCTTTTATCATAAAGTTTAGGATACATATGAGATATAATTATATTGTTCAAGTGCATATGCAATTTTTTTCTTGGTGGCCTGGGTGGCATGTGTTGTTTAATTTCTTTGTAAAAAAATCTCATCTGTGAAAACACAAGTCTTGAAGGGTTGAGTAAGATAACCTAAGTACAGAGCTGCTTATTTCATATTTCACTCAGGAAATACCAGCTTTCACATTATATCACTTAAAGTTATTTATGCATAAAGTAAGAATAGTTGGGTATTGCTATTTACCTTAATTTGACCTTTATTTACTTGCCTTAGAAATGTTATTTTACATTATTCTCCTTGGACCTTGTAAGTCAACAGCTTCATAATAATAAGTAATACACCATTTTCGTAATAATTTGAATTTTTGGCCTGTTTTGCTGTACATTCTTTATATAGAGTCAGGTGTCATTGTTTCATTTTTTAATTCTGCAAATTGCTTACTTATAAAAGTAGACTTGTTCTCTGTCACGCAGAACAATCATCTTACTTTAAAAGCTTTAAACATTACAGATGTATTGTAGTTTGCATAATGTTATAACATGTACACATAATTCCGAAGAACTATTCTAAATGTCAAGACAAATCAATTTTGAAAATGTCAGTGCGACATTCATAAAAACTCAGCTCTTTCCTAAAGAAGTGTCCTCCAATTAATTACAAAAGGAACAGCATTTCCACTTACTGCCTCTCCTGCCATTCAAATCAATCACATTTTTAGACATCTGTATTAGACATTCAACTTAGTGTGGAAGAGATACCATCTGCAAATATAAAATTCTAAAACAATGTGGTGTCAATGTCATTTTGCTCAAGTTTAAGATGGATTGTCTTAAGGGTTGATATATAGTTTTCAAAGTATTTTTAAAACAAATTAGAAAATGAGTAGGTTCATGATGCATTACTAAACAGTCTCTATTTTTTTTTTTTTTTAGTAAGACAGAATTTTCTGTCAAACCAATTTTCTTGAAGAATCACATCATAGTGGCATGCATTTCTTTAGTGTATAAGAAATTATGGAAAAGCTTAAGGGTCTGTTCCATGACATGGGAGGCAAGACTGCAATGGTCCAACATAGATACCACAACTCCTGTATCTTGTGATTCAGTAATTACTTCTATTGCACGATTCGATGGATGGTGATGAGGCTGAATTGGTCGATGATGGTACCATCACATGTTTGGAACATCTTCCCAATATATCTAATAGACACTATTTAGAGAAAGATGCTACAACTGTACTTTCATGTTCTTCCTGTCATGTTAATATTCTAAATGTTAGAAATTTACTAAAGAAGAAATAAAATGAGACAGGCATGGTGGTGCATACCTTTAATCCTAGCATTAAGGGGGCAGTGGTAGGTGGATCTCTGTGAGTTTGAGGCCAGCATGGTCTACAAAGCATGTCCAGGACAGCCAATACTATACAGAGAAAAGCTATCTTGGAACACCAAAGGTAGTTAATTAATTAATTAACTAATTAATAGGCATTGAAGATATGTGAAGGAACATTGTTCAAACATTTGCCCTCCTTTGTTGACTAAACACTTGGTCCATTTTGAATGAGATGCTCTAGACCCACTTTCTAGGACCTTTCTCAGTCCTCTGCCCTTAGACACTACTCTTTCCATTTTGTTTTCAGCGATGTTTGGACAAAGAAGTTTCTGACCTCTCATACAAGTAAAATATGAATGCTGGCTTATTAATGGTGGTAGGCTTTTTCCACTAAGTAAATCACACCCTCACTGTTTCTCACAACTGCATATGTATCTCAAATCAGGCATGCCTATCCTGGAATCTGTTATATTGATAAAGAGTTTTAATACCTATGCCCTGTATCTGGAACTATAATGGCAAAAACATTTTAGCAGTTTTATGTATATGGCACTTAACTGCCATTCACATATTTGCTGTGCAGTGTACCAACACCCTTAGTATTCAGCACGTAAAGCCTTCTCCATGATGATGGGTCTCCACTGGACCATTTTCTATAAATTTCAATACTCAGCCATAAACAGAGACATAGTGGTAACATTATTTAAACTGAAGAGGTCATATTTAGGAACACACAAACATATATGGATACACACACACACACACACACACACACACACACACACACACACACACACTGCATGAGATAACAATTAGTGAAAAAAGGCCAAGATTTGAAAGACAATGGGGAGAGACACGTAGAAGGGTTTGGGGTGTGGAGAAGAATCGGTGAAATACGATACTTCATGGTCATTTGAACAGTCCAAATGAACCTTGGTACATGTTATTGTTTCAAACATATATATCAAAGTTAATGTATAAACAATTATGAATATGCTTGAAATAATAAAAACTTCAAAATAAAATATTTTCACATTTATCTCCTTTGAAAAAGGTATAGTACCAAATAAGCAGATATTTTCAGACATATACCTATTGTGTATTAATTATTAATGCATATTTTCTAAAACCAAACAATTCTGTATGACCAACCTATATTGTTGGAAACTAATGGACTGTTTCCTGAAATTAACAAGACAATTTTTATTAAAAGTGCTAAAGTAGAACCATCCATGTATTTTTCCACAATCTTTCAGGAAAATTTAAGATATGTTCTTTTCAGAAAATATTTTTCCTAGGCCAATAAGTATAAGTTTTCTCTACTTTATCTTCTATAAGACTCAATATATAAAGTTGTCTATTGAGACCTTTGATCCATTTCAAGTTGAGGTTTTTTTCAGAGTTATAAGTATGGATTGTTTTTATTCTTCTACATCCAGCCATCCAGTTTGACCAGTGCCAATTGGTGAAAATGGTGTCTTTTGTCTTGTGTGTATTTTGCCTTCTTTATAAAAAAAAATCAAGTATTCACAGACTTGTAGATTTATGTCTAAGTCTTTAATTGTATTCTTTACTGTTTTTACTATGATAGCTCTATAGTACAACTTGAAGACAGGGATGGTGATGACTCCAGCAGTAAATTTTATTTTCTTACCTCAGGATTGTTTCAGCTATCCTTGGTTTTCTGTGTTTTGATATGAAGCTGAAAACTGCCTCTTCAAGATCTATGAAGAATTGTTAACATTTTTATGGAGATTGCAAAGAATCTGTAGATTGCTTTTGGAAGGATATCCATTATTACTATATTAATCTTACAGATCTATGAGCATGAGATATCTTTACATATTCTTATATTTCTTAAAGTTTTATCATACAAGTCTTCCACTTGCTTGGTTATAGCTACTTCAAGATGTTTTATATTAATTGAGAAGACTACTGTGAAAGATTTTGATTCACTGAATTTTTTTCAGTGTATGCCATTTGTACATAGGAGGGTTGTTGATATTGTGAGTTAATTTTCTATCCAACTACTTTGCTGAAAGTGTTTATCGGCTGAAAAAGTCTTCTGGTGGATTTTTTTTGGAGTCATTTATGTATATTGTTATATAACCTACAAATGAAAGTATTTTCACTTCTTCCTTTCTAATTATTATTCCTTTGATTTCCTTCAGTTGTTTTATTGCTCTAGTAAGGCTTCAAGTACAATCTTGAATAGGTGTGTGTGTGTGTGTGTGTGTGTGTGTGTGTGTGTGTGTGTGTATTTGTATGAGTGTGCCATAGCACACATATGGAAGTCAAATGAAAACTTGAAAATGTCATTATTCCTCGTTCATTTAGTATACAGGAGGATTAACATGAGGTTTTCACTTGGCAGCAAACACATTTACTATCGAAGGATGACTCTGGCTTTACTTTCTCCTTTTTTTTTTTTCCTCCTTTATTAATTTATTCTTGTTACATCTCAATGGTTATCCCATCCCTTGTATCCTCCCATTCTTCCCTCCCTCCCAATTTCCCCTTATTCCCCTCCCCTATGACTGTTCCTGAGGGGGATTACCTCCCCCTCTATATGAACATAGGGTATCAAGTCTCTTCTTGGTAACTTGCTGTCCTTCCTCTGATTGCCACCAGGTCTCCCCGTCCAAGGGACATGGTCAAAGGTGAGGCACCGGAGTATGTGAGAAAGTCATATCCCACTCTCCACTCTACTGTGGGGAGTGTTCTGTCCATTGGCTAGATCTGGGTAGGGGCTTAAGGTTTACCGCCTGTATTGTCCTTGGCTGGTGCCTTAGTTTGAGCGGGACCCCTGGGCCCAAATCTGCCTATCATAATGTTCTACTTGTAGGCTTCTAGGACCCTCTGGGTCCTTCTACTTTGCCTTTCTCCCATGATTCTCTCATCTAGAGTCCCACTAGAATGTCCTCTCCTCTGTCTCAGTTTCCTGGTAAGTGAAGGCTTTCGTGGGACATGCCCCTTGGGCTAATATGCAGATATAAGTGGGTATATACCATTTGAGTCTTTCTGCTTCTGGGTTAACTCACTCATAGCAGCCTTATTCATAATAGCCAGAACATGGAAACAGCCTAAGTGTCCCTCAATAGAAGAATGGATAAAGAAACTGTGGTACATATACACTATGGAATACTATTCAGCTATTAAAAACAAGGAATTCCCGAAATTTGTGGATAAATGGATTGAGCTAGAAATGATAATAATGAGTGAGTTAACCCAGAAGCAGAAAGACTCCTTTTATAATTATAACTTACACAACAGGCTAAATAAAACGGAGCACAGTGAATACACTATGACAAAAAGAAAGGAGGTAATAAAAGTTAGAAAAGAAGAAAAGACAGCATGTGACTGAAATAATTAGTCTACATTAAATACTTGTATAAACTTGTCAAAGAAGAAATTAAATATTATTTTAAAACACATTACCCCAAAACTTTATAACTCTTAATAATATCTATTGATTTGGAGACCAAATAAATTAGATTTATGAGGATAGAATCTAGAGGCACAAACACACACACAGACACACACACTACAAATACAGACAAAAACACAGATACAAAACTTCCACAATCAGAGTCATTCTCATCCATGTGTATGTATGTATGTATGTATGTATGTATGATGTATGCATATATTTATGCATTTAAGTCTATGTATTCCTGGAAGACTATAACATATGCCCAAGCATAAACTCAACAACACAGGATGATGCAGATATTTGATTTTGTGTACATTTATGTTCACTGGTTTCTGTCCAGAAGAAAAGAGTTCTAACACGCTATAGGAATTAGTTTGGTACTCTACCCTCTCAACAGAAGTGACCTTGTAGCTTTATCATGTCAATGTATCTCATATACATGAAATAGATTTGTGTTACATGTAAATTTTTTGTTTTTTTAATTAAGTTGATATGTAGCTTAGATAGAATAAGACAATTACTTTTATGAATCTTCAGGAGAAAAAACAGAATGTGTCTCTTAGTGAATATTTATGCATATCAATTAAAAACTTAGACAATATGTTTGAGCTTATGTGGGAGATGACTTCCATCTAGTAGGATTTTCTTAAAGGATTTCTCTAAGCAGGTAATTGTCAATGCAAACATAATACTTCTAAAGAGGAAAAACAAACGGTGTAAACTATGGATTGCTGTTAGAAAATCAGGTTTCAAGAAGACTCCAGCTTTAAGACATCCATTTTCATCTTCTTGAGCAAGCAAGATATAGCAATAACAGGTAGCCAACTGTAGTTGTGGACTGCTAGGTCAGAAGATACATCAAGTGTTCGTTAGCTTTAGAAGAGTTTCTTTCAGGGTTAAATGGGGATGAACTCTATGTGCATACTCATACAAGACAAGGACAGTACTTCTGAAATATATCACCAACCCTAATTTTAGGTTTAACCTCTCATTCATAAAATATAACACTGTCTAAAATAATTTAACAGCGTCTGATTGGCATTTTTTATCCTAAAAATCAGATCCTTAGGTTTCCATGAACAACCTGGATTGTCGTTATATAAACATATTTTGAAGGACAACTTTTATCCCACACATTGTCTTCTTTCAGTACATGTTTTCAAATACCCAATTAACTACATAACATTAGGTGTATGCCTTTGAGATTTTATTTGCATAATTTTTCAGCAACATTAAAATTTAGCATGATTTAAAAGTACTTCCACCAGTCAAATTTTCTCAAGTAAAGTTTAAGGACAAGAAATCATTAAGAATATAAATAAAGTGACCTCTAATCTTATATTTTAATCTTGCACAATTTTGAATGATTATTCCTACAACATGATAGTTGAATGTTAGAAGAATGTTATAGTTAAATCATTTCATTTGTTTCTGTTTTATCACAACCTTCTTTTTAACATGTATTCTTTTCTCATATATTACATCCTCACTGCATTTTCCCTTCTGTCTACTCCTTCAAGTCCTGGCCAGGCATCCTTGGATCAACTCCTCCCATTTCCCTTCAAAACGAAAATGTAGAGAAAGAAGAAGTACAGCCCTCCCAAGGATATGCACCAAATAAGACAGTTAACAAGATACAATAAGACTGAGCACAAATCCTCATATCACAGTAATGTGGTAAGCCAATAGGAGGAAAAGGATCCCAAATGCAGACAACTCCCACTCTCGCTGTTGTGAATCTCATAAGAACACCAAGATATATAACCATAAGGTATATGCTGAGTACCTTGCTCAGACCCATACAGAGTTGACATTTGTTGCCTTAGTTTCTGTGAGCCCATATGAACCCTGCTTAGTTGATTCTATGTGCCATGGTCTCATGGTACCTTCAGCCCTCTGGTGCCTATAATCCGTCCTGTCCCCCTTTACTCTTCTGTGGAGTTCCCCTGTGTCTGCCTACAGTTTGGCTCTGAGTCTCACTAGATGAGTGTTATCCTCACACATATGTGTGTGTGTGTGTGTGTGTGTGTGTGTGTGTGTGTGGTGTGTGGGCGCAAGATAACACTCATCTAGTGACAGCTGAGCTACGCACAGATCTATTAGTATAAGAGAATATCATTAGAAATAATTTGATTTGTGTGTGTGTTTGTGTATGTGTGTGTGTGTGTGTGTGTGTGTGTGTGTATGTTTTTGTTTGTTTGTTCTGCTAGTCGTGTTAGTTTCTACTCTAGGTCTCTGGATTTTCATGCCTCTGGCTACTGGCCAACCATGCAGTGTCAAGCATAGTCTTCCTCTCCCGGAGTGGTTCTCATGTTCCATGAGTCATGAGTTGGCCACTCCCGTAAGTTCTGTGCCACCATTGTCCCAGCAAATCTTGCAGGCAGGACAGATTACAGGTGGAAGGTTTTGTGGCTGGGTCAATGTCCCAGTCCCCCTGCTAGAAGCCTGGTTATAGAAATTGGCCAGTTTGGGTCCGAATCACATACTATTAGAAAACATCATTTATATCACTCTTATATAATTCAGGGAGTTTCCATTCACTAGGTTTCTATATTGCCCTATAAATACTCCCTAATTCCCGTCATTTCTCCCAATGTTTTCTCCCTTTATCTCTCCCACACCCTGAGCTATCCTTCCTCTTTCCATTTCAACCTGCTCCCAGTTCATCCTCAATATCTATTCTATTTCACATCCCTAGGCAGATCCTGGTCTTTCCTTGCATCCTCCTTATTCCTTAGCCTTTCCTGGTCTTTGGATTCTAACATAAGTATCCTTTACTTAACACTTAATGTCCACTAATAAATGAGAACATACCATGTTTGTCTTGCTTAGTCTGAATGACTTCACTCAGGATGATTTTTCTAGTTCCTTCCGTGTGCCTGCAAATTTCTTGATGTCATTGTGTTAACAATTGAGTAATACTTCACTGTGTTTATGGGCCACATTTTCTTTATCTGTTCTTCACTTGAGGGCGATATAGGTTATTTCCAGTTTCTGCCTATTATGTATAAAGCTTCAGTGAACATGGTTGAGCAAGCATCCTTGTGCTAGGATGGAGCATTATTTGGGTATATGCCAAAGAGTAGTATAGCTTGGTCTTGAGGTAGAATAATTCCCAGCTTTCTTAGACACCACCATATCTACTTCAAAGATAGCTACGTAAGTTTTGACTCCAAACAGCAATGGAAGAGTGTTGTCCTTGTTCCAGATTCTCACCAGCAGGAGCTGTCACTGATTGTTATCTTAGCCTTTACAACAGGTTTAAGAAAAAAAAAATCCCCAAGTAGTTTTGATTGCACATCACTGGCTAAGGATGTTGAGCATTTCATAAGTGGTTCCTGGGTATTTCCTATTTCTTTGTTGAGAATTCTCTTTTTAGATCTGTATAGCATTTTCTAAAGTGGATTATTTTGTTTGTTGATGTCTAATTTCTTCAATATTTTTATATATTTTGGATACGATCCCTCTGTCAGACATGGAGTTAGTAAAAAATCTTTTTTCCACTCTAGGCTGCTGTTTGGTACAAATGATGGTGTCCTTTACATTATAGAAGCTTTTCAATGTATAAGGTCTCATGAGTTAATTGTTGGTTATAGTGCCTGAACCACAGGTGTTCTGTTCAGAAAGTTGTCTGTTGTGCCAATGCATTCAAGTCTGTTTCCTACTTTTTGTTTTATTAAGTTTAGTGTATCTGTTTTTTTTTTTTATTGAGGTCATTTATTTACTAGGACTTGAGCTTTGTACAAGATAATAGATATAGATCAATTTGCATTTTTCTACATGCTGGCATCCAGTTAGATAAATACCATTTGTTGAAGATTGTTTCTTTTTCCAATTTTGCATTTTTGCTTTTTTTTTTGTCAAAAATCAGCTGTCCATAGGTGTGTGACATTATGCCTAAGACTTTCATTAAATTTCATTGATGAACCTGTTTGTTTTTATACAAATACCATATGGATTTTATTACTGTTATTCTGTAGTGCAGGGTTTGATACCCCTCTAGATGTTCTTTTATTATAAGACTTTTTTTTTTATCTTTCCTATGGGGTATGTTTTGTTTGTTTGCTTGTTTTCATTACGGAGCTGAGTATTGTCTTTTCGAGGTCTGTAAAGAATTGTGATAGAATTTGATGGGGATTGCATTGAACCTGTAGATTGCTTTTGGTAAAATGGCTATTTTCACTGACCCATGAGCACTGGAGATCTCTGCTCTATACCGCTGCTGTAACAGAAGCCACACAAGCTCCCTGATTCCTAGGTAAATCCCTACTCTTAGACTTCCAACACTTCCTGAGTGCCCATGCAGCCTATCCCTGAGAGTACCACCTCTCTTCAACAATCCTCACCCCACAACTCTCATGGAAGCTCCCTGTTTTACCAGAGACACATAACCCCAACACCCATAACCCCAGATGTCATTCAGGGCACCAAAACTTCAGTAGAGTCACCCTACTGAAACAGACAAAAATATAGCCACCAGAGCTACAGGCCACTCGGGCCAGAAGACCAAAGAAGAAACAGAATCAAATAGAAAACACAGCCATGCAACAAAGACAAACTCAGAAATCTCCATACAAACCTATAATTACCACAAGCTCAGATGACTAGGGGCTAGTATAAGAACAAAATCAACCATGCTAGGGCAATATATCAACAGCAGAGCCCAGCTATCCTACTACAGCAGGTTCTGAATATTGCAGCACAGCTGAAGCACAAGAAAACACCCTTAAACCAAGCTTTTATATGCTAAAAGTGGTGAGGATCGTGAAATGTCAAATAAAAATTATATTTAATAGTTTTAAATGGAAAAGTCCATAGAAGCCAGAAATTTATAGCAAATATGTAAGTATAAAAAATAGGGTCTATCAGAAAGAATAATGTAATTTTGTATGAATAAAATCCCATATTTATTTTTTTTATGATACAGAGATTTATTTGTATGGCTCTAGTTACAAATGAATCACTTTCTAAATATTTGAGTTACAGAAGAGTTATATTGGTTTATTTTTCAAAAAGGATCAAAAGGTCATTTTAGCCTCTGATATTCAGTTCTCAGCCTAATGGCATTATCATTTCCCCAGTCAGCTTTAGTAAGTCTCTTTTGGTTGTCCTCATTCATCTTGGGTTTAAGCAGCCATGTTAGTAAGTCTTCATGGCTGTAGTACCTGATAGTACTAGGAAACAGAATAGGCCTCAATCCCACACAAAGAAGTACTGGAAACTGAGGAATGCTGAGATTAGAGAAATGTATTGACCAAGGAATAACAAACTTGTTTATTTTTCTAGTACCAAATGGTTTGTCTGAAAACATGCATATGAGAATAACAATGTACAGACCATGTAGGCTATATTTAAGAATACATACACATATATGTGCATGAAAGGGGTCATGAATTTGAAAGGGAGCAACGAGGAGTATATAGAAGTGTTTGGAAGGAGGAAAGTCAGGAGAGAAATAATATAATTATGCTATAATCTCAAAAATAAAGGAAGTAATGAAAACAACTGTTTCTATCAACAATGAAAGCTGTATCTTGCAGACTTCTTTCTGAATATCACTCAATCACTTTACCAACTGTTTGATATCATTTGCCTTCCTTAGACTCCATAACGGTATCCTCCTTCCAAAGGAGTAGCCTTTTAACTTGAATCTTTCTTCCTGCTTTGCTTGCCTAAAGTCTATCAATCAATTGGAGGTGAAGTGATGCTTAAAAATTATATTATGTTAAACCCCTTCTTTTCTCACTACCCAGCTTGCTCTCTGAACTAAGGTCACATTCATTGACAAAGCTGTATATGACTATCATCTTACTCAAAATTCAAAGCCCATCAGCTTTTACTCAATTATAGGAATTAATATTTGTTGATCCTATTATATGCCAGAAATGTCCTCTTCTAAAGTAAAGAATATAGAAGCTATTTAATGAATGAATAGTATAATACAGTAAGAGTTTGTAAATGGATTTGTGGACACATACCTTGTTTCTTATTTACCATATCATTGGTCCCACTAGAGGTTTTGGTGTAAATAACTGCACTGAGGGATTCCAAGGTTAATGACACATGCCTTCTGTAAGGCTGATCCTCAAACTGTACGTAATTTGGCACAGATAATCTCAGCATACAAGTAATGGCTTTGACGAGGCTGTCGTTTTGTTTCACAATCATAACTTTGCCTTCATGTTATAGCATAATTATCTTTAAGATTATTATCATTATTCTGTTTTAATTAATTTATGCATTTAATGTCATATAAATACTGCCTGTTTCAGATTAAGCATCACCATGATTGCCATAATTTGTACATTCTGAGTTCCTTCTTAACTATTATATTAACTTCCACATAGGTTAACTTTTTAAGAGTCTAAATTCATCAAAGCTGTATGTTCTCTTTTCTCTGTACAATAACTGAATATTATAAAATAATGTACATTATAAATCTTTTAACATACTGTAGCACTTTAACAAATATTAAACCTGTAATATTACCTTTAGTTAAGAAACAAATTATGAAGATATTCATGGGACATGCCCCTTGGGCTAGTGTCCAGATATAAGTTAGTAAATACCATTTGACTCTTTCTGCTTCTGGGTTAACTCACTCATTACGATCATTTCTAGCTCAATCCATTTGTCCAGAAATTCGGGAATTCCTTGTTTTTACTAGCTGAGTAGTATTCCATAGTGTAAATGTACCACAATGCCTTTATCCATTCTTCTACTGAGGGACACTTAAGCTGTTTCCAGGTTCTGGTTATTGAGTATAAGGCCACTGTGAACATGGTTGAGCATATGTCCTTGTTGTGTGCTGGAGTATCTTTTGAGTATATTCCAAGGAGTGAAATAGCTGTGTCTTGAGGAAGCTTTATTCTTGGTTTTCTGAGATAGTGCCAGATAGATTTCCAAAGTGGCTGTAATACTTTGCACTCCCACCACCAATTAAAGAGTGTTCCACTCTCTCCACATCCTTGCCAGCATGTGGTGTAACTTGAATTTTTGATTTTAGCCATTCTAATGGGCATAAGATGGAATCTCAGTGTTGTTTTGATTTGCATTTCCCTGATGACTAAGAATGTTGAGCATTTCTCATCCTATTGGGTCTCTAGGTGAGAGAAGCATGGGAGGATGGGGAAATAGAAGGATCCAGAGGGTCCTAGACACCTACGAGAAGAACATTATGACAGGCAGATCTGGACCTAGGGATCCTGCTCAAACTGTTGCACCAGCCAAGGACAATACATGCAGTAAACCCTTACCAAGATCTAGCCAATGGACAGGACATCCTCCACAGTTGAGTGGAGAGTGGGGAATGAGTTTCACAAGAATTGTGATCCCTCATATTTGACCACCCTCCGGATGTAGAGGCCTGGTGGCACTCAGAGGAAGGATAGCAGACTACCAAGAAGAGACTTGATACCCTATGAGAATATACAAGTGGAGGAGGTCCCCCTCAGGCACAGTCATAGGGAAGGGGAGTAGGGGGAATGTGGGAGGGAGGGAGGAATGGGAGGATACAAGTGACGGGATAAAAATTGAGATGTAATATGAATAAATTAATAATATATACATATATATGAAAATAAAAAAGAAACAAATTTATATTTTGACTATATATTTTTAGGTATTTTAAGTGCAATTTAGTCCATAACGGTATCCTCCTTTATTCCTTTTCATCATGAGGTCAGGTGTGCATTTGGAATTATTTTATATGTATATACACATATATGGAAATATATAGCATAACTCTTTGAGTGAAGGTGGTTTTGACTTCCAAGGTCTGTCCCCTGCCACAGACTACAGAAGTACACCACCTACCTCAAAAGGGACTTCACAAGAGAAATCAGCAAATTGTCGGTACAGCAGTCAGGCCTTATTCAGAAAGCTTCAGTGAGCAATCGTGACCCACTGTCACACAGCTCAGCTTCAATGACCATTGTACAACTGTCTCCATGAAGCTTTTTATACTCCATTCTCTGATGTCGAAGATTGCTGGGCCCCTGTTCTTTGTATCTGCATCTCCCATGTGAGATGTATGGCTTCCCCACTGCATGGAGTCCCAGGTGATCGGAGAACTGCGCAGGGCGCTGAAATTGCACTCTGTCCACCTTGTTGGTGTTGTACCTTCTGACAGAACAGATCTGACACAGCTTTTAGAAGGTAAAACTTTTTTCTCTCTGTTTCTGTCCCAGCAAGTGGCTTATCAACAGATGTCAAATCTATGCATTGTCAAATATTTCCTCTTTGAATAAAACTCTAAACAACTGGGCAATTAAAAAAAAAAAGAAATGTATGGTAACATCAGTATATCTTTCACTTGTGTAGTTTCTCATGGTCATAAGACATTTTCTATGTCTATGTTATTGACATATGGTACCATTAATATTACAATGAAAATACTCAGTTTTACAAGGAATGAAAACAAATCTCAACCTTAAACTCAAACTTACAAACAAAGAAACTTTATTTATTTATTTATTCATTTCTTTGAGACACGTTTTACAAAACAGTCCTGGCTAGTGTTAAATTCATCGTGTGAACTAGGCTAACCTTAAATTCGTAGAGATCTATCCATCTTAACCATTGATTTCTTTGATTTAAAGCCTGTCCCTTAGATTTTAATAGTGTTAGATGCCCTAAATCTAGGACAATTAGTAGAGACGAAAGGGAAAAATTATGTCAGAGAAACACTCCTCCTTGCAGTAGTAGTTGGCTGTTTTAAATATGCATTGAGCATATTTTCTCACCTTCCTCAGCATCTCACAGATCCTTAGAACTCCATCTACCCAACCTCATATTTTTCTTCCTAGTTGTTTTTATTACACTGAAATACAAATCCTTTTGAGTTTCCTTCTACCATTCACTCTTTTACCAGCTTCTGCTATTGCCTATTAGGTCATAAGTAGATCTACCGTCATTTCTATCTGTGTGACTGTCTAGCACTAAAGTGCTGTTTGGTTCTTACTATCAATAAAGGAGGCAGTGAGAACTTAAATAGTCTCTTCGATATGTGATAATGGCCCAGATGGATCCTAATGGGACTGTTGTTTTTGTTAACATTTTAATATGATGTAGGACACACAAATTTCTGTGTAATTATGAGTTTTAAACATATTTTATTAATGTTTGATATTCCTATACACATCTAATAAACTTCCATAAAGTTAAAATGATTTTTATATTTGTCAACAAAGTTAAGACTCCTTGTCATGTCTAATAGATTACAAAAATACTGTTTGACACCTTGAAATCTATGTTATATTTCTGAATGTATAGGATCCTAAAATAAGTGTTAGACTCAGAAACCCATGAAGTGTTTTTATATACTTTTTGAGTAAGTCGCTTATGGGTGGCAAACAGCACATTCATAAGGGGTCATATCATTTTCTCCATCTATAAATGACGGTTAATATTAAATCCATGAGTGTTGAAAGAGGCTTTATTTTGTTTAAAATAAAATAAATACACTTAAGAATCAAGCCACTTACGTGGAGTTAGAGGCACACTAGTTAACAGTGGTGATATGATTTACTTAGCCAAGAAACACATTGATTATACACAGTTTGCAGGCAGGAAGTGTTAAGGTATACTGGCATCTCTTCAGCTCTCAACTGCTGCATTGAACACATGTGAAATCAGCTTGAACATGGGTCATTGCTTCAGCCATGCAGAGAACGGCTCCAGCTTAGTGTAGTTTTTTTCAGTGCCATAGTGGATCAACGTCAGTCCCTCATCCCTCATCATTCTCCTGCTGCTCCTAATGTGTTGACCTGGAAGGTGTATGATAAAGTGAGAAGGGAAGATGCCTAGAGGAGAAGAAGGCTTG
The DNA here is from genome assembly GCF_964271855.1 of Acomys minous. Taxonomy (NCBI): domain Eukaryota; kingdom Metazoa; phylum Chordata; class Mammalia; order Rodentia; family Muridae; genus Acomys; species Acomys minous. The sequence goes on along the minus strand of NC_140494.1, from coordinate 48,129,143 downwards.
TGAAAGATAGAAGGCCTCAACTGGAGGGAAGTGAGAACAGGGGGATTAGATGGGACAGTCTACCTGTGCCTACCTCTACATTGACAAAACAATCAAGAATGGCAAGGTTCCAGTAGTCAGTTGGGCTATACTGTAACATGGAGTAGTTATCCCAGTCATAGGACCCCTAGTTTTAGCTCTACAAAAGTCCAATCCATCAAGATCTGTATTACAAATTTATGGGAATTTACTTTAAAGTAATCCTTTAAGCTCGCCCTTCCCACCATCAAATAGAAAACTTGATGACTAGTGAGGTCATCGAGCCTACACATTACGAAATCCTTAACTTGGGTCATTCTCCATTTCCAATTAGGAAGATACCAGATACACACTGAAAGTCAAGAAGCCTTCCCACGGCCCATGACCCTATCTGCACATCATTCTACCCTTCTCTGGTGAATTCCTCAGGTTTATTCTGAAAGGCAATAAGCCCACACACTTCTTTTCTTAGAGAGACTCTTTAAGATTTAGCAAATAATAGGTTCCATCCTCCTCCACTGCTTGTCCTTTATTCCCCAGTGCTCCAGAACATGCTTTCTGAATTCTGGGCCACCGTGCTTGTACATTCAGCCTAAGAAAAGAGATTTGTGGGATGAGATGAACTGCAGACAGAAAGACCTGGTTCCTCTAAAGCAATGACAAGACAGATGGCATTGCTAGTAGTGACGTCTGATGGCAAGTAGTGGAGACTTTTAACCAGGTGAGAGTGCACAGAGACTTTCAAACCAAAGAAAGCAGATACCTAAGTACAAGACATTAGTGAGTATGGCAGACATGAGTGAAAAAGATAGACTCAATCCATTTATCCACAAATTTCGGGAATTCCTTGTTTTTAATAGCTGAATAGTATTCCATAGTGTATATGTACCACAGTTTCTTTATCCATTCTTCTACTGAGGAACACTTAGGCTGTTTCCATGTTCTGGCTATTATGAATAAAGCTGCTATGAACATGGATGAGCAAATTTTGTGTGCTTTGACCATGTCCTTTGGAGGGGGAGACCTGGTGACACTCAGAGGAAGGACAGCAGGTTACCAAGAAGAGACTTGATACCCTATGAACATATACAGGGGGAGGTAATCCCCCTCAGGAACAGTCATAGGGGAAGGGAATAAGGGGAAAATGGGAGGGAGGGAAGAATGGGAGGATACAAGGGATGGGATAACCATTGAGATGTAACAAGAATAAATTAATAAAGGAGAAAAAAAAGAAAAAAAAAAGAAAAAGTTAGACTCTTGGAGATGCTCCAGGCTTCTGTGGAAGGTACTACAATGAAAACACAGGAGGAGGCATCTTATTAATTGATATTAGCAGCTCACTGGTTCCTGAAGTTGCTATATAACTACTGACTCACACATTCTAAACAAATATTTATTTTCTTCCTGTTTGTTAATTTCCATCTACTCTGCTTAAAACTTCACCAAGTAATAGACTCTGAGTCATAGGACAGATAATGGTTATTACATGATTACCACAAATGGCGCTAATCTACAGATGTTCATTTTCAATTTGAGAAAAGTTAAAAGCCATTTATTTTATTTGATATGGTAATCAATCAGGCAAAGCATCATTAGGAAGTTGGCAGTTTGAATCACTGTGATTCTTGATAATGAGAGACTGATATTTAGGAGGCATAATTGGTGGGAATAAGCATTTTCAATGCAAGTTTTGATATCAAATGTTGCACATGCTATTTTACATTCTAGAACAGAGACTCCTCCCTTAAATCCACTGATATTAGACTACTGAGATATTTAATATTGTTGTTTTTCATTTTTTTATGTTTCACAACTATATTTTTATAGGGGCGGGTGGGGTGCAGCTCTTCCACACTGTCTGGCCACAGTCCATCAGGTCTCATCAGGACAGCCTGCATCCCCTTCCTCTGTGCACCCTCAAGGCCTCAGTGCCAAGAGGCAGAGATCAAACCATGGGCACCAGAGTGCATGTCAGAGATTCAATGGCAGTCCTCCCCCCAATATGGAGAATTAGCTGTCCGTCAGCTACATCTGAACAGGGGTCTAGTTTCTCTGCATGCACTGTCCTTGGTTGGTGCATGGTTTTGTTTTTGATGCAGGAGTTCATGTATACTAGCTTGGTCTTGAATTCACTATGTACCTCATGATGAGATTGAACTCCTGATCCTTCTGTTTGCATCTCTTAAGCACTTTGATTATATTTTGAACCAGTACACCAAGACTTTGCAGTAAAATGGGTCAAACCAGGCTCTTATCCACACTGAGAAAGCACTCTGACAACTAAGATGTATCCCTTTCCCCTATGCTTTGTTCTACACGTGTTATATTCTTAACATTGTCTTGAATTAAGTCTACCTATACTAAATAATCTTAAAGCAATTTTTAGAGATTATTGACACCTAGCTATGTTTCTCTTCCACCTCCAAACACCTTGTAGTAATTTTCCATTTGCAAATCTGCACTCATATTCTATTTTAGGAAGAGTTGAGTCTCTCTCTCTCTCTCTCTCTCTCTCTCTCTCTCTCTCTCTCTCTCTCTCTCTCTCTCTGATTACAATGCACTTGACTCATCAGAAAAAAAATCTTGAGTAAATTTTTCCTTGTCATGTTAACTTGTGTCAGAATAATTTTCACTTATACTGAAAACTGTTATAAAGACCAAGTTGTTCATTGTGATGCCTTATGTGGTGATGTCTGTTTGTATCTGTCTCATATGTAGTTAATTGGCAAGAGTTTTCCAGCCCCTGCTTTTAATTTCCTTTTTCTAATCTGCAGTATTTAAGAAAACAGATAATCAAAGTTGTTAGAATTGTGTGCAAATTAAGGAAATAAACTCTAAATGATGTTCTAATGCTTAGTGTTTGTCACAAGTATCTTTGTAACCCAGAGCAATTTTCCCCATTACTTTAATTCTAGACTATGTTTAGAAAGGTGGCGTGGAAGAAATCACCAACTGCGAATGAATAAAATAAAAAATACTCCCCAAAAGTGTTGCATAAATGTGCCTGAGCTAAGCAATTTTGATTTGCCTTGAAGAGAAAGCTACAGATGGTCAACAAATCTTCTATATGCAAATGATATTTATATATAATCAAATAAATATATTTTTGCAGCCAATTCTAAATTTCATCTAAAATATTTATTAACAAATAATTGGAATAATTTAGGTTCCACTTGACTGCTAGACTAGCATTTTCTCTGTTTGGGGATTTCTTTTGTTCACAGCAAATGAAGTCCCAGTGAGCAGTGAAGGAGAGAAAAATGCTTAAGAACCCATACACTATTTAGATGAGTCTAACTTGAAAACTGCTACTAATTGATGGTGAGGGACTATTAGATAAAAACAGTGAGACTTTTTAAAAGAAACATATATGTTTTTGCACCTCACAATTTGTCTCAGGAATAAATGTCTTATATAACAAAAAAGGATCTTGTTAGACAGGACAGATGTATTTTTTAGAGTGTAGAACAAATAAGTAGACAGGCATACATGCAATATCAGTACTCAGAAGAGACAAGTTCAGAAGTGTGTACAGGTATTCTCCTACATAGGTCAATACATCAAAATATGTTTTAAGACTAAATAATATTTTATTGCATCTATCTAATTCTAATGTGATATAGATCCTCCAGTTGAAATGACATTTTATCATTAATTCACTTTTTTGGATAAAACCCTACAAATGCCTGATAAGTTCTTGATAGCCTGTGGGAATAAATAAGGCACAGACCACTCCTTATAAACCTTATCATTGCAAATAGGGGAAGAAATGTTGATTAGTTTTCTCTACTAAATGTTTTCTAATATTAGTTAATAAGGAATTAATTTGTCTTTTTAGTAAAATAATAAATTTTTAAAAATAGTATCTTTGTAACCATGCATTACTAAAAAAACATGAAATTTACAGAAAGTAAAAATGTAGGATGAATCAGGTTCATATAAGGTAAATTATAATACTACTCTTTTACATGTATTCAACTCAATAGCTGATGTTTCATTAAATTCCCCTGTTTCAATTCTCCAACTATGTACAAGTATAAGAACAGAATAATAACTACTAAGTTTTAACTGTAAATCTCTGACAAGTTTTCATTTTACAATTTTTTCTTCATTTTTGAGGATTTCATACCTCTATACAATGAAGCATAATCATGTCTACCCCTATTTCCAGCACCAAGCTCACATTTCCACATACTACCTTACCTTCCATACCCCTTCCTAATATTCCCTCCCTCTTCCTGCCTTTCTCTCTGTCCACTTAGTCTTTATATACATACATACATACATACATACATACATACATACATACATACATACATACATATATATTGGGGAAGGGCAGTCCACTGGATTGTGGGAAATCAATTATAAGCCACATCTGGGGACACGGATATCCTCTATCACATCCATGTCAGAACTTTGACTGTCTTGATTCTATTCAGATTTTGTGAAAGTCACCAGAGTGCGTGTTAGTTTATGAGTATGACAATCACATCATATCAGAAGACTGCATCTCACAACACTCATAGTCTTCCAGGGCTTACATATTTCTGTTTATCTTCCCTGTGTGGTGGTGGTGGTGGGCTAATAGAGATGTACTCTTTATGGCTAATCCCTCAGTCTCTCAGTGTCAGCTACAGGCCTTTGACAACGTTATAGGGGAGGCACAAAATTAGCTTCTGTGTAGCTAATTTAAAATCAAAGAAGTAAATAGTTAGTTGATCCATAACAGTTATGCCACTGTTGCACCAGTAGATACTAAATGTTTTGGTGTAGGGACAGATTTTCATATCTACTGATTCTAGTGCAGTTACTTAAAAGAGGAACTTAATCTATTTTGGACACATTTTTAAGGTTAGTGTCTGTCCTGTTTTCTAATATTTTCTAATATTTTACATTTTAAATTGACAGTTCCACCATAGTAAAAGTAGTCATTGAATTGGTTCCAAGCAAAGGTTTTGCTTAAATTGTCTCCCTGAGTTGATCCTTGGAATTTCTTTGAGTTCCACAGCACTTGAGTCTTGGGTCTTCAACAGATGTACAACAATGATACCTCATATTTGATTTAATTGTGTGGAAGTTTAGCCTATGACAACCATTATTACAGAAAGAGTTACTTATTTTTATTAAATTATAACCCATTTTCTATCTTCCATTTCTTTGTTTCCTCTTTCTCCTTTTACACAGTTTTTGTGGTGATTATACTTGCCTTTTTGTTGTTGTTCCTTCTTAACCACAATATAAAAGAAAATACTGTGAATCAATAAAAGTGCCTTATTCTGTTAAAATTGTTTATTTATTCATAAATATTATATTAATATTTATAAAATGCACTATAGATAATATCATAAGCATAATATTTTAATAATATATTATATAATTATATTATATAAGATATAATATAAAATTCTGTTACTATACCCTATTAAATAAATATACTCACACACATATATAATATACATATATATATACATATATGCACACATATTAACTTTAGTGTTTCAAAAATATACAAAACTTGGTAACCTCCTGTCCTTCCACTGAGTGCCACCAGGTCTCCCCCTCCAGGGGACATGGTCAAATATGAGGCACCAGAGTTCATCTGAAAGTCATACCCCACTCTCCACTCAACTGTGGAGAATGTTCTGTCTATTGGCTAGATCTGGGTAGGGGTTTAAAGTTTACCACCTATATTGCCCTTGGCTGATGCCTTAGTTTGAGAAGGATAGGAGGTTACCAAGAAGAGACTTGGTACCCTATGAGCATATCCAGGGCAGGAAATCCCCCTCAGGAACAGTCATAGGGGAGGGGATTAAGGGGAAAATGGGAGGGAGGGAAGAATGAGAGGATACAAGGGATGGGATAACCATTGAGATGTAACAAGAATAAATGAATAAAAAATAAAATGAAAATAAAAAAACAAAAATATACAAAACTTTGTGTTGGATGAATGTGTATAAAAATTACATTAAAATTTTTTCTTGTATTTTATTGAAAATAGATTCTTTTCTTATACTATATATCCTGATCACAATTTCCTCTCCCTATGTTCCTCTCATTTTCTCCCCACATCCCGTTCCTTCACTATCCACTCCTTTTTTTGTCTTTCATTAGAAAAAAAACAGATTTCCATTAGAAAACAACCAAATATGACCAAATAAAATATAGTGAGATGAAGTAAAAACTGTCATATCAAACTTGGATGCAGCAAACAAGAGAAGAGTCCAAAGAGTCTAAGACCAACTTTTTCTCATAGACAGGAGTCCCATAGAAATACTAAACTAATAGCTAAACTATCTGTAGATCTGGTGCAGACCCATGTAGGCTCTGCGCTTGTTGAATCAGTTTCTGTGGCGCATGGTGCGATCCAATGGGCCTTGTTTTCCAGGGGTTCTCAATCCCTTCAGGCATTGACACTGCACTTTTAAGGCTGACTATTGACTAGAGCTCACTTTAGAAACCATGCCCATTAATGCACATCACTCACCGCTAAATACTTTCACAGCTTTGATTTTTGATCCCTAAGCAAATACTTATTAAGTATGTGCACATAGATTCTGAGAAGACTTATGAAGTTATTGCAAGGCTCAATATTTCTATCTCATCTATACTGCTAGAGCACCAACAAGCAGGGGCAAAAGGAAAACTGGAGAGAAATTTTAATAAATGACTATAATGGATTGAGAAAGCCTAAGAAATGAAAGCAGAAAGACGCACATGGTATATACTCACTTATAATTGGGCACTAGCATAAAAGGCATGTCCCATGAAAGTCTTCACTTACCAGGAGATTGGGATAGATGTGAGGACATCCTACTGGGACTCTAGGTAAGAGAAGTATAAGAGATGGAGAAATAGAATGACCCAGAGGATCCTAGAAACCTACAAGAAGAACATCGTGATAGGTGGATCAAGGGTCAGGGGAGTCTGATCAAACTATTACACTAACCAAGGACAACACAAGTATTAAACATCAAACTTTGATCTAGCCAATAGTCAGGACATTTTCCACAGTTATGTGGAGAGCGAGGACTGACACTGACATGAACTCTGGTGCTTCATATTTGACCACCTCCTCTTGGTGGAGAGGCCTGATGGCTCTCAAGAAAGAATAAGCAGTCTACCAAATGAGATTTGATAGCCTATGACCATATAGTGGGGGAGTAGGTCCCCCTAGGTCATAGACCTAGGGGAGGGGAATAGGGGAAAAATAGGAGGGAGGGAAGAATGGGAGGATACAAGTGATGGGATAACAATTGAATTGTAATCTGAATAAATTAATAAATTTTTTAAAAAAGATCTGGAAATACATAAAGAATTCCTGGCTCTTAGGTTTACAAAAAGTTTTACATAATCTATGATCCAACTATTTTCAAATGTCTATTCAAACAGTATTTGTAAAAACTGATATCTAATTATTAAATAAACAATTAAGGCTGCAATAGTATTCTTAATTCATTCATATATATTTTTCAAATATATATAATATTCCTTTACACAAAAAGTTAATAGTATCCCTCTTCCAATTAGTCATATAATTGAAATCAAGTGTTTAATTTATATAAAAGAAGAAAGCGCAAGATACTGAAGGAGAGAGAAATGAAGTTTTCTACTTTATGCTGACAACTACTAAGTGAATTTCTTGACTAAAGTAAAAATCGTGGTCTACATTAGGAACTAGTAACTAAAGTGTGAGGACAAACTAGTATGAAAGCATGGAGTGAAAGAGAAAATAGTTATCATGAATATCACATTGAACTGATTCCCTAATGGTTACAAACAGTTTTCTTTATGATGGTGTGAACACTGACACCAAATATCTTACAATACACTAAATAGTTACGTGTCATTTGGTCATAAAGATTCTTAAACAATGAAGTGATATAGAGAATCCATGTAACCTGTCATCATATATGTGATTTGGGTTTCAAACATCTTGCATGCAACGGCTTATAATTTCTGTGTATCTTGAATTATATTAGAAGTAGAAGGCTCTGATTTATTAATATTGACTATATTCCTTGTCATTTTGTGTTAATATCTATGCATCCCTTGCTCTAATTCTGCAGCATTGTGTGTGTGTGTGTGTGTGTGTGTGTGTGTGTGTGTGTGTGTGTGTGTATTAATTACCAGATAATGATAGATTGATTAAATGGTACTGGTAATATAGACCAACTAATTGTTTTGAAATTTGCAGTACTAGGCTGCTTATCAAATTTCTTTAATTTTCAGTTTTCTCATTTTCTATACATAGTTGTGAAACACAAAATAATGTAAGTAAAAAGCAACCTTGATTTTGGAGGGGGTACGTGTTTCGAGGGAAGGTTTCTGTGTGTAGTCCTGGCTGTTCTGTAACTCGCTCTGTAGACCATGTTGGCCCTGAACTCAGAGATCTGCCTGCTTCTTCCTCCCAAGTGCAGGGAATAAAGTCTTGTGCCACCACAGCCTGTCTGACCTTGACATTCTTACATTAAGAAAGTTAAACAATTGTGATGAGGGAAACATTAGGTCTGAGAATTTAAGAAATCAAATGCAAAGATAGACTGTAAATTGCAAGAATATGTTTAAGATTTTAAAAATTAACCATATCAGTCCATCTTTTATCACATAAAATATTGTATCCTTTTAATGGAATGAAGCAATTAAGTTTTGATTGTTTTTTCTATATGTTCTTGCCTTCTTTTTAACCAGACAAGGTAGTAATACAGAAACACAACCTTGATTATCAAGGCAAAACAAGTTGTCAAATAAGTTAAATGTGTAGCCTTAGATCTTCTGGAACTCACTCTGTAGACCAAGCTAGCCTAAAGCTTAGACTTTCACCTGCTGTGCCTCTGGAGTGCTTGGATTAAAAGGGAGCACTACCACCACCACCTAGCCTTACTGTCCTTTTAAGTTATTGAGAGAAACTTTTGACATAAATGCTTGTTATTGCAAGTCTCCATTTTCTTCTAATGTGAGTTTTTATTGTCACAGAATGTTTCATATAAGTTTGGAAATTGAAACAAAGGCACATGTTGATCTACATACCTACAAAGAGAAGCCATTTGGTATAGAACATTCCGTATCTGCAGACTTCTGCTTGTTAAAGCTCTACTATGGAGTCCCAGCAGATTGGCAGTCTAAAATTCTGGGATGACCCTGGTAGTGTTTCCAGACTGCTTCTCCCTTCATTTCATGCATAATAAAACACAGAAAATGCCTCAGACAACCAGCTTCTTCTGGACCAAATCTATGTGTATGCATGAGGGTCTGTGTTCTCTACTGAGACTATATTTCTTCTGTCCTGGCTTTATTTTTATGTGTTCTTTAATGACTTTCTAACTCTCTGACCTGGAAATTTGTCTTGTCTTCATATTAACTGAATTATGTTTTGTCTTGTTGATATTTTCTAAACAATCCCTCATGAAAATATGAGAACAAATACGAGAATTTCCACAAAATAATAATATTTCTTTTGACAAATTGTAGAGACTAATGAATTTAAAATATTCTAGAACTTCAGTGGCAATAAATTGCTTTTATCTATGGGCTTAGAATGTGTGGGCTTCCCTGCCGTTGAGTTTATGTTATGCCATTGTTCATGATTTCTAAACAGGAGCCCAGTCTCTGAGAATGTTTATCTGAGAGTGCTCATAATATTAAATAAAATACTGGTTACTCTTCTTTCTTTTACATGTAATTCAGGCAGAACTGCAGAAATGTACTCTGTTGTGTCTCTCAGAAGGAAATGTTCTAACTCTTCTAAGACAGAATGCCACAACATGTGATTAAAACAAACTTATTGAGTAGATCATAGTTACTTTCCTCACACATGTTCTCAAGAGATTCATTTTTCTATGTATCTTGAATAGTACATTTGTTATTGTGAAGTATTTAATATAAAATAAAAATGCAAATAATGTATGTATCTATCAACAGAATCTCATTTAACCTTCTCTTTGACCTAATTTAAATACATTGCTACCATCAGTGACAGATACTATAAAGATGATGTAGGAGTATGTTGCATCACCTATACAAGCCAGGTAAAAGTTTAACCACTCGATACTTTTGAGTTCTGTTAACAGCAGCTAGAGGACAACTTGAATAATATTGACAAAATGTGGTAAAGAACTGAATTCATATGTTATAAAAATTGCTGTACAACTTTATTTTGTAATTTGGTTTCCCATTTATCTACTAATATAATTCAGAATTTAGGGTATATTTAATATATACCTATTTGAAAATGTATCTTCTTTGGGCCTGTGAATTGTAGTATGTTTATCCTGCACTATATGGCTAAAATGCAATTGTAAGTGAGTACATACCATGTGTGTCTTTCTTGGTCTGTGTTACATCACTCAGGATGATCAGTCCTAGATCCATCCATTTGCCTGCAAATTTCAAGATTTCCTTATTTTTAATAGCTAAGTAGTATTCCATTGTGTAAACGAACCATAGTTTCTTTATCAATACTTTGATTGAGGGGCATCTAGGTTGTTTCCAGATTCAGGCTACTAAGAATAAAACTGCTATGAACATAGTTGATCAATTGTAGTTGTTGTATGGGAAAGCATCTTTTGGGTATATGTCCAGAAGTGGTATAGCTGGGTTGAGGTAGAGCTAGTCCCAATTTTCTGAGAATGTGCCAGATTGATTTCCAAAGGTTGTACAAGTTTGCACTCCCACCAGTGATGGAGGACTGTTCCCTTTTTCCACATCCTTACCAGCATGTGCTATCACTTGAATTTGTGATCTTGGCCTACAACATGTTCAGGTTAGGGACAAAGGCAGAGCAGAGATTAAGGCAATGTTCAACCAATGCCTGGCCCAACCTGAGACAATCCTCATGGAAGAGAGGCAAGCGTTGATACTATTAAGGACATTTTGTTATTCTCACAGTCTAGCAAAGGTCTCCTCTGAAAATTTCAACCCAGAAGCACATCACAAGAGATGTTGAGACTCACAGACAAAAGATAGGGAGTGCTGTGGGGAAATGGCGGAAAGAGTGAAGGGCCTGAAGGTGACAGGAGCTCTACAAGAAGACCAACAGAGACACCTAATCAGGTCTGAGAGGGGCTGTCAGAGACTGAAGCACCAACCAAGGACAATGCATAAACTGGATCTAGGCCACGTACACAGATGTAGCTGATGGTCAGCTCAGGCTTCATGTGGACACTCTAGTAAAGGGATCTCAGGCTGTCTCTGACATGGACTCCGTTGCCTGCCTTTTGTGCTATTTTTATTAATTTTTTCAGATTACAAATCAATTGTTATCCCATCACCTATATCCTCCTATTCCTCTCTCCCTCCTGCTGTCACCCTATTCCCCTGCCCTAGGTCTATGTCCAAGTGGGGCTTCCTTCCCCACTATATGGTCATAGGCTGTCAAGTCTCATCTAGATGGGTGGATCAGGGCTCAGGGGGGTCTGCCTGAGCTTTTGCACTAACCAATGACAATACAAGTAGTAAACATCGAACCCCTACTCTGATCTAGCTAAAGGACAGGACATTTTCCACAGTTATGTGGAGAGCACAGACTGACTTAGAAATGAGCTCCGTTGCCTGCTTTTTGATCATTAGCCACAGGAGGCCATCTTATCTAGGACAAAGTCCTGATGTGACTTGATAAGCTGGGGTGAGTGAGTAGAGGGGCTCCCCTTTCTGAGGAATAAGAGGGAAATGGGGAAAAGGGAGAGAGGGTGAGACACAAAGAAGAGCAGGGAGGGGGCTATGATCAGGATTTATAGTGAATAAATTAATTATTTTTTTAAAAAAAGAACTGAAAAGGAAAACATCATGCACATCTATATGCTCCTGTTCCTTATTCGTTATAACTTATTCTCAGGGTATGGATGTATGCAATAACATCTTGTCCATAATGTAGGTTTAAGCTGAGTAATAGGAGTGAATGCTGACAAACTCACAGATGATAGTCTTATCTTTGCAGTTAAACAGATGTGGTAGCAATCTCTATAGACATTTCTCCCATATGTATGAGAAGATGGACAGTTACTGTCTTTCTAACTTTGTGAAACATCCCTACTGTATTAGAAATATATTATACCACAAACAGAATAATCAAATAATATTTTTTTCTGACCAGTAATGTATGAGAGGATACTATCTGTGCTCTTTTATCCATCTGAAATCTTTCAGCACTTCACATATTTACAAATATAAACACATTCGCATACAGGATGTTGGCTTCAGATGATTCAATTTATATTTTTCAATTTGAAGTTGCCAGTATCAGGTTGCATACTATAATTTAGAGACTATCAAAATAACTACTAAGAGGTAATTTTTCTATTTTATCTTCACAACAAAGTCACCCTACCAGTAGAGAAGAACATTAATTATTCTTGCTTTAAATTATTAAACCAGTTGCTACTTTCTCTTAGATCATAAAACAAATTAATGCAATACTAAGTAGATTTTAATATTAATATTGTTATAAAGTATGTTACTCACGTTTAATAAAAATGTATCATGCCACATATAATGATAAAGAACTAATACTACTTAGGTTACATAGAAAAGGTGATTACTTTAGCTCAGCTGCTTAGCCTTGAATTACTTTTTAAATGTAATTTATTTTTTTCTCCTTTATTAATTTATTCATGTTACATCTCTATCTCAGAAAAATGGGAATAGGGCTTCCTCAAGGCCCAGCTATTCCACTCCTTGGAATATACCCAGAAGATGCTCCAGCACACAACAAGAAAATTTGCTCAACCATGTTCATAGCAGCCTTATTCATAATAGCCAGAACATGGAAACAGCCTAAGTGTCCATCAGTAGAAGAATGGATAAAGAAACTGTGGTACATATACACTATGGAATACTACTCAGCTATTAAAAACAAGGAATTCCCAAATTTGTGGATAAATGGATTGAGCTAGAAATGATCATAATGAGTGAGTTAACCCAGAAGCAGATAGACTCAAATGGTATATACTCATTTAAATGTAATTTATTATTTTCATGCTTTTTGCACATGTGTGTCCATGTGTGCTTGTGTGTATGCATGTGTGTGTGCATGTGCATGTACATGGTGTGTGTATGTGTGTGTGTATGTTAAATGTGGACTTGGCATGCAATGTTAACTGTACAGATCAGAAGACAGTTTTATGAATTAATCTTTTGGTTCCATTGTAGATTTTTAAACTCAATCCCTGTCAAACCATTTTTGGCCAAGGATCATTTATTCTCCTCAGTTACTTACAATTGAGCACTCTTGATTTAAGAACACATCATTTTCCCTATCTATATACAAATTAAACAACATTGGGCTAAAAGAAGATTTGTATACTTTATAAGTGATTAATTTACTAAAAGTATTTTTATCTTTATTTAGTGTTTTATTTTGTTATTTAAATTATGAAAATAATGTAATAATTCAGTAAAATTGTTTTCAAGTATGAATTTAAGTACTACTTTGGAAATCAATTTGTTGTGCTTAATATGAGGATACAGCAATTAACAGTTTTGAAATATTCTCCCTATTGCTTATCTAGGTTATATCAATTTCTAGAAATTAAGAATCTTAATATAAACAATTTATACTAGTAAAGAGACTTTATTTAAAAGAAAAATATTAAATTAGCTCATCTATTTTCATATACATATATACAATGGTAAGCAATATTCATATGCATATTTTATTTAATAATACATTGGATATCAGTTTTATTTAATTATGGTATGGCTTTTAAGCCCAAATGAAGTGCCACAAAAATTTCAAAGGCACATTACATACAAAGAGAGATGATATTTTAAGATAATAGGCACATTTATTTCAGTTTGTACAGTAAAAGAAAACTAAAGAATAAACTAATGTGAGATAACCTAGTGTATAAACACAGAAATATAATAGTAAGAGGTGTGCTTTGAATTTCAATTTAAGAGATCATAAATCAAATAGTTGCTCATTTAACAGTGTGGCGGAATTGGTGGGTGGGTTAGTTTTCCACAACAGCATCGAATAATCAATGGAGGAAGTACATTTATCTCAAAACTTGACATTTTACTGCAATGTCATGGAGGAACGCTATTAACTTATAATTTCTCTCTTACAATCTTGCAGTTGTATTTGCTAAAAAATATATTGCTATACAGCATAAAACTGAGAAGTGATTTAACTCCTATCAATTGATCAATCATTCAACCAAAGATCTCAGTTATAGTACTAAAATATTTTGACACCTATATAGATCAGGTGTTTCTACATGTAATTTCTTTAAATGTTAGCAAGTTAGAGGAGCTTATGTTGAATGTAAGGTAAAGAAATTAGAAGGTAAGAGGAACTAAAAGAGTGACAGTGATAAAAGCTATTAAAATAAACAACCTTCTCAATTTTCTTTTTTTTTTTCCTGTTAACAATTGTTTATTGTGTTTGATACCAAACAATAACAATGCTTATGTGAGGGAAAGTGTATCATTTTTTGTATAGCTTATGACTATGCCAGGCAAGCATACATGTAGAGATCAGAGAACAACTTGTAGATAGTTTAGTTGTTTTGTTATTGTTTTTTCTTTCTTTTTTTTTTTTCATGGGTTTTTGAGACAGGGTTTTTCTGTCTGGCATTGGATATCCTGGAACTCATTTTGTAGACTAGCCTGGCTTTGAATGCAGATCGGCCTGCCTCCTTAGTGACAGAGGACAACTTGTAAGAGTGAGTTCTCTGTTTCTATCTCTAGGCCCCAAAAAGGCTCATCAGAGAGTCTTTTTGATACCCTGTGAGCATATACAGGGGGGAGGTCCCTCTCAGTCACAGTCACAGGGGAAGGGAGTAAGGGAAAATAGGAAGGAGGGAGGAATGTGAGGATACAAGGGATGGGATAACAATTGAGATGTAATATGAATAAATTAATAAAATATATTAAAAATAAAAGAAAAAGAAAAAATAAAACTTATGCAAGATCCATGTCAACCTTCTCAAATTTCAAAGACAAATACCTTTCAATTCTGCTTAGAAATGTTTTATTTTTCTTTATAATTTTTTTCTCATAGGTATTTTTACACTTAAACAGCTCAGAGCATGTCTACATTTGTTTCTTTTTTGTGCTTGAGGGTTTACTCTTGACTTTTTGAAAATTTTTGGGAGTAAGCAGGGAGGCTATGACTCTCTCAAATAATACTCTAGAATGCAATGATGTTTACAATATGATACATAGATGGTGATGGTCTTTACTAAGAAGTGGTTTTAACTTGTATTTTTGCCACAGGACTGAATGCATAATAGTCCTGAGCACACTTGAGCCGTTTGCTTGTGGTTCTGAGCATAAGATTATAGCTGATATTGTTATTGTTATGACCTTTTGTAAGGATATTTCTAAAAGAACTATGGGCTTTTGAAATATTAACTAGTATATCCTTTATAATGTAACATAATAGCATACTGCCTAATTAATCTGGTAACTTTCTTAGCCTGACACACAGCACTGACTATAGAAAATACGGTGATATTTTATATTGTGGAAAGTAGCAGAATAAAGTGGGTACTGACATGCCTACACTATCATCGCATTTAGCCATTTTCATAATGTATAAAATGCACAAGTGACATCTACGTTTGAATTGTAGTCATGGTAACTATAGTTTTGTGTATGAGGGAATCACCAGAATATTATTCATGAATTTTCTTTCCTCATTGGAATAACAATTCTGTATTCAATAGAGCTGACCCATTTCACCTTAAGCCAAGGAATATTTGAAGGACTTCTCTTGCTTGGGAAATCCCAGGTGAGAATGAAATAGGCCGAAGCTAATTTATCTGATTGTATGCAAATCCTTATTCCTCTGCAACAGATAAATGTTTCTTTTCTATTACTTCCTTTATATTGTGAGATTATACCATAAGTACAGCATTTTCACTTTCCCTCTTCTCCTTCCAAACTCCCCTTGCCCTCTTACAAATTCATGACCTATTTTTTCATTAATTGGTGTTTTTTGAAGAGCAATTCTCAGCATCCTCTCATCTCTCTCTCTCTGGCTTTCCAACTGAACGTATAATCTCCTCTTGAATATGCTCATATCACGACGCTATGGTGTGGCAGATCTAGCAGACACTTCAGATGATCAGAGCTTGAACTTGAATTTTCAAAACCATAACCTAATAACTATCTGCCCTCCCCCAAAAATTGTTAAGTCAGTAAAATATCAATTGAAAATAACCTCATATTTTAGAATACGACAATATTTGAAAATAGAATCATGATGTGATATGAGGATGATTGATCCATAATCTGATAACTGATGTTTCCATATGAATAGCAGAGGCAGAAAGGAGCGTATATGGGTAAGGAGAAGGCAGCTTTCTCATGCGAAAGACTGAGACGTCAGAGTGAAGCCAACACTCTTGCACTCTGAGAAAATACATTTTTTCCTTTTCTTTTTTTTTAATTTTTTATTAATTAATTCTTGTTACCTCTCAATGGTTATCCCATCCCTTGTATCCTTCCATTCTTCCCTCCCTCCCGTTTTCCCCTTATTCCCCTCCCCTATGACTGTTCCTGAGGGGGATAGAAGCATGGGAGAATGGCAAACTAGAAGGATCCAGAGGGTCCTAGAAACCTACAAGTAGAACATTATGATAGGCAGATTTGGGCCCAGGGGTCCTGCTCAAACTAAAGCACCAGCCAAGGACAATTTCAAAATGTATCACAGACAATTTGTCATTGACTATGTCTAATTTTCAAGTATCCCTTAGTGTCTCTTATACTTTGATGATCATACATTTATAAAAATTGTATTTAAATTTTTAAGTATTGTACTCTCCTTGCAAAAACATAACACCAATCAAAAACAAGAAAACAAGGTAGATGTGAGAGAATGAGAGGAAAGAGGAAGAGAGAAACAGAGACAGAGAGAAAGAGAGAGAGAGAGAGAGAGAGAGAGAGAGAGAGAGAGAGAGAGAGAGAGAGAGAGAGAACTACATAAGGGAAGGCAGAGAGTATGGACAGTTTGTGGAAACAGTACCGTAGAATTGTAGAGTTCAGGATTACAGTACAGTTGATGCAGTTGAGTTCATGCTGTTGTGTTGGTGAAAAACAGTGGCAGTTTTTCTTAGCAGAACAATTCAGTGAGCAGCAGAAGCCAGTGTCAATCAGTCAGCTATGAGAGACATTATAAACCAGAGCAACTGAATTGAACCAGCCAGCCAGAGTCCAGGAAGAACTAGAAAGGGTAAGCTTACTCAAGAGAATGTCTCAGAGGCTGGAAACACTCTAGGCCCACGTTAGCAGGTGTAGGCTGGAACTGGATCCTTCAATGTCCAGACTTACAGAAGAACAGAAGAATAAAAGAAATATGCCTAGGCACAGTTAGTCAACCCAAGACATGTATTGGTAAAGCCTGGGTACAGCTTTCATCTTTTCCCCCAACATCTAAAGAAATAAAAGTGACATTTGCATAGAGTAATAATTCAACATCTAGTTCACTGTTGTTAACTAAATGAGGCTTATTATCTTAAATAAATTATAATAATATTCCTAAGCTAGATTCTACTCTGCTTTTTTTGAGAGTTTTGAGAGTTTTGCATAAAAATAATTCCGTTCTTATCAATTATTTTTAATAACCTCCTTATTGAGAATATTTAGTAGACTTTACTGTGAAATATAGGGACACAACAAGAACAAATAACAGCAATTGACAAATGATGAGTCTTTTTGTCAACAGGTTTCATTCATAAGACTAATATTACCAGATATAGACATAGACATTTTTATCCTTATATATATATATATATATATAACATATATACACACTTACATACATGTTATATACATTTAAGTTAACTTATAAAATAGTGACTTCTCTTAGTTTTTAGTTCTGCTTTCCCATTCTCCTGAATTTCTCTTCTTCATCCCTCCCAGTTAAAGTCACACTTCTGATTGCCCATTCCCCCATTCTTGGCAACTTGTCTTGCTCTCCCTATGTACAAAGCTCCTTTTTCACCCCCTTCACCCATTCCATTTTCCTTTTTCACTAAAGTTAACTCAAGTGAGACATGCAGATATAAATATTCCAATCTAGAATCCACAAATACAGCATGTGGCATTTGTTTTTGTGTGTCTGATTTATCTCACAGAATATTAGATTTCCCAGTTCCATCTGTTTACCTGAAAGTTGCATGATTTTTTTTAAACAGGTAAATTCAACTCCATTGTGTATATGTATGAAACCTTGATTGTGCTTTCATAGCTTGAAAGACCTTTGACCTATTTCTGTTTCTTTGCTGTTGTAAATAGATCAGTAAACATTATGCTGGAGCAACTATGTCTAGAGTGAACTTAACATCTTGGATATAATGCTGAGGGTTGGTATGGAATCTATAGGGGAAAATTTTACAAGGCCTCCCACTCAGGTGAAGAGCTCCAGGGATCAATGGCCAGTAAGAGAGAGGGAGAAAGATTTTCAGTTTTATTTTTCTTTCAGTGGCATGCTTACTGTTAGGTTCATCAAATCTGTGGTCACCTCTAAACACATGTTAATCTTAACCAACGTTGTGTTAACCAAGTGTAGTAAATATTTCTTCATCTCTGAGAAGCAGAATATATTCCTGGAGGCTTTGTTTCAGGACATTCTCCACAATTATGGGGAGAGTGGGGAATGTCTCTGACATGAACTTTGGTGCCCCATATTTGATGACCTCCTCTTGCTGGGGAGGCCTGGTGGCACTCAAACAAGCAAACAAACAAAAAGGAATAAACAGGCTACCAAAATGAAACTTGATAGCCTATGACCATAAAGTGGGAGAAGAGGTCCCCCTCAGTCAAATACCTAGGGGAGGAGAATAGGGTGAACACTGGAGCAAGGGAGGAATGGGAGGATACAAGTGATGGGATAACAATTTAGCTGTAATCTGAATAAATTAAGTAAATAAAAATTGAAAAAACAAATAGAACTAAAAACACTTATCAGCCAGATCCCCAACAAAGTATATAAAGCATCCTGATTAGCTAGTTATCCATTTTAATTATCAAAGACCATGTGTTCATATATTTGCCCAATTTTTGTGAAGTTTCACAATAGAACCTTAGAGTAACATATACAATAATTGGCTCAATATTGATAATTAGATAGGGTTCATTGTTTCAAGTAAATTATATTTCTAAGTAAGATTCTTCCATGTTTTCCTGAAGGTTCAATGAATATTTATATTCATTCTATATATAATATATATGCATATATAGTGAGATTGCTAGACATATAGAGATGACACAAATATAGATGTAGATATAGATACAGATATATCTTTCCACATTATTTATAGAAAAAGTTTTGAATCTGAACAGGGTGGACATTAGGAAAATTGGAGGCGATGGAAGTAGAAATGATATAAATACAGTATTCATATATGCAATTCTCAAAAATATTTTAAAAATTCATTTATTTATTCACTTCATATCCTAGTCATAGGCACCTTCCTCCTCTCCTCCTGGCCCCATCCTCCCTCCCTCTTCTCCCATCCACCTTCCTCTAGTCCTCAGAAAGGGGAGACCCCACCTCCATCCACACACTCCTTCTCATCATGTTGAATCAGGACTGAACAGGCCTCTTCCCTGTGGCTTGGAGAGGCATCCCCACCTGGGCGGACTGAACACAAAGCGGGCAACAGAGTCCATGTCAGAGAGAGTCCTTGTTCCCTTTAGTAGGGATCCACATGAAGCCTGAGATGCCCATTGCCTACATCTGTGTATGGTGGCCTACACCTAGTCAAAAATGTTTTCTAAGAAGTATATGTTTAAAAATGTAAGGACTGAGAAAGTCATACCCCACTCTCCGCTCAACTGTGGAGAATGTTCTGCCCATTGGTTAGATCTGGGTAGGGGTTTAAAGTTTACCGCCTGTATTGTCCTTGGCTGGTGCCTTAGTTTGAGCGGGACCCCTGGGCCCAAATCTGCCTGTCATAATGTTCTACTCTGGTGCCTCATATTTGACCATGATCCCTGGAGGGGGAGACCTGGTGGCACTCAGAGGAAGGACAGCAGGTTACCAAGAAGAGACTTGATACCCTATGAGCATATACAGGGGGAGGAAATCCCCCTCAGGAACAGTCATAGGGGAGGGGAATAAGGGGAAAATGGGAGGGAGGGAAGAATGGGAGGATACAAGGGATGGGATAACCATTGAGATGTAACAAGAAAAAATTAATAAAAATAAATAAATAAATTTTTAAAAAATGTGAGGACTGGACAGATGGCTCAGCAATTATCATCTCTTGCTCTAGAAGTGGACTGAGCATGTTCTCAGCTTCCACATGATACTGAATTCCAGTTTTAGGGAATCCAACACCCTCTTCTGTCTTCTCTGGACATCATGTATACACAGAGATCATATACATAAATTCAGCCAAACACCCATATATATAAAAGCATTTTCAGGGGATGAAGTGTTTCTTTATGTAGTTTTCAGATGAATTTATTGAATTACAAAACATGCATTAAAAAAATTTAAATTGCAATATAAAAGAAACTCGATATAATGATATTAGTATAGTAAAATGCAAGAATAATTAATCCATATTAATTTATATAATATGGTACTATTTGTCAGTTTTATATTGATATTCATATTTGTAGTATATTTGATTTTTTATTCTCTGTATGAAATATGAACAGAATATTTTATTAGAAGTATATTTGAATTGGTTTAGAATCTACTTTTATAGGTACATATGAAACAAATATGCATTACATAGAGAACATGTATACTTGAGGGATACACAGATAGTTATCAATGACTACAGAGAATAGAGGTATAAATATCATTATGACCTGTTGGCAGGATATATGCCTTTGAGATATGGGTTATTATACAGAATCAAGGATATAAGTTACAATATTTCATTTCTGCAGTTTGTCAGTTTGAATTGTGTAAACTTCAGTTTACTCAGCTCTAAATGGTGTGATATCACACAGCTCTCACTATGAAAATAGATTAACCTGCAATATGTTGTTAAATGTTATGTCTTGCATGTAAAGAGTGGACAATGAGCCGGGCATGGTGGCGCACGCCTTTAATCCCAGCACTCAAGAGGCAGAGGCAGGTGAATCTCTGTGAGTTCGAGGCCAGCCTGTACTACAAAGTGAGTCTAGGACAGTCAAGGCTACACAGAGAAACCCTGTCTTGAAACCCCGCCCCTCAAAAAAAGAAAAAAAAAAGAATGAACAATGAATCAAATCTCTCTAAGAATGTTAGAGATCATATTCTTTCATGTAGTTATTGTTTGCTTAATTGTTGTCCCAATCAGGTGTACAGAATTTAAAAAGAACTAAACTGCATTTTATTACTATTCATTTACCTCATTCTACATCTACATTCATTATATACAGCTCCTTTTTAATAACAGAAACAAAACACACTGGTAAAGGATAGAAGAAACCCCATGCTTCATTCAAACATTATACAGTTGTCTAAAAAAAAAAAAATCTCTAGATCAATTTTTTAACATACTCTTTTTTAAATGAACCTTAATTACTACCATATACCTTGTTATATAAATGACTCTAGTATCATATTAGTCCTCATATTTTGGATCATAATTTAATAAAACATATTATAGAATGGTTACCTGTCCTAGGATAATCTCACATATCATTTTCATGCACTCTATTGTCTACAAATGTACTATTGTTGCTGCATGCTGATGTTTATGGAAACACAGTTTATTTTTCAATCTCTGAATGTTCCAGTCTTCAGCATATCATATAGAAAGAAGAACACACAACTGGAATCCTTTTTTTGAAAAAAGATTTATGTGTTTTATTATAATGTATGTAGTACTCTGCCTGCATGTAGACCTGCAGGTGCCTCAGATCACATTATAGATGGTTGTGAGCCACTATGTGACTGCTGTGTATTGAAAACATGACCTCTGGAAGAACAGCCAGTGTTCTTAACCGCTGAACATTCTCTCCAGCCTCTGGAATCCTTCCTTATGGTTTATAGTTACTTGCAAAATCCAACAGACATTAAAAAAGTAAAGAAAAAAAGGAACTTATGACAATAGACCTTAAGTTATTTAGCTCTAGGCGAACTACAAATAATGCAGTTATCATTTTAGATTATAGATTTATTTGCAGGCTTAATAATTTTATTTGGTCACCTTAGTGACATTGCATATAAATGATCCTCCTACGTTTGTGATATTCCACTGTCAAATATTTTGGCAACTCTAAAATTCATGTTTTCTTTTTTTCCTTTTTTTCTGCTTCCTTTAATTTTTAAAATATTTATCTTATTTGATCTACTTTCTCTCATTCTCGAGAAAGTGTAGACTCCCAACTAGAAAAGTCATTGGGGATTTGGCAGAACAGTATTCTCACTTAAAACAGAGACTGGCTTCCTCA
The DNA here is from genome assembly GCF_964271855.1 of Acomys minous. Classification (NCBI taxonomy): domain Eukaryota; kingdom Metazoa; phylum Chordata; class Mammalia; order Rodentia; family Muridae; genus Acomys; species Acomys minous. The sequence continues at coordinate 48,106,781 of NC_140494.1, read as the reverse complement.
TAAATCTTATGAAGAAAAAGGAATGAATCAAAAACTGAAAAGGAGACTCTCCAAGACTCCCTAGAGGAGAGATGCTGGATGCAAACATGCTTAGAAAGAGGAAATACTGCGATCATTAAAGGCATGAGATAATAAACAATCGTACTCTTTTACATTTCCCTATAGAACATCAATATTTTACAGACTTGTCTCTTGGGATTTGCCAAAGGATTCTGCATTCACAGAGGAAAGGTGTGTGTAGATCCCTTTGATGAATTTACTGATTTATCATTTAGTCATGTGAATATTAATCTTTGTGCTCTTTCATATTGATTTTCCATTATATATTTTCCTTTACAATTGAAAAATAAAGGACAAATCATGAAATACTAAATGATATCAAGTTTGTGTTCCATTATGCACAAGTATTTATTGGTTGTATAAATGGAAATAGGTCATTCTCTTTATTTGCATGAAGCAAATTATTAACTGGCTACTTTCAACCTAAATTCAACAGTACATGTGTATAATGTATATACATGGATGTTTGCAGCCCAGAAACATTGGTTTATTAACAGATATCTGAGTCAAAACTTACCATTAAAATAACTATATTTAGAAAGCATTTTTGCTTTAGAAATACAGACATTGGATTCTGATAATGAAACGCTTTCTATGATAGTGAACAAAGTTAAAATATGTTCTTGATGTTTTGTTCAGGTGTTCTTTCATGAGCATTTACTGAAACTTAACAAGAGTGAGTTTCCTGAGCTCTATGTTCATTTGAGCAATTCTCCTGCTTTGTCCTGAAGACACTGTTTCTTTGTTTTTATTCAGCACTTCTGGCTTTTTCAGCATTTCTGTCCACTGTGCAGTAATAACCCTTGAGCCTTTAGGAAGAGGCTCTGCTATAGATATTTGTGTTCCGTTTCATGCTGAAATCTCTGCACTCTCTATAGCTCAGAGTCTACTCTAGTTGAGAATCTCCATGTCCGTCATCGTTTGCTGCAAACAGATGCTTCTCTAAGGAGTGTGGGGACGTGTCTTTATGGACAAAAACCATGAGTAGTACTGTACATCTTTAAATAATATACACTATATGTTTTTATGTTTCAAGGAGCTCAATCTCTACTTATTACTCTTTAAAATGTATGGTACACATGTTTATTTCATCACTTGTTTATTGGTGTATACCCCAAAGTACATTCAGATGTCAGAGGACAAAATGAAAGAGTTGGTTCTCCCCTCAATCATATGAGTCCAAAGCATTAAACTCTAGTCTTCAGGTTTGGAGGCAACGGGCTCTCCTTTTACCACTTTTACTGTGTCTAATTAACTTTTAAAGTGAAGAAACTGTTGATAAATGAGAAGGAGTAGTTTTTCATCAATTACACTATTATTAAATTTGAGCATTCATGTCACTAAATAATTACTGTTTTTTGTGTCAGTTTCTCACTTGTGGCTAAGGCAAATCTGTACATTGATGGTTTATTACGAGTCATCCAGTCCCAGCAGGGTGTGGTGGCACAGGGCTTTAGTCCCAGCACTTGGGAGACAGAGGCTGGTGGATCACTGTGAGTAGAGGACAGCCAAGCTACACAGAGAAACCTTGTCTGAAAAATCCTGAAAAAAAAAAAAAGAGTCATCCATTCCCATTACTTCATCAGAAATCAAATCTTCCTCCTGCACTGACTTTTCCACTATGTCAGCACCTTACATTTCTTCTCATATGTAAATCTAAATTAGTTTTATATTTTATCATACTTTTTGGTTCCAATGATAAGGAATTATACTAAATCTAGAAAAACAATTTCTGAGATATGTATAAGATATAGTATTTAATAATTATTCACTTAATTCTTAATCTTCTGTTTTATTGGTATTTGCATTACCTCCTCCTTCAAGAAAAAAGGTCTTATCAGACAGATGTGTTGTATAAATGAAGCAGTGGTGAGTGACAGAATGGTTTTCTTTTTGTTCTTTTTGTTTGTTAATTGCTTTCCTCCACTGTTCTTGCTCTGCCTCTCCCTTCTGAGTATCTGCTAATCTTTCTGGCAGACAGAACAAACCTTGCAGTGTGTTTTTTGCTCTGGTCACAGAACAGTATTGAAATTGCTCTTTGGTGTTAGTCAAACGTGACTGTTTTATAGATTGGGTTTCTGAATAATGCAGTAACAGAAATTGAACTAAAGTTATTCAGAGATAGTTTCACATCAAAATTGGCAATTATGTATTTGGTTACATTTTTGGACAAACTGAAAAGACACACTGCTATCGTATGATTACTGTTATACTTTAAATTGAATACTAATGCATTTTGACTATAACTTTGAAATATAGTTATTTTAAGACTCAGTATATAAAATGAGCAAATAATCTCTTTATGGTTTTAATTTATCTAAACTGCATTTTTTTGAAAAAAATGTACTCATATTTCAGTGGTCAGTATCCAAGAGGTGTATTAAGTAAAGCTTAGGACCTGAATGAAATTATTCAACTTTAGTTTTAACTTATAGACAAATGTAAAATGGCATTTGCCATGTCAGCAAAAATGATCCGTGTTCAGGTTTAATTTTGGATGTTTGAAACTTCAGTGTTCAGACTACAATGGGCCTTCCCGGGAGATATGCATATATTCTAAATATTTTACAGGAAAAACAGAATTTAGGTCATTTCATTAACAGTGGTGTGTGTGTGTGTGTGTGTGTGTGTGTGTGTGTGTGTGTGTGTGTGTGTGTGTATTCACACACATATGTGCTTTTGAAAATTTTCTATGGATGTGTTTGGGTGATTAGATGCAGATGAGTGATGTTCCCGGATCCTTGTGACTGCCTAAAATCAAAATCTATGGATCCCTGGAGGAAGAGCAAGACAGAAAAGGCTAGGGATGGAGACCTCAGAAGGTGATGAGCATAGAGGGTTTGGGGAGACAGGTTCAGTGTGAAAGCTCATTTAATTGGGGGAAACAAAGACTAGTTAAAACTTTGGGGAATAAGCTGAGGCTTTTGATTTGAGTGTACATCATTGTCAGGGGCAAACGTTCTGGAAATGCCATACTTACATGAATAGGAATTCCAGGTACTTGCTGGACATGAAAGGAGAAAGGAAGTTAAACCAGAAACCTGGCTGTCAGGCTATATGACCACATCAAGGATGCCAGAAGTAGGGCCCATAATGTTATGTGTGGTACAACATGCAAGCCAAGAACAGGGAGGGAAGAGTCCTAATCCTGCTGTTCTAAAGAAAAGATTTGCAGGATGAGGCCATGCTGCAAACATGCTTTTGCTCTGGACCCCACCCCCCATCCCAGTGCAGAGTTCCCTGTTCCCTCAGGGGAGTACTTGTGCCTTTATAATCCAGAGACAACAAACACCTGGACCTGGAATTCTAGGTAGTTGTAGGCTGTCCAGTTGCAAGAATAGAATTGAACTCAGGTGTTCTTTCTAGGTGACAACAGTAAGAGCTCTTAACCATGGAGACTTCTGTTTACTAGACATATTGTCCTTGGCTGTTGGCATAGTTTGAGCTGGCCCCAGAGGCCAGATACATCTGTCATAATGTTCTTCTTGTAGGTGTCTAGAACCCTCTGGATCCTTCTATTTCCCCATTCTCCTGTGCTTTTCTCACCTATAGTCCCAATAGGATGTCCTCCCCTCTGTCTCACTTTCCTGGTAAGTGAAGACTTTCATGGGACATGCCCCTTGGGCTAGTGTCCAGATATAAGTGAGTATATACCATTTGACTCTTTCTGCTTCTGGGTTAACTCACTCATTATCATCATATCTGGTTCAATCCATTTGTCCATTTGCCGACACTTGTGGACAAATGAATTGAACTAATTTTTATTAATAAGTAAAATTACTTGTATTTGATCATTCACTGACTAAGGATTTCAAAATAGTTCTCTACTGAGATTTGCTGTAATCTAGAAATATAACATTCACGAAAACTCAATGCATCTTTGTAATGTCTTCTGAAAATGTTATAAAAACTTTACTTTATGTTCGTTCTCTAGTTTCAGCATTAATAAATTTTTTCCTGATTTTTTGACTTTACTGCCAAAATTTTATTATTTTATGTGAATTGAACTTAGTGTAATCATGCATGTTTTCAACCCACTGCCTAATTACAATGGGTTAGCAACATTTATGATTAATATCATTATATTCACCAGCAATAATATTTATTTTATATACAGCAGTTTAATGTTAGTTTCATTGAGTTCTTTTTTTTTCCTTTATTAATTTATTCTTGTTACATCTCAGTGGTTATCCCATCCCTTGTATCCTCCCATTCTTCCCTCCCTCCCATTTTCCCCTTATTCCCCTCCCCTATGACTGTTCCTGAGGGGGATTACCTCCCCCTGTATATGCTCATACGTTGGGACTCTAGATGAGAGAAGCATGGGAGAATGGCAAAGTAGGAGGATCCAGAGGGTCCTAGAAACCTACAAGTGGAACATTATGATAGGCAGATTTGGGCACAGGGGTCCCGCTCAAACTAAGGCACCAGCCAAGAACAATACAGGCAGTAAACTTTAAACCCCTACCCAGATCTAGCCAATGGTCAGAACATTCTCCACAGTTGAGTGGAGAGTGAGATATGACTTTCTCACATACTCTGGTGCCTCACCTTTGACCATGTCCCCTGGAAGGGAAGACCTGGTGGCACTCAGAGGAAGGGCAGCAGGTTATCATTGAGGTCTTTTTAAAGATAATCATCACTTATAAATCAGGAATTTTATTGTTTTGTGAATGTAAATAAGTTGTTCTCCACCTGTGCCTTATAACTGCTTTGGGGATTACATACAAGACATCCTGCATATCGGATATTTATATTATGATTCATAGCAGCAGCAAAATAACAGTTATTAAGTAGCAATTAATAATTTTACAGTTGGTCATCATCACAACATGAGGAACTGTATTAAAGTGTCACAGAATTAGAAGGTGAAAAACCACTGTTCTAAATACACAAAAGGGAAACTTGGGAAAGTGCTAAGTGCTCTGTCTTCCATCATGATTCATTCAGCACTATATGTTGACTCCATGTATAGCATTTGCTACCCTTCATATCCAGGAATTTGATATTCTACATTAGTTGAATGTCATACAAGTCACTTACATTCTAACAATACTCACCTTGAAATAAAAGGTTATAGAGAGCTGGAACTAATTTTGTAGTGTGTATGTAATACAGACATATTGATATATGACTTTAAATATTATTTTAAAAATATCAACATCAAATATAACTGTCACTTTGTGGCATTTTCACATGTGAACTGACTACATGTGACAGCATGCACAATACCTATAATATCTCATGTCGTTAAAACCAGCATTGGGAGGGGAAGTAATCACTGTGTTCTATTTTTTGCTGAGTAGCTATTGGTAGCATATATCTGGAGAGAGACAAAGGTAATTTTCTTTAAGGGTGTGGTCCTTGCAAGGTCTAATGACAAGGCATAAAACCAAAAGAATATTAGAAGCAATGAGACTATAGGTTGTAAAAGCTAAATAAGGTGATAACACTGGTGTGTATCTAAAATACATTGGGGGAAAAACTGAATATGAGTTACGGAACACAGTTCCAGAAAGACACACATGATATATACTCACTTTTAAATGGATTCTAGCCATGTAGTAGAGGAAAACCCTACTATAGTTCACAGACCCTTAGAAGATAAGTAACAAAGAGGAACCAAAGGAGGATGCTTAAATCTCATTCAGAATTGGAAATAGAATAAACAGTGGAAGTGATTAAGGAGATGGGACAGGTAAGAGAGGCAGCCTGGAAAGAAATAGGGGAGAATGGGACTAGGAGGACAGAAGACTTGCAGAGAAAAGAGAAACCTTTGGCATGGGCTTCTCTGTGACAACCTTGAGACAGTAGGGTCTGGGAGGATACAAGGGTGATTCTAGGTGAGACTCCCAAGTAGCAGGGATCATGGAGAAAGAAGAAGCCACCCTCTCACTATACATACCATTTTTACCCTTGTCATAATTATATTATGTGAATACTGGTATTCTTCCCACATTTTAAATAAATTCTATATTATAAATACAGCCACCAGGAAGGAAAATCAGTCTACAGAAGCATAATTTTCAAAGCAGTCTATAATGTGTGTTTTTATTATAAGTGAGGATAGACCAAGGTAGGTAAGTGAAGTTTACAGTATCTATTGAAGAACCTTCTCAGTCCTCTTGTATGTAACCACCTGTGCTTTGTGAGAACTGAAATGATAGGAATTTGAATATTTGTGAATGAAATGATATTGTATTTGACTAAAAAAAAAACATATTCTGTGTGCCATTCACAGAAATGTTTGCTGAGTTGTGTATTCAATTCCAAGGTGAGAAAGACTACATGTTTATAGCAAGAAAAAGAGATGCAGAAGAAGCAAGCTAACAAAACATATAGCACATGAGTACTGTTGTTTGTATATATGTGGGTCAGCATGTGTCTATGTGTACACACACACACACACACACACACACACACATATATATGTATATGTATATATACACATATATACTGACATATACTAAAATTTTAAGATGTTTTGTATAAGTTGAACAAAACTTTGGGATCCAAAATAGCATTGGGAAGCATTTAAAACATGTATAACACTTACATAATACAAAAATAATTGTATACATAACTATTAACATAAGTAATATAACTATTACTGACTTTGTGAAGTAAGTTAGGAAGAATACAAATTTTTATACTTATTTCCTGTAATTCTTCAGGCATAGTGTTGAAACTATTATGTGCTTCGGTTTCACCGTTTGTAATGGGAGATAAGTGAATATATTTGTAACTTTATCATATACTCCTGGCATCTGAAATAAGTTGCTCCTGGCTTGCACACCATTTGCAGAATACATGTATGTGAGCTGGATATACAGTTTTACTGCTGTTAAAGTTGACACTGCATTCTGTGGTGAATTCCTGCAGTCAAGAACACTTGCCATCATTACACTTGGAGTTTGGAGAGATGTTGGTAGTAAATCACATCTCTCTAGTGAGAACAGGTCATTTATTCCAAAACCCACAGCACAGCTGTCAAGATCAGAAGAATATCCTCTTTGCAGAACTGCCAGCTCCAGAAAATAAGTACGAGACACAGAGCAGCCCCCTCTTTCTGGAATTTGCATTCTAATTTAACAATAAAACAGATCAGATTATTTTTCCTTCCTCAAGATGAATAGAAGAGAACTCATAATGAACCCATGACAGACACAGATGGGTCTTTATTGTCTCATGGTGGATCAAAAACTACACACATAGAGATATATAAAATACATGAAATTTGTATTAATATTTTTGTATTTATTTTATTTTCTTTCTCTCAAAGTAAATCAATTTCCACTTTGGAATAATGGAGGTAAGCCTGTGGGGCATAGTATGGACACTTGTAGTTACATATTATATGGCACTTCAGTAATTATAGTATTTGTGCAATATTCATTCACTATGTTATTATATACACAAACACAGAGACAGAAGCAGAGAGACAGAGAGAGAGGAGGACACACACACACACACACACACACACACACAGAGAGAGAGAGAGAGAGAGAGAGAGAGACAGACAGACAGACAGACAGACAGACAGACAGACAGACAGACAGACAGAGACAGAGACAGAGACAGAGAGAGACAGAAACAGAGATAGAGACAGAGACAGAGAGACACAGAGAGAGACAGAGAGACAGACAGACAGAGAGAGAAAGAGAGCGAGAGAGAGAGAGACAGAGACAGAGACAGAGAGACAGAGACAGAGACAGAGACACACACAGAAAGAGAGAGAGAGACAGAGATAGAGACAGAGAGAGACAGAGAGACAGAGAGACAGAGAGATTGAAATGAAAAACACTGTTATATCCCTGCTTTTAAATATCTCATTTCACTCTTGATCGTTCATGCCTCACTGGTTTTATCAAGTGATTCTCAGCAAACCAAAAGTTTTCAATCCTCTGTGAACCACCGTATTTTCCCTTCTGTATAAGCAAGAAAGTCAGAAACATAAATGTTTAGTTGCTTATTCTGCAAATCCCAGGATCACAGTTAGCATCAGGATTCTCTGAAACCCACCAGCTTAGCCTAAAGGAATCCCCTGCCTCTCTTGCTGACATGGTGCTTGTCAAGGAGGTTTACGCTCTCATTCCACATCATTCTTTTCAGAGAGAGGTTTTGCTTTGGGGGCTCAAAACATTTAGATCCAGACTACTCAGTGTAACACAGGACAGCTTCTCAGATTTGTGTCAATGACTCTTGGCATTTGTTCCTTATCACAAGTTTATAAAGATCACACTGATGCTCAGGCATTCTTAAGCTCATGTAAGAAGTATGTGGTCCAGATATGGAAATTTTGACTTAATTACAATCTAAAAACCATTAAGATAATGAGTTTTAAGTAAATTACTAAAATTCATAGAATTGTTTAGTTAAATTAATAGTTCACAGATGTTTGGACCTCCTGGGAGGTCCCAGTATCACCGTTCTTAAAGGAAAAGCTATGAAGCATAAAGCCACCAAAAATACTTTTCTGCTTCTGCCTCCTCTTTATCACTGCTTTCCACTTCGATGTGTGGATATAATTCCCAGTGGACTCATCTGAATCTATAATGTGGAAATCAGTTAGATGTGACAAATACTACAAATATGTACATGCTATTCTTCTTGACTCACATGTCATATATGTAAATATGTAAATACATCAATCCCAAACAGTAGAATTTCAAATACTGTAAACTTTAACAATTTACTTCAACCTTTCCACTTTTATGAACATGTTTGAACCTGTCTCTATAATTATTTCATAGGACATTGTGAGGCATTAGGCCTTAAAATAATAACATTTACACTAATGGTACATAATTTAAACTATTGTTTATCCCATTAAAATGAGTATAGTTACACTTAGTGCCAGAATAATTTTCTGTAGTTAATTTTACAAAACAACTAGTATATGCCCTTTGCCTTTTCATCTTCCATGTGTGGTTTAATTTTGTTAAAATCTTTATGGTACCCTGAAAAAATGGGTCATTTTTATAACACACTAAAAGATTATTATTTAAAATTTATTATATAACTACCATATATGTATAATACCATATATAAGTATATATAGAATTTTAATTTCCTTACTTAATACTGTCTAGTTTACAATGCCTACAACTAATATCCCCTACCTGCTCTCTTGAAATCTGATTTAGCCTTGGTTTAATTTTGCTTTAGAAGATATACTATATAAAATACAGTTCAGAACACCATAGAGAAAAATAAAACTTGTTGCTTTTTGAAATTTCATTAGAATCCAAGCAGTTTAGTGAATAAATTAAAATAATATATTTTAATCAAAACAATAACATTCATTCATTAATTTAATATTTAATTATTTATCAACCATCTGAGTAAAATATGATTATTATTTCAAGTTACATGAGAAAATACCTTAAGCATGCTTAAATATCTCCATAAAGTTATATAACTTTAGTTTTTGTCATTGAACTTAAATCTAGATATGTCTTTCTTTGAAATCTTTGTACTTAGCTGTAAAACACAATGAGATCAAATATACATTCTAAAATACCTTCAGCCTATCACACAAAATGCTGGCAAATTGACAAATATATCTTAAGAGGTGCTACAGTTTAGAAATTGCTATTTCCATTCTGCTATTTCTTCCCTCATTCTGTAAAGATAGCCACTTGTACCTTCAGCCATCAATCATTAGAAACCACAGTCCATCTTTTACTGAAAGAAAACAATAAAAAAAACACAACATTTGATGTGCTTTATGGAATTCAGATATTGGAGCATTTTGCACCTGCACCATCAAATACCTTGGTCTGATTTTCAATAGCCATCTAGGAGACCAATTTAGTTTTTGTGATTGGGGTCACAAACCTACAGCTGTCTGGGTTGCTTCATTTTTCTCCTTTCTCATACTTATTCTTCAATGATCATGAATAACATAGTTCTCATTTCCCTATACTTCTCTTTAATAAACACTGTTCATATTCCAAGTGTAACACTTTTACTGACTAATCTTTCTGGGTGCAAAATGAACTTGATCTTTGAACCAAATTCATATATCCAGGCATGTAACTGGATTTAGGCAACACTCATCTCACAAACTGTATTTTTATTAGGACATTCATCAGTTTTACATTTCAAATTATATATAAACAATATATGCTCTCATATTTTCACTGAGAGTTTCTTTGCCGCCTGCAGCATGTCATCATTTGCTGAAGTATATGAGTATACACTTTAAGCCTTTTTCTGTGACTGTAATTATAGTAAAGGAATTTTCTTATTGACAATATGGAAGCTAGTCATCAGAATCTGAAGTTAACATGTTAAATCTTAGGAATTAATATACAGAATGTTGAACAAATATGGGCTTATAATATTTTATGATCTTTTAAATAAGGAATACTTATGGTTAATATATATATGGAAACTAAAAATAATGAAGGGATGAATGACCTGGTCACAGTAGCAGTTTTCTTAATATCTTACATTTGAGAGATGACAAATATTCTGATTGTGATCAGCAAAGCCATGCTGACTTTATCTCTCAAGCTAAATGGTTAAGCAGGGTACACTACTGAACACAATTTTATCATAACTACTATACAGATAGCTGGAAAGCATGGAGTATGACAAGCATGTCCACCTGCCCACAGTATTCCTCTTGACACTCATACATGTCTTAATATAATCTTATCCAAATTTTTTAAGTTGAACAATACTTGTAGAAATGATAGGGGAATTAATGTGATATATTTTTACGATATTCTATACACATTGAAAAGTGATTTCAATACATTATTTATTTATTTATTGTTGCTGTTGTTGTTTTCTAATTGGAAAAAAGACCACAGTTCTTAAAACAGACATCAAGGGCACTGAAAGCTAAGTGATTTACTTTTGGAGAACCCTCACCTCTGAAAAGATTTAACTACTCATAACTGTTTACATTGCATTCATTTAAACTACAATGACGTTCTTGAATAACACTGTATAGTGTGTGAGCTTAGGAATATTCAGGTCAAAAAGGCATTTGGAATTTCATGTTTGGATTTAGATTCTTGTATTCATCCTGGGACGTAGCTCAAGTATGTCCTTCCTTAGTTTATTAATCATAAGAAAGAGAAAAACTAAAGGCATGTTTATCAATGGAAACAAGTTCATGTGCTTTGTGTCACTTTAGACCAAACCTACCTTCTTCCATTATTATTCCTAGAGCATGTGCACTTAAAATAACAGCTATCTTTTTTTTTAAACAAACTTAGATAAAAAGAACAATCCCTTTTAGAAAAAAATGAAATTTTTGACATTAAAACTCTTGTAGTAATGGTTTTAAGACCAAAGGAAAAAATTATTATTATCTTGTACAGAATTTTAAAAGCAAAATTCATGAAGTTAAGATGATGAGGTGGTTCGTTTTTTGAATTTTAATTAATCCTGTTGTTTCCTCAGTTACATGACAACCTCTGAAGTTATAGCTTCATAAAATTACCCAGAAAATATAAAATATGACTTTCATTTATATTTAATATTTAATTTTGAATAGTCTGTATATATAAAATCTAAAATGATAGTGGTGTCTTATACATTGATTTACTCCCTATATATTTTTTACTGTATATTTTATTAATTTATTCAGAACTTCCTATATCTTCTAAATAATGTCACACCCCTGCCATTTCTCACTGCAAACACCTCCTTAGCACCCCATTTTCTACAGTCACTACATGATGAGCAGTTAATATCTTTATATTGTTATTAAATATTTCTATAATGGCAACAATTTTGTTTTTCACACATAAACATGAATAGCTGATGATAATCATAAATCAGCAATTTTCACATTGGCAAAGATGTATTGATACTATTATTTACAAAACATTTTATGAGAAAAATTATGTGCTTGGGACCTTTTTTCTCTTACTGGGTTGCTTCTTCTAACCTTGGTATGAGGTTGTTTTCTTTTCTTTTCTTTCTTTCTTTTTTTTTTTTTTTGGTAATAAGGTGAATAATATATTTTAAAGCAGAGTAATGAAACATTTTTGATCAAATTATGCTTATATTATGGTTTTCCTGTGAATTTAAAATACTTATTCATATTATAAACATGTTTCCTGCAAACTATGACAAACCATTATTCCTAGTTTCATTGACTTTATAACATTTAAAATACATGATTACAGTAACTTATATATCTTAATATATTTTAAATAGTTTCTAACAAAATACTTAGTTTTGTTATATTCATCAGAGGTTGTTTTCTTTTCATTTCTTTTCTTTTCCCTAGTTTTATTGTAACTTGTTAGACCATATGCAATTTGTATCCCTGGGAGGCCTGCTCTTTCTTTTGAAAGGTGAATGGAGGAGGAGTAGATTTGCTGAGTGGAATGTTTGGTCATGAGAAGGACTGGGAGGCATAGAGGAAGGGAAATCTGCAATAAGATATAATATATGAGAGGAAAAAACATAGGAAAGAAAGAGAAAGAAATATATAGCATCATACTATAACACCATAAATATATCATATTTATCATATATATCAATACATGCATATAGCACATCATTACAGCATCATCTATATTTATGTATGTGTGTATATGTGTATATTTATTTATGATGCTACAAAAATTAGAATTGTGATTCATAAAGTTATTGGTGATATAAATATTTGGCAACTTTAAAAATTCTGGGGTTTGCTTTCCAGTATAGTGTTAAATTTGTATTTTCAGAAAATGTTGTCAGCAGCTTCTAGGGATTCCCTGGCACATCCTTTGTTATGCAAGTGGAGGAATCAACACATTCCACAGTGCCAGCCCTCCTGTTTTGTCCACAGTCAATATATACCTTATGGTGCCAGTTGTGTAAACTGACATATGAAGGGCACAATGTATATGTTAGGTTAATTGGCATACTCACTAATTGGACTAATTTTAACTGATGAGAATGTGGAGGTTGTGCAGAATAAAGGCATTCTACTTAATGTAATGTACAGATACCCAGTGTGGAGTATTAACAGGAGGCAAATATCTCTCAAGTCTCAAGAATTTTTCGATTCCTCGTGGTTAAGAAGAATCCTGAGCTCTGTCTTTTATTTGTGAGAAAAAACTTTATATTTTCATCTACATCTGAGTACTGCCTAACACACCGCAAAGTCCTCTCTTAACATAAATGCATTCATCGCCGCCTTTACAGATAAATTTGTTTATTCAGTGCCTTTCTTTCTAATAAGGTATAAATCTAATTTCTATAAATGTAACATAAATGCATTAGACACCATTTACCACCAATCTACTGTCAACTACAAAATCTAGTATCAGATAAAGAATATTATATGTTGCAAACTAAAGTATTTAATTATTTTTATATCCAAATGTTATTCCATTTTTTGTATTCCCTCCTTTTCTTATTCATCAGTTAATGAACACAGATTCTATCTTGGCTATTATAAATAATAAACATATTTAATGTCAAACATCTCTTTATTCTACTTGGAATGGAACATTATATCAACCTTTTTTTTAACCTTTAATACACCAAAGTAAGCCAATTAGCAACCTCCTCAAATAAAAACAAGAATGTTACAGACCAAACATCATTCAAATTCTTGCAAAAACACAAGTTAGCTTTCAAAATTCATTCTTAACATAACTTGTTTCTCAATAGTAAAACAATTGTTCTGTGTTAAGATTTTTCAAAATCAAACATGAACACATATAACATAATAATTAGTTCATGTGGTAAATTTTCCAGAATTTTAGAAATGTTGATTTAGTTCATGTTATACTTGTTCCTTTCATTTTCTCATATATTCAGTTTCAGTCTTATGCAGAGTTCTAAATAATAGTGTAGGTCAATTTAAGAATTTCAGAGTAGCCAATGACATATATGAGCAGTGCTTCTTGACATTTCATAGTTAATAACTTTATTGCAATATATAAAATACAGAAGAGGAACTGAAGGCATTAGGGGGCATTGGGCACATTTAAACAGTTATCACTAAGGCCTGTACTGCCAGTTTTCATACACTAGCTAGTGGTTGAAACCAATAAGTATATCTACAAACAACAACGTCTGCCACCAAAGCTCTGAACATTGGAGAAGGAGCAGAAGGATTTTTCAGAACCGGAGAATCACAGACTTTGGTCTAAGACTATGTCTCCTGGCAATATGAGAAGCTACAACCATAAAGTGTCGTCTACATCATGGCCGACCCATGAACTGAACAAGAACAACAATAATAGACGTGATAAAGTGGATGGCGGAAAGGCTACATGACTGTAACCCTACACACACACACACACACACACACACACACACACACACACACACACACACACCAAACAAAAGAAAACACCTACAGGCTACTAAGGAATGTTGTTAGTAGAAGAAGAAGCAGTATTTTTTCCAAAGCAGTCTAATGTAGTCTTTAGACTGATTCCTTCAATATCTTCAATAATTTAGACAGAAGAACGAAAAATAAGGGTAATCATATAAACCTATGTCCAAGGCAGAAAAATTATGTTCTGTGAGCCAAATGAATTAAAATGTAAGAAACACATTATTCTCTTTAATGATATGTTGATAGTCACACCTCAGGAACATGACAGGAACTTTATGGTCTCTAGTTAAAGTCAAAATGATTCTATTTACAATGAAATTTCATGTTCAGAGAGCAGCGTGTCCTGGGAAACTCTTATGAGATGCTGTTTGTTTTTGTAGTCGTCTCAATTGTGTCAGAAACAATTTTTTTCATGATTTAAGTGCTACTCCTTGAGGAGATGATGAATACCTGGGATTTTTCTTTTGCTTGCTGCTATCAGTCTTGAGTTTTATTGCAAGTCTCACCGCAACTCTGCTTTCCACGCAGCAGGTGATTAATCTTCATATTTTACCCCATGAGGTAAATGAATGCTGTCTTTGTAACCAAGTATTTCTTACCTAGCAGGCAAGGTGCAGAACTATAATAGAGAGTGTAAAATAGCAGACATAAAAAAATAAATTCATTGGGTTCTAGGGCCAGAATCAATAGGAGGAAGAAATTTCAAGAGTGCTACGGATAGGAAGCTACTTTTGTCATTCTCAAACCAAATTAAATAGTTTGTAATTCATCAATTGTGAATACCTATACAACAAATGGACTCACAGAGATGAATTCTTGGCCCAGATTTTTTCCAAAGCCTAACATAGAAAAATTCACATAAATGCAATCAACTTATAAGTACTTCATGCTAATGCTAAAAAAGAAAATCTATTTTCATCTTAGTCAAAAACATTTACTTCAAAATTAGTTCTATTCACAAACTTTACTACATTTTTGGGTATTTAATGGAACAGACGTATCTTTGACCAGAACTGGATGTTTTTGTTATAATGGCTTTAATGCTTTCCTTGGTTCTGATTTTGGTAGCTTTTGCTTTACCTATTATTTATGGATCATAATTATTCTCAAATGACTTTTTATGTGGAGGTTCATGTGTGTATTTGGATATAATTGACAGATGATTTCTGAGAGTAGAAAGCCATGTTTATATTGTAATGACCTAAAGAATGCTAGAAAGATCTAGAAATGTAAAAGTGTTTGTGATTATAAAAGAAAACAAGTGAGACATTTCACTTCCTGGTTCTTTTTTTAAATAAAGGGAGAAAATGTTTGCCTTTTATCATGGTTTAGAACTTCTGACTTAGAGGATTAACTATTCTTCCTCTGGAAAGGAGAAACCAGAGACACAATATTGTCTCAGCTGTACTCTGGTTGTTGATCAATACACATCTCTCCCTTCATACTGCAGCCCTGCACTTGTAAATTCTGAGTAAGCTGAATCACCATGGACTTTATTTCTGTACTCTTATGAATGATGGCTTCATTTGGCTTAAGTTGGATCAATTTAATGTGGGGACTAAAAAGAGAGAAAACTTGTCCAAAGGAACCTATAATTCACTGATCAGCAAATGGATGAGGGCTTTGCCTATCTACGTCTTGTGTGCTTATAGCTCTTAGCACATTACATGGCCCATAACAAGACAGGGATGGTTATAGATATTGGTCTCAGATCACCAATATGGTGCCTATTCTTGTTGTTTAGATTCATACTAAGTTCTCTTATAGACTTAATTAAAAAAAAATCTTTGAATTAAGTAATTACTTAGTCTCAGTATCATGTCCTATTTGAAAAGAGTTTCATCAAAGTGTTTCCTAGACCCAAACTACCACTTTGGGACTTGTTCTGAAGAGTAATTAAATAATTTTTATTGTGTTTTTTTTTCCTGATAAAGTGTGAACAGTCATATGTTCACTCCAGAAGGGACATCAAAGACAAACCAAACAAACTTATTCCACCAAAGTTTAGCTTAATGACTCCTGGGATTATTGTCGGTGCTTACCAGGGTATGACTGAGAGGTACTCACATACAGTTGTATCAAGGAATGCCTTGCCCAGCACGGAGGATGGCTCATAAAACCTTTATCTCAGTAGTATACTGTCCTAGCAAGTGTACCCCACTACAAGTTGGAGATTCTCTTGTCTCTAGCAATTGTTTACTGCTATCCTTTGATTGTGGATGGGGGAGGTTTCTGGTGTAGTTTCCAAAACTATCTGAGCTTTGTAGGTTTTGTTTACTTCCTGAATCTGAGCCCTTTTAGTTCTCCTTCCAAGAGGGAATGTTTCTATAGGAAATAGCGACATATAACGTTGAAATTAATAGTAGAGCTCATCCGTTACTGCGCCACTGACTTTTTCATCTCAGGTTGGAGGATTCTGGTCTTCCACATCACATTTATTCATTTGCAATGAATTCACCAGGCACCTACCACAGATAAAGTACACTCTGCCAAACTGTGTGTACCAGCTGATTAGAAATACGATTGTCATGTACCTGTTTCTTTTACCATAGTAATGGCACATTGCACATTTATTTACCATGAGCCTTTTAACATTGTATACTCAGCATTTAAATGGCAGCAAGCATCTCTTAAGTAAATGAGGACTAAGAAGACGACTAATGGGAGAGGGCTTATTCCTCAGACCACGTGATTCGATCCTCTGGAACCCACACAATGTTGAGAGCAGTAGTTCTAATCAGTAATGCTAGCATTTCTATAGCAGGATAAGAAGCAGATATAAGAAATTCCTGGAAGTTACACTAACCTGGTGAACATGGTGGTGATGGCAAATAACAAAATTCCTGTCTCATACAAAGAGGTACAAGCAATATGAGTTTGTCCAGTGATTTCAATATGTCCATGTCCAACCTAACACACTTGAACATATATGAATATTTACTCAAAGTACAAATTACACACACATAATAAAGTATTAAGAAATGGAGAACTTTGAGAGACTTTGTGAATAATTTTCAAACATATCTTTCAGGAAGTTTATAAGTCTGAGTAGTCCAAGAATGATGCAAATAAATGATAGTCACTCGTTTATTTAATTTTCCAATGCCTCATGATTAAAATGGCGAAACAAAGTTAACAATGAAAAAGAATGAAATGTTAACATGTATAAATCAGTTATTTCTGATATAAGATGGCGATGTTAAGAATAATGAGGATTTAAAATACCAATTAATTTATCTGATTATAAAGTATCTGTTTTCTTCTCATGATGAACAACGTAGCTATTGACTGAAGAAATCTTTGAAGTCGGTACAATTCTGTCAACAAAACATAAAAGACTTTACCACATTCTATTTTTAAAAAATTTTATCATAAAACATTGCAAACTAGATTTGATTGTCTTGTGCTACTATGACATTCTAAGTTTTTTTTATCATACTATATGTTATTATACTATGCTCTATTTTATATTATCATTATAACAAAAGCCTTTTTTTATTTTTTCATCATTACATTTACTTTTAATTTTTTTAATATTTATTCTTCTTGCATACATTACATCTTAATCTTATTTCCCCTTTCTCCCCACCCTCTTCACTCTCCCTCAGATTCACTACTTTTCCATTCATTTTCAGAAAAGAATATGCCCCCTAGGGATATCAACCAAACATGTCATAACTAGTTAAAATAAATAATCCTAATTTCAAGGCTGGGTATAGCAACCCAGTAGAAGAAAACAGGCCCAAATGCAGCGAAAAGAGTCAGAGACACCACTACTCTCACTGTTCAGATTCTCACAAGAACATCAAGATATACCACTATAAAATAAAACCTAGCCCTTACAGGCTCTGTATTGCTGCTTCAGTCTCTGTGATAACCTATCACCCCTCCTTTTTGATTCTGTGGGCTGTGTTCTTCTGGTGTCTTAGACCCCTCTGGTTTCTATAATCCTTCCCCTTTCTCTTCTGTGAAGTTTCCTAGCTTTGTTAGCTCTGCCTAATACTTCACTGTGGCTCTTTGCATTTGCTCCAATCAGTTGTTAAGTGAATATTTTCTGTGCAGAGTGGCTAGGCACTAGTTTGTGACTATAGTAAAATATCATCAGTAATTATTTGATTGATTATTGTTAATTTAGGTTTCTTATTATTTCTTAATTAGACATAGGAAGTAGGAGGATCACAGCTGGATGGGAGTTGGGGAGGAACCAGGAAGAATAGAGAAGAGGAAATCATAATCAGAATATATTATATGAGAGACATAGAAACCTATTTTCAAAAAAATTTTACCAGATCCCAAGACTATGCAATTTTATGAATGTCAATGGAGTTAGAAGAGACACTGTGGAATTTTATGTAGGGCTTCATGTAAGCCATTATTGGTGCTTATATTTCTTAAATATTAGCTCACATTTCTGCTTCTCGTGATATTTAAATTAATAATAATCTCACAATACATTAACTTCTAAAAAGGAAATGATGTAGGTGATATCTGCCACTGAGGGCATGACACTGAAATTTGGTGCAGTGACATGGGGGTCACATTTTTAAAATAAAGAATGGCATTGCTTATTTTCCATCTTCTTTTTCCAACCACAGTCATCGATTAATTGACACAATAGTAGCCATCAAAAATGATTTTCTGATAAAATATCATCATCATCATCATCATCATCATTATCACTTTCAAAATATTGGGTCTGACATTGACAGCTAGCAATTTATTGGGAAAAACCCCGAAAATTGACATGTAGCTTGGAATGTTGTCAAATGAATTGTTATCTCATTTTATTGAGATAACATCATGTGTCTTTCTAAATTTTATTTTCCTCTCTTTTCTGGTTGCAATTAGTGTAAGATTTTTTTTTTTTTAAGTTACAGATTTATTTTTTGTCATGTATTAAAACTACTGTTTTCAGAGGCTCAAGCACTCATGTTGACGTAGACCACCAGGTTGCTCTTCAGTGACAGGGTCCAATGAGACAAGACCAGGAGACTAGAAAACAAAGAGATAGATACATTTAGAACCAGAAGGTCGTGCACAAGCTATGGTTTATGCCAAACAAACTTATTAAGAAGTACAACATCTTATATACTATTTCTGGGGTGTCCCCAGTGTAAGATATTTATAATGACATTTCAAAGACACATGAAATCAACCACACTTACAATTGTTGCCAGTTGTGCAACAGTAAGACAGTTTAGATTCAATTAAATCATGCTTGAATGTCTTTTTTAAATTTAATTAATTTATTCAGATTACAGTTCAATTGTTATCCCATCACTTGTATCCCCCTTTACTCCTTCTCTCCTACTTTCACCCTATTCCCCTCCCCTAGGTCTGTGACCTAGGGGGACCTCCTCCCCCATTATATGGTCATAGGCTATCAAATATTATCTTGGTAACCTGCTTATTCTTTCTTTGAGTGTCACCAGGCCTCCACACCTAGGGGAGGTGGTCAAATACAGGGCACCAGAGTTCATTTCAGAGTCAGTCTCTAGTCTCCACCTAACTGTGGAGAATGTCCTGTCCATTGGCTAGATCAGAGTATGGGTTTGATATTTACTACTTATATTGTCCTTGGTTAGTGCAATAGTTTGAGCAGATTCCCCTGGGCCGCGATCCATCCATCACGATGTTCTTCTTGTAGGATTCTAGGACCATATGGATCCCTCTATTTCCCCATCTCCTATATTTGTCTTACCTAAAATACCAATAGAATGTCCTTACATCTATCCCAATCTACTGGTGAGTGAAGACTTTCATAGGACATGCCTTTTGGGCTATTTCCCACTTATAAGTGAATATATACCATGTAAGTCTTTCTGCTTCTGGGTTAACTCACTCAGTATGATCATTTCTAGTTCCATCTATTTGTCCACAAATTTCAGGAGTCCTTGTTTTTAGTAGCTGAGTAGTATTCTGTATTGTAAATACACTACAGGTTTAGCCATTTAATTCCACAGCAGATTAAAAGTAACTTGAATAATTTTCCAACAGTCCAACAAGGGACCTAAAACCACTTCCCTGTATTTCTATAGCTCTGTTTTGTCTCCATAGCAGTCAAGGGCAAGTGAAAAAGGAGAGGGGAAAGATTTATTTCTAAGTCTAAGTAAAAGCTGACTCTCAAGATAAAAGGAAAAGTCAAGCATAATAAAATAAAGGGAAACTCAAAAGAAATAAAACTGCTCTATTGGCCTGAACTGAATATGGCCTTTATTCTCAAAACCCAAAAAGTAATAAATTATGTGTGAATACAGGACATCATCTGTGTCATTGAAACTGTACCTAATGCTTGACTAGGGAGCTGAATGACAATGCACAGATGGAGGGCAAAAGATGTGTGAAACTATAAGCCAACTCCAAGGTAGGGCTGGGAATGTGCACTTGCTGTTGGCATCAGAACTGAAACTCAGTTTGCTCCACTGCTAGTACTGCAAGCTATCACTCTGCTTTTGGTGCCAATGTTGGATGCTCGAAATGGAAAGGTTTCAATGTATCAAGTGTTAGCACTGTCTCTTCAAAGCCAAGTGATAATTAAAAAAAAAGAAAAAATCATTTTTCATTGACTCAGAATTTAAACCAGCATGTAAAATGAAATCATTTTACTCAAAAGTATTGAGATATAAAAATGTTACTATCTCAGTGTTACTATTTTTTTTTAAGTTGGGAAAGCTTTATCTTTCTACATTCTTAAACTCAAATTGAAGAATATAGTCCTATATCAGGTTTCTTTTTTATTTGTGTTTAGAATGCTTTATAATCTGATTGTCCTCTACTTATTTTTTGATCATTTAAATAGCTTTAACATGAAATGTAATTCTATAAATTAACGTACTATTTGAAATAATCAGCAGCTAATTAAAACTTTATAGGTCCACTGTGAAGTCAGGGTTTTAAAGGCACAGAAAATTCTGTGTCATATGATACCAATGTTTTTACACACACACTTTTACTATATAAAGAGTACTTTTGTTTAAGCATATGGCCATAGGAACTTCCAGTATTTAACATAGTAGTAAGTACTATGTTTGTTTTTTCTTTAACATTCCTCTCTTTGAACCATATTTCTACATCAGCAATTGTCATGTCCTCATTGGATAGTATAATTGTAATAACAAAAATATAGAAAGTACCTTTTCTCTTGCCTTTTCTCAGACCAGTTAATTCAGAGCATCTGACTACCAGATCGAACATCTATGTTTTTTCAGTCAACTCCTGCTGATTCTAACATGTGCAAAGAGCTGAGTCTTCTGTGTTATATACAAGAAAATAAATTAATGATTCTACTCAATAAAGTGATTAGAAATTGCTAATTAGGAAAAATATATATACACATATGGAATTTCTTTTTTAAATTTTATTTTATTAATTTATTCTTATTACATCTCAATGGTTATCCCATTCCTTGTATCCTCACTCCCTCCCATTTTCCCCTTACTCCCTTCCCCTATGACTGTGACTGAAGGGGACTTTCTCCCCTTTTATATGCTCATAGGGTATCAAGTCTCTTCTTGGTATCCTCCTTTCCTTCCTCTAAGTGCCACCAGGTCTCCCCATCCAGGGGACGTGGTCAAATATGAGGCACCAGAGTATGTGTGAAAGTCATCCTATTGGGACTCTAGATGAGAGAAGCATGGGAGAATAGCGAAGCAGAAGGACCCAGAGGATCCTAGAAACCTACAAGAAGAACATTATGACAGGCAGATTTGGGCCCAGGGGTCCCGCTCAAACTATGGCTCCAGCCAAGGACAATACAGGCTGTAAACTTCAAACCCCTACCCAGATCTAGCCAAGGACAGGACATTCTCCACAGTTGAGTGGAAAGTGGGGTATGACTTTCACATATAAAATTTCTAATTACTCAGAACTCATTAGTAATATAACTGTTTTAGTTAAGTATCTCTATATGTGCAAAGCTGTAGAGAAAGGCAGGTCTTCTGGTCCCTCTCATTTGCAGATAGAACAAACGCATCAAGTCAAGCATTTTGATTTTTGTGAGATTTAAAATCCCTTCATAAGCACCAAGCCAATGAATATCAGCTATGTTTAGCTCTTTCTCAGCAGGTCAAAGTTTTCACAAATACTTAGACAAATCAAAAAATAAACTCTTGGAACTTTGTGCAAACTGCATGACTTTCCATATAAAAATCAAAAATCTTGGTCCGTGAACCCATCTCCATAAATTCAGCCTATCAAATAATATATTCCTTCCATCACTATCCAACGCCCTTAAAATTATCTCCAGACTTCTACTTGTATGAATTAGCAAGCTCATAAACTGCAACATTCTTTGTCATCTCTAGAGGCTTACTTAGCCTTAACTCGGCTATTTAGGGTAAGTGAACACATCAGCTGGTCTACAGAGTAGGCAGGATTAGTTCCCCTGGTAGGACTGTACTGTATGCAGTAAGGATGGGAATGCATTCACTGCTAAGAGGGGATTGGTAATTTCCTCAGGCGGAGTGAGTCTATTGGAATGCAATGATTCAACCCTCTCAACCACTTCAGGGTTCTTCCCCATTGCCATCCGAAATCACAAGCTCCCATTTTTATTCCAGTCAGTGTCCTTCCTTAGCTGCTGGGGATTAAGCTTCCTTTATGACTCAGATAATCGTATAATGAGACTTTGTGTTGTTTATCTTCAACTTGAGGTCTGTGGCTGTTAGAGAGTCATCTTCCAGATCACACTAAGAGACATCATGCACTTTGGAAGCAGGTCAATTTTATCACTTATCTCTACTGTGGGTGGTTGTGTGTACGAGTGTGTCTCTCTCTTTCTGTTTGTGTGAGGTTGTGTTTGTTTGTGTGTGTGTGTGTGTGTGTGTGTGTGTGTGTGTGTTCAAGTATGCTAAAAGGAGACATCCTTGTTTTTCTACAAATGTTCAGATATTTCATACAGGGTATCACTAAGTCCCTTCCTTCTCCTAAGAGGTAATATTAGAAACATTGATGTACTGGACTCAGCAGCTTTCCTTAACTATGGAGAGAGATTCCACAACCCCTTTCCTTTATCCTTGACTCTAAAGCCAGAACCACATGGCTGCAGCTGCCAAGTTCTGCTGCTTGCTGAGACTGGAACATGGCCCCCTCCTTCCATCACATCCTCACCACCTTTCACTGCCTAAGCCTGGCTGTTCTTGAACTGGCTCTATAGAACAGGCTTGCCTCAAACTTAGACATCCACCAGCATCTGAGTGCTGGGATTAAAGGTGTGTAACATCATTGCCAGCCTTAAGCTTTTCTTTATTTCCTTTTCTCTTTTCTTTAAATCCTTTTCACAGATTAGAAAACTCAACTATATAGGGTTTTCCTCTGAGGTCAGCACTTCCTTTATTCTTCTAAACATCAGGCTTTTCTTTAATCTGTAAATACTTCCTGGTACCCCACCCAGTTTTCCCTCTAGCTGTTCTTTTTGCATTTTTTTTTTTTAGCTCAGCTTGCTTCTTTCCATTATAGATTTGCAAAAAATGACAGGTTGAAAACTAGCCCTACACTATTGAAATGTAAAAAAGAAATAAAATTGAATCAAGAAAAAGTAGACAAATTAAAAGATACATCAGAGATTGAAAAGCAAGACTTGATTGAGTGGTTGTAAGTGACAAGCAAGCAAGCACTATCAATCACCACTATAGGTTTTCTGTCTCATGAAATGAGATAAGGATAATGGAAGATAAAAAAAATGTGTCCAAAAATCTGAGTTTTGGAGATGATAAATTTGAGTTTCAATATGGAATTTATCTTCAATTGGTGACATATTTTATTCACATCTCCTCTCACTGAGCACAAAAGTTTCATTTTATTTGCATCTCCCTTCATTGAGTTGCATTGCTTAGACCTTAAAATCTGGTATCATAGTGAAACTAAGGGCATCAGAAGATAAATGTTGCCAGAATTCTGGGAATATCAAGTATAAATGAAATGGAAAGGAGGGACAATATGTCTTCCATAAGATATAAATAAAAAATGAGGTAACACAAAACAGCGTGATTGTTACCAAGTGTTCAGTAGATACCAGTAAAAACCAGAAGCATGACTCCATTCTTTCTAGTGCAGCGGCTGTGGCAGCAATTCCGAGTTGATTTTGAAAGTTGTAGTCCATGGAAAAAAGTTTCTGATCCAGTTACTGGTAGTAATAAGTTTAATTTCTTTTATTAATCATTGATAGTAAATGAATATGAATACAAATAAGTGAATAAACATTTTGGCTGCTACACGTATAAAATAAGCATGGATTCTAGATATATGCCTGATCTTGTACTTTTGAGGGGTCAATTTAGAATAAAATTAAATAGTTGCCTGCCTAAAATATGTTAAATTATATCAGTAATAATGGATTGTGTAGGCCTGCCTATATGAAATCAGGTATTGCAAAACATAGACTGTCTACATTGCTCCAAGATTGTGTTAAATCTTTCAAAACAATGAGATGGTATTTGAGGATGAAGTGTTTGATATGTAACTACTATTAGGTATAGTCTCTGGTACAAATTTAATAATGTGAGCACAGTCTTTTACATCAAATTATCAGAAGAGCTGCATTTTGTCTCTCTTTCTTCTTCCTTTCTAGTCTCAGTCTCTTTCTCTTTCATTTTCCTCCACATTAGGAGTCCACAACTTGGAAACAAATAATTACTCAACAGTTCAAATTCATACCATTAACTTTTAGGTTTTCACTTAGGCTGCCTAATCTATATAGTATGACAAAGAATCCTGAGGAAATAGGAGAGACGGATAGACACTCTTAAATTATATTAATCATCAGTCCAAATCAATTCACAGCAAATAATGGTAGTAGTGGTGGCTGCTTTTAATCCCAGCACTCTGGAAGCAGAGCAGGCAGATGGCTATGAGCTTGCTGCCAGCCTGGTCTAGAAAATGAGTACAGGACAGCTAAGGCTACACAGAGAAACACTATCTCAAAGAAGCAAAAATAAAAAAAAAAATTATAAGTGCTATTAAGTTGTATAGAGGCAGTGAATATTTTCCTAAAACAAAACATATTAAATACATGGTGATTTACTCTTGTCAAATATTAAAGGTCAGGTTGTTAATATGTTTTTTCATATACAATTCTACTTGTAAAATCAAATTTTAATTCTACTGTGAATTTCTCATTTAAGTAATAACATAATAGAGATGACAGGGAAAATAATACATTTAGGAATTAGATCAAGAATACTTAGGTTAATGCCAGGTAAGCTCATTTTATATATAAAAATCTATGGCTATTAGAAAGCATATAGCATAGTATATTTTCATATAACCTTTTAAATATATTTAGTGTTTTCTATCTAACTTAAATCTCACTATCTGTCCAGTCTCCCATCCTTTCCCCATGTAAACAACTTTCTCTATTAGTCCCTCTTTCCCTTTTATATCAACTGTATTCTACTACACCACTCTCACAAAAGACCTTTATTCCAGCCATGACTAACAGCCCCTTTCTACTAGCCAGATTTTATAGGGAGGCCACATTAAATACAGCAATAGAGACTCTATGATAAGATCCACATATTCATTAAAAATATGGCTATTAATTTTCCAAGGACTAGGTTTCCTCAATCAGAGTAATTTATCCTTACATTTGATATTTCCCAATTTCTAATTTGTATTCAGTTTCTTCTTCTAAAATATAAATAGTAATTCCAAAATATCAAAAATGATTAAAATTATTAACATTCTCCAAAAAATAGCTAAAGCCATAATTCAGGTTTATTTATGATCCACATTAAAAACAACCACACAGGATTTTACAAAAAACAGAATCATGTTTTTTTCTTAACAGACATCTGAATTTTAATGAAGATATTTATAAGCACTGTCTGACTATATTACAATCCTCAGTATTATTTTTTTTTATTTTTTATTAATTTATTCTTGTTACATCTCAATGGTTATCCCATCCCTTGTATCCTCCCATTCTTCCCTCCTTCCCACTTTTTCCTTATTCCCCTCCCCTATGACTGTTTCTGAGGGGGATTACCTCCCACTGTATATGCTCATAGGGTAGCAAGTCTCTTCTTAGTAACCTGCTATCCTTCCTCTGAGTGCCACCAGGTCTCTCCCTCCAGGGGACATGGTCAAATATGAGGCACCAGAGTTCATATGAAAGTCATACCCGACTCTCCATTCAACTGTGGAGAATGTTCTGTCCATTGGCTAGATCTGGGTAGGGGTTTAAAGTTTACTGCCTGTATTGTCCTTGGCTGGTGCCTTAGTTTGAGCGAGACCCCTGGGCCCAGATCTGCCTATCATAATGTTCTACTTGTAGGTTTCTAGGGCCCTCTGGATTCTTCTACTTTGCTATTCTCCCATGCTTCTCTCATCTAGAGTCCCAATAGGATGTCCTCCCAGTATTATTTTTCAAGTTTAACTTTGAGAAAGAACATATAGGCACATTTCACTTATGATATTACAGCTTATACATGGTTATATTTGACAAGAATGCACCCAAAAGCAATGCATTTTTCTGAGGTTCTTTAATGACTACATCATTGATGATGGCATCAGAATGGAAAGGCTAAAACAAGAAAGGAAGGAAGTATAAAAAACATATATATCTATAAACCAGAGAAATAGAATACATTGATTATTGTACCAAATTCAGAACTGAAAATCTTACAGAAATTTTGGATCAGTATACTGTTATGATTCTAGAATTCCAATTTAAAAGCCCACAGGAAAACATAGAAAGGATGTTTAGTATCCTAAAAAGTTATATAAATTAGCTGATGGAGGACATTCCATTTAGTCTTGCCATATTTTATTTAGGGTATCACTTAATAGCTTCATTTTAAATTTAATATGGATTTTTATTAGGTCTTTCTACTAATTAATTGTAACTATTGGATATTTTCAGTCCTTAGTTGGTACACAAATCAATGTCTTTTATTTTTCTGGTTTAGAATTATACATATTTTTAGACTTCTTTCACTTCCTAGTTTCAGTCCTTTCTTTCATTTGCCATCATCGATGATGTAGTCATTAATTTATGGAACACCAAACCAAGGATTTTTAACTCCTCATACAACCAAAAAAGTTGCCAAATTAAAATGTGGGACATATCCTTCTTTCTGTTAGTACTGGCTTTGTTTTCTTTTAAAAAAAATACTATAGATGTGTGTACATTAAATACATCAGTATTTAGTTGTATACTAATACAAAAATTGTTACATGGTTGATTAATCGATTGTAAGACATAAAATAATCTGGCTTTTGAACTCATATTTTATATCTTGAAGAATTGTGAGTGTTGCTGAATGTGGTTCATAAAAATTTTCTTTTAATGTGTGGACATAGTTAATCATATAATTGTGTCATCTTCACATGACTAATTTTTGTGTTGAAGCATAAAGCCAGATTTTATGCTATTGCTCAGACTCACTAATAGGGAATGTATTGCCCAGGGAAGGAAAATTTATATGCACTGTCTTATTTAAAATTTTGCATGTTGGCACTTAAACCTTGGAACACAGTTCCCACCAAGTTGTAAGTAGGAATGATGCCAACGTAACAGATGAGCTGAGCATGTCAGAGCCAAGAGGCCATGCTCACGTATCAAGTGTGTTTACCTAGGGCAGAGTTCCCAGTAATAAATCTTCAACATGTTCAGCAAAACTGTGCCAGCATGAAGATGCTGCCCCTTCTTTAATGCACTTGAACAACGATTAACCCTGACTTTATATTTAGAGATGCAAGTTAGCCATAACCACATGTTATTTTAAAGTGAAGAAAGAAGTAGATGTTATTTAAGCCCTGAATATCTGAGTCTATATTGGTCTAAATAATTATTTTAAATGGTTCTATAAACACAGTCATATAGAATGTTGTATTAATGGTATTCACAATGAATATCAGATAACTCATTAGATTAAAATTTAAGGGTCATTATAGATGAGTTTTCAAGTACCTGTATATTGCTCCCACATAAGGCAGTGGGCTGTGAATATTAATTTACATTTTTACCTTTACATAATATTAAAATTAACATTTTCTTAGGAACTATTTTTGAAGATATAGTGATAAGGATTGTAAAAGTTCAGCTTGAAATATTTCAAAAATCTCATTAATATATTCTTTAGAAGTTGATTTGAAAGAAATATGTGACTAAGAAATGCATTAGCGATGCCTCTTGGAGGGTAATTGTGTTTGTGAGAATGGAGTAATGAATATTCTTAGTCAAAGTTTAGTGTACATAAAAAAGGCTCCAGTGGCTGAGGACACTTCAAAACACAGTTAAAAATCCTCCCAACCAGTGTTCTCCTGTAATTTAGCAATGGCAAGAGCACCAAAGTTCAAAGAACAGTAAGTACTTAAGTCACAGTTCACAAAGAACATGCCTATGGATAGGTTGATCACTCTTTCAGTTGTTTCCATTTTATTGGTAATATGAAAACACTCTAAGGACAAAAGATACTGTAAAAAATTCGATTCTGTAATGCCTCTTAATTTATATGAAGGCCAGATTTTAATCCTACTAGGTTTGGGCCAATTTTCCCATAATAGCAGTGTCATTTTCTATGAAAAAAATAATTCTAAGTTGTTAAATGAAACACATCAACTATACAGAGACCTGGGGTCCTCTGCAAACTGTGGCGACAGCCAAGGAAAAAATAGGCAGTAAAAACCTTGAACCCCTACCCGGACTAGCCGATGGACATTCTCCACTGTTGAGTGGAGAAGGAGATCTAACTTTCACACAAACTCTAGTGCCCCATATTTGAACATGTCCCGTGGACGGAGATGCCTGGTGGCACTCAGAGGAAAGATAATAGGTCACCAAGGAGAGACTTGATACCATATGAGCATATTCAGGGGGAGGAGGTCCCCCTCAGACACAGACTTAGGGGAGGGGAGGGGAGTAGTAGGGGGGAAGTGGGAGGAAGGGAGGAATGGGAGGATACATGGGATGGGCTAACAACTGAGATGTAATATGTATAAATTAATAAAAATGTATTAAAAAAAAAAAAAAGAAAATTTGATATATGGGAAAGGATAAACTATTATAAGAATATTGTATGAAAAATATATTTCCAAATAAAAATTATACAAAAGAGAAATAAGGAAACAGCCTTAAATCAAAACCAGGTCCCTGTGTACATATGTATATAAGTGTGCATGTATTATAATAGTAAAATAAAAACCTAGAAGTGAAATATATATTTCTACTTGAGTATGTACTGTTACCTACTTTCAAACACCATTCATTTACATTCAAACACCCTTCACTTATTGTACTTCTTCCAAGTAAACAGTAACTTTTAGAGCACTTAAGTTTGAGAATTGTCATAAAAACAAACAAACACTAAAACAAACAAAAACTCCAAAAGGCAGATATCTTGGGAGATAGTTTAGTGGCTAAAAGAAATTGCAACACAAGCCTGAGGACCAGCATTAAAAAAACTTGCCCAGAACTTATATAAAATCTAAGGCCTACAATGAATGAATGATCAAAAGCCAGACATTCCTTCAAAAGTATCAGGGACAAAACACACACACACACACACACACACACACACACACACACACACACACACACTGCATCCTAGGAAGCTACTATGACAGCTAGCCTCTCGCAGAAAAGGTAAATTCTATGAAGTAACTACACTTACACTTCTGCATTCTGACATGCATATGTTCAAATTCTCACAAACAAATGTGCATGCACACATACACAGTTGTAAACCCACATAGTAAATTACCAAAATTAAAAATAGATGGAAGTATGTCCTTATACTCCACATGATATTGTTATGGTCCCCTGTGAATTGTTTTGTTTGTTTGTTCTCCTTTGTCTTTGTTTTTTAGAATTGGTCACAGTCAGAAATGGTTTCATTGTTCAACGTGTGACAAGAAGCACAATGCCACTTTCAGTAACTTTTTCTGTGTTTTACAAATTACTGAACATTTTGACATAGATTTCATTAAGCAAATGTGATGTCATTTCATCTTGACGTACACAGGCAGAAATTTCTGTTTTTGCTGGTTGCTCTCTATCTTATTTTCTTCTCCATAACCTAGAACAATTTAATAAGAAAATTTTCACTTTAATGTTTTGTTAAATTATCAATTTTAAAGATTTTTTGTTCCTTTTATATTATTCTCTTTTAATTTTCATCATAAGTGTATAGATTCATGACAATTGTTTAATTTTGAATGCAGAATTGCTTGTCAATTATTTGGCTATAATAAAAATCCTTGTTTCCCACTTGTGATGGTTGAAATTCATTCATAACATTTTGTTTTTGGTTTCTTAGTTTTGTTTTAAACTGACAATATTTATAAGGAGTGCTGGTATGTAGCTCTGTTGGGACAATGTCTACCTCATATGAACAAAACCCTGACTTAATTTCCCAATATGCTCAAATAAATCTGGTCCCATACCTGGTTTCCTAGCACTCAGGCTCAGGAAGACTGGAAGAGCATCACGACTTTGCACCAGCCTTCACATAAGACATTTTCTCCTAGGTATGCTAGTATTGATTATGACATAAAAGTATAAACCCTTGTTTCTTTCCTTCCACTTTATGATTTTTAACTTGTCATTAGTTCAGTTTTGTACTTGGTATTCATATGAAGAGTTTCCATGTATTGTCTGTCCTTCTCTGGCTTCTGTTCTGCTCTGTGGAGGTGAATGTGTTCTCTCTCACTATCATGTAGTAGGGACTCCATTGATTTTGCCTTTACACACCTCATGAATTGTATAATTTAAAATAATATTTGCTTAGTATGTCTTAATGAGAGTATTTTTAAATAGAAATCATCGGCATATTATAGTATTGATGCCTATGTTATTGCTTAAGCTTCTTTTCTTTAATTTTTGAACTTTGAACCCCTACCCAGATCTAGCCAATGGACGGAATATTCTCCACAGTTGAGTGGAGAGTGGGGGCTGACTCTCACACGAACTCTGGTGCCCCATATTTGACCACGTCCCCTGGATGGGGAGGCCTGGTGGCACTCAGGGAAGGATAGCAAGCTACCAAGAAGAGACTTGATACCCTATGAGCATATACAGGGGGAGGAGGTCCCCCTCAGTCACAGTCATAGGGGAGTGGAGTAAGGGGAAAATGGGAGGGAAGGAGGAATGGGAGAATACAAAGGATGGGATAACAATTGAGATGTAATATGAATAAATTAATAAAATATGTTAAAAATGAAAAATGTTAAGAATGGAAAAAAGTAGCATATTTATTCTTTCAGTAAATATTCTCTGTAAATAGTTTTTAAAACATATTTTTGTGAGAATTGATTTAAGTTTTACAAAATAGGCACTTTTATATGGATATATTTTCAATATGGCAAATAGCCTCAAATATCTAAAAATAAATTTACCTTACTTGAGTTATTTCCTAAAAGTATACACACACTTCTCTTTATAAAGTTTAACCCATCCTAATTACAACTAATGAATAGTATCCATTTTCTCAGTTCATACCAATCTTAGGCAAGAAATTCTTTCAAAATTAATTAGACTGGAACAGGCATGAAATATGGCCACTCCATGCTTTTAATAAGCCAAGTATAATTTGAG
Source organism: Acomys minous (assembly GCF_964271855.1). Classification (NCBI taxonomy): domain Eukaryota; kingdom Metazoa; phylum Chordata; class Mammalia; order Rodentia; family Muridae; genus Acomys; species Acomys minous. Next base: position 48,074,880 of record NC_140494.1, on the reverse strand, counting down.
GTGGAGTGAAAGTATTATTGCTCTACTGGCTTTTTTGAATTGATGTGAGGAACATTAGACACATCCCGGTGAGGTTTTGGAAAGTCCATAAAATTGAACTGAACTAAACAGGTGCTTTAGAGTTCCCACTAGTGTCCTATTGAGGAGCTAGACATAATTCATCTGATCTTAAATATATATTTTATACTTTTATTATTAATTTTTTCAAGACAGGGTTTCTCTGTGTGGCTCTGGCTATCCTGGAACTGGCTCTCTAGACCAGGCTGTTCTTGAACTCAGAGAGATCTCCCTCCATCTTCCTCCTGAGTGCTGGAATTAAAGCTATGCACCACTGCTGCCCAGTATAATACAGTTTAGTTAATCAATATACATCAAATAATTAAATGTATAGGACTAGTATTAAAGGCAAATCTAATTGTGGGATGTGGAGAAAGTACTGGAAATATATGCAAGGATGTTTAGAGCATATGAACACAATTTCATTCCCCTAAAAAGGGTATGTCCTAAGAAAACTCTAGTATGACAGCAAGAAAAGTCTCTAAGGCAAGAATGCCTTTAAAAGCAGTTTAGCCAGAAATTATTTACCTTGATAAGCTTGTCTTGCTCTGTCTTTTCCTGGGAACAGTTGAGGAAAGTCTAATTCCATGAGATTGATGGAAGGGCTTCCTTAAACAGATCCTGAGAATCATGGTCTACTACATCCTTAACAGTAAGAGCTTTGATAGAAATATGTTCATAGTTAGTGACTCATTACATCTCTTAATGTCCTTCCTCTTCCAATTACTGATACTAAACTTTCTCCATTAAAAAATGTCAATGGCTATTTTTTTCTGTAGTGAATATTATCAAAATGATGGGATTCAAGTGAGAGAACAGTTTTTGTTTTTCTTTTTTATCTTAATTTATTATAATTTATTCAAATTATATCTGGGTTGTTATCCCCTCCCTTGTATCTGACCATTCCAGCCCTCCCTTCCTCTTGTGCCCTATTCTCCTCCTCTAGAACTCTAAGAGAGGTGGACCTCTTCCAACATCATATAGTCACAGCCTATCAGGTCTCATCTAAATACACTGTTTCCCCTTTTTCTGTGTGCTTCTGTACCTCCTCACCAAGGGGAAGTGATCAAACTGGAAGCACCAGAGTACATGTCAGAGGCAGTCCCCACTCTCCCCCAAACTGTGAAAAATCAACTATTCATTGGCTGCAACTGAACAGGGGGGGTCTAGCTTTACTCCATGCATTGTTCTTAGTCAATGGAGCAGTTTGTATAGGACCCCCTGGATCCAGATACAACAGCCTTGATGATGTTCTTGTCAGGTTCCTGAACCTACTGGGTCCTTCCATGTACCCATACATCCATACCATTCTCCACTGGCATCCAGCAATGAGTCCCATCATCTGTTCTGATACCCCTTGGGTGGAATCTCTCACATGACATCAATTTTGGGCTATTATCCACTTATAAATGAGTATATCACACATGTCTTACTGAGTCTGTGTTACCTCACTCAGTATGATTGTTTCTAGTTCAAACCATTGGCCTTCAACTTTCCAGATTTCCTTGCCTTTAATAGCTTGAGTAACTGTAAATGTACCACAGTTTCTTTATCCATTCTTTTTTTGAGGGATATCTAGGTTGTTTCCAGATTCTGGCTATCATGAATAAGCCTGCTATGAACAAAGTTGAGAAAGTGTTCTTGGTTGGTGAATCATCTTGCCTGGGAGAACTTTTTTCCAGGCTTTTACACTGAGGTAATTATCTCTGTGGCTGAGACACCTTTCTTGAATGCAGAAGATTGTTGGATATTGTTTATGCACCCATTCTGTTAGTCTGTGTCTTTTTATTGGAGATTTGAGACCATTAATGTGGTGAGAGATTAGTAACCAGTGACTGTTACCCACTTTTATTTTGATATTGGTTCTGGAAGTGTGTTTGTGTGTTTTTCTCCTTTTTGTTTTCGCTAAAGTAAAATGTTTTCCTGGGTGTAGTTAGCCTCTTTCGTTTGAAGTTTTCCTTCTACTATCTTCTGTAGGACTAATTTGTGGATAGCTACTTTTAAATTTGTTTTTATAACAAAATATTTTGTTTTCTACATCTATTATTATTGAATGTTTTTCTGGGAAGAGTAGTCTGGACTGGCATCTTAGGTCTCTCAAGGTTTGTAGATGTCTGCCCAGGCTCTTCTGCCTTTTATGGTCTCTGCTGAAAGAGACCTTATGGGTGTGATTCTTATAGGTTTGCCATTGTATGGTACTCAGCCTTTTCCCCTTGCTGCTTTTTATATTATTTTTCTTTGTTCTGTACATTTTTTTTTCATTATTATGTGATGGGAGGTTTTTCTTTTCTGGTCTACTCTATTTGGTGTACTGTAGGTCTCTTGTATGTTTCTAGGCTCTCTTTCTTTAATTGGGGAAATTTTCTTCTATTATTTTGTTGAAAATATTTTATAGGACTTGGAGTAGGCATCTTCTATTTCCGCAATTACTATTCACCTTAGTTTTCATCTTTCCATGGTGCCCTTAATTTCTTGGATGTTTTTGTAAGGAATTTTTAAGATTTAACATGTTATTTGATGGTTCCATCACATTCTTTCATTTTATCTTCTACACCTGAGATTATTTTCTTCATCTCTTGTATTCTGTTGATGATGCTTACCTCTGCAGTTCCTCTTTTCTTCTCTAAGTTCTTCATTTCCAGGCTTTCCTCCATTTATGCATTTATTATTGTTTCAGTTTTCATCTTCAGACCTTGAACAGTTTTATTAACTTCCTTCTCCTGATTGTTTGCATTTTCTTGAATTTATTCCAGTGATTTCTTCATTTCACCTCTATTGGCCTTTGTCCTGGCCTCTTTAAGATTCTTAACCTACTGGGCTGTATCTTCCCATATATGTTTATGGGTTTTATATTTTCTCCATTTTCATCTTCATTATGAAGGATTTGAGGTCATTTTCTTGTGTTTCAGTTGTGTTTGCATTTCCAGAGCTGATTGCTTTGTGATACGTAGGTTCTGGAGATGCAATATTATTTTTGATTTTGTTCTTTGTGTTTTTACACAGGCCTTTATTCATTTTGCTGTGTCTTGCATTAGATGATATTTTCTGGTGTCCTTCCTTGGCCATTGAGAAAAACTTGCAGGTGAGTGGTTCTAGATTGATATTCCTCACCTGTGGTGATCAGGGAACTCTTTAGTCAATCAGATGGGTGACTTGGGTTCTGTTCCATCTGAAACACAGAGCACCTGTGTTGCTCTCTGGCTTGCATGTAGCTAACTAGCCTTTGGAGACTCTGACTGCACCTGTTTGGATATGTGAACTCTCTGTGGTCAGATACACTTGTGCTTCACACTCTGGGGTCTTCCCTGACATAGTGTACCCAGATGCTGCTGCTCTCCAGCCCAGAGATCAGTCCCAGATATAGAGTCCTAGATGTAGAGCATAGATGTAGCTCACAGGCAGGCATGCATGCAGACTCTGAGGACTGGGCACACATCTGCAGAGACTCAAGGGCTCCTTCATGGAGTCTTCTCACCCAGGACACTCCAGCTCTGGTGCTCTGTAGCTCCCAGACAGATCCCTCAGCCTACAATAATTTTTTTATATTATATTAAAATAATTTTTCTCATTGTGAATAAAGTAGTTTGGATGAACTGAACATAAGTATATTTTCCTTCCTACAAGGCAGGGTGCTCTCTCTTTAAATCAGTTAATGTGAAATTTAAAACTGAAAGCTCTTTAAATAATTGGGTAGAAGAGTGCCACTCTCCATTTTGTGTTACACTTTAAAATGCTTCTATTTAATGTATTATTTATAATGTTTTGTGCTGTAGTGAGGATTTAAAACTATCTCAAAACCACACGAGAAATTCACTGTCCATAGCCAGTGAGCTTATTTCACTTCTGATAAAAAATAATGCAGCTAGGATGTCCCTTTTAAAGAATTTAACTTTACTTCTGATAGAATCAAAACTAAAAATGCTTCTCTTTAAAATGACTTTTTTTTTTTTTAAAGAAAGCAGATCGACTTGTCCAGGGGTCTGTTAGGATTTCTAAGTTCTCATCACAAAGGGAAAGGCTTCCTTAAGCTTATTATTGAGGGATGCTTGCCTACTTTCTTTTAGCCTTCTGCCCTGGGAGAGAAAGGGAGAAAGGATGTAGCAGCTCTTGGGACTCAGCTGACTCAGAGTACCAGAAAAGACAAATTACAGCTTTAAAGAGTTGGGAAATAGTCACAAAATGAATCAGGCTTGTTCAGGTGATAATGGTGATGGCTGAAAGATAAGCAATTCCAGGGAGACTGGTGCCAGCAGTTTGAAGGTTGAGGACAAAACCTCAGGAAGCTGTGACTAACTGCCTGAACTCCTAGTGAGTCAGACGAGATCATTCCTATGAAGGATCATGCACAGTGCTAGGCTGTGTATTTCAGAATGATAAATTGAATAGGATTTAAGTGAGTATGCTGATCTCATACTGGTGTTGACTGCTCTTTTTTTTTTTTTTTCTTTTTTTCTTTTTTTGCAAGGCAATTGTAGCCTTTTTTTTTTCCTCCTTAATTTGAGTTTACTCAAATCCTGAATATAGTTTTAATGAAACACCAGTTTTGGTGAAAAGCACTCTATAAGTAGTATATACTTGTTTGCTAAGGAATAATATGGAAATTTTAATTTTTTAAATAGTTTTTCCCCTTTGATTCGAAATAGATTTTTCCATATACTATATGGTTGTTTCTTCCTCATGTCCTCCTAGTTATTCTTCACCTGCCCTATCATCATCATCATCATCATCATCATCATCGTCGTCGTCGTCGTCGTCATCATGCAAAGCAAATCAATTGGAATAGCATGTAAAATTACTAAAAGAAGAAAAATATCCAAAATAAAGAGCATAAACACATAAAGATGCAGAGACAGTCATGTTCTGACTCAAATGAATCTTATAAAAACACAAAAGCAAAGGCCATAATATATATATGCAAAGCGTCTCTAAGGCTAAAAACAATGGCCTGAAACAACATCAAAAGATAAATCAACTCCAATGATATAATTGGGTTTGGGTTTTTTTGGGGGGGAGCATCTACCACTAGGCATGGTAGCTACCCTTAAGAGTAATTTTTCCCCAGTGAGACTCCCCTGAAGAGCCTGTGGAAAATTTCATATTACAGATAAGCATGCACTTGCTTATATGTGAGACACTGGAACACTGAACATATACATACTTGCAAATATGAAAGGGAAATCCTGAAAGTAAAAATAAAAACAAATAAGCAATATTGCATATTAGAAAAACAGCTCATTGACTGTTCCAGTTACTCCACAGATGACAAGTAGATTAATGCATCCTCATAGGACCCTGCAAAGTTAGAAGAAGTCACATTACTATATATATGACCTTGCTTCAGTGATGAAAATAGAGTCAGGAAAATAACTGAACAAAGAGCAATCGTGTTTTTAAAAAGCAGAATAGTTGAAGAAAAGAAAAAAAGAAAAGGATAAAGAAAATGGAGTATTTAAAATTAAAGCTATACTTTAACCTATTTCACTGGGAGTTCAGGCAGTTACAGCTTCCTGAGGTTTTGTCCTCCCTCAAGTTGTAATTTTAATTTTTACAATTAAATTATATTTACTATTTTTCACTATTATTACATTAATATATGTTTGGAGGTACCCACATGCTACTGCATGTGTGAAAGTCAGAGGACATCTTTCAGAATTCATGAGGCTTCTTCTATTATGGGTTCCAGGTTCAGGGATAAGAGATCAGGCTTGTGCAGTGGCACCCATACCCACTGAGTCACCTCCCTGACCATAATTTCCATGTTACATTAAGTTATGTGCTTTGGAGAAAAAGAAAGTTTGAATTGACCTAAAATAATAATAAATGACACTATATATTGAGTTTTGATATGATAAAACCCACAAATATCCATGACTGAGTGTCTGCTTCCATTACTTCAGTTAACTTAAACAATTAAGTTCATTCTGGGAAGACAAAATAGTATATAAATTATTCATCCAGTTCAAAGAAAGCTCAGAAAAAGTAACCATATGTGCCTTGTGTTACTTTGGGACTTAAATATATAGGCTCATATATGTATGTGTGTGTGTGTGTGTATATATATACATATATATATGTATATATATATGTATATATATATATGTATATATATAATTTTTTCTTAAAGAATCATAAATATTTTCATGAATTTTTTCACAAATAGTATTTACTAAAAGTAAGAATTGATATATTAGTGAATAAAAATTCTCCTCTTTTAAAGAGTTCTTTTTTAATAAAGGGAAAATATCCAATAATCAATGTGATACATGCAAACAGTGCATATGGAACTTGAATGATATATCTATAACATACACACGCTAGCAGGGTGAGGAAGATGGGACAAGAGGTTTATTGTAATATTAAGTGGATCAGTCATGCAAACCTCTTTATAAAAGTGATGTGGGTAGCTAGTTTTTATGGGTATTTAAAAATCATTTTTAGCTTCTTCAAAATTTCAGCATGTAGAAGCCTTTGAGGTTCTGAATCATATCAGGTTGCTTCCTGTTCATACATCTACTTGTGTTTCAGAAAAAGCTAATTTTTGTGAAAAGAGGCCTCAATGATGAATAACATTCTCAGTGACTCAGGTCCAAAACTTACTTTTAATAATCATGTTTCCTATGCTTTATTTTTTTTATATCTAAGTTCTTAGTCACTTCCTTACATCCTATTCTCTGTGACTTTTGTGAAATGTATGGCACTAGAAGAACAGCTGAATTATCACTCAAATGTCATGAGGAGGATCTAGGGAAAGTACTGAACGGGAAACCATGATCCAGGGCTGAATTGTACACAGATATAAGAGACATCCCTGCATGTGAATTCTGCCTAAGATCTTTCTCATAATTGCCCTTTTATTCCTCAGTCACAAGATGGAGGAGTTTGAAATGAAAAGTGAATATCTTTTTGAGGTAATATTATGAAGAGCAACCTTTTAAAATACTTAAACCAGAAAATGGAGTAAGTTTTACACATGTGAATTTTAATTTGATTTCTTTCATTTATTTGCTAGCAACAGTGTGGTTAGTTATAAAAAATATTTCCCATCATCCACCCCAAATGGCTATTTCCTTTCCTCTCTTAGTGTGATCCTCCCTTGAACCCTACTTTTTACTTAGCTTCTTTGGGTCTGTGAATTGTAGGATGGTTATACTGTACTTCAAGGTAAGTACTCACTCATAAGTGAGTACTTGCTGTTTTTGTCTTTCTGGATTTTGGTTACCTAAGTATGAACTTTCCTTGTTCTATCCATTTGCCCAAAAATTCATGATTTCATTGTTTTTAATAGTTGAGTAATAGTCCATTATTTAAATGTACAATATTTTCTTTTTCCATTCTTCAAATGTGGGGCATCTAGGTTGTTTCCAGTTTCTAGGTATTATAAATACCTGCTATGGATATAATTGAGTAATTGTACTTGTAGTATGGTGCAGCATATTTTGTGTATATGCTCAGGAGTAGTATAACTGAGTCTTGAGGTAGAACTATTCCCAATTTTCTAAGAAAGCATGAGATTGATTTCCAAAGTGGTTGTAGAAGTTTTCAACCTCACCTGCAATGGAGGAGAGTTCCACTTGCTCTACACCCTTGGCAGCATGGGCTATGAGTTCATTTTTTCATTGTTTATTTTTTTCTTTTCTAACATATAAGTTTATATTACTACTCATTAATAAAATAAACTACATATGGAAGAAAGAATCATAAAACAATCAGAAATTATATAAATGTTACATAGTCTTGCAATTAAGCTTAGTTGGTTAGATATTAAAATGTTTTTAGATCTAGACGGATGCTTTAAGGTAATAGAGATGAGATATAATAAATATTGATTTTCATTCTGAATTTTAGGCTAAACAAGATAGGAATGATGTTTACTTCAAGTTTTTCAAATACAAATAGCCTAATCAGTTCAGTTTTTTTTCCAAGCCATTCTGAAAGATGTAAGATGGAATCACAGGGTCATTTTGATTTGCATTTCCCTGTTGACTAAGGATGTTGAACATTTCTTTAAGTGTATCCTGCCATGAAAGATTACCCTGCTGAGAATTCTGTTTAGCTCTGTAGCCATTTTTAATTGGGTTGTTTGGTTTGCTGATGGCTAAGTTCTTAAGTTCTTTATATATTTTGGATATCATCCCTCTGTTGGATATAGGGTTGGTCAAATTCTTTTCCCAATCTATATGCTCCCATTTTGTCCTTTTAGTGGTATCCTATGCCTTACAGAAATTTTGTTTTGTTTTTAGCTTATTGAGGTCCCATTTATTAATTGTTGACCTTAGTGACTGAGCTGTTAGTTTCCTGTTCAGGACGTTATCCTCTATTCCAGTAAGTCCAAGGTCATTTCCCACTTTTTTCTTTCAGATTTCCTGTATCCTCTTTTATGTTGAAGTCTTTGATCCACTTGGATTTGAGCTTTTTGCATGGTAATAGATATGATTATGTTTGAATTCTTCATTAAGATATCCAGTTAGATTTGCACAATTTGTTGAAGATGCTTATTTTGTTCCATTGTATAGCTTTTTTTTCTTTGTCAAAAATCTAAGGTACATAGCTGTGAGCATTCACTTTTGCGTCTTTGATTCAATTCCATTGATCAATCTGTCTGTCTTTATGCTAACACTGTACTATTTTTATTACTATTGCTCTGGAGTACATCTTGAAATCAGGACTCATGATGCCTATAAGATCTTGGATTGTTTTAGCTATCATTGGGCTTTTTTTTTTTTCATATGAAGTTGAGGATTATTCTTTCAAGGTCTGTAAATAATTGTGTTGGAATTTTTGTTTGAATTGCATTGAATCTGTAGATTGCTTTTGGTAGGATAGTTATATTTACTATGTTAATCCTAGGAATCCAAGAACATGGGAAGTAGTTGGGGGAGGGGGCAGGGAGAGGAATAGCAGGGACAAAGAGGGGAAAATAGAAAGAGGGAGAACTGGAATCAATTTGGAGGTATCCCTGTGACAAGATAGAAATCAGGGACAATGGAAACTCCCAGAATGCTATGAAAGTGACCCTAGCCAAGACTACTAGCAATAGGCAAGATTGAACATGAAATGGTCACATCTTATAACCAAAGAAGACATCCAATGGGTGGATGGGGATACAAACCCAGCCACAGAAACCTTTGACATACAACTTTTCCTGCTTATAAGAGAGGAAGAGATAAAGAGTGAGCAGAAAGTGAGAGAATGGCCAACTAATAACTAGCACAACTTGATTCTCATGATGGGAACCAACCCCTGACCGTGTTAATAATATCTAGCTATACCTAGAGACAGGAAATTGGAATAATTGTTATCTGAGTGGCTTCACACGGTAGCTGACAAAAGCAGATACAGACACTCACGGCCAAACGTCACATAGATCTCAGGCAACCTTGTGGAAGAGGAGGAAGGAGGACTGAAAGAGCCATAGACATCACAGACACCACAAGAAAGCCTACAAATTAAACTAACTTGGGCCCATAGGAGCTCACAGAGACTGAACCACCAACCAGGGACCCTGCATGGGACAGACCTCGAGGTTGTACACATATGTAATAGTTGTGCATCTTCGTATTCATCTGGGACCCCTAACAACAGAATAAGGGGCTGTTTTTGACTATGTTGTCTGCCTTTGAATCTCTTTATCCTAACTGAATGGCCTTTTCTAGTCTCTATAGAAGAAGACGCACCCTGTCCTGCTATATCTTGACTTGCCAGGGTAGGTTCATATTCATGGGAGGTTCCCCCCTTCTCTGAGGAGAAAAGGAGGTGAGGTGAGAGGGAGGGAATGCTAGAGAGGAAGGAGGGAAAGCTGAGATTGGGATGTAAAGAAATAAGTAAATCAATGTAAAAATACATTAAAATGTTCTTTCCCTAGGAATCTAAAACAAATTATATAACAGAATATATCAAACATTACTATACAGTATCTTGTATTTGCTTCTAATTAATGTTTTATGTGCAAGTGTCTGTTTGTGTCTACAATGTGCGTTTAGGTGTCTATGCACATAAGTGTGTGCACATACGTGTCATAACACACATTTAGTGGTGAGAGAAGGCCCTCTTTTGTCAGTCTTTACCTTCCACCATGTTTGAGACATGGTACAGATCTTTCTACACAGTAAATGTCAAGACGGCTAGCTCAAAAGCTTTGAGGGAATCTTCTGTATGTATATTCCATCTACCTATCCATTAGAAGGGCTGTAATTACATAATTTCTTATATCTACATCTGGCCTTCCATGGGCTCTGGAGATTCAAAGCCAAGTGCTTACACCCATATGAAAAGCAACTACAGCCGGTTGATGAATTGTCTCCTCAGACCTATGTTGCTTTTCCTTGTGAAGAGTCAGTTATTGCCATTTATTGGGAAGCACTGAGATCATGGTTTTTCCATTTCAACTTCATAAAAAAAGTAAATTTTGTAGTTTGTTCAAATTGATTTTTTAGTTTTGTTTTTATATCAACATAACATGACCTTGCATTTACTGGACAGAATGCAATCTTAATTTGATTTAATTATATGCTGATTGAGTCTAGGCAATTGCCATAAGCTTATATTATATTATATTACTATATTATATTATATCACTGTGTTTTCTTTTTCAACCACACAACAGGCCCTCCTTTTCTGGCTTAGTAACATTGGAATATGTATTGTATAAAACATGTTATTACCCACTCACATATCAATGGACATTTATTACATATCTTCACTAATATGAACACACCCACAGTATGTGTGATCACATAATAGTTCTTCACTTAATTTCTCATGGAAACATACACAATAGTGAATTATATATCAAAATTATTCACAGTTTTTCATTGGCTGTACTTATCTGTGCTGCTGTCTGTCAGTTGCAAAGAGAAGTTTCTTTGATGAGGAATGAGGGCTCCTCATTTATATCTCCCTCACAGGTAAATTCAGTCCTCATTGCATAGATATAATATTACATATATATATTAATGTATAAATGTGTTTAGGGCTTGTGGTGGTCTATGTTCTCCAACAAACATTACTTCATTAGCCCTGGGTTGGGGGCTAAGTTTTCAGTACCATTATGGTTTCCCTTATGAAGAGTGGGTCCCATGTCCAGGTAGAATGTTGATGTTTACCACCAAAGTATGCGTGCTACTACAATATTATTATGGTTATCGTGCCATGCTGGTAGTTCTTGTGTTCCCAAGGATCACAGTTGGGTAGTATGTTTGGTGGTCTCTCTTTTGGAAGTTTGCATGTCGCCTTCTAGTGCCAGGAAAGCTATTCCACTTGGATCAGATCCAGCTCAGTGTCCTCTAGGCCGGGCATCATATATAGGAAGAGGAACCACCTTCTGCACCTGAGGGTCAAACGAGGACAGTGGCAACAACAATAACAACAGCAAATGTTTTGAGAGTTCTTGGATAAGCCCAGGCAATATTAAGTAAAACAAAACAAAAAAAGAAAGGCAATGGGTGCAGGTCCACAGAGTTCAAAAGATGAGTTCCTCAATGCAATCTGAGGAAGATGATTGTGTTCCAGACCAACACAGAAATGTTCACCCCACCCCCCAGGAGCAGCCTGATTGGGAGGAAATACTTAGTGTAATGTAATGGAAATACCCAAGCCAAGATCATCCAAGACGGCATCAATTGCACCCTGTGTCTGATCCACCGAAGAGCAGTGACTGCACAGCCATCAAAGGACCATACTAAGAGCTCCAAAACAGAGTGATGGTGTTTCCCAGAAAGAAAGAAGTCCCATCATGTGGATCATCCATGCCCTCCCACTGCAGGACCATGGCACCACCCTCTGGTGAGTTCCCAGGGACCTCCATTGCCGCCCCCACCACTGTTTGGGTTGTGACACAGTGCAGTGTGGGCCAAGGAGATTGCGTTCCAGGAAGGGGTGCTGTTGAGTCAAGCCTAAGCAAGGTCTGCATCGTTCACACCACAGGCCTCAAGGACCTCCTTTTAGAGGCTAGAGTCATGCTCAGTGTTGAGAGCAGGATCATGCAGATGTGGATACTAGGAGCAGCACCAAGGTTGGGGCCCCATCGTGGCTGGAGCAGAGGCTTCAACCAGAGACTGGACTCGGGAGGCATGAATCAACAGAGCCACAGGTTCCCCAGGACAAGAAGCTGAGCTGGGAAAACATCAATGGTTTCTGCGAGCTACTCAACAAAGACTTTGAGGTGCCTCTACATGATACCTACTTGATGGCCTACATGATACAGTACCCACAGGGGTAGGAGGCCAACCAGGCCATGATGGCCAGCAACAATCTGGCAAATTGAACGGGAGCAGGAGAGCTGGCCCTGAAGAAACAAGAAAAGGAGAGCTGTTCCTTAGGGTACAGGAACATGTGAACCAGCCCTGGGGACATGGGAGCCTGAGAGATGGTCCTGCCTTGAGGACACAGGAGCTGGAGAGCTGGTCCTGCCCTGAGGACATGGAAGTGGGAGAACTGGCCCCTACCCAGAGAACACAGGAACAGGAGAGCCAGCCCTGCCATGACGATATGGGAGCAGGAGAGCTAACTCTGCCATGATGACAAGAGAGCAGAAGAGCAGACCCTGCCTTGATGACATGGGAGCAGGAGAGCGGGCTCTGCCGTGATAACAGCTGGCCCTGCCAAGATGACAGTGGAGTGGGAGAGTGAGCCCTGCCCTGAGGACACAGGAGTGGGTGAGGGAGCAGGTGAGCTGGCCCTGCTGTGATGACATTGAAGCAAGAGAGCCAGCCCTATCTAAGGACAAGTGAGTGGGACCTGATCTAGGGCTCTGAATGAACCTCACCCAAACATCTACCCCATGTATGACCTGCTGAAACACATGAAGGGACTACACCTACAGATTCAAAGATTTAGAATCTCCTTGACACACAGCAATAACAGGATGTCCAACAGCAGTCCCAGTGCTCACAGCTCCTTGCTTTGTCAGGAGAGCTCAGTAACCACCCCTCACTTGCTGCTAGAATTTTAAAAGTGTTTTTATCTTGTCCAGGTCTTGCAGAGATAATCACAACTTCCATGACTTTACTCATGCAACAGCCACATCATACCCAGCTCTTTTTCCAGCTCTTCAGTCCACTAGCTCTTCAATTTTTTCTTCTCCATTTCATGATATTCCTGAGTTTCCAGCGGGCATGGTATACAGGACACAATTCTCTTCACACCCTTTTCACGTTCTTCCTAAGTGTTTGGAAGAAAAAAGTGGAGATAGATTACTCATCTATGGCTAAACAGTTATAATTGCTTTTTTTTTCAACAGTTTGTAAATAATTGCTCTCTTTCTTAGCCACTTCCAACTACAATGAGAACCTTCTCTGACCAAGGTTGAAAGCAGAAAAAAAAATCTATGAATGCCAACATAAATATTTAAAGACAGTTCCACAAGCCAACAATATAGAGAAACGATAGAAATAGACTCTCTCTTGAGTAATGGGTTCACCAGAATCTTTGACCAGATGTAGAGCTCCATTTTTTTTAAATCCCTTCCATGGAGAAAGACTGAAATCCAAATAAGAGTATATTAGGTTGCCTCCAAAAAAAACCTCTTGCCACCATTAAGCAGTTGGCAAAGCAGCAACAGTGGCATAATTATTTGTGGAGTATTACAGCATGTAAGGTCCAGTTCTGAATAAGACTGCTGATGCCTTTTCTTCTGTCCCAGTTCAGATACAGTTTTTCATAGGGACTGGATCAATTTACATTTCTAACAATGTGTAGTATGTGAATTCCCTTTCTTTATTGAGATGACATGGTAACTCAGTCTGGCTTTAAACAGCACATACCAATGAAGTGTGCCACGGCTAGTGGGCCTTGAGGCCCATTTCCTCCTTAGCACTGTTTGAGTGTAGACGTCTTGTATTCAGCCAGCATTCTGCTCAAGCCCATGTTTTCGCTCCTTGCTGTCAGGTTTTCTCTAATGAACCTTGAGCAAAAATAAGCCTTTTCTTCTATACCTTGCTTTTTTCAGGGTCTTTTCTCACTGTAAGGAAATGTAATTAAGATACATGCCCATGAATCTATGTTTCTCCCTCTATATTTTCCCCCATACTCTGCCACATCTACTCCAGCAAGGTCACACTTCCTAATAAAGTCCCTCTCAGTGACCCTATGGGGCCATTTTCTTTCAAACCACAAAACTTCCTTATATTCTCTTTAGTGCTGTCTGGGTTGGTAGGAGAGTGATATGTTAATATATATTTCTCATTGCTCTTAGCTTCAATATTTTATTTATATGCTAAAAGTGGTTAATATGATCTTTACCTGGGTTCCTTATCCAACCTCCCTCCCCCACCCCCCAAAAAAAGCATTTTATACAAAATGTTATTTTCTCTGGAACTATCTCTGTAGAAGATATCTCTGGAGATGCTTATGGCCTCCTTTCTTAGCTTAAACATTGCAAACATGTTTAAAAGAAAAAATAATAATCTGAAGGGTTGACAGGCAACAAACACATTCCTCTGATTCTTGTGTTGCATTTTGAAAACCCCTATTCTAATCACATGTAAAACTTTCCACAGAAGACCTTGTTTTCTCTGAAACTCCACAGTTTTGGCTTCCAGGTTGGGTAATGTAGGGGAAGTATTTTGTCATTCATGATTAATTTATATGCATCAACTTAGCTACATTTTGAAACCATGCAATGCACATTTATTTTGAAATATGATATTATGTATAACATAACCAAAATTCTTACTGTTTTGACTCTAGCAGATTTTTCTAAATCATTAAGAATCGAAATGAAATTATATCCCAGTTTTTAATCCTGCCTAAAATTGGGCAAGCTTGGGTGCAGTCAGAGTCAACAACCATACACTGCCTAGACAGGATAAGCAAGTCCTCAATAGTTCCTGCCTCACAAATATTTCTGTCAGATATATTGGGCCAGAGGCTGAATATGATGCTCCAACATTATAGAGAATTTTGGGTGACTGTTCAGGCAGCAAACAGTCTCTGTCATCTCATTTTGGAAGCTGCTAAACTGCACTCTCTGTATACTCAGTAATTAATTTTATTCCTTCTCAAGTCTCTGATGGGGTTGAAGACCAGGTAGTTTAGTTTTACAATTAAGATGAGTTGTTTAGGAGTTAAAATGTTTTTTAGGTCTAGATAGAAGTTTTAAGTTGATAATGATGAGATATGATAGGTATTAACTTACATTCAGAATTTTAGACACACCAAGATAGGAAAGATGCTCTCTTCAACACTGCCAAATACAAGTAGCCAAATCACTATGAATGTAACATACATATATATTATTCCTGATTGTTTTGTGATTCTGTTTGCTTTAGGTAGTTTATTGTATATAAGTGTAGTAAAATAAGTGTATATGTAAAAATATTTAACAAAATTTTTAAAATAAAAAATGAAATGATACATACAGACTCAATTTTTGAAAATTAGACATCTGCAATGCAGTGGACATTCTACACCTTTCATGTTTGTGAATAAGAAGCTCAAACATTTCCAGTGCTTGACACAGTGATAATAAAACATTTTTTCATATATTCATTTGCTATGAATGCGTACACCAAGAACTTCTCTTCAATAATCTACTATTTCATCTTTTATCTGAGTATTTGAACTTTAATGCTGCCTGGATCAAACACTTTCTTTTATCAATAAGATGAAAAGATTTCCCATGTGTTATTCTCATTTTAAAAATAAACCAGTTTATTCTGAAGATTAGAGAGCAAAAGGAGGGCAGAATTCAGGGTATTCGCTGAGTTCTGATTATGTGTTAAGGGTCCGTGTTCTGTATAAACTTGAATCACATTGCATAGAAATCTGATCTTTTGTACTGAGAAAGGCAAAGTTAGATTTAAAGCACTAATCAAATCTTATCACCAGAGCACTATCAATATGCAGTACTTGTCTAGACTTTTGGCAAAAATGACCTTTATGTGTCTTTACTGTTTAATGACACAGCTCTGTACCTTGATGCTTTCCTGTATAACAAATGAGATGAGATTTTGCTTCATGAAAACAATCACTTTCATATATTTCGTATTTTATCTATGTTTGTGTAGCTAAGAAACATAAATGTGTTAGAGTGTAGACAAATACTAAGTTGTTGATTTCTTGATTTGTTTTACTATTTTGAGGATGAAGGAAGGGGTAGGGGAGCAGTTTCTGTTTCTGAATCCTGGGAAAAGAGATCTCATAAAACATATATGAGATTTAACATTGTATGAAGTTGGCCATATCACAGTCTCTTGTCACTTAATGGTTCTTCCCGCTGTGCATTTAATAAGCAATGTGAAACCAAATCACCTTCCTTTTTTGCTTCTTTTTTTTTTTTTCTATTATGTAGTTTCTCACTATGGTACAAATGCTCTCATTGGGTTTTTCTACAGCACTTATCATCTTTCAGTTTCTATGTCAATGGACTGCAATGTTTATTATTCCTTTAGGTGACACCACAACCTATCAGGACCCCTCATACCCTGGAAAGCTGTATCATGAAAAAACCATACAAACGTCATAAAGAAAAACAGAGCATCATTTTGTTTTGAAAAGGCACTAATATCTCCACTGAATGATACCTCATTAATCTTTTTGCTGCATTTATCTGGACTTCTTTCTGCTCACTCACATTCTGAATAGTATTTTCTCTGATGTTATAATCACCAATAAGGCAAATATTTGTCTTCACATCCACCTTTGAATGTTTTCATTAAGCAATTAGTAAGCATCTTTTGTTGTTAATGAGCTTGTAGTTCCTTGGTTAGTGATCCCAATCCATATCCAAACATGCTTGTCAGGAGCAATAGATGTAGAATAGAAACCCCTTGTAATTTTCTTGCAGACACCTATTTATCAGAATATCAAAACCATCTGTGTACAGGGGCCTTTTGCTACATTATAGTAACTACAATTTCTTTAAGAAAATACCCTGTGAGCATAAACAGGGGGAGGAGGCCCCCCTCAGTCACAGTCATAGGGGAGGGGAGTAAGGGGAAAATGGGAGGGAGGGAGGAAAGGGAGGATACAAGGAATGTGGTAAAAATTTAGATGTAATATGAATAAATTAATAAAATATATTTTAAGAAAAGAAAAGAAAA
This sequence comes from Acomys minous, assembly GCF_964271855.1. Classification (NCBI taxonomy): domain Eukaryota; kingdom Metazoa; phylum Chordata; class Mammalia; order Rodentia; family Muridae; genus Acomys; species Acomys minous. Next base: position 48,057,784 of record NC_140494.1, on the reverse strand, counting down.
TAGATAATGTGTAAATTTACTCATTATGCTAATTTTAATCACAGACAGACACACACAAACATGTGCATGCATGCATACACATACATTCTAGAAACCTTGTCTCTGATGAAGTTGGTATAAGCTCTGCATTTTGGCTCTTTTTCTATAGGAGGAAGTAAAAATCATTTTTATCCTTTGTATTTATTCATCATTCATATATTACATCCTGAATTTTGTTTCCCTTCCTCTCTACTCCAGCCTCTCCTTCCCCACCTCCCTCTTCTCCTGGATCCACCTACCTTCCCCCTCCCCTCAGGAAAGAAAAGGCCTTTCAGTGACATGATAACAAAACAGATACAACAAAACAAGCTACAGTAACCAGGTATATATCCTCACTTCAGGGATGGACTAGACATCCCAGTAGGAGGAAAAGGATCCCAAAGTTAGGCAAAAAGATTCAAAGACAGACCCCTTTCCTATGCTTGGGGATCCCACAAGAACACCAAGCTACACAACCATAGCATATGCAGAGGAGTTGGTTAGAGCCACACAGCTCCCTGATCTTGTGAGCCCACTTCAGCCTTTGTCAGTTGTTTCTGTGGGTCTTGTTCTTGTGGTGTCCTTGATCCCTCTGCTTTCTCCAATCCTCCCCCTCCTAGGTGGGACTTCCCAAGCTCCCTCTAATATTTGGCTGTAGGACTTTGCATCTGCTACCATTAGTTACTAGATAAGGTCACTGTGGTCTCTCTAATGACAATTATGTTAGTCTCCATTCCCAGAACACCATGATGCAGGCATGACAAACTGTATGTAGGATTTCGATGCTGGTTTGGTGTCCCAACCCCTCCACTAGAAGCCTTCCCTGGTTATCGAGGATGGCATATCCAGGCTGTTATCTTCCATTGCTAGGAGTCTTAGAACTACCCATGACGTTTCATTGGACTAGGTTTCTACCTCACTCTGGAAATGTCACCACCACATGTCCCACCCGCCAGTTCCAGTGTCTCTGCTACAATTCTCTCCCTCCAGCCACACACACCTGACCCCTCTTGTTCCCATCCTGATATTTCCACAACACACCCACAAAGTCTCTTTTATTTCCTCTTCTGATAAAGATCCTTCCATGTCCTGTTAAGCCCTCTTTGACTTTTAGCCTCTCTGGGTTTGTGGATTATAGTATGTTTATTATTTACAGCTAATACCCATTTATACATGTCTACACACCATGTTTGTCTTTTTTGGTCTCAGTGGGTTACCTAACTTAGCATGATATTTTCTAGTTTCATCCATGTGCTAGCAAAATTCATTATTTTAATTTTTAATGGCTGAGTAATACTCCATTGTGTAAATGTACCATTTAAAATATACATTCTACAGTTGAGGGACATCTAGGTTGTTTTCAGTTCCTAACCACTCTTAATAAAGCTGCTATGAAAAAGAAAACATCAAATGTCCTTGTGGTAGGATGGATCATCCATTGGGTATGTGTCCAGTGGATGTAGCTGGGTCTTGAGGTAGATCTATCCCCAATTTTCTGAGAAACCACCAGATCTATTTCAAAAGTGGTTGAAAAGTTTACAGTCCCACCTGTAAGTATTTCCCTTCCTCCAGATCCTTGCCTGCATGTGCTGTCTCTTGAAATTTTACCTAAGCCACTCTGTTGCATGTAAGATGGAAATTCAGAGTAGTTGTTATTTGAATTTTCCTGATTGCTAAGTATTCTGAACATTTCTTTAAGTGTTTCTTGGCCATGTGAGATCTCCTTGTTGAGACTTCTCTGTTTAGACCTTTTCCTCATTTTTAAACTGAATTATTTAATCTGTGGAAGTCTAGTTTCTTGAGTTCTTCATGTATTTTGGATATCAAGTTTGTCTGATGTGGAGATAGTGAAAGTATTTTTTCAATGTCCGGGCTGCTGGTGTGTCTTATTGACAGTATCCTTTGCCTTCCAGACGGTTCCTAGTTTCATGAGATTCCAATTACTAATTATACTATTAGTGTTTTGTTCAGAAAGCTGTCTCCTGGACTAATGCCTTCAAGGCTCTTCCTCACTTTCTCATCTATTAGATTTAGGGTATCTGTATCCAGTTTTATTTTGAGGTCTTTGATACACTGGACATTGGGTTTTGTTCTACGTACAGATATTGCTTTATTAGCACCATTTCTTGAAATGCTTTATTCTTTCCATTGTATATTTCTATCTTCATTATAAAAAAGGAAAGAAAGTGTCCATAGGTATTTGGATACATGTCTTTGTCTTCAGTTTCATTCCATTGAATAACCAATCTACCTGTTTTTATCCTAATACCATGTGGTTTTTATTAAGATTATTCTATTGTACAGCCTTAAATCAGGGATGGCTATACCGCCAGATGTTCTTTATAATATAGAATTTAAATTAATAATTTTAAGAGACACACCACACTAAATATAAATATGAGTTTTGTTTCATTCTTGAATTGTTGTTTTTTATCTTCTGTTTTTTGTTTGTGGACTTTGATTTGAATTTTTTGAGAGAGAGAGAGAGAGAGAGAGAGAGAGAGAGAGAGAGAGAGAGACAGAGAGAGACAGAGAGAGACAGAGAGAGACAGAGAGACAGAGAGAGACAGAGAGACAGAGAGAGAATGAAATTACATGGGAAGGAAAATGTGGAGAACCATGAAGAATTGGTGAAGGGATAAATAAATATGTTATATGTTTTAACAAAATATAAAAAATGTAATATATTTTAACAAAATATATAAGAATTAGATTTAAATAAATATTTAAAAAAGAAAAATACATAATACAAAGAATCCAAATCTTTACTCTTGAGAACATTAAACACATCCTTACTGTAAGAGAATTCAAGACTGCTTACGTTGAACAAAATTTAACAGGCCAAACTCTAGGAACACAAACTCTTGCTTGTTTAAGTGAAATGTTCTGTTGTAGAAGAATTTAAACATATTTTTTTAATAAAAGAAAAATACAAGTCATAACTAATTCATTGGAAAAAAGGAGATAAAAAGAATAATAGGGGTATGTCAAGGCAAAGAAATCCTTGATAGAGTTTTAAACCAGTCTTCTGCTATTTTTTCAAATCTGGAGAAAGAATGTGGTATGGGATGTTAATGCAGTCTAAAGGCCTTTTCTATCCATCAATACTGAGTTATGTTACTAATGCCACATGCATATGTGATTTCTTGTTTTTTTCCCCCATTGGAAGGAAAAACGTGGACCAAGTGTCTGTTTGACATAAGTAATACTTCCTATGCATTGTTTTCTGGAAATCTTAGGGTAACATCTACTTAATTCCATGCCACTTGTTCTTTATATATTTGGCCTCACACATGGTTTAACCAAACAGAAACATTCATAAGTTGAATGTTTTAAAATGCAAATATCGGCACTATCTAAAATTCCACGTAACCTCAAAAACATATCAATAATCACCTGTGCCTCCATGCTTCTGTTCCTTCTCTTGCTCTGGGTATAAAGCCCTCTGAACCCTCAGCCTTTCCCACTCATTCAGGTCCTTCACCGCATTCCATCGCACATCCATAGTGAAGTGCTCCGGGATGTTTCCTCTGACAACACTGGCTTCTTTATTTGGCGATGGTAAGGTTGTAGCAGTATATACTTACAAATCTCCAATAACTATAACCTAGTTGTCAGTGACAGAATGCACCATGAGACTAACAAAAAAGAAAGCACAAATCTGAGGTTGTGCTAAATGCATCAAAATGTTCTTTAAATACTAAAAAAAGAAAATTATCTTCTAGTCATTAAATTTTTGGTACTTCTACAATAAACATGCCACATTAATTTCATCTCTATGTTACAACTGTTGATATACTCTCTGTTAATTATGTCAGCATTTCTATGAAATGTTCTATTTTGATTTTTGCAAATGAATTAATTTACAGTGGTCCTGTCATGAGAATATTGTAAATAAAAGTGAACATTTACGTATATGTTATACATTTTCTATATTGTACCTGGTCCTTAAAAAAATCATAAGAAGAACTATTTAAGACAAGAATTCCTTATTTAAAAAAATCATGTAGTACCTCAAAGTATATAAATGTAGATGTGTAGATAATGCACAATAGTAATGTCTACTGAAACTGTATGGAACAATAAAAAGAAAGGATTGGTCTCTCTTTAGTGTGTATGCCAAACATCCAAAGGTTGAAAACATGGCCACAAATGTCCTGTGATCAGTGTCTTCTAAAAGCCCACCTGTAATCCCAGAATTTAGGGAGGCAGAACAGACAGATCTCCATAAGCTCAAGGCCTGCCTGGTCTACAAAGGGAGTACAGAACAGCCAAGACAACACAGAGTACCCTGTCAGAAAAACAAAAAACGAGAGAGAGAGAGAGAGAGAGAGAGAGAGAGAGAGAGAGAGAGAGAGAGAGAGCGCACTAGTAATTTAATCCTCAGTGCACTACTGTGAAGATGTCAGAAACTTCAGGTCAATGGTAGGATATGCATAATTTGTCTCAAGAATGGACTGATAGAAAAGTCTGAGGTAGTTACTGTGTGAGGGGCTTCCTGACGACAGGCACATTGTTCTTCCCTTTGTTCTGAGATAAATATGATTTCTCATTGCCCCTTTTCAGGGGATGACATAGCAAGCAGACTCTCACCAAATTCCCCTACAATGGGCTACTTACGTTTCAGAAGCAGAAAATTTAATCATTGTTTATAAATAAGCAAACCTCAGAAATTCCATCACTATACCACAAAGGAAAGTGTGGTAGTTAAGTATGATTTATTATTATTATTATTATTATTATTATTATTATTATTATTATTTTATTTATTTAACATGACTTAGAAAGTATGTCTTCTTATCTTTCATTCTCTCCATTTTCAAACACATAGAACAAGCAAACCATATGCCTGATAAAAGTACTCCATGCATTGTTCAATGTAAAGTTCATTCTCTTGAAAGACATTGAAATTATTTGCATTTATAAATGTATAATAGTGTCTCTTGAAGGCAAATGATATACTTTTCACATTAATTCTAAGCAAAACATTCAAAAAGGAGAGAAAAAGGTATCTTGCTTATTTTATCATTGAGGATAACTTTTGCATATTTCCTAAGTCACAGATCTGGAATCCATTTAAAATTTGTACTATGCATTGATGGTTATGTATACAGCTATGTTACATTGCATTGAACAAATGCATAATTTAATGCAGACATGGTAAGGACTTCAACTAATGCCTAAAGTGTGTTCATTCTTCTCATGCTTGGCTTTGCTTTTAAGGGTTTTATCTTGTTATTCACCATAGTAAATATATTAAAGCATTCATTCACATCTAAATTCGATGCAGACTGCATAGAAAATATTCCTGTCCGATCATTTTGACTTGCTTTTAAAATATATATTTGATCACTGTTACTCTTCTTGATATACTAAATAATATTCTCTCTATTTTATATTCATTAAAATAAAGGCTTAAATTTAATGTTTGGATATTCAGGATTACAAAAGGAATCAACGTCACAGGCAAATGTCTTGCACATTTTCTCACTTAGCCTGCTTTCCATAGATAGTTAGCATAATATGTTTCTTTATGGAGCCTGTAATTTCAAAGTGTTACTGTGAAAACCAAAACATAGCAGTTAGAATCACTTTGTCAGGCTGCCTTTTGTCAATTCATGAGTTCTTTGAAGATTTATATTCCTTCTGACTTAGTTTGGAATCTTCTAATTAATGAAACAAATCTAATTTTACAAAGGAAACTAGTTTAACATATGTGACATTTGTTGTTAGGCTCTTTTATCTTGGGCACCGCTTTTTACTCTGTATTTTCAATCCCATTTAATTCTCATCATGACCTTCAGAAGTACTGTTAATATATAACTTGAACTGAGGCCCAAACATGTGAGACATTGCCCAAGCCATACTATTGTGGACCTGAAGACCTGTATTGTGCTCATACATTGTGGATAACAATACCAGTCTTGTTTTCCTTTAAGTGTGTGCAATAACAAGTAAGCAATTTAGAGTTATTCAAGAGGACTCAGCTCTAAAATAGTGGTTTATATTCAATAGATATTTCTGAGTTGCTCATGATTCATAGTATGAAGCTAGGTCTCACCTGCTTCCTTATAGGAAGTTCCATGGAGACTTTCATCTTGATTAAAGCATATCAGCACAGAGAATTACCCACAAGCCAAAACACCTCTGTATTTATGTGTAACAAGGTTGGACTCTAAACCAAGTGAGTCTTGAAAGATGAGTTGTCATAGAGTAGGCTTCACATTGCTCAAAAGAGAGGCTTGTGTCTAGCCAGGTTAGGGATTGGCCATGGCCTATTGTGTATGCCACACTGTATGAAGATAATTTCTTTCTTTCTTATTGAACTATTAGTATATATTCTCTATAGGACTTCTCAATGAAGGACTGTAATGGATATGAAAGAGAGTAAGGAAGAAAGGAGAAGAAATGATTACATTTCAGTAGTAACAGAAACACAACTGAAGAAGACTGTCAATTTATTCAGTGATAGAACACAACATTGCAATCTGGAAGGCTCTACTTCTCTACTTTCTTCTTGGGTTTATGATTTTTTTAAAAAAATTCAGTTCAATCCAAGCAGAATGGGCAGATAGAGGTAGCTTGCAAAGGAGCACACACACACACACACACACACACACACACACACACATGCACACACACACACCCATAAACAAACACTAAAAACAACTATGTAATAATTTACTTAAACCCATTATTACGATATAGAACTAGATAAATAATTGAGCAAGTAGGGAAAATACATTCACTAGCCTCATAAATAGCCTGTTTAATGTCTTGCTATATAGTTTTGTTTTCTAGTGTTACATAAGTTTATTAACTTATTATCGTCTTGAGTTTTGTTTTTTGTTTGTTAGCTTGTTAGACTTTCTTTATTTCTTTTGTTTGTTTGCTTATTTGAGACCGAGTTTCTTTCTGTGTCCCTGGTTGTCCTATAATTCCCTTTATAGTCTAGGCTGGTCTCAAATTCAAAGATTCACCTGTTTCAGCCTCCCATGAATAGGGAATAAGGCTGTGCACCATAGTGAAATATATAAGTATATTTGCATATGGAGTTAGATAGATACTTAACTGTTACATGCACTTGAAATTTAACCTATTCTTTTTTGCCAAGTGTTCACCAAAATCATGGTTTTTTTTCTTCATGCAAGACTTTAAAGTACAGTGGTTTTTTTTAAAGACAAATTTAAACTGTTTTACTTATTTAAAGGATGAAAATAAAAAAAATTAACTATTTTTAAAATATAGATTTCAAAATGAAAATAGAAAGCTTACTGGGGAACCAGCATTTGTATTGTGTCTTTGAAAATGAAGGTGTTCTGGTATCCAGAACTTGTTTTGTAAATTGATCCTTTAAGGTACAGATGAGGCAGTAAAAACATACAGATAAGCTCTCAGGTGATTGCTTGTTTTCAGGTGAGTTTCTTTTCTTCAGGAATCCAGGCCTTGGTTTATTAACTTATTATTGTTTTGAGTTTTGTCCCCAAGCCCCACTTGATAAGGCCATTTCCATATCCATATAAGCAGATCTCACCAGATTCAATAGGCTGAAAAGAGAAAAAAAGAACCTGAATCTGGGAGCAGAGTTGAGGAGAAGATGAAGGAAAGGCATGGGAGATGGCTATGATCAAATACATTATAAACATCTATGAAATTGCCAAAGAATAAATAAAAATATCACATATGTATATTAACATTCATAGGGAGTGGATAGGATATATTCAGTAACTCAATCACAAATCACCAAAAGGAGCATAGCAGAATATTGGCAAAATGTGAGAGATTTCAAGTGTCATATCAAGGCTTATAATACTTTGCCTAATTAAAGAGAATCATTTAGGCATCTCAAGCATGGGGTTGATGTACTAAGTGCAATTTGTCTTAGTAAAGAATGTAAAAGTGATGGCTATATACAAGCAAAAAAAAAATCAGGTTCAAGAGGAAGCAGCTAACAAGAAAAAAAAAGTAGTGTTCTGAAATAAACAAGTACACAGAGTCTAATACAGGCCACAAATAACATGAATTAACACAGCTCGTAAGAGCGTTCCCGATAACCTAAAAGCTGTGAGTGGAGAGGAAACTCTAAAAGAAACAGCAAATTACCTCATGATGAAAAATGGTATTCAAGAAATATTAGTGGTTTCTATATACTCTTCAGTGCAGTTCTTCAGGGTGATTTACCTCTCATAGATGAGCTAGTAAAAGGAAAAAGGAAATGAAAAATAAAGAAAAGTGAGGCTGTATGTCTTATTCTTTGGTTGTTTATATATATATATATATATATATATATATATATATATATATATATTTGACAATTTTGAGGATTCTACTGTCTTTTGTTAAATCAGCATTTCCTTCCAATAATTTCTTCATTTCCTCTTTATAGGCTTCTGTCATGGCCTCTCTATGGTCCTCAATCTGTTTAGCTGTGTCTTCCTGTACTTGGTAATGGATTTTATTCATTTTCTCCATTATCATCTTCAATATGAAGGATTTCAGGTCACTTTCTTGTGCTTCAGTTGTGCTATTTGTTTGGGATAACAGGGTTCCAGAGATGCCATATTATTTTGGCCTTTGTTGTTTGTGTTTTTTACACTGGCCTTTAGTCAACTTGCTGTTTCTGACATTGGGTGGTAGTTTCTCCTGTCCTTCACTGGGTGTTGAGAGCAGTGCGTAGATGAGTGGCTATATTTCAAGAACCCTCTCCTGTGGGGATCAGGACAGCCTTCCCTGCATCAGGCAGGTGAACTGGGTTTAGATCCTGAGACTTTGCTCCAGACCCTGGCCTCCCTACTTGGCCAGCCAACTCTGATGCTGGTGCTCTGCAGCCCAAGGGTAAAGAAGACCATCAAGTCTGGCTGATCTAGACCCAGGGGAGGCCTGTACCAACTGTTGCACCAACCAAGGACAATGCATGCAGTAAACCTAGACATCCTATTCAGATCTAGCAAATGGACAGCTCATTCTCCACGGTTGTGGGGAGAGTGGGGATTGCCTCTGACATGAACTCTGTTGCCCACTATTTGACCACTTCGTTTCCCTTGGAGGGGAGACATGGTTGCATTCAGAGGAAAGGGATGTAGGTTATCAGGATAAAATCTGAGAGGCTATTGTCACATGGTGGGGTAGGTGGTCCCCTTCTGTCAGAGGTCTAGGGGAAGGGACTAAGGGCCAAAGAGGGAGGGAACGAGGAGGTGAACCAGGAAGTTACAAGTGAGAATATAACTATCAGGATGTAATATGAATAAATTATTTAAAAATAAATAAATAGATAGATAGGTAAATCAGCATTTCTTTTCTTCCCTGTAGCATACTACAAGATTCTGATAAAATAACAGAAACCAAACAAAGACAATAATAACACTTCTGTGATAATTATTGTAATAAAAATGGTAGGCTTGAAAAACAGTGAACTTAGTTTCCATTACTACACACACATATATATGATCTTAACAAACAATCTTGCATTTCAAATGTCCCTCTTAAAAAAGGACACACTACACAGCAGTTCTAAAGATTATTTGAATAGATATGTAGCTTTTGTTTTTCAACATTCTGACCTTGCTCTGAAGTATTATAGGTGTGCAGCTCCCCCCATATCATCTTTATGGTAGGAGGGTGACACATGAGTATAAGGAAATTTTTTCACTCCAACATCCACATTGTGCCACAAACACCAACGGAAATATATTTGTACTTAAAGTGAATCCTTTATACCTAGAATTTTCTTTAATAGATGCCCAAAAGTGACTAAGTTAATTTATAAAAATTATTAAAATATAATTTTCACTAAAAGGAGGTTAACTATTGAAATATATGCCTATCCAAATTAATTACATCCCTGTCACTTTTGTTCATATAAAAAATAAAACCATATTGTAACTACAGATATTTTCATCAGTGAAATACTAACTTCTTAAGTGATAAAATTACTATTGTAAACCATTTGTTTAAAAACCCAAAAGATAAAAATAACAATATTATTTTAGATAGTGGAAGAGAATGAAATAGATTTATATTTCAACATAAATTTTCAGATAAATATGTCTTATATTTGACATGCCTTCAATTGTACTTCCAAGTGAAAGAATAAGAAATTGCATTTTAATAAATGCTTCTTCATGCAGCTGTCACCATGGACATACACATATACCTGAACTTTATTCTGACCTGACATTTGTTGAAATTTGGAGATGTTATAGATATTTACAGTGTGGTATCATCCTTCTCAGCAGAGATGATGGAATTCTAAGAATTGATTTAGAATACCACGTTTCAGGAAAAAAATAAACACCAAAAAACAAACAAACAAACAAAAAAAAACCCAGTAAGCTGAAATTTCATTATACTTTGCACCAATACAAAGTTCACATTTTTGTATAAGCAATTGTTCCTGCTGTTTGTTTTTTTAATTAAAGCTGTAGAATTCTTATTCTTAGCATCTTTGTCCTTGTAAACCATTTCTACTTCTGAATTTAAAGTAGCCATCAAAATATTTGGTAAGAGAAACAAACTCTAACAATGGAATTGTCTAAAAAATAATATGTCACAGAATTTAAAATAATGCATATGTATAAAACAAATTAAATAAATCAGTCAGTGTTATTCTCATTTTTATTTTTGTTTCCCATTTCACCAAATGCTACTATATTTTGGTTCTATCTTAGCATTACTATTTTGTCCATTTTCTGCAAGGTCAAAATATATTTCATTTCAAGTTAAATATAAAGCTTTAATGAGTGCCTTATCTCATTTCAAAGCAAATTTCAATTAATTCATAATTAATAAACTTAAGAAAGTTTCTACTCAGAGACAGAACTTCCTTAAATTATCAGTGTGTTTTTCATTAAGTGTAAGTATGTTTTGCATTTTCAAACACAAATTTACCTTATTAAGCATTCAAGATGAGCCAGTGTTGGAATAATATGAGAATATACCATTATAGTATTTATTACTAATAATTTACTTTTAAATATAAATAATATAAAAGAATCCAGAAGCTAAGTAAAATTCTTTCACTTATATTCATAATGCTTTTTGTCATTTATCATCCTATTTATATTATGTGTATACATTTCTAAATTTTAAATGAATTCAAAATGAAGGAATAGTGAAGGAAATGCAATAAATGATTTTGAAAAAAAAAAACCTCATGGTAAGATAGCAGAACTCTGCTAAATGTTAATTGTCTATTCTGTCATTTTTTTAAATTTATTACAAAAATTAAATCCTTATAGGGTCATACAGAAAGATCAGAGTGAACTCTATCCTCTACTGAATCTTTGCTTTTAATTGATTAATACTGTTCTGTTTTTTTTCCAGATCTTTTTTTTTTTTTATTAATTTATCTTGTTACATCTCAATGGTTATCACATCCCTTGTATCCTCCAATTCGTCCCTCCTTCTCATTTTCCCCTTTTTCCCCTCCCCTATGACTATTCCTGAGGGGGATTACCTCCCCTTGTATATGCTCATAGAGTATCAAGTCTCTTCTTGGTAACCTGCTGTCCTTCCTCTGAGTGCCACCAGGTCTCCCCCTCCAGGGGACATGGACAAAGGTGAGGCACCAGAGTATGTGAGAAAGTAATATCCCACTCTCCACTTTACTATGGAGAGTGTTCTGACCATTGGCTAGATCTGGGTAGGGGTTTAAGGTTTACCGCCTGTATTGTCCTTGGCTGGTGCCTTAGTTTGAGCGGGACCCCTGGGCCCAAATCTGCTTATCATAATGTTCTACTTGTAGGCTTCTAGGACCCTCTGGATCCTTCTACTTTGCCATTCTCCCATGATTCTCTCATCTAGAGTCCCACTAGAATGTCCTCCCCTCTGTCTCAGTTTCCTGGTAAGTGAAGGCTTTCGTGGGACATGCCCCTTGGGCTAGATATAAGTGAGTATATACCATTTGAGTCTTTCTGTTTCTGGGTTAACTCACTCATTATGATCATTTCTAGCTCAATCCATTTATCCACAAATTTCAGAAATTCCTTGTTTTTAATAGCTGAATAGAATACTATTTTTTTTTAATTCTAAAATATTGGCTGATCGCTTATCTATGGTTTAAAAAGTACTCTTTTCTATATTTAAAATCAATTAGTAATTATGCATATTTTAAAATAAAGAAATCTATTAATCAGAAATTAGAAACATCACCACTGAAAACCACAATAATCATAATGCAGATTTTTGGAGACCAGTTTCAACGGACCTATCTAGAAAATATTTCCTCACCTATGCTTATGAAACAATGTGAAAGATTGGGCAGGAAGAAGCTTGTAAAAAAAATCATGATGGTCAGGGAATGTTCTGTGAAATTATGTCTCTTGGTAATGTCAGCATCTAAAATAGAGACACATAAAATAAAGGTTCACCAAATTATTTCAAAAACAGTGACACAAATAGTCACCAACAACAAGAATAAAACAAGAGAAAGAAAATATTTAGAACTGAAAGTGATAAGCACAAAATCATGAAGAGATTCCAGCCAGGGAGCTATGTCCCATAGTTATTGGATATTAAAATAACCCCTGGAAACAGGTGAGACCTTGGCCAGCAAAACATGCCAGTCAGCTTCCTTTCACTATAAAAGGATACTTGAGATAATCCATGTTTTAAGTATGAAAGTTATACTTGTTATTGTTTTACTACATTTCTTTTACTCTAGTGGTTTCAGAGACTGTGGTCTATGTGCTATCAATTGTTGCTAGAGATTTGTGATAAGAAATCACATTATATAAGGAGGAATTTTATGACAAGCTGGAGACCTAGGATGAGGTAGTCATCTGGGAGTATATGGGGTGACTCTAGCTGAGATGCATAGTAGCAGGGGTCATGTAGACTAAAAAGGACACCCTCTAACTCTACAGCATACCTAGTTGAGGGAATAACAATCCACCCTCAAAAACTTTGGCCCATAATATACCCTGCCTATAAGATTTGCAGGGATAAAGATAGAGCAGAGATTAAGGGAATGTCCAACCTATGCCTCGGTTAACCTGAGAACCTACACATGGGAGGGCACCTTTCCATGACACTATTACTGATACTCAGCTATGCTTGCAGACAGGAGCCTAGCATAGCTGTCTTCTGAGAGACTGCATCCAGCATCAGATGCAAATAGATGTATATATGTGTAGGAAGTGTGGGACTGGTGCCCATGATGACCCAAAAAAGGCAATGAATCATCTGGGATTGGAGTTACCAATGGTTGTAAGCCATCAAGTGGGTATGGAGAATTGAACCTAAACCTGAGTACTCTGTAAGAACAAAAACTCCCCTTAAGGAGTGAACTATGTCTCTATCCCTATAATGAGTATTAACAGCACCTAGAAACACAGGAAGATGATTCTCAAAACTGAAATGATTTGGTCATAGTTTTGTAAACCAAAACAAGAAACGTTTTCATATGCAGTTCAATAATCTACAAGGAGACTTAAGACTGTACACAGGACAGAGAGAAGGTAACAGAATACCCAGGATTGTGTAGAGTTCCATTAAGAGCTGCCTTCCAAGAATTAGCATAGACTTTCAGGCATTTATGAACTAATGACAATAGCAATTTTTTTGTTTATTTTTTAAATTTTTTTATTAATTTATTCTTGTTACATCTCAATGGTTATCCCATCGCTTGTATCCTTCCATTCTGCCCTCCCTCTCATTTTCCCCTTATTCCCCTTTCCTATGACTGTTCCTGACGGGGATTGCCTCCCCCTGTACATGCTCATAGGGTATCAAGTCTCTTCTTGGTAACCTGCTGTCCTTCCTCTGAGTGCCACCAGGACTCCCCCTCCAGGGAACATGGTCAAATGTGAGGCACCAGAATATGTGAAAAAATCATACCCCACTCTCCACTCAAGTGTGGAGACTGTTCTGACCATTGGCTAGATCTGGGTAGGGGTTTAAAGTTTACGGCCTGTATTGTCCTTGGCTAGTGCCTTAGTTTGAGCGGGACCCCTGGGCCCAAATCTGCCTATCATAATGTTCTACTTTTTTTGTTTTTTGTGTTTTATTGTTTTTTGTAATTTTGGTTTTTTGAGACAGGGTTTCTCTGTGTAGCCTTCGCTGTCCTGGACCCACTTGGTAGACCAGGCTGGCCTCGAACTCACAATGATCCACCTGCCTCTGCCTCCCGAGTGCTGGGATTATAGACATGCACCACCATGCCCGGCTAATAATAAATGTTTTAAAATAAACACAAAGGAAACAAACTTATTCAGACTTTTATTTAATGAAGATCATAGACAGATAAAATATTTAGCATGTTAATAAAATGGTTCACTGAGAAGACTAATTTTAGAGACTGGCAAATTATGACAGACGGTGGATGACAAAAGCTATTAGTGTGGCTTTTCTCTGAGGTTTTTATTCAAAAATAACTCAATAGTATAAGGATTTATTTCAGCTCTGAGTTCAAGGTGCATTCTATCATGGCAGCAATAGTAATACATCAGGGGGTAAAGCAGCTGGTCATACCCTATCTAAATTCAGAAAGCAGAAACAGATGAATGCTTATTCTCAACATACTGTCTTCTCATTTCATACAGCACAGGGAATGGTGCCATCCACAATGGGCCAGTATTCCCACATCAATTAGCAGAGTCACAAAACCCCCCATGATTATGTGCAGTGGTTATTCTCCCACTTGAATATAGATCTCATTAGTTTGAAAACTGAGATTAACCATCATAGTTATTAAAATGAAAAAAAAAAAACAGTAGAAAAGAGTAAATTATTGAGCAGCCCATGGTTTTGGTTTGAGCAATCTGTTCAGTGAGCTGTGTCTCCAGCCTCACCTTGCTGTGGCCTGACTGCATGAGAGACTATATGAAAAAAAAAATGAGGACAGAGAGTGAGGAGACGACAAATCAGAAGGTCTGCTATACAACTGGGGATGAGATTGGGGATTGGGCTTGGGGAAATGGAAGAAGAGTTTAACATTTGCTATTAACCTATCTTCTTTCAAAGTGTCTTATGGATTCCCAGGGAGTGCCTGCTCGATTTGGAAGGTTGGATAGAGCAAAGAGTTGGGGAAAGCAGGTTAGTAGGGGAAGATCTGTGTGACCCTGCAGAGGTCTGGGGGTGGTACAAGTGGAAGGAAGGTGAAGCAGATGTGCTGTTGCACAGATGGGAATGAGGCTAGAGTATTGAATTTGGTGGTGCAGGAAGAGTGAAGACCTGCAGTTAATTTCCTTGTTTCTCTGGTCAGAGTTGCCTGTTTTCTAATGAAAGACAGGGATGACTGCATCTAGATGGGAGGCTTCATAGGGAGGGACCGGTAGGACTAGTTGCGAGAAACAATAATTATTATATATTATATAAAATAAATGTATTTTCAATAAATGAATAATAGCAAAACAAAGATGTCCCTTGGATTCAGTAAAGCAACTCCTGCTGATTGAGGTTAATAATAATATCCAAAGAAAAATCAGACACGTACCTGTATCAGAAATCTGAGATCTAAACAACTGCTCCAGTTACAGCTACCGTGAGCTTTTGTCCTTGCGTAGAATATTATTATATCAGTGCAAAACTGTTTATTTTTCATATTTAACAAGAATACATAACTGAGTGTATAACTTCCAAAATATTTTAAATAATAAGATGTAACATTCTTTTAGTCATCATTTTTGCTTTTAATGTCTGTCGTAGGTAAGAGAGTATTCCAATTGTAATCATTTTAAGTGGTTCTCTGATCAACAGTTGGTAGTCAGCAAAGAGAGAGCAAAAATCTCACTTGTTGACTTTGACAATAAGATTTAGTAAGAGTGTTTGATATAAATGGAACAGGGAAAATATTTTCTGCTTTACTTTTGAAGCAAGGTACATAAAATTTTGATACGTATATTTAAAGAATTTAGTGACTATTCTACAACAAACAGGGATGGCAATTTTGAGTAACATTACTACAGGACTTGGGTGTTATAAAGCATTAGTAGATGTGATCATGTTAAGATATAATTTAATAAAAAATTTTTATTGGAACCCATTAGAATGGTTATCTGGAGAGATATACATAAATGTGTGAACAAATTATTTGTTCTTCATACTGGAGTAAAAATATATTCACCAAATAAATTAGAATGAGAGTTAAGTGAACTCATTAAAGTGTGCCATAAGTAATAAGATTTGTATCAAATGTAATACACCAAAGTGAGCCAAATAATGCAATTGAAGAGCATATGAGTTACTAAATGTTATAGGAATTCATATTGTTATCTCTAAAGTGCAACAAATTACTATGAGCCAGATAACTGTTTATCATATGTGTGCGTGTGTGCATGTTTGTTTTTGTGCATGTGTGTATGTGTTGTGTGTGTGTGTGTGTGTGTGTGTGTGTGTGTGTGTGTTTACATTCTCCTCCTTACTTCTTTTACCACAACTAGAAGAAATGACTGGCGTAAAATTCCTAAATCCGTGTGATCAGTACATCCCAGGGTTGAAAGCAGTACTTGGCATTCTGGTGGGAACATCTTCTTCGGCTTTGAAAATGACTTCATACTATTATGTGAGTTGCTAAGCATTTTTTTTTGTCAAATAAAGCAGAGGAATAAAATGTGGATTGAAACCTAATAATAATGGTAAATGGGGCATGAAACAGCAAATACAGATATGTGCTTGGGGAATTTAAAGACAAAATAACACAAGTTTTCTGCTGCTGACTAGAACAACAATAACACAAAGTTCAGAGTTTTGACCTTATTTATTTTTAAGCTATAAGAATGCTAAGTAGAATGAGAAAGAAAACAAAACTTAATTTTATATTACATGCCATATAGAAATTCATTTCATTATGTATTCATTTAATTATGTATTTCTTTATTAAAGTCACAATAAAAGGAAATACTATTCTCGGTGTACAGAATAATTGACATCGTTTGGAAAGCATCATATGCTGGATTCCATAAGTTAAAGAGATTTATTTATTTTACTATCTCACCCCCCCAAAAAAAAACACACGAAGAAAGAAAGAGTTGATGTACATAATGGGCATCTTTGTATATTGAATACATAAATAAAAAATTGACTTTCTACTTTCTTATATTTTGACATGGTTTTATTATCAATGAGTAGATTGGGTTGCTTTCCTTGTTTTCTTAGTGTGTATGTGTGAATCAAAGACCATAGATTGGATTTGCCAGATAGAAATATAAAAGTAATTCAAGGAAACAAAATATGTATTTTTTTAAATTTTCATTTTGAAACTTAAATAAAAACTTTTTCAGAATATGAAGCTCATGATAAACTGAAATGCAACAAATGCATAGGAAATATTAGTTAAATTAACATATCATAATTAACATGTCTACATTTTAACACTACTGTTATTTATCAATGAATGCTCAGAGTAAATGAAAAAACCTTCATTGGAGTTGAGTGAGATTAATACCAAATATTTATTTAGAAGAGTTCTATCATTATACTTATGTTTTGCATGTATCACATATATGGTATAAATTATTTACATTTTTTTCTATCTTAAGCATCAATATTGTCATTTCTGTTATTTAGGAGTAAAAAATATTCATCATAATTAACTTATTAATTGACATTGTGTTCAAATGTTTCTCTCCCTATTTTTATATATTTCACTCTTTATATCATTGTTAGTGCCAAGAAAAGATTTTAATTTTACACTCTTTGGAAATGCTTTTTTTGGCTAAGCTTGATGGAATAATCCTTTAATCCCAGCAATTAGAATGAAGAGACAGAAGGATCTCTGTTAGTTTGAGGCTAGCCTTGTCTACATAGTATCTTCCAGAACAGTGAGAGGTACATAGTATAACATTGTATCCAAAACAAAAAAGAAAGAAAGAAGAAAGAAAGAAAGAAAGAAAATGGAAGATAGGAAGAAAAGAAACAAACAAAAATAAAATTTTACTTTGAGGGCACCCTATACAACATGAACAGAGATATATCAAGACACTATTTTTACCAAGTGGATATGTAATATAGTAAAGAGGCTGAAATTAAGACAAAATTATAGTACCTATATATTCCCAACACAAGATTCTATACATTCCTTTTATTTTCTTTCCTCTATCAATACTTAAATAAAACAATTCTCTTTGTAAAGTATCAGAATAATAGCCAGGATATCAGTGTGTCAGGAAATCTTTAACAAGTTTGTCCTGAACACTTAGACATATTTATGTGCATATGTGTATGGGTATGTGCACATGTATTTACTTTTGTTTTTCCAGAGGTCCAGTCCTCTGAGGAGAGACAACTCTTGTTCACTCTTGATAAGGAAAAGCAACACTCAATCGCATTTTATTCCTTTTATGCATTTCCTTACTGCTATTAAAGGAGAACCTGTGAACACTAGATCCTTGCGCTTCACATACAATAGAACACTAGATCTCACAGATAACAATCCTATATCTGACAGCATTTGTGCTTGAAACATCTGTTCATAGTGTTCACAGAAGAATGATTCAGGTTATTATGTACATTGGTATTCGTTTATGTTTCTGAAATTAAATGGTGAGGGCATAACTTTGACAAGTACTTTTGTTGCCCTGAAGTAGTTAGGCTATTTAACGTTAGTAGTGTTCCATGCCAACACTTCCTCTCTTTGCCTTCATTTATACAGTCAGAAAGATCTTCATAAACAGGAAAGGAATCTTTATTTTCACTGTTTAAGCAAACCAATGTAAAGTAGGTAAGTTCTATTAGTTCTGTTCTGGGAAATCCAGCTTACAATAGTAGTAATGTTCCAAGAAAAGTAAACCAGAGAGGATCATTGTTTAAGACATAATGCTTTGCAAACACAGTGCTTTCACAAATGCTCCATATTCATCTATCATATGTAAAAATATGAATGTTGAAAGTTAATGTGAGACTGAACCTGATCCATGAAAAGAAAAACGAAACAAAGTCAAAGTGATACTGAACTTCACTGCCAGGGTGAGGGATACTCAATAATAAGATTTAAAAGATTAGAAAGTTTTTCAATAATGAGATTGCCACAGCTCTTGTTTGTGGCTTGGAATATTTGTACTTAATATGAGGTGAACAGCCTCAAGGCAAGGAGCAATTTTGCAGTTGCTGTCCACCTGTATTTCCCAAGAGATATTCTCTGTCCCTGCTAAGAATTGAATGCCTATGAAATATATCAGAGGAGGCTTGATTTCATGTTCTAAGTAACTGCTGCTTCCCTGTTTTAGCATGTGTGAAATGTCTTCTCTAGTGCCTCTCTAATGTTTATAACTGTTCAGAATATGATTTCCTTTGACACCAAAGAACATTTACAGAATGATATTGCAATTAACTTTCTCATTGAAAAACTATCTAAAACTAAGCAAATACCATTTCTCACCTGAACGTCTCATTAGGTGGCTAACATGTCTCCACGGGCCCTAAATGTTATCTTAATACCCAAGTCCACTCCTGTTCTCCCGTTACCACAATGTCCACAGTGATCTCCATTGATCCTAAGACTGAAGATATATTGTCATCCCATGCTCTCTGAGCTTCCACTCCAGCTATACTCCTCTTATTTTCTTGTATTGTGGGTGTCATACATTATAATCATTGCATTATGCAGTGTGTTTTATTATTATTTGTATTATCAGTATGCCTGGCTAGCTATCAGTGAAGACAAAGACACTTGTTATATTTTAAAATAGTCTTAGTTAACCTGGGGCAGGGCAAATATCAATCCTCTAAACTACTTCCCAAATCTGCCTATCATAATGTTCTACTTGTAGGCTTCTAGGACCCTCTGGATCCTTCTACTTTGCCATTCTCCCATGATTCTCTCATCTAGAGTCCCAATAGAATGTCCTCCCCTCTGTCTCAGTTTCCTGGTAAGTGAAGGCTTTCGTGGGACATGCCCCTTGGGCTAATATGCAGATATAAGTGAGTATATACCATTGAGTCTTTCTGCTTCTGGGTTAACTCACTAATTATGATCATTTCTAGCTCAATCCATTTATCCACAAATTTCAGAAATTCCTTGTTTTTAATAGCTGAATAGTATTCCATAGTGTATATGTACCACAGTTTCTTTATCCATTCTTCTATTGAGGGGCACTTAGGCTGTTTCCATGTTCTGGCTATTATGAATAAGGCTGCTATGAACATGGTTGACCAAATTTTCTTGCTGTGTGCTGAGCATCTTCTGGGTATATTCCAAGGAGTGGAATAGCTGGGTCTTGAGGAAGCCCTATTCCCATTTTTCTGAGATAGCACCAGATAGATTTCCAAAGTGGTTGTACTAGTTTGCAATCCCACCAGCAATGAAGGAGTGTTCCTCTCTCCCCACATCCTCGCCAGCATGTGGTGTCACTTGAATTTTTGATCTTAGCCATCCTGATGGGTGTAAGATGGAATCTCAGCGTTGTTTTGATTTGCATTTCCCTGATGATTAAGGAGGTTGAGCATTTCTTTAAGTGTTTCTCAGCCATTTGATATTCCTCTGTTGAGAATTCTCTGTTTAGTTCCATGCCCCATTTCTCGATTGGGTTATTTGGTTTGGTGGTATTTAATTTGGCAGATTTGGGCCCAGGGGTCCTGCTCAAACTAAGGCACCAGCCAAGGACAATACAGGCGGTAAACCTTAAACCCCTACCCAGATCTAGCCAATGGACAGAACACTCTCCACAGTAGAGTGGAGAGTTGGATATTACTTTCTCACATACTCTGGTGCCTCACCTTTGACCATGTCCCCTGGATGGGGAGACCTGGTGGCACTCAGAGGAAGGACAGCAGGTTACCAAGAAGAGACTTGATACCCTATGAGCATATACAGGGGGAGGTAATCCCCCTCAGGCACAGTCATAGGGGAGGGGAATAAGGGGAAATTGGGAGGGAGGGAAGAATGGGAGGATACAAGGGATGGCATAACCATTGAGATGTAACAAGAATAAATTAATAAAGGAGGAAAAAAAGTTTAAAAAAAAATAAACTACTTCCCATAGTGGGGCAGGTATCACATACCTGCCTCAATCCCATGCCATTTGCTTTTACTAAGTTCTATCAAGATACATCCCATCCATAATCCCAAATAGTTGATAATGATCTTCATCTGGGCCAGATTCTCCATCCACACCAGCCATGTGATTCTCTTCCATCTAACCCTTGCTGCCTTCGTCTCTTCCCTTCTCCTCGGGTGTCTCCTCCTCTCGTGGTAGTCTTTCTTCCTCTTCCAAGGATCCCTCCCTCTTTATGCCCAGGAACTTCAGCAACAGGCTACCAAGAAGAGACTTGATACCCTATGAGCATATACAGGGGGAGGAAGTCCCTCTCAGGTACAGTCATAGGGGAGGGGAGTAAGGGGAAAATGGGAGGGAGGGAAAAATGGGAAGATACAAGGGATGGGATAACCATTGAGATGTAACAAGAATAAATTTTAAAAAATTATTAATAAAAAAATCTATCTCATCTTCACTGCCAAGGTGGCATGGCTCTTTAATTAATTAGCATCAAAATACATTAGACCATCACCCAACAATGCAACTTCTAAGTCAATATGTTAGGAAGCTATTCTTTTACCGCATATGTATAGCATGTGATCTTGGAAATTTCAAGAAACACACTGCATTTTCTCACACTATATAGCAATTGTACAGGGTTGAATCAGCACTTGAGGGATGAAAGTTTTATGCCAATTATGGTGAAAGGCCATTGAGTAAAATGATCTTCTTTTATATAACATTTTATTTCCTGACTTAAGAAATGCAATGACTAAGAATAAAGAACATTTCTCAAATTAATGAAGCATAAATACATGTATATTACTGCACTATTTTAACCAATTTAAATGAATTTGTAAAGAATGACTGTAACTTTTAGATCTTGAACTTCTAAGATATTTTGAACAGTATGTCTTCTCTGATTATTTTTCTTATATCTTCCATTTATTTATTTGTATTTATTTATTTTTACAAAGCAAAAAAAAAACTGAAAATATGATTCAGTCAGTAAAGTGCTTGCCAACTATGGAAACACCTAGGAAGTAGAACCTCCACTGAAGAATTACTGCCGTCACCTAGTCTGTGGGCATGTCTGAGGGATACTTTCATAGCTGTTAATTTATGAAAAGCTGCTCTGCTCATTTGTATACTGCCACCACTACATTGTGAGATAAAAGGTTATTTAAGACACACACTGGAATCTGAGTCTGGGAGGAACCTATAACTTGAGGTAGATGTTCCCTTAAAGACCTTCTCCATGTGACCCATTTCTGCATCTCCATCTCTATCCCAAACGTTTTAGATTTCCAAAATTATATTGAAACCTATTAGTCTACTGTATACATTTCCTTTTCTACTTTCAGAATCTTCAGCTTTTTCCTGTAGGCTTACATATCAATTTTAATTTCTGCTTGAAATGCTTGTACATATGCTGCCAAAGTGAGCACCCTGTTTGAAATTTTAAGGATTATACCTGATAGATTGATTTTTACAGTGAATTCATGTTTATTGAAGATTTTTAGGAATTTTCTATATGAATAAATTACATTTACATGATATCTACTCTTGCTGTTCTCCCTCTTCTTCTTGCATGTCCATCCCCAGATAGATCTTAAATTCATAGTCTTTCCATAAAGATACATATATTACACACATATGCACATACACACACACACATACATGCCTCATTAGTCTCACTTGTGCAGTGTATATGTACATAATTTTTTTGGCCAGTTGGCATGGACTTGGGTAAGTAATTAGGGAACATGGCCGAGAAGGAAATTGACTCTTCATCCTTCAGCAGCTAGTTACCATGTATAGTTCTTTACCATAGTGTGTGAACAAATGTACATTTGGTTAAATCATTTTGGCATGTAGATTGGTGTGGTCTCATGCAAGTAGCCATATTGTTGAGAGCTCATGAGTACAGCATCCATATATAATCAAGAAGACCTGTTTCTAAGCTTCTTCAAACTTTCCACCTCATCTTCCAGGACGGTTCCTGAAATTTGAATGTCGAGGTTATGTTATACATTTTCTATCTGAGAATGGGAAATCTGGAGTCACTTTTTCTCTGAAGTTTTACTGGTGGTTGTTCTCTTAAAAGCCACTTTCCCTATAGGTGTGTTTTGGAATATGTGTGTGTGTGTGTGTGTGTGTGTGTGTGTGTGTGTGTGTGTGTGAGAATTTAAATGTAATATATTTTTAAACAATTAAATTCTCTATTTTGGAATCATTCAATGAATTAAATTATATTGAAATAAATATTCCCTGAAATACATGATATGATACGTTGAATATGAAATTTATGCTCTACTGATAAAGAAAAATTAATATTTTATATCAAAAAAAGTTGAGGTAGTCGACATTACCCCTTTCTTTATATAAATGACCTGCACACACACACACACACACACACACACACACACACACACACACACACACAAACACCTTAATTAATAGGATTTATATCCAGTACAGGAAGTATATGAACTAATATTAGTAACCTGAAAACGTTCTTTATCCTAAAATCTTGCCATAAAATACTTAGGAACAATGACTGTTTTGGAAATATATCCTGGGTTCACAATATTTAATATATATGAGATTTTATTTATTTACAACGTATTATATACAAGTAACATAATTTGCATACTAAAAATCAAAAATTAGAAATTCATTAGTATGACATCCACATAAATTGATTAACTCTGTGCTAACAGTGTCATGGTGAAACACTATAAATATTTAGTAAGATTATAAATTTACTGGCATTACAAACAATTGGAATTTGTAAGCAGATTGATTTCTCTTGTCAAGCATGACAGTAAATACAGAGAACAAAACTCACTTTGTATCCCAGTCTGAGATTATAAAGGGCTTTGTTATTTATTTTATTTATTGCTGCTGTTCTTATTTTCCTGAGATAAATATGCCTAGGGCACAATTCAGTGAATGTTTATTTCTGAGACATTAGTGATTCCATAAGAGTCATATTTCCTTTATGTCTTCATTTAATTGATAGCAATATGTAAAATGATTTTAAAATCATTTCTTCTTTTTCCTCATATTCTCTTATGCGCTTACTTTTATCCCCTAATAGTTCTATATATTTCTATATGTATTCTTGTGTCAGGGTATGCTCTTAAAATAATGAAAAAATGTCCTGTAAGTACACAGACATAGGACATATTTTACTCTATTAAAATGTATTCATCATGTGACAATTTTGATATTTTTTTTTTAAAAACCCTTAATCTGTTAGGAAAAGTAAAGTGATATTTTATTTTGTTTCATTTCTCTTTTAGTGTTCATCATAATATCTATTTGAAGATAAGGACATTATTAGTGTTCTTTGTTTGTTTGTTTAATATTTTCAAGTTAATATTTTACTCTGTCAGTCTGGCTGTCCTGGAACTCACTCTAGACCAGGATGGTCTGAAACACACAGAGAGTGCCAGAACAGGAATATATTGCTTAATAACCATATTTTTATGTGGGAAAAGATCAAGCAAAACATCCATTTAGAAGAGAAACAGAATATATTTGTGGTGCATACTGCTGGCTTAATATAAGTATTTCTTTCTGCCATCAACTAAGAGGAACAATCATTTCACCTTGGAGACTTTGTGCTGTGAAAAAAAATGGAAAAATACTTGATAATAAGCTTTTACGATATGCTGAATGCAAAGTTGCTTAATTTTTAAACACAGTAGCTATTTTTTATTAGATAAACAAAATACCAAAGGTTCATTCAAATACTATCTTAATAACAAAATTTATGTAATTTACTGTACCCAAACATGCATATAAAATTACTAAATATAGTATGTGGCTTTTCCCAAATCAAGTGATAAAATCTAAGGCTAGAAGTACATACATACACACACACACACCTGTATACATATATTTATTTATTAAATATGTACTTATGACTTATTTATTGAAGAAGGTATGAGATAATTTTATTGAAAGGAAGTACGTAAAAGCAGTTCGGTGAACTAAAGATGCTTCAAGATCCCACAAACCAGCCAACAGTATACCAGTACATTTCCACCTGTGATTATTTTCAGCTTTGATATTTCCTGTGGTTTTTATATGTTGCTTAGGAATGGGAGGATACACAGGATGGGATAACAATAATAATAATATGAATGAATTAATAAAAAATTATAATGATTAAAAAAAGATTCTCTATATGTATAGTTGAAAATTCATCAGTAAAAGTAGATTAAATAATTTATTATACAAAGATCAACTAAGCTGAATAAGATTATTATACCTCAGCCTTATTAATGTAAATAGATATTACTTATTTAACTGATAATAAATTGATGTTTTAATTTATCTATGTCTTTAATCATTATTTCTTGAAAATTAAAATTTGGAGCATTTCCCATACACTCTTCAATTATAAAAATCCCAGAGATGTAATCATATTTTTTAAACCACGTAAACTATTTACCATGTTAAAAGGTCATTTTCTCTCTCATGTACTAATATTCATTATTCCTACTCACCCAGCATATGTATTTTCCTTATTAATCCATGTGTGCATCATTTTGCATGGTCTTTTATTAAGTAAATAGGAAATAATACATTCCAGAGCCATTTATCTGTGACCCAGGTTTGGAAATGTGAGGCTAAATCATCCCAATTTCCATGTCCTGATGTGGAAGTAGGTCTGTGAAATTATTCAATAACAGAACACAGAAAGTAAAATATTGAGTCATCTTTAAAAGGCATTCGTGGGTGTATCAAAGATGTAGCCCTCATCCAGGAAGATTAGCATAATTTGATAGCATTCCAGGGTTGGAGAATTGAATTTGATTAATTTAATGTACCCCAAATATATTTATCTGTTTTTCTAGAACATTAGGTCTTATACAGCCATAGATTAGGATTATCTCTTTGCTGGGCTAAAAAAGAGCCCAAAAGAAATAGCCATTAGGATGCAGACAGAGTTGAGGGCCAAACCCTGCCAAAATAGGATAAGTATATCTGTCAGATATACTGGACCAGAAGAGTGAAGATGATGCTCCCACGTTATAGAGAGTTTTGGGTGGCTATTCAGGAAGCAAACTGTCTCTGTCATGTTCTCATTTTGTAAGCTTCTCACCTGCACTTCTGTCTTACTCAGGTAATTAATTTTTATTCCTTCTCAAATCTCTAATGAGGTTGAACCATATACTTTAGTGTTACAATTAAGCTTAGTTGTTGAGCCTCTAAGATGTTTTTAGGTCTAGATAGATGTTTTAAGTCGATAGAGATGAGATATGATTGACTTACATTCAGAATTTTAGACTCTCCGAGATGGGAAAGATATTCACTTCAGTGTTGCCAAATACAAGTAGTCAAAAACATTATAAATGTTACATTTTTATAATTCCGGATTGTTTCATGGTTCTTCTTGCTGCATATGTAGTTTATTGTATTTATGTGTAATAAGATATGAAAAAAAGAATAATAAAAAGGACAGAAAAGAAATAGCCATTAGGCTATGCACCTACAAACTTTCTGAATTCTTGCTCTTTAGCGATTAATGTTTTTTTAAAATCAGCCTTTACATAAAGCTTCTGTCAGCATACTTCTTACATACAACACACTCTTCCTTCACTTGAAATATAATAAAGTTTTTCATTTGTCCTAAATCATTGTGAGCAATTTTAGTATAATTGCTAACAGACATGATAAGTCAAATCATGTTCCTAAGAAGATATGTTGAAATTTTTAATTTATTATACTGTAAATTTAATATAGTTACATTATTTTCCTCTTTTCTTTTCTCCTCTTCAACTACTTCAATATATGTTCCATTTTTCCTTTTCAAAATTGTGGTCTTTTTATTGTTTTACAAACACACACATGCACATACACACATTAATGCACATGCATACACAAACACACACAAATATTTTGTTTATTGTTTATGACCTATAGAACTAGACTATTGGCACTTACAATCAATTTGGGTTAAAGTTTGTGAGAAGAAGAAGATATAGATTTGCAGAGGACAAGAAAATATTTGTGATAATGATGGCTGGAAGGAAGTAATGTTTTTGTAAACCAACGATTTCCAAAATGATTGTTTTAGTTACTTTTCTATGGTTTTAAAAAGACAAGCCCCCATAACCATAACCAAGACAAATTATAAAAGAAATTGTTTTGTTTTGTTACAATTTCTTGGGGTTAGAGTCTGTGGCCAGTGTGGTGGAGAATGGAACAGCAGGCAGCCAGGTGCTGATCTGGGACAGTAAATGAAAGCTAACAACATACTGAGAGAAGAAAGCACTGGGAGAGTATCCCACCTCCATCAAAAAGGCCGTGCCTCCTAAGATTTAAGAAACATGCCACCAACTAGAGACATATGTGTTTATGAGTGTCATTCTTATTCACATCACCATGAGGATTGACAAATCTGGTACTTAGTAGAAAAGTAAAGGACAGATTTATCCTCCCAGCAAAAAAAAAAAAAAAAAAAAAAAAGCCCAATGTTAATGTAGCATGATACAGCTGCCAACTTCATTCTTGAGTACTTGACTTTAGAATGAGAGAGGAGAATGTTCATTTAAGCCACCTTCTTTTGATAAGCCAGTCTTAGGAAACTAACGTAAGTGTCAGTGGATACTCTTCATGTTTTTAGGGAAGATAAGTCTACTACAATGTTAGCATTGTAGGCTAGGCAGTGGGTGACCATTCTGGTTGTGACCAATCACATGTTTGTTTTATTTCTTTACATTAGCAACTTTTTCTTCTTAAACTCAATTTTATCCAAAGCAAAACAACACTATTTACCAGTATCTGAAATTGAAATGCCAGATAAGATTTATTGTTTCTCATGTTATTCTCATTCAATCTTATTCTCAACCATAACAACTGATAATAATAATAATAGTAGTAGTAGTAGTAGTAGTAATTACAAAATCTTCTTTCTCACCTAAATATTTGAGATGAATGCAAGTGCCTCCATGTTCTGCAGGTCATTTGAATGAGACTGTCACATGCAAACATCTTTCTTTGAAATGTGGAGGCCATTTGAAGCCTTTAGGAAACATCCAAATAAAAGGGAGTCCAGAAGAAAAGAGCTAGAGAGTGAGACTAACCACTGAGGTAAATCAAAATAAGCACTAGGGCTAGAAAAATCAGTAGGAGCAGGGGAGATATTCTGAATTTAAGAATTTCCCCACTGAAAAATAAATAAAACAAAGACAATTTAGGATCAGTGGAGCCAGGTTAAATTGGCTTGGACTACTTTGCACGGGGGACCAATAAAAAGGAAAATCAAAGCTGCATGTTGGCAGACTTTATTCTTAATTATTTCTTCTCTCTGGAAATGGAACAATATTTCACTCAGTTTTTTTTATATCAACAAACTGCATTTTAAAATACCCTATTCTTCTAAGAATGATTTCACAAGGAAGCAATAAAATGTTTGCTGGTCACGGAAATATTTAGACCGTGCTTTCCTATACAACCAGGTGTGTTATTTTAAATTCACAAATGCTGAAATATTTGTTCTGTATCTGTTGTGATTTTCTCTTGATGCTACAATGGCCTTTGTATTCCCCTATTCAATGTTGGGTTTTGTGCTTACCTTCTCCAAGCTGTGTATAATCTTCCTGTGTTTAGATCCCCATCACCACCCTCAAGACCGCCCTTCATCTTCTTTCTCACATTAACAGCCTTTATTCTTTTCCTCCCATACTGAAGCATTTAGCCTTGTCATCTGACAGTTAATCTCTGAGAATATTGCATTGCAATGGCATCCATCAATATTTCTAACCCTGAAATTACCCCTTAATTATTAACTATTATTCATTGTTTCCCAGTTAACTATAAAATAAACACTGCCAGGCATGACTATGTCTAGGTCAGGAATATAATTTCTCTTATACTCAAAAGATTACCTATGAAATGAATATGATTTATGAAAGCTAATTTTCTCTTATCTTTGCCAATGTTGTCATATTTGGTGCCTTTTTTTGGTCAGCTTAATATTTTCAAAACAGGATCCTTGTGTCCAATCTTGTTCCTCTAACCTTTCCCACATTCTGTTCACCCTACTATTTTCACTCGACATGCCCACTCTGCTTTAAAATTTTCAGTGTTTCTCACGGCATCACAGATTGAATTGTAAAGTCATAAGTATGGCCCACAGCACTAGCGAGAACCAGCTCCATACTCACAACCACTTCACTCTGATGCTTGCCTGAGGAACAGGACACACTACATGAAGAAGAAATGCATTTCCTCCGCATTTAGAAAAGACTTAGGCAGAAAGGCCTACTTGTCCTTTCAAAACTAAGTGGATAAAGAAAATGTATTATATCATGCAGATTAATTCATCAACAGAAGAAAGTGACACACCGTAGATCACCATTTTCATCAAACAATCCAAGTTCAGAAAAACAAATACTATGTTTTGTATTTGATGTATAGGACCTTGTTTTAAGGAATACACATATACACAAAAACACACAAATGTATTTGTATAGCTTTGTCATTGTATGTTTTATCTGTGATGTCCTTTTATTATCATGCTCCTGTTGAGTCTGTATCTGAAATTTGCTCTCCTCTTTGATATTTATTATTGTTACAACTACTTTATATCTGTGTACTATTTTAATAACATAAGAATTTTATACTTATTTCACTAATTAAGAATCTGAGACATAAGGACATGAAGATTTTGATTGTGCTATATAGGTAATTATGTCATATACCTGATATAAAACTATAAACAGGAATTACTGTGTTTGAGAAATAAAGCTATGGATGGATGAGACATTACTAGGTAGTGATATGAGCAAAATACAGTTATGCACATGCATGAAAATGCAGCTCTAGAACACACTGTGTGTGATAAATTTTTTAAAAGTGTGTTATATTTATAATCTCCCAACTTTGAGCATTATATTTATATATTCCAAAATTCTTATAAGTAGAGTAATATTTTTAACACAATTGATAATTAGATTTCATTAACACACACACACATACACACACACACACACACACACACACACACACACACACACCACACAACTACCTTCATACCCTTTTCGTGGACTCCTTTGTACTCACTTTTGTCAATTTACTTCAACTTTATCTCTGTTGTTTGGTCGTTGAAGGTTGTTTGCTTGTTTTGTCGTGCACCATAATGACACCCGGTGACACATTAGGAGAAAGATCCTAAATGTTCTGCTCATCGTCTGCCTTATTTCCCTGTCCCATGGTCCCCGTTAAATTGGAAAGTTGGATGATGCCTTAGGCATGTATGGCCACACCTTGCTTTTCTGTGGGTACTAGTATCTTGTCCTCCGGTCTTTGTGCTTGCCTGCCCAGTACTCTTACCCAGTGAGCCCTCTCCTCACACTCGTGTGCTTTTTCTCACTGTTAGGACTACATTGACTCTACACAGTTAATGTATAAGTTAGTCTATACTGTGCCTTGCTGCTTTTCTACTGCTGCTACAACATCTTCAAATAAGAACAATTTAAAATAAACTTTAAGTTCTGTGTTCCGTGTTCTCATTAGATTTTAGTAAAAATAGATTTAATGAGTTAGGGATTTTTAGGCTTATTTCAAAAAGTGTTATGCAGGAGGCCCATTGACAGAACATGCATTTTGTTGTTTTCCTGTCATTGAGAAGATTCCTGATTATTGCCACCTAGTGTAACTGGCTTTCTGATACACAGCACCATGGAGTAAGGTCTCTGCAGACTTCTGAAGATCAATGTTCCATAGGCCACTGAAGATACCACTTATAACTGCAACTAACATAATTTTATACCTAGACTTCTTTAATTCCTGCCTTGGCTGTGATTTGTTCCTAATTGTACATGTTTTGGCAGCAGCTCAGCGTATGTTATTTAAGTAAAATTCATTAGTCCAAATTACTGGGTTGTTTTTTTTAAGAAGAAATGAGTTGTGAATTAAATTTTAAGTGAGTTTGTATGTACTGAGTAGAATATGAACACCTATACATTTAACCCTATATTTAATATTGAATATATTAAATGAAGTCTATCAAAACTAGGTTAGTGAGAGTAAGGAGAATTTCTTCACCTGGGGCCGTGATCCAGAATCATTCATTAGATAAACGTGTGTGAAACCTTGAGGGGATGCATAATCATGAGATGATCGTGGAAAGATTTCAGTTGTATGACTAGAAAGATGGTCAAGATTGAAACACCATGTCTAGTTAAAACGGAACAATGAATGGACATAAAATTAATTTTTGAGGAATAAAATTTATATTTGGAAATGTGAATGATTTTTCTTTAATATGTATCTCAGAAGTAGCTATTCATTCCAAATTCCTTATGTTCCCTGTTGTGTACCTTCCAATATAATATGCCAATAAGGATCTTGTTCATCGCCCTAGCCACCAAGCTCTCTTAACTTTGGTCTTCTCCCATTTCATCTTTTATAGTGAGGCACGGTTACCCTCTAGTTACTGTAATAAGTCATCTGTTCAAGAAGGGACAGCATTTGCTGAAATGGATCTACACCATTAGTTTTAGCTAGTACAAAACAATATCCAATGTATATGCATTTCTTTCCTGTGTATACAACTGTTTTGTGCAGCATGTGTGAGTGCTACTGTGTGTCTGTCTTTTCTTATTTCTACAGTAAAATTCACACAACCAGAGACTGTAATTTACACTGTACAGAAAACTCTCTAAACATAATAACCAAAACAAACAACCTTTTAAAAAATAAACAACTTATATAAATAGACATTCATTAATAGAATACGCAGACATGACTAACTGGTATACTAAATGTAACTAATAATCATTAATCTCTCTAGGAACTAAAGGCAAACCCACAAGGAGAGGTCCTGTGACATTAGCAAGAATAACTGCAAAGAGGGTGAATAAGTATAGAAAGTGAAAAAAGCGCTGTGGCACTGTTGTTGCCTTGTTAATTAGTGCAGCCACTTAGGAAACTAGCATACTAATTCCTCAAAAATTTGAAAGCTGGCATAGCATGTGACTCAACAGTTTTACTCTCTCAAGTATATCCAAGTGAAGTGAAATTACAAAGTACATGACAAGTACAACTTCACTCTAATGATCTCTGCATCTTCATTCAGGACAGCCAAGAAACCCAAACAATCTAAGAATACATCTGTGACAAAGAAATAAAATAAATACGATGTGAGTACACAAACAAACGCCACACATTCCTGAAAAACAATGAGGTTTTTTTTTTTTCATACAACATGGATTGGAGTAGAGACCACAGTGCTTTGTAACATGTGCCCGATATTAAGGGACAAGTATTGCATACTCTCCCTTGTGAACGTTTAAAGATAATTCAAATCTGCAAAAACAGAAGCTACAATGACCATTACTAGAGACTGGAGAAAACACTGAAGACAAAGGGCTGGAGAACCCTGACGACAGAGTGCCAAGTAGACAGAACCATGAAGCTTTAGTGTATGCGTGCGCAACATCACCAAACACTCATGATACTATGCCGTACGTTTTTAAAAGCTATAATAAAAGATCTTAGATGTATTTTCCATAATAAATGTAATAAGTGAAAAGAGTTACAATTACTTACTAAGATAATATATTTGACTTGATTGCGAAAATGTGTGTGCATGGAGACACATAACAAATCACACCTTGTTAATATAAATCATTCTGGTTTTTTATGGATCATTTATTAAAACTATAAAACAATTTGATCTTATTGTAGTAAAAATAACTTCTTAAAAAGAAATATAGTAGATTTCCCTTCCTAATACAGTTGTTATTACTTTTGTTTGTCTCCTTCCTGATAGCAAGATATCATAATATACCTACTAGGATCCCATGAAATTAGAACCGAGTGATGCTTTATGTAGCTTGAGCACCAAAGGCTCTGATCAGCAGGAGTTAAAAATAATGTTCATTTTTCCTGTATTTTGTATTGCTAGTCACATTTGTTTTGTCACCTATAAGAAGAAAATATTAGTATTTAGTGGAGGAGTTTGATCACAAATCAACATGCTTTCCCAGGTATTTAACTGGCACAGTAACTCTCTGAGACATACTCAAATACTTGTAAATGATATCTATTACAGTCAAATGTTTCCATTTTCTGAGAGAAAGTCGCTGAGTGAGTGCCTGACTGTGGCTGTAACACCATTCTTTTTATATTGCAAAGTATATTCTTTCAGAAAAGAATCTATGCCTTCACATTCTATATAGGTTGCATGTCATCTTATCCTCAGTGACAGAAAAAAAAAAAAAAAAAAAAAAAAAAGGATCCCAGAATATCTGCAGTAAATTCTGCTGAATGTTAACAGCGGGTTCAGATGCATTCCAGTTCTGACCTTGTGCAATGCTTTCTTGCTTATGCAACGCTTTGTATATCAAACATACAAATTGCCGCAAAAGCTTTGGCTGCTTCCGTATGGATACATTTCAGAAAACAAATGTTGTTCAGGTCAGTTTCATCAAAGCCATTTTTCTTCCTTTTATTCCATGGCGCTAGACTGCATGATATATTTGATAGCATTTTAATGGCATACAGGGAAGTCACACAGTGATTTGTTTCATGTGAGTGCTTGTTGGTCTACAACGGTAAGGAATATTCAATCAAACTCTCAAACCAGCTGATATTTCTAGGAGATTTATGGATTATGGAATATTTTTTAGTACTTTATTCAACTCTTCGCAATTCAGTGTGTGTGTGTGTGTGTGTGTGTGTGTGTGTGTGTGTGTGTGTGTGTGTGTTCTTGCCTTTCTGTCTTGGTTGCTATCCTATGTGAGTTGAAAATAGATTACCTTAAAAATTGTATTTCTTTGCATAGTGCTAAGGCTATAAGGTTTTCATGCTTGCATATCATTTGACATTTATGTACTTCTCAATGAAGGAATATATAAGAATTTTTTAAATGGAGAAAATGCTTAGGTTTAGACCTTTTGAAATATGTGGCAAGGGACATCATTGTGTCTTTAAACCTGCATATGCATTCCCAGAATTTTCTGTTTACCTAACTTTTTAATTTACATGATTTATAATCATAATTTGTATAACCTATTAAATAAATTACTGATTATTTCTGATCTGGGTATGGCAAATGATATATGCTTGCTTTACTTTTAACTTTTATTTTGTGGTAAGGTTAGTAATTTTTATAAAAATAAAAATTTAAACCTCTAGTTTACTTCTTTTCTGCAAGCAGTTATTGATCAGCTTAGGTTAGGTTCACAATCAGAAATTATGCCCAAAGAACTAAGAAAAATTTTCAACAGAGAAAATGATCTAACTGGAAATGAGCTTCATCTTAGCATAAGATATAATGAAGGAGTTTTGTTTATTAAATTCTGAGAAAAGTACAGTAACCAGTTTATATGCAGTAATACATGTACTGCAGCAACTTATTTCTTAGACTGAAGGAACTATACAGGCTTAAAAGTGGGCTAGAAGTTTCTGATATGATGCAGGTGAATGGTTTTTATTTTATTCAATCACTGCTTTTGTGCCCCCTTTTTCCACTCTCTGCTCAAGGGACACACAATCCCCTCTTAACGGCTTCAGTGAGCTGGATCACAAATTGGTCACCAGGGATGAAGATGGTAAATAAAGAATTCCTGCTGCTGCTGTCTGCTGAGTCACCTCAATCCTTAGATCTCAAGGCAGTTCCAAGTCTCTGAAAGAGAATGCCATAGATCAGAACAATTATGTTAACAGTTTTTTAAAAAGTATAACTAATACCATGACTTGGGACAATTTATTTTTATCTTAGACTCTATCTACAAGTCACAGTAAATACAGCCCAACAGTAAGCTTATAGTTTATTTATTGATTATTTCAATTTTAATCACACACTCTTTATTTACAGTATGCACTATGGTAATTTTACGTACTACTTTTGTGTGCTTTATCACAATACAAATAAATAGTTACTATTTAGAAAAAAAAAGAACAAAAACAAAAAATAAGCAAATGACCATGAGTGATTATAATTTAGCGATTGTAAATAGTAGCTAAATGTATATCTCATTAAAAACTAGCTATTAATAACAAATTGCACTGAGCTACATTCTGAGAGGTTATGTTTCCATTAATACAATAGTTACTTAGTTTTATTACTTTAATTAAAAGTTGTATTAATTAAATATAGGGCATCTGATGACACTCACTTGCATCTACTTTAATCTCCCTCCTAATCTTTTCCTCTCCAACTCTTCCTTAAAGGTCCCCTTTTTATATTTTTAGGTTATCCCAGCCTATGAGTGTAATTATGAGTTTAGAACTATTCTTTGGAGCCTGGGATGCTCATTAATGCACACATAACAAAACACAAGGACTACCTTCATCTGTAAGCTTTTAAGAGTTTTCAGTTTGGTATTAAAAAGTAGTGCCTTATAAACTCTCTTCCTCAACCCTGGACTAATTGCTGACAGGGATAGTTTTCAGGCAAAGTGCAAATAGTTGCCGAACCTGTAAATTCTTTACTGCAATGTTTGTGTTGTTCCCAGGGCGTGACGTTTCCCAGCACATCTTCCTGAAGGGACTGGAATTTGGCATGAGATAATCCAAGACCAAGTTCTCAGCACAAAAGATATTTGTTTTCCTCAGAAGGACAGAGGTCAGGGAATTTAGACAAAGACACAAGATAGATCATGAACAAGGGAGAAAGGAGAAAGGAATAAGGACAAGGAAGAAGAGATATTTATCCCAGAGGGACAAAAGACCCTCTAGGTAGAGAGGAGACATAGGTAAATGGCAGTTTATACATGTAAAAGGGGAAACCTCCTGTTAGGATGAATAAGATTGTTGTTGATTGGGCATGTTAATTAGGTGAGCCAAAGGGGGTTTTGATTGCTGGACTTCAGTACCTTGATAGCTGGACATTGGTAGTCAACCTCAGAAAGAGGAAGTGCCCAAATAAGAGAACAGAGCCTGAGGGCTAGCTTTAGGAATATATTATATTATTATATTATATTATTATATTATAAAGGAAGAGAGAATAGGGGAGAAGGGCAAGGCCTGCCAGAGCCGTGTTTGCCAGGGTCGGGCAGGCCAGAGTCCCTTCATTCCTTGTCTTCCAGTTCTTGTGTATTTTCTTTCTTCCTCCTACACATTAATTCCTAAGTCTTATAGAGTTGGCCATATTTATTTTATTTAGGTCATGAAACCAACAGTCACATATTCTCATCATTTTAGGGCAGCTACTAGTCTCTGTGTTCAATGCAATTCATTGAAAAAAGATTGCTGTTCTGATTTCGGCCAAGTGGAGTATTTGTCTATGGGTATAAATGTAGTTATTTAGAAGAAAAATTGAGGGTACATCTATTTATATACCATTCAAGTAATTTTCTTGATACAAGGACAAATAACATAATGAATCTAATGATAGGAATAACAATTATCCAGTTATAAGTTATCTATTTCTTTTCACATTGATTGATCATTTTTACAAATAAAACTGAACATGTTCCATTTATTTTATTGTTTAAAATAAAATGTTTTGAAAGTGAAAACATTGAGTAACATTGAGATGAACCCAGAAAATACAAGCTCACCATGTGGAATATATATGTATATGTATGTTTATATACATATATAGGTGTATGTATGTATGTATGTGTATATATATATATATATATATATATATATATATATATATATATATATATATATATATATGTTTTGGTGTATACCTATGTATGTGTATTTATATGTCCTACATACAGAAAAGTAGAACACTAACTCAGAACCTCAACCTGACAAAACTACCAATATGCTATCTGAAATTAAAGAATGTACTGTGGGCAACAGCAGCATCCTATTTGATAAATGTTATTGAGTTAAATAATTTAACCATTATAAAATAAAAATTATCCTTTATACACTTTTCATTTTCTTGAATTGGTATTCATATTATCTGAGATTTATTATTGACTGTTCCTAACTAATCCAGGTATATATTTCAGTAGTCATCACTCACATGGATCTAGACATTAGTATACAAGAAATCTTTAGAGCTTAGGCTGATCCTAAATATGGGAACTTCATACATTAGTCTCTAGAAAGCTGTGTTTACAAATATGGTCTACCATTACTGTCATTGCTTTAAAATACACATGTTCATACATACAACATAAACAATGATGCTATTTTCTTCTCCTCATCCAAAACAACCTCTATTCAAAATATCCCCCAAAACAAAACAAAAACAAAACAAAACAAAAAAACCAAAGTCAAAACCTATAAATAATAACAAA
Source organism: Acomys minous (assembly GCF_964271855.1). Taxonomy (NCBI): domain Eukaryota; kingdom Metazoa; phylum Chordata; class Mammalia; order Rodentia; family Muridae; genus Acomys; species Acomys minous. The sequence goes on along the minus strand of NC_140494.1, from coordinate 48,020,619 downwards.
AACAAAATCTAGTACATGTGTGAAACTCCTGAATATATTGATTGATTTGTAGAATTTTTATTAAAGTTGCTTCTTATAGCCAAACTTACATTATAAAATACTTGATACTTTTATCAGAGCAACACAGTGGAGTTTACTTGATGGTGTATGTATTCTTCAATTATCCCATTATTACTCTAGCCATGCAAATGAACAAAGCTCACATTCTTTGACCAAGGAGTATTGACTTCATTTTTGAAAGGAAGGATGGCTATGATAAACCTTATGTGACTGAACAAAATGTAAAAGTATTTTGCCTAGGAAATGTAGTGGCCATTATGGTCTAATCATCAAATATAAACTAAAATACACCAATTATAAGAGATACATTTTACAGCTGTGATATGATGTGACCCTCCCTTCCCTCAGTGATCCTCACCTGATGTGAGGTCATGAGGGTAAAGTGGGTAGAGAAGAAGGACTTGGAGTGCAGACTGCCCAGAAGTACAGTGGTACGAGTGACTTCTGGAAGCAGCTTCCAGCAGGTGAGGAAAGTGGTCCTAGGGTAGTTGTATATTATTGGCTAGATCTTAAAGCACTGGGAGTGCTTTACATTCTACGAATTGCAGATACTCAACTTCTTATGAGGAGAAGAAAATTGAGCCTGAATTTTGGCCAAAGGCTATGTGACCTCTCTCAAGGGTGGGGATGATGCATCCATACACTCTCTAAATGGATGCGGACAGAAAGAAAGAAGCCCCCCGCCCCCACCCCACTGCCGAGAAATGGAGTCCTTCCTTCTTTGCAGAGCTCAGAAGAGTGGACAGATTATGATGGACTGTGGACCTCAAACTAAAACAGCAGGATCCAAAACCGGGTGGTGGTGGCACATGCTTTTAATCACATGGCTTGGGAGGCAGAGGAAGGCAGATGGCTGTTAGTCTGAGGCCAGGCTGAGTACAAAGCGAGTCCAGCATAGTCAAGGCTACACAGAGAAACCCTAACAACAACAACAAAAAAACAACAACAAAAACAAACAAAAAACAAAAACAAAAACAAAAACAAAAAACTAAACAAAATTAAAAAACAGCAGGGTCTTCCAACTCTTGAACCTTTATGTGACTTTATATTTAGTAACAATTAGTTGACACACTGAAGAAAATAGATATCAGATAATATAAACAAACCATTTATTCTGATTGTTTAATAAGACCCACTTTTTATTTCTTAGAAGCCCTTGTTTTCTTTTTTTCATCCTCATTATTACTGTATAGTCTTTGTAATTTGTATTCTTAATACAGCATAGCATTCTGAAGTAGGGAATGCACTATTTTCAGGAATAGAGTATAACAGTGAAAACTTTGAGAGTAGATGTATTTAGTAATACTTTTAGGTAAATTCCCCAATTAGAACTATGTATATATTTTTAATTATTTTAAAGTTCATTTAATTGTATGTGTTTACATAAGTTCCTCTTCTTACTCTTTCTTCCAATTCCTCCTGCATGATTAAAACTTTCCTTATATATAAACACAACCTCGTGAGTCATTTAGTGTTGAGTCATTTAGTAGAGTCATTTAGTCATATATGATTTTAGCTCTCAACATTTGGTTTTGGAGAACCAGCTAGTAAGATCGTTCATGGGGAAGATTTATTGTTTTCCTCAGTAATTAGTTAATTACACATCTTCGCCAAAAAAAAAAAAAAAATGGGATCTTATGACCTTTCCCAATTTTGTGTTAACATGTAAAGTGATAGTGGTGTTGTTCATATTACATTTACTCCCTGTCATGCATAGAAGATACAATATGTCAAAATGCATATGGTCCACTGGTTCTTTCAGCACTTCTCTTCTCTGCTCTATTATGTTTCCCAAGTATTCCAGGTTCCCTTGTAAACGTGTGGATTGGGAATGGTCATAGTCTGTTGCTCTCTGCATTTTCATCAGTTGCACGTTTCTATAATTGCTGTTGATTGAAAAAAATCTCCTTTATTCTCTAACATTTTGAATACTTAGCTCCTGCTGTGGTTGTTGATTCATTCTCTTTGAGGAGTCGTACATAGTAGGTATGACCTTGCTGGGGGAAATAGGTCTCTCGGAATAGACTCTGAGGTTTCAAAACCAAGTACTATTCTATGTTTTTTTTCTCTGACTCCTTCCTGTGGTTCAAGATAGGAACTCTCAGCTGTTCTAGACAACAAACACAGTTTCTGGCATGCTTCCCTACAGTGATGAACTATGATCCCTTTGTATCTGTAAGCAGAGCAATTTTTTTTTCTATTTCAAATTCCATTTGTCACAGAGTTTATAAGAGCAATAGAAATTTAACTAATGAAGAGGTTGATACAGAAGTTAGGAATTACTGTGGCAAATTTGGTCATGCTGTTTTTTGAATAACTATGGAAGACACTGGGATGTTAGACTAGATGAGTGATTAAACACTATAAGCAGAGCGTATAGGGACACACTAGTAAGAAGGTGGAAGACAGTAGTGTAAAGAACTATGTGGACTGTTGAGGCTTAGAAAAAATTCTGTTTAGTGTGGGAATATCAACCACTAGGCAGAGGCCCTTGTGATATTTTTGGCAAAGAGTATAAGTTGTTTTTGCCCTTTCCCCAAGTAAAATTTCAAAGTAATTTCTTTGGCAGAGGATATTTAAAGTTGGCTTAATATTGATTCTGTTTCATCTTTACAAATAATCACCCTTGTGCATATATCAAATGAAGAAGAGCAAGTAGGACAGAAGGAAATGTCCTGTATGAAAAGAAAAAGGGCAGGAGCCCAGGCTTGTGCTGAAAGAGGGTAAGGAGAGACCTTGTTTGCTCTGGCATCAAGGCAAAGGTCCCTTCAGGGAAACACCCCACCCATGTAGGCTTTCATCGTGTGAAAGAAAAAGGCTTAAGGGAGTTTCTGCTTCTACAAAGGGATAACAAACAGAAGCTGGTACACATGTGAGTCAAGGGGACAACTTCTGTCATGGACTGGCGGCCAAACTGGGCAGTGTCAGTATAAAAGGATTATATAATCCCCTTGTAGAGTTACAGAGAGATCCTGAGGCCAAGTACGTGGCAGTGGTGTCTCAGAATAGAAAGTCTGAGAGACCATTATGTGAAACTGAGACTGAAATGTATTTTGTGTTTTGCTGTGGTCTGCCATCTTATAGGGCCATGTGGTTGAATGTGGAATTTTGAGTGAGAATGTCCTCCACAGCCTCTGATATTTGAACACTTGTTCCCCAGTTGGTGTCACTATTTGTGTAGGCTTAGGAGATATGGACTTGCTAGAAGAAGTATTTCTCGGGGGTTGGGATTTAAACCTTCAAAACAACTCATAATGAGCAGTTTGGTCTCTGCTCTACGCTTTCTGTTTTAGTTCGAGATGTGGGTTCTCAGCTATTACAGAACATCTTCAATCCCCGGTGCTATGTTACACTACTATAATGAATATAGACTACTTATCTCTCTGGAACTAGAAGTCTAAGAGACCCACCCTTCTGTGAGTTGTCTTGGTCATGCTATTATGTCACAGCAATAGAAAAGTAACAGTAATGGTCTCTATCATCTATAAAAAAAAAACTACTTATATGAGGAATCAGAGCTACACTTACCTGTGAGTATTGGTAAGTAGTTGGATAAATAAAGTAATTGTTAGGAGTTTTATAATTAAAGATTAAATCAATGGTAGATTGAAAGTACCAAGATATAAGAAGGTACCAGACAACAGATATTATGTTATATGGAGTTTATTAAATGATCATGGGGGGAGAAGGAAACGGGAAAGGAGTACCCGAGAGGGGGGGATAGAGAGAGTGGGGCAGGGGAGCGAGGGGGGTAGAGAGAGAGAGAGAGAGAACACATGGAGAGTCTGTCTTTTAAATGGCCTTGGGTAGTGACATCACAGGTAGGCAGACTGAAGCATAATCCTAACATTCTTACATTTTCCTATAATTAAAAAAATGAGGAACCATGGATTGTTCTTATATAAGGTAAGTTAAAGTTAAATGTAGGTTAGAGAGAAAAGAGAGAGAAAAAAGCAATAGCAACAAATGTCCAGATTATATAGTGAAGGGGAAGAAAAAGTTCTGCCTTGAAAATTTAAGGTGGAGGGCAAGCTATGTCGGCCATGTCCTGCAGAAGATAGGGATTTAGGAGTGCTGGGAGAACCTGGTGCTGTTTGTCCCAGGACTGGAGCACACCATTTCAACCTTTTGCAAATGGATAAGGGGCGAAGTAACCATCTTAACTACTTCCTGCTGACAGTAGGATGGTAATAGGGGGATTAAAAAGTTGAAATGTTGGCCAGGTTCCAGAAGAACAGGCTATTGTGTTTGCAGTCCATGCTCTGAGAACATCTACAGCTGGGAAGGGCAATGCAGGTCCAGCTGGGAGAACCAATACAGGTCCAGCTGGCACTTGTGTGTAGCTGCTTTCATGATGTTCCAGATGTAGGCAATCTGGCAGGATACTGGAATATATATGTGGTCAGAAGACAAAGCTGGTAGATTTGGGAGAAAATTCCCTTTAGGTATGCATTTGAAACTCTTGGAAGAGCAAAGAGACAATGTTGACAATTTGTGAAAATTTTGGGAGAGCAAATACAAGGAACTTCCTTCCCTTTTACCTGATTGCTCGCAATAAATAAAACAGTTTAGTTTTGGAATTGCCCAAGTTTGGTTGCAGAGGCACGTAAGCTTAGAAGCCTTTACTGTGGGCATATGGATTTGAGATTCTCAGAAGGTATCCAAAAGGCATGTTAGAAGGAACAGATGGCTGAACATTTCCCATGAGGAGGTGAAGTCAGTAAGCCATCAGGGCATCCCTCAAAATGGATAGTGACCCAAGGGAGTGGTGCAGACCAGTTAGTAGCTCGTCGGTACTAACCAGCAACCAACAGTCTAGCTCTACAGATGACCTAGCTTCAAGGATGCAGCTAAGAGTGCACTAGAATTTTTAATCAGCAGTTGTCACAGAACAGTAGAAAAAAAAACCACATCAGAAAACTGACTCAATGGGGATGAGCCTAGTTGGAGGTCAGCAAAGAGGTTGGGTATCTCTGCTCCCAGTGAACCAGAGAGGTGTTGACCATCTCTTGGACAAAGAGAAGCATTTACACTACTAGGAAGGGAGAATTTAGCTGGTGTTGGATGCAGAAAGTTGGCAATGAGGTAGTTAGGGAAAGGGGAGTCCCAAAGCCAGTGAAAAGAGGGAGTAATCCCACCCTTACAGATAGGAGATAGCTGAGAAATTTAGGCTGTGAATTACAATACTTATCTGGACTCCATTTGACCTGAGAGATGGATTTCCTATAGCTTACACAAATCCTTTTAAGTTCATAAAGGGAGATAAATTTAGCATCTTCACTGTTTATAATCTATAGTGAAACATACATTGTTAGACATGTACACATTGTAGGAAAAGGGTGGTAGACATATAGCAATAGCACAGGCTTGGGGAAAGAGAACTTTGTGTTAAGACATGTTCTTAAAACACCTTCTTGGTAGTTTTTAGCAATAGGTGAAATTGACAGTTAAAGTTTGGTCTCCTGTATATGAAGAGGGCTGTGAAGGTACCTGAGTTTCCCATGATAGAAGCTGGCTATGAGATTATGTAACCCAAGTATGAGTTTGAAACAGATGTGTAGCATTAGTGTTACCATGTTTTGTGAGGCTGCTGAATTTAAGAGCTATGTGTCCTCCACCAGGTCCAGGAGCTTGAAGGCTGGAAATGTTCACAACTCTTGTGTTGGTTGAACCTCCAGTGGCTAGGCACAGAGAACAAACCTGCATGTGAGCGGTGACATCCATAGGACAAATTTGCCAACATACTGGACTGTGAGACCAGTGTCCCATTCTTGTTATAGCAGCTGTGAGACCTGTGTCTCCTTTTGGTTGCATCTGAAACAGGTCCCTGGCAGAGCTGACTCAGGCTGGACCCAGGCAGCAAGGGGCATGCAGACCTCTGGATTTTGTTGTTGTTGTTGTTGTTTTAATATTTGTTTTTTTTTTTGTTTTTGTTTTTGTTTTTTGGGAGGTAGTAGTTAAGGCCTGGAGCCTTGTGTTGTACCTGAGCCTGTTGGCAAGGCCCTTTTGGGTTTGAAAATTTTATCAGTTCTTATATGGGGCTCAGGACACATACTCATTCTTTTAATTAAAATGGCAGTGAGAACACAGTCTTGTCTATCTTAAGAATATTTAAATAGCAACTTTGTTCATATTTTATCTTAATACTTAACGACAAAGGCTTTAGGTTTTAACTCTGTTAAGTTGGAACATTAATAACATAAGCACAGTCCAAAAGGAGCAGAACAGTTTTTTATTACTAATGACTTTACATTTAGAATTTTAGGCTAAGCATGGTTTAAGAAAGTGATTTAAAATTTAATATTGTAAACAAATGAATGTTACACAGTAGAATATTATAGAATAAAATTTTAAAATGTATCAATCCCATTAGCCAGGAAGCCTGTAGTTAAATCTAGGTTAGCTGATGACAGGAAAAAAAGGCATTTATTTAATTGTCTAGGAATTAGCCAGAGCATAGATTAGAATCAAACACAATTTAGATCAGGATAAAAACATAGCCAATAGACAATTGTATACCTAATAAACAATTGTATGATTTTTTTTTTCTTTTGAGAGTAGATGTGTGGAGCCATGCTAAATTCTGCCATGTCAGAAATACTGTGCTTAGGCTGCATGCTGTGACCTTCGAGTTCCTGACCTTTGCCTCATGAGGTCTTGTGTTCTAGGCTATCCTTGGACTATTTGCCTTTGAAAGAAGTAGGGAAGTCCCAATTTGAAACCACCCAGAGGATGAAGGAAGTTCTTAAAAGGAACTACTCAGAGAAATAGGAAGTTCTTAAAGGGAGTTACTCAGAGAACTAGAAAGTTCTACAGGGAGTGACTCAGGCTATTGTATTCTTGCCTGGGGGCTAGGGTGAGTGGGATTAGAATAGATCCTATTGACCTTGCTCTATATATATTCTTATTAGTCAGCGTTAAAGTGAGCCTTGATCAGAAATTTCTAGACTTGACTAGTAATTTCTTGCATCTCTGTAACCTACTTTCAATCCCCACTCCCTCTTTCAGGTGAACCCTGATTCGATTTGTCCTGAGGGGCGGGACACATCAAGCAGAAAACAAATTAGAGACATTTTTGTTTTTAGGAGTTGCAAGGTATAGTCTTAGAGAAAGCAAAGCTGCATCTGAGGTCTGGAGGCGGGACTGGGGGGCGCGGGGGGGGGCAGGCAGGAACCTTTAGTAATTATAGGCATACCCGAGAAGGGGGAGGTGTTGGGGTAGTGGGCAGAAGCCGGGGGTCATGTCGCCAGATGCCCAGTAGAAAGGGTATTTTTAGCATGGCGGCTACCGTGCCGATTTAAAAGCTCAGGGTGGCTGAACCTTAGCAGAGAAAGGGATATGGAGCTTATGCAGCTCCATTCAGTCCTGGCTCCGCTCAGCCCACACAGCAGGAACAAAACTGAACAGAGACACAGCCAGGCTCTGTTGGGGCAGTGAAAGTGGTGACGATGGCAGCTGAACAAAAATGGCTGGCCATTGGGGCAGAGAACCAACAGAGAGGGTTAGGCCGTTTCGGTTTGCCTCTTATTCAAAGTAGACCATCTGAGACACAAGCGTTCTGGGGACTTGGAGTCCAATCAGCGGAAAAGATTTTTTGGCTATACCCAGAAAAGTCCATGGCAGATCGGAGCGCTTAGCAAAAATAGGAGGAGTAGAAGTTGAGATCCACAGGTAGCTTATCAATAATATAGCAGGCAGCGGAGGTGGAGGGATGCTTAGCCATGGGGACAGAGTTCAGAACAGACCTCAGCTTAGAATAGTAGTCTCATTGGTTTTGAAAAGGTTGGCAGGAAGGCTCTCTAGGTAGGTTGATTTCCCAGCCTGTGGCCGAGGGAAGTGGGAGAGCAGTATAGTACTTAGAGAAAGAAATTTAGAAATCAGAAGGGATAGACCTCTAAGTTTCATACCCGAGTTCAGCACCAACGCTATATATAAAAGTTAAGGCAGGTGATAGATAGAAGGCACCAATAATAACCAAAGATATTTAATAACCAATTTTATTGTTAAAGATTAAAGCAATGGTAGATTGAAGTTACCAAGATATAAGAAGGTACTAGACAACAGATATTATGTTATATAGAGTTTATTAAATGAGCATGGGGAGAGAAGGAAAAGGGGGACAAGGGTACCCCAGAAAGAGAGAAGAAGAGGTATGGAGAGAAATTAGATAGGAGGGGTAGAGGAGAGAGTAAGAGAGGGTAGGGAAGGAGAGAGAGAGAGAGAGAGAGAGAGAGAGAGAGAGAGAGAGAGAGAGAGAGAGAGAGAGAGAGGAGGGAGGAGAGGAGAGGGGGGTAGAGAGAGAGAGAAGGCATGGAGGGTCTGTCTTTTATATGGCCTTGGGCAGGGTCATGCCCCCATGGCAGGTAAGCAGTGACATCACAGTTGGCCGACTGAGGCAGAATCCTAACAAATAGCACTGCTGCTTTTCTAGAAAGCCTGAGCTTAGTCCCTAGCATCCACAGCTACTGGCGCTCAGGGGATCATGGAGATGTCTCTCACCTCTGACTGTACCTGCAGTCATGTGCACCTGTCCACCTGCAGACACACACATACCTACACATAAGGAAAAAATAACAAAAATAAATCTTAAAAAGAGATGAAGGTTAGTCACTAAAACGACTTAGTATTATATATTTATTATTTTTGTAATTAAAAGCATACTGGAGCCTATAAATGTCACTGATTTGAGAATAATTTTAGACAAATATGTTACAAGCATCATACTTTTTATTTTGTTTTACACATAGTAGAACATGATATTTTCCATTTAAAGTCACTTTATTTTTCTGGCAGCATAGTTTTCAATGAACGGCCAGTGGAAACCATGATGATTGCACAAATGTGATGTAAAGGATTTTAATGAAATAAAGCTTCTAGTTTCATTCCTGGATTTACATGTGACTTAAAATGGAACAGAAAATTGGATTAAAACTGACCCCTGTGACTATCACCAGTGAATTTCTTCCATAATGGCGTAAAGTGTATCAAATTGAAAATTCATTATTTCAATTATTTAATCTTTCAACTGAAAAGCAAGTCACTTTGTACAAAGTATTTTAGGATTTTAACAGATATTCAAGAACTAAGACATGATTTATAGAGAACACCATGCATTGTTTTTTTTAATATCTATGCCATTTTAAGTGATATATATTTTTTAAAATATTGTACTGTGTCTAATTATTATGTAGTTTTATATCTACAAACCACATCAAAAGCATATAAACCATATAAAGGCCCATAGAAGATAGAAGGTTTTGGGAAATCTTATGTCTCCACTCTTCAGAGTCAACAAACTCCTGTATTAGAAGAACTATCAGGATATCATTTAGTGCTACATTTCATGACGTTCACACACAGGAGTCTGTGTGATTCCCCTACTTGTTCAACTTCTGTCAGAATAAATGCTTCAGTATCTACAAAACTCTCTTTGCCTTTAAGATGAATAGGAGAAAAATGATGGTATCATAATGTGTGTGTGTGTGTATATATATATCCTCCGGCCACCCGAGCCATACATGAGCTCCCGTCCTTCTTCCCTGTTCTGAGTGACAGGCAAGCTGGTTTTTGCTTCAGTAAAGCTTTCACATTTTTTGAAAGGCTTATAAGATTCAGCTAGCATCTACTGTTTGTTTACTTTTGAAATTTTTATAATTGCATAGTAGTATTTTTATTTATTGATGTTTCCCCATAAAATCAGTAGAACTGGAATGTGAGTCATTCATTTATTTATTCATTTATGCTGGTTCATAGTATTTTACCATGCTAATAAACAGATTTTTATCCCTTTTTATTTTTTACCATTACTTAAGACAGTCTCTATTGAGCAAATGAGAAAAGCACATTTTACCTAGTGCTATTTTTCTCAAAAGATAAGCAGAGATTTTTCATACCTACCTATTACATGGAATTAATTAGCTCCCTATGTTTTAGCATTAATGAGTCATCATTGTTACAATTCTTATTTGAATATGTCATCAATATTTTTGACATTCATAAAGTTGTTAAAACCTGTTTCTTAAATATTTGGAGAGATAGTCTATGTGTATCACTTCATTCATTTATTTTAAATTCTTTTTTATTTCTTTGTTTTTTGAGGCAGGGTTTCTGTATCTAGCCTTAGCTTTCCTGGACTCATTTTGGAGAACTGACTGGCCTCAAACTCAGAGATCTGCTTGCCTCTGCCTTGCAGAATGCTTGTATTATAGGCATGGACCAAAGCACCTGGCTCATTTTAATTCTTTATTTTATATTATTTGTAAATACACACACACACACACACATATATATATATATTACCTGCATATATGTCTGTGCTCCCTGGAGCCATAAGAGGCCAGTACATGGAATTTGATATTATAGAACTGTAGTTACACACAGATGTGAACTTCCATGTGGGTATTGGAAATAGAACCCAGTTACCTTAGAAGATCAACAAGTGGTGTTAACAGCTTAGCCAACTTTCCAGTCCCAACTTATATTCTCTCCCTTTTTTTCCTTATTCTTAATGCCTACTCATATACTTTAAGTTTAATACATTGAAACTGCCATCCTATGGTTGTTTTGGGTTTAGGTTTATAGCAGTGTATTTTTCTAAGCAAACTTAAAATGTGAGTGAGAATTTTTATATTCCCTTCACATTTAGGAAAGTTTGTGATGTACTCAAAAATTTAACACTGCAAATACAAAAATATGTCCTATGTTATGTGCTATAACAGTAATTATTTACTCTATCTCAATTTTTGGACTTATTATATGATATTCAATATACAGACACCTTATTTTTCCTCTATATATCATTATATAAACAATATTTTAAATGTCTTATCATGGTCTAATGACATAATCTGTTACTTATTATATTTGCATATTCTTACTTTTTTCCCCTTCTGTGAGACCTTGTCAAGAAAATGGTGCTCAGTGCACAACTGGAGAAATTAATTCACAGTTTTCTTCTCATAATATCACACAGTAATTTCCTTTACCTAGAAGGGGCCATCAGGCATCTTGGCACAGTATACGTGCTGTGTGCACATTTCCTAGTTACTCTTACAAAATGTGAAAGGGCTATATGCACTAATCAACACCAAACTGGAGCTTGATTATTATTTTTATTTTTCTCTTTCAATTTTTTCTTACTGATTCAACTCTAAATATTTGGAGCTATGTTTAGAGTTAGTTTGCTAATTTATCCTGCACTACTATTATTTGAAATTCATTATTTTTCATAATATGTGAAATTTCATGTTAGTGATATTCTCTATGATTGTTTTGTTATAAGTTCCCATTGTAAAATGGATGGATCAAAACCAGTATCCTTTACCCATCATTATTTTTGTCCTTCAGTGCCACTGTCAAACATAGCCAAGTAATTTACTCATCATTAAATTAGTTTGTCCTCTCAAGTCTCCTGAAAGAAAAACCGTTACCTCCAGGGGTTAAAGGAGGGTACAGTAGAAGCTTCTCATGAAAGTTGTTTTATATACAACATCGTCGATGCTTTAGATTTGATGCAAGTATATTGTATGTGGATAAACAGCACAAAATCTGAACTAATTGTACAACTAAGTGAGAGCTTTTCAGTGAATAATTTTATACATAGCCTAATTACAGTACTCATCCTTATACTCCCCTCTCTTCCTCCACTGTGAGCACACACTGATGATGCTTGTCCTGATTATTGCTCTCTGAGCCCTTTATGCCAGGGTCTACTAAATCACTGTCAGTTAAGGACATAATTAGCAATCTCATTAGCTAATGAAGATAACAGCCATTACAATTCTTTCCCAATTTATGGTTTCCTCTTGATCACAATTTAACAACAGTGTTGTCTAAGGGCAACAACAACGTTGGTTTACAGATGACCCTTGCTATAATGAAGGAACAGCACCTTGTATCAAGGACTAACAACTACTTATTCCTTGCATTCGTCATCATATCCTGAGATGGAGTAGGGTAGTTGGTAGCTTTCCAATGAGACTCAATCAAGAGATTCTGTGCTGATGCTACACTGAAATTAATACTACATTGGAAATGACTGCAAGTATGAGTGTTTTGATTTAGTGACCATAAACTATGGAATATTGCATCATCAATTACTACATGACATGTGAAAAGTACTGAAAGAATAATGACCATTCTTTTACAGGTAATGTGGATCAATAGAAAAAGCAAAAGACTGGTCCTATATATCTAAAAAATAATTTTTTTCTTTTTAAACATAAATATATATTTAAATATGTATGGTATAATCATAGAAGTTCTGTAAATTTTTAACATTCAAAACTGGGTACTACAGAAGTGGGAATGTAGGGGAATACTGAAATAATGTTTTGATGTCATTTTATAACAGGTAGTTAATTTAGAAATAACGCTCCCACTGTCACTTTGAAACTAGATGGATATATTAGATACCAATTTCTATATAACTAGTAATCAATCATATTACCAGTTTAAACTGTCACCTACTTATTATCTCATAGCTTATCGGCTTGTATTCTTCAACTTTTTTTGTGTGTGTAGGGAAAGGTTTGTTCCTTGTAGTTGTAAGGGTAAATGAATTATGTAATAATTGGTGTCAGCTTACTTTGTTTAACTTTGTAACATTCAGGTCTTAATAAAAGTAATAATCATGTTAATAAAAGAGTTTTGGTCAATAAGAACAATATACACCAAGTTTATTCTCTAAGACTTCAATTGATCTGAGAAGTTACTGTTGACATCGAAACCAGGATGAACTTGCAATATAGAAACCTAATGTGATGATAAGCATATGCACATTTAACATGTGCTTATGTAGTCGTCAGCACATATTACAAGATAATTGCTTAATTTAATCATTGGTTAGTCATCTATTATTTACTTTTATTATAGGGACACTTCTGCCTATAAAAGAAAAATTAGTCTTTCAAAGCATCCATGTTACATGGTAGCAGACTCGTGTGTATTATATGAACTTTATCCCACAGTGGGTGGGATATTACATTCATAGTATTTTGGCTATTTGTTGGACAGCTTTGAAGAAAAAGATCTTTCCTATCTTGGTACATCTAAAAGTGCTGAAGACTACATAAACACATGTTAAATGTGCATATGCTTATCATCACATTAGGTTTCTATATTGCAATATAGAATTTTTTTACATATACATTTATGTATACACACATATTCAATAAAACACATACAGCAAGAAGACCCTTGAAACAATCAGAAATTATACAAATATTACATTCATAGTATTTTGGCTATTTGTTGGACAGCCTTGAAGAAAAAAAATCTTTCCTATCTTGGTACATCTAAAAATCTGAATGTAAATCAATATCTTTCATATCTCATCATTATGAATTTAAAACATCTATCTAGACCTAAAAAAAATTAAACCCTAAACAACTAAACATAATTGTAAAACTAAACTATCTGGTCTTCAGCCCCATCAGATACTTGAGAAGGAATAAAATTAATTACCCAAGTAAACAGGAAATACAGTTTAGAGACTTCCCAACTGACAAGATGACAGAGACAGTTTGCTGCCTGAACAGTCACCAAAAACTCAAAAACCTCAGAGACATACAGAATACAGCATTTAAAGATGTTCTTATTATTTTAAAGATTCATTGACAATGAGACAGGTTAGCTCCTTGTAAGACCCATCCTACCTCAAAGAAGATGATGAGTGCCAAAGAACCTCCTTATGGAGATGGCTTCAAATCTGACAAACAAGACACTGGGCTAAATGTCCTTATTTCTTCAAAAGACAGAATTCTGCCTAAAACAAGGCAAGCTTGGATGCAGGCAGAGTCAATGGCCAAACTTTGCCAAGACAGGGTAAGCAAGTCCTCAATAGTTCCTGCCTCACAAATATGTCTCACAGACATATCAGGCCAATGGCAGTTTAAATTTTTTTTTCCACTTAAGAGGTTTAATAAGGAGATACAGAAACCGTCTCTGGAGACACACGTGGGAGAGAGAGAGAGAGAGAGAGAGAGAGAGAGAGAGAGAGAGAGAGAGAGAGAGAGAGAGAGAGAGAGAAATGAGAGGGAGAGAGCTAGAGAGGTAGAGAAGTAGAGAGCGGCAGTTTTAAAATTTTATTTTCTATTGTTAGTTGTTTTCTTCACCAGAGAAGTTGTGTTTGCATGGCAAAACATTTTAATGTTCCATGTCTTAGGTTATCTCATTATTTTAGTAAGGCAGGACCATGACATTGTACTTTTGCAAAGACAGGAGGAAAATGAATCTTCTATTGAAGGAACCCTTCCTAACATGACCCAAGCACAAGACTAAGTATCTATACTTAAATCTAGACCACATTCAAGGAATACAATATTTATTTACAAGACTTATATAGCAGAAAGTGGGGACCTGACAACTGCTTCACTATTTGAGTCCTTCCAAAGGTGAAACACATTTATTACCTTTGGGTTTCCTAAGAGCCAAACTTCATTTGTGCATCAACTCAGAGTCAATCTCATTAAAGTCACATTGTATTGGACTAAAGAAACTAAACCAGGTAAAGGGTACTTAGTCAACCGTTGCTTTCAACTCCTATAATGCTAAGCACATGCCTGATGTCATTCACCAGTTAGAGCTCCAGGAATTCAATTTTCTGTGGGAAACCTCAAGTAGAAACAAGTTTATCAGAGTGCAAAACATTTCCTTCACTCTAACCAGACAATGAAGCTAAATAGTTACAAATTTCTGGGTTCCAGAAGGAAAAAAATGTGAAAACCAGCTTGTGAAATGGCCCAAGTTGGTTCTGAAAAGTTGCATATTGTTCAATGGTTTAAGGGCCTGGAAAACTCACTTATTTTTATTTGGAAAGAGTGTTATTTGGCTGATTGTTATTTTTAGGTTTTGTTTGTTTGTTTGGGTGTGTGTGTGTGTGTGTGTGTGTGTGTGTGTGTGTGTGTGCGCGCGCGCGCGTAACCTTGCTATCCAGGGACTTGTTCTGTAGATCAGTCTGGCCTTGAATTCAGAGATCTGCCTGCCTCTGCCTAAAGGCTGTCATTAAAGGCATACGCTAATGGAAAAACTCATTTGCAATTCTTCAAAAAATATGTTAAGCAAATTCATATCTCTTGAAAAAGATTTACTGACATTGTCAAAGGTTAGGTTCAAAATAGCAAAAATAATAAAGAGGAAATAGTTGATGAAAGAATAACTATTGTATCTGAGTTTCCTAAGGAGAAAATAAGATGAAAAATTTTTTCTTCAATTCAAATCTTAAAATAAGTATATCTGTTTTCTTGTTGGCATTCTTACTCAGAGTCAAGCTTAGAATTCTCATTCAATTGACCTGGTTCTTGTAAACTCTATTAGAAACAGCAGCAAAGCATTTTAATATTGTGCTATTATGCAGCCACTCAATTTTTCTGAACACCTCATGGGGCCTTTGGTTTTTTGAATACACAATAAGATTGTAAATTGAAGAATGAATTGAAATTGAGTAGAATTCAGCATAACTTGAAAGGCTTTGAGAGGGTGACCTATATGATAAGTGGGAATACATCTTATGCATGCATATTAAACTCCTTTTTACTAACAAGTTGCAATGTTATTATTCAGTAAATAACCTAGTAAAATGAATGCTATTGACATTTTCTTTAAAGTAATTGTTGAATTATTAAAACACTAGACATGCAGAAATTGTTGATGTGAGGCCAAGATAGTATGACTTAACATAAAAATGAGATGACACTGTAACTCCATATTATACAGCTATGCTTGCCTAGCATGTGCAAGCCAAGGCATTGAACTCCCATTTCTATAAACACAACCAACTCTGGACTTAAAATTAAAAATAAGACAAAAATGAAATATCTTCTTAATATGGGAACACAATATTACAAATCCTTTTTTAGGTTTGTTATAACTGGGTTATTTATTACACTCAAATAAATATGTTAATAAGGCTAGCAGGTCTATTTCTTGGTGATGGCTCCAGGCTGAACATTGTGCAATAAGTAAAGATCATTTGTAGATTATTTATCTCTTATAAATTTCCATTTAGCTAAAGAATACACTGGACTGCCGATCTGAGGGTGGTATATCCTGTATGCTAGCAGTGGAGCACGGAGAAAAAGCACCCGCCATTTGCCTTATTTGCAAAGAATTTATGTTAAGTTCAGCAGGAGATATGCGTCATCCGTATATATATTCCACCGGCACACAGGTTTCCATTCTGTAGAATATTGAGATAATCCAAATCTAAAGGTTATTTCTAGGTGTTTTTGCTGCTTCCTGACCGCAGATCATCTTACAAAGTGTTGTGTGTACACCATGCCCTAGGAACAGTCACGTCTACAATGAATTGACGGAGAGATGAAAACTTTGTTTTGTCATGGTTCCTAGAGTTGAAGTTGCAAACCAGCCATGCAGTTTAAATATTTATTACTGTAAGAAAACATTGTAAGTCTCTACGAATGTCATAGGGAACATGATACTTCAGAGAGGGTGTCCTTTTTTTTTTTTCTTAATCCTGTATTTTATTAGAATGTTGAGTAGGCTTCTATTTTTTATTTTTATTTTTTAATTTATTCACTATACGTCCTGGTTGTAATCTGCTCCCTCCTCTTCTGTCAGTCCCACCTTCCCTACCTCATCCTCCCTCTGCTGTTCCTCTGAAAAGGAGAGCCCTCCCTACCCACCCGCCCAGGCTCATCTAGTTGAAACAGGGCTCAGTTCATCCTCTTGCCCTGTGGCTTGGCAAAGCAGTCCCCAGACGGGGAACTGATCATAAAGCAGGCAACAGAGTTCTTTTCAGAAGCTCCCCTTACTAGTGGACTCACATGAAGCCTGAGCTAGCCGTTAGCTACATCCACGTAGAGGACCTACATCCCGCCCACTGTTCCTGCAGACAGGCTTTATCAAAGTTGTCCTCTGAGAGGCCCCACCCAGCAGCGGTTTGGCTGACACAGCAAAACATTGGGCAAAGTCTAGGGAGTCTAGAGAATCTAGAGTGTGTTCTTTTAATCTGTGGTATTTTGCTTTTCTCTGTTTATAACGGTGATATAAAGACATGTGACCAAATAGACGACAAATAGATTGTCTAATCGTTGAACATTTCTTTCTCTACAGAGTGCTCAAAGAACATCATATGATATTTTCTGGTATTGTTATATTAATGGCTACCATATTTCGTTTCTCAGACTTTAAAGAATTCAAAATTGGCTCCGAACTCTTAATGAACACTTCAGATTCATAGTGCTATTCCCTAAGTTTCACTTGTCCCACACAATATGTTGCCTATTCTGACATATTTATTGGATGAAATTCCATGTTTCATGATCCTTGAATCTTCACTTTCTTTTCTAGAACTTACAATAGTCCTATATGTTATATGTCTTTGTGTAGGTGGAAGGTCCAGTTTTTGTTTTCTTTTTTTCTTCTTCTTTCTTTCTTTTTTTCCAAGACAAGGTTTCTCTGTGTAGCCATGGCTTTCTGGACTCTGTAGACCAGATGGCCGCAAACTCACAGAGATCAGCCTGCCTTTGCCTCTTGAATGCTGGGATTAAAGACCTGCACCACCACCGACCGACCAGCTCCTGTCTTTGTTTCTTTTACCACTCAACTCACAAACATAAATATCATGACTGAACGTCTTTTGTTAGTTTGTTTTCTTACACTATTGTATCTACAATAAAAATAAATTTATACCATGTAGATACTGAAAACTTGGTAACCAAACATATTCTTGTTAGTTCATTATGAAAGCATCTATACAGGCAGTAGTGATAATTTTGGAAAACAGAGATTACAAATTGAATTGCATTGACAACTACAAACAAGTTAAACTGAGTTTTTTTTTTCTTGGAAGGTCAAGGAATACATATAATACCGTGCCCTTGGCATCTATAAAATATTCATTATCCTCTGAGGTCACACTTCTCAGTGATCTTTCAATATTGGCTTTTCAGCATTCGTAATACTGTCCATCTGAAATTATGTTGTATACATCATGCAATATTGAATAGGTTTTCTTCCTTTTTAAAGCATCTATCTCAGGCTGATATATGTATTGATTTACAATACACTATAGTTATAAAAATGTTTTATTTATATTACACAGTTTCTCAAATCTTTTTCCTTTTATTGAAATAGATTTTTTTTCATACAATATATCCTGTTTACAGATTCCCATCCCTCTACTCCTCCCAGATCCTTCCCACATCCCCTCCTTTCTGAATCCTCTTTCTTTCTGTTGCTTATTAGGAAAAAGCACACTCTTATAAGAGACTACAGCGCCGGGCGTGGTGGCGCATGCCTTTAATCCCAGCACTCGGGAGGCAGAGGCAGGCGGATCGCTGTGAGTTCGAGGCCAGCCTGGTCTACAAAGTGAGTCCAGGATGGCCAAGGCTACATAGAGAAACCCTGTCTCGAAAAACCAAAAAAAAAAAAAAAAAAAAAAAAAAAAAAAAAAAAAAAAGAGACTACAACAAAATAAAATTAATACAAAGAAGGTAAAACAACTTGTCATTATCAACTTAAAACCTCTATCTAGAGGTTAAAACATCTTAACCCCTAACAACTAAGCTTCATTGTAAAACTCAGCTACCTGGTCTTCAACTTCATCAGAGACTTGAGAAAGAATAAACTTCATTACCTGAGTATGTCACAAATGCAGATTAGTAGCTTTCCAAATGAGAAGATGACGGAGACAGTTAATACTGACAAGATGTGATGGAGATCGATTTACATTCAGAATTTTAGATGCACCAAAATAGGAAAGATGTTTTCTTCAAGGCTGTCAAATACAAATAGCCAAAACACTAAGAATGTAACATTTATATAATTCCTGACTGTGTCATGGTTCTTCTCGCTATAGATAGTTTATTGTATATACATGTAACAATATAAATGTATATTTAAAAAATGAAAAAATGTTTAATAAAAAATAAAAAGAAAGAAGATAAAACAAAAACTATCATATAGAAGTTAGACAAGGCAAGCAAACCATAGGAAAATAGCAAAAGAAAAGGCAAAAAAAATCCAGAGTTGGGCTGGAGAGATAGCTCAGAGGTTAAGAGTACTGTCTGCTCTTCCAGAGGACTTGAGTTCGACTCCTAGCAACCACATGGTGGGCTCCCAGCCATCTAGAATCAGATCTGGTGCCCTCTTCTGGCCTGCAGGTAGACACTATATGCATAATAAATAAACAAATCTTTTAAAAAATCTAGAGTCCACTCATTCAGTCACTGAGAAATCCTATCAAGACTTATTTGGGAGGAAGCATCTCAGATGAAAAATGAATAAAGCTCTAATCTATGTGTATAGAATAATATCATTTGGAATCACTTTTATCACTACTTTTTTATTTTTTTAAGAAGAGTAGTGTTTAATTTTACCATAGATCTTTGAGCTATCTAGTCTCTGGTTCTTGATCACCTGAGAAGTGTCGAATGTGGGTGCCATCTCTTGGAGTAAACCTCAAGTCAAATCCATTATTGGTTGGTAAATACTACAAATCTGAGCCACTGTTGATCTAGCGTATTTCCCAGGCAGGACAGTATTATAGATTAAATATTTTGTGTCTCTGTGTAGAAGTTTTTCTTTAGATAACTTGCAGAATACTCTCCTATCCCAAATACACTATAACAGGAGTGAATGGTCTACATAGTCATGGGTCAACCTCTCTGTGTTTAATTGTGTGGATTTGTCTTCAGCTATGGGGCCTTGATGTCAGATTTTTGGAGTAATGTATTGCATTAGTAGCAACCTAGGTTGTTTGAGAATTTTCATGGGACTTTTCACAATAACTCAATGTTACTGTTTTGCATTATATCCCCTCAATAATTGGTGTAAACCATTTATTGGTACTGGAATCTCATGGTGACAAGAGATGACAAGTTGAAAGTGTGTCTCCTCATTACTTGGAGACTTCATTTTTTACTACTATATATCTTAGAAAGTTTCTACTGAACTATGTTTCCAAACCATCTTCCAAGTTCTCTTCAGATCCAGCTATCTTTCCCCTCTTTTCCTTCCCTTCCCATCTGATTTTCCTGTTCCAGTAACCCCATCTCCTGTCCTAGTCATTTTCCCCTGCCAGAGGCATCCATGTTTCTCCTAAGTAACACCATCTATACCTAAAACCCTAGATCTACAGATTGTACCTTTGTTATCATTTAATTAATAACTAATATCCACATATAAGCAAACACTATAATTATCTTTCTGAGTCTGGGTTTCTTCGATCAGCTTGATTTTTTTTTCTGATTCCATCTATTTGCCTGCAAATTTCATGATGTCATTTTTCTAAGAGCTAAATAATATGCCACTGTTTAAATGTATCACATTTTTAACCCATTTTAAAATCGAGTGACTAGGTTGTTTCTGTGTTTTGGCTATTGTGAAAAGAGAAGCAATACACAAAATTGAGCAAGTAACCTTGTAGGGTAAATCATCCTCTGGGTATATGGCCAAGAGTATACATCTGGATCCTGAAGTAAAGCAATTCCTATCTTTCTGAGTACACCACACTTACTTCCAGTAGCTGTACAAGTATGCACTAGCACCATCACCGCGTACTTCCATTATTCCACATTCTTGCCAACATGAACTGTCTTTTATATTAATGATCTTAGCAATTCATAAAGATGTAAGATGAAATATCAAAATTGTTTTATTTTGATGCTAAGAATTCTCAACATTTCTTTAAGTGTTTCTCAGCCATTTGAATTTTCTGTATTGAGAATTCTCTGTTTAGATATGTACCACATTTTTAATTGGATATTTGGGATTTTGATATCTTTATTTTCTTAGTTAGTTATATATTTTTGACATTGTCCTCTATCAGATTTGAGTTAGTAAGTTTTTTCCCAAACTGAATGCTGTCATTTTGTTCAAATATTGGCATCCTTTGCTGTAAAAACAAACAAACAAAAAACAAAACAAAACAAAACAAAAACTCTTTCAGTTACACATGTCAATAATTGTTGACTTTAGTGTCTGTACTAATAGTATTCTCTTCAGAAAGTCTTTTCATATTCCAACAAGTACAGCTAGCATAGACTACTATACCCTGCCAAATTTTCAATCACCATACATGGAGAAAATTAGACATTCTATACAAAAAAAATTAGTAACTAAAAATCTACAAATATAGCCTTACAGAAGGTGCTAGAAATAAAACTCTAATCTAAAGAAGTGAATTATAACCATGAAAACACAGGGAATAAGTGATCTCACAACAAAAAATCGAAGGAAGAAATGCACACATACACACACACACACACACACACACACACACACACACACACACACACACACAAACACCACTCACAGCCACCACCACCATCACCAAGGCCACCACCAACAAGAACATCAAAATAATAGAAATCAATAACCCTTTGTCATTGGTATCTCTCAATATCGATGCTTCAATTACCCAATAAAAAGAAACACACTATAATAATGGATTGGCAAACAGGATCGATTCATCAGGAGCATCAAAGAAATGTACCTTGTTTTAGTTGAAGGTATTTGGCTTATTTGGAGTTGAGTTTTTTGCAGGGGGATAAGTATAGATCGATTTGCTGTCTTCTACATGTAGATATCCAGTTTGTTAAAGATATTATTTTTTTCAGGGTGTATTTCTGTATTCTTTATCGAAAATTAGGTGACTATACATGTGTAGATTTATATCTTGGTCTCCAATTTGATTCTGTTGATCAGTGTGTCTATTTTTATACTAGTACCATGCTGGGTTTTTTAAAATTATTGTACCTTGGTAATACAACTTGAAATAGGCAATAGTGATGCTTCCAGCAGTTCCTTATTATTCAGTATTCTTTTATCTATCCTGGATTGGAATGTTATTTATTACCCAGTGTTGTTTTAACTGTCTGAATATGATTTTGAGAAATGTCCTATCATGACCCGTGAAGAATTATGTTGAAATTTTAATGTAAATTACATAGAATCTGAAAGTTGCTTTTGGTAGGATGTCCTTTGTACTATATTAATCCAAAAAATTCATAAGCATGGGAGACCTTTCTTATGTCTTCTTCATTTTTTTCTTCAAAATCTTGGAGATTTTATCATACATGTCTTTAACGTGTTTGTTTGTAGTTACCCCCTATATACTAAGTATTATTTGAGGCTACCATGGAAGGCTTTGTTTCCTTGATATCTTTATCAGTTCATTTGTTGTTTATCATTAGAAACAATATTGATTTTGTGAAATAATTTTGTTGAAAATGTTTTATAGAAGTAGGAAGTTTCTGGTGGAATTTTCGTCACTTATGTATATTATCATATCCCCAGTAAATATAGATACGTTGATTTCTTTCTTTCTAATTTTTATCTTCTTGACCTTCAGTTGTCTTACTGCTCTGGCTATGACTCCAAGTACTATGTATAACAGCTATGTAAAGAGTGGACAACTTTGTCTTCATTCTTTTATTTTAGTGGAATTGCTTTGAGTTTCTCTCCATTTTATTTGAGGTTGGGTATGGATCTCCTATAAGCTGTCTTTATTATGTTAAATTATACCAGTTTTATGCATAATTTCTGTAGGGATTTTTATAATAAATGGGTATTGCATTTTTCACAGATATTTTCTGCACAAAATGAGACAACCATGTGGTTTTTGTCTTTCAACTAGCTTACAGGGCAGACTACATTTATCTATTTACAACCATCCAACAATTTCTGAATCTCAATAGTGATATCACCTTGATCACAGTGGATGATCTTTTGGATGTGTTATTGGGTTGAAGCATTTTAATTACAATTTTGGCATCTATGTTCATAAAGGAATTTGGTCTGTAATTCTTGTTTTTTATTGGATGTTTATGCAGTTTAGGCATCAGGGTAATTGTGGCCTCATAAAACATATTGGGAAATGTTCCTGTATTCATATTTTGTGTAATAATTTGAGTAGTATTGGTACTAACTCTCTTTGAAAGAATTCAATGATAAAACAGCCTGGCCTTAGGATGTTTAAACTCTTCTATTTTACTGTGGGTTATTGATATATTTAAATTGATTATAAGAGTCTATTTATCTTTGAAAGGTGTCATTAAAGTATTGAAAGTTACTCACTTGAAAATTTTTTTCCAATCTTTTTGTAGTACAGGTTTTAAAAATTTGTCTGAATTTCTTCTGTATCTGTTTTATACCCTCTTCTTCTTTTCTGATTTTCTTAACTTTGATATTCCTGCCCACCATTTTAGTTAATTTGGATAAGGTTGTCAATCTCACTGATTTTTTTTCGAAGAACCAACTCTTTGTATACTTTTTATTTGTTGTTTTTATTTATTTGTTTCCATTTTATTGGTTTCAGCCATGAGTTTGATTTTTTTCTGGCCATCTACGCCTTTTGGATGTCATTTATTTTTCTTGTTTAAGAGCTTTCAGGTGTGCTGTTATGTTGTTAATATGAAATTGTTCCATTTTTCTTTTATTTAGGCATTTAGTGCTATGAACTTGTGCCTTAGAATCACTTTCACTGAATTTCACATGTTTGAGTTTATTGTGTATTCATTTTCATTCAAATACAGAAAGTATTCAATTCCCTAACTTCTGTCTTGACTCTTTTTAAGCTAAGTAGAGAGTTGTGCAGTTTCCATGAGTCTGTAAGCAGTATTACTTCTGTTGTTGATGAAATCCTGCTTTAATCTAGGGGGGTCTGATAGGAGGCAGGATCTTATTTTACTTTCCTTTTATCAGTTAAGATTTGCTTTGGGTCCTAATATGTGGTCTGTCATGGAGAAAGTCTCATGAGGTATAGAGTAAAATGTATATTCTTTTGTGTTTGGGAGAAATGTTCTGTAAATATCTGTTAGGTTCATTTGGCTTATATGTGTGAAGATCAATGTGTGATTTAAGCTTTGATGATATTCTTTTCATGAGATTGCTTGCTTTTGGTTTTGGTGCACAGATGCTAGGAATTATAGTGTCTGTCATCTTGGTTGATTTTTCCTTTGATGAGTAGTGCCCTTCGTATCTCTTCTTATTAGTTTGTTTGAAGTCTTTTTTTTTCAATGGGAAATGATTATACTAGCTTGCTTCCTATATTCTTTTGCTTGGAATACTTTTCCCAACCTTTTACCTTGAGGTAATATTTATCTTTGGTGGTGAGGTGTATTCTTAGATGTATTCCAATTCATTCTGATAGTCTGTCTCTTTTTATTGGGAATTGAGACCATAGATTTCAATTACCAATACTTGTTTATTCCTGTTACTTTTTGTTAGTGGTTGTGCTGTCTGCGTGTTTCTCTTCTTTAGATGTCTGTGTGTGTGTGTGTGTGTGTGTGTGTGTGTGTGTGTGTGTGTGTATGGGCACATGTGCGTGTGTCTGTGTGTGTTTGTGTTTCACGATTGTACTAAACTTAAGTTGGAGTTTTACTATTAACACCTATTTTATAGCTGTGTTTGCAGACAGATATTGCCTAAATTGGTTATATAATGGAATGTCTAATTTTCTCCATATATGGTCATTGAAACATTTTCTAAATATAGTAGTCTGTACTGGTATATGTTGTCTCTTAGAGTCAGTAGCACACCTGTCTGGGTTATTCTGATTTTTAGAGTTTCTATTGAGAAGACTGTTGTAATTTGAGTGGTTCTGCCATTATATGTTTTTTGATGGAATTTCCATTGTAGCTTTCAATACACTTTCTTAAACGTGCTTCTCAAATGGTTTCCAGTCACACTGAGTATCTTGGTATTGAAATCTGTCACTTAGGAATGGGGATATGCTAGGTTCCTTAGGGGGTTGAAAGAGGAAGGTTTCACCAAGGTCTGCTTTATCACTCTTTTTGAAATGATGACAGTGAAGAGAGTTCACCACAGAAGGTATACTATAGAGCAGGGAATGAGACTAGGGGGTTGGGTCTACAGACATGGAATGCGTGGTGAATATATGGATTAAGGCAAAGAAGTGGGTGAGCAGGGAGGGCCTGATAAGTTTTGAGATGGGCTAAAGCAAAGAGGGGAAGTAAAGAGTTTAGTAGGAGAAGATTTGCAGAACCCATAGTCAATGTGGACATAAAGGAGAGAATGCTGTAAAAAGAATTGTGTTGGGTGTTCCCATTGGATGTCTGATGGTGTTGGAGGCTACTGTTAGTTGGGAGAAGGAAAGTTGGAGGAGAAGATCTTTGTCATCCATTGTAGATGACCTTAGAGAACAAATTGAGAACACAAGTGTTCTGTAGACTAGGATATTGGATTGGCAGCAGAATGAGGGATAAAAATCTGCAGTCAGCCTACTTCCTTCCATGGCAGTAGTGGCCAGTCCTGTTTCTGAGATTTTATTCCAGAATTTAATATTCCATTGTCTTTAGAGTGAAAAGTTATTGAAATACACAGTAGAGTGGAGAGCAGGATATTACTTTCACACATACTCTGGTGCCTCACCTTTGACCATGTCCCCTGGAGGGGGAGACCTGGTGGCACTCAGAGGAAGGACATCATGTTACCAAGAAGAGACTTGATACCCTGCGAGCATATACAGGGGGAGGTAATCCCCCTCAGGAACAGTCATAGGGGAGGGGAATAAGGGAAAAATGGGAGGGAGGGAAGAATGGGAGGATATAAGGGATGGGATAACCATTGAGATGTAACAAGAATAAATTAATAAAGGAGAAAAAAAAGAAAAAACAAACAAATTACATTCTTTGCAATTTTTATTCTAAGAGTTATTTTACAATCAGTAGTGAGAATGGTACCTTTAAATTGATATTTTTTAGTTGCTGCGCAAGATACTGCCCCCATTTGCTTCCTTACAATGATCTTTCTTGATCAGACAAAGTAACACCGAGTAGGAGATGCAATTAGGTAAACAAACTGAAAAAGTACCAACTGAAGCAGCTGAATGCTGTTTTCCCTTTTCATAGTACACAATATAAAGAAAATTCTAGATATTTAAGTCATTATATGCATGTTAACATTCTGCTACGAATCCCAATTTTCTTATCCATTTTAGCATTTAAAATTTTTACCCCTTAAATATATATTAACTGATGCTGTACTTCAGCTGTTGGATTCTTTATATAAACAAAGCTCTCTTGCATCAATTTCCAACACTGAAATAAATCAACACAACAACTAGATATTTAAATTACTTCTAAGTGTTTATTATCAAAAGTCAATCACATATAGTTATAAAACAATAAGTAAATTTTATTTTAGTAGTAAATATGTAAGGATACATAGAGATATAGCTTAGATTTCCTTCCCCATGGTTTTTCATGTTTTCTTTTTTTCTTTCCTATGTAGATCTCGAACACTGAAAAAGCTAAGAAGAAACCTATCACCAAATATTCATAGACTGATATAAGGTAAAATATGTTCTATTTCCTACATGAAAAAGTTACACAAATATCAAGTTGCTGGCATGTAATTTGTCTCAAATATTTTCTCCAATATTGGTAAGATTTTTAGGGATGTGACAGCACCAATTTCATCTGCAATTCAAATTCACACTTAAAACCTGTTTATCAGTTGCTAACATTAGTAAATGATTTTTCCTTTTCTCTCTTTCCTTTTCTTCCTAATTATTATTTGATTTTTATCTTATTATTTGATCTTATGTAGCCATAGCTCACTTGGCTCACAAACTTGTAATGGGATGCACACTGGGTTAGCTTTGAACTCCCAATTCTTCTTCTGAAGCCTTCTAAGTGTGGATTATAGTGGTGTGCCAACATGCCTAGTAGAACTTTGTTCATAATACATTATAGAGCATGCAAAGATAAGCAGGCACTTTGTTAATTTAGGGAACTCTAAATTTATTTATAAATAAATAGAGTGATGTGATGTTCCATTAATCATCATTTAAATATATAAATCATTTACACTAAGTAATTGAACAAAAGTCTTTCTCTGTAATTGTTAAGGGAGATGAAAATGACAATTAATTGTTATCAGTTTGTAATGTATTTGTACCATTCTCGTTATTAATGTATATAATATATACCTATTGGAAACTTACCTCTCTTCAGAATATACAAAGAAATAAGCATGAGATAAAATGCAATCTTTTAACTTTTTATATAAGGTACCTTTTAGCACATATTCTATATATTCCTGAAGTTTTAGATTAATAACATATCATATAATTTTCATGTTGAAATTCAGCTAAATTCAGAAATGGTTGTGGTTAACTAAGAAGTTTTATCTATACAATAAGGATGTGTCACAATTTTCACGTGGACTCTAAATTTTCATTTGAAGAAACAGGGTTTTTATCAGTGGCGAAAGTTGATGATACTGATCAACTATTAAAGTCAATCAACATCTGTTAGATTCTATCACTGAAAATTAAGGAAGAAAATAAGTCTGAGAGAGAAATTGTGTTCCAATTGTTTGTAGTTAGACAGTGGGGCAAGGACTTATTTAATATTGATTCCATATTAAGTTCTACTTAAACTCTGGATCTTCTCAAGGACTCTTGAAGTTTATGATAAGACACAATATTTTATGGTTGAAATATAAAGTGGTTTTAATAAGTATGTGAGACTTCAAAGTAATAAGCTCAAAAAGAAAAAAAATTATTATGTTGATTACTAATGTTGGAAATTGTTGATAAATGTATCCTCATTAACAAAATGCATGTGATTTAGTCAGTAGTTGTCTAAATAAAGAATAGGCTTACAATTCAGAAAAAATTTGTTTATCTTCGACTATCTTTACAAAGAGGTTTTCAATACAGCCTTGTGTCTACTTTGATGATGCCTTCATACAGAATACAAACTATACCTGCAAAATTGTAATTTACAAAACTAAAACTCAAGTAATATTTATACAGTGGTCAGTAGTTCAATAATTTAAATTTTTATTTCATTTAAATAAGAGTTTAAATTATTATGAATAATAAAAAGATTCCCTAAACTTAGAGAGAACAAAAGTAATGTTTGCCCTAATATGTGAATTGAAGGCTTTAAGTATATATGTATACACATGTCTATATATACTCATGCGTGCGTGTGTGTGTGTGTGTGTGTGTGTGTGTATGGTGTGTAAACAGCTGTAAGGATGGGTGCATAGAATATTAAATTTAAAAAGATCAAGAAAGTAATTTTAGATGATGAAGAAGGGTTAAAGAATACATGGTTCATGAAGACATTATAGAACAAGTTGTTTTCCTAGTTTCAACTCTGTCATGGTTATTCTCTTATTTTGTGGATATTAAACATATAGATATGTAATTAATCATGAAGTAATAAAACCTGAAAACACTCCTTAGTTACAGGATGGTTATTCAAACTTCATAATTTGTGACTAAGAGCACATTTCTTCTTCATGTAGGCACCATTAACTCATTGTTTGATGTTTTATTTATGATTTAGTTACAATGAAGTATTTTTAAAATTCATATTTGACACAAATATTAGACATTTTATCTTTTTATTTTTTTAGTTTTTAAAATTTTTTTTCCTTTTTTTAAATTAATTTATTCTTGTTACATCACAATGGTTATCCCATACCTTGTATCCTCCTATTCCTCCCGCCCTCCCATTTTCCCCTTACTCCCCTCCCCTATGACTGTGACTGAGGGGGACCTCCTCCCCCTGTATATGCTCATCGGGTATCAAGTCTCTTCTTGGTAACCTGCTATCCTTCCTCTGAGTGCCACCAGGTCTCTCCATCCAGGGGACATGGTCAAATATGAGTCACCAGAGTACATGTGAAAGTCAGCCCCACCCTCTACTCAATGTTCTGACCATTGCCTTGATCTAGGTAGGGGTTTAAAGTTTATGGCCTGTATTGTCCTTGGCTGGTGACATAGTTTGAGGGGGACCCCTGGGCATTTTATATTTTTAAATACACTAAATTTAGTAAATGTTTTATACATATTTATTTAGTTTCAGTTTATCTGAGATCATGTTTGCTGAACTCTGGTTTTCTTTAAAGTGCATTAACTATGTTTGATTGAAGATATTATTTAATATTTAGATTTCGCTGTCTCCAACATTCTATCTTTCGTATGTCTGGTCATATAATCTGCTAGGAAAATGCACATTTTATTTTTTGTGCTCACCCAATGGTATGCTAGTTTGCTTTCACATGTCTGCTTAACCCCACAAATACGTTATATACTTTATGCAACCGGTGATTACGGGTAACATTGGAAGATTTTAGAGAGTTAATTTTAAACATGATTTTAAACAGCAAATAATAGTTTTATTTTATGACCCACATTTGATTTGTTTCTTTTCTTGAGAAATATCTCTATTTTTTGGCATAAGAAGAATCATGGTCTACACCTGCTCAACCTAATGACTGGCCTCTCTGTGTTTCTTTTGTCCACACCGAGACCTAGTTTCTATAGTCACTTGCTGATTATGAGTGAATCTTTTTATGCAGAAAATTTAGAATTCATCAGGGGATTCCTCTTCACAAATAAGAGTCCTTCAATATTTCCTTGGTTTGGTTGACACATGTCTGACTACAGGAGTCTGGCATGCAGAAATTTGTGCTTGATTCTTATCTCATCATGAACATGAAATTTATAAATACACCTAATCCTCTGAGGGACATAGTCAAACAGACTATTTATGAGAAAGATTATGACTATGGACTTTCAGGCTTGCACATTTTTTGATGACCTGCATTACTCATACTGAAGAGAGTCAAACTTTTATACCTCTCTTACTCAATAGTGACAGCATTTTGAAAAATGTCTCACTGACGAAATAACCCTCAACCAGCATGCAGTAAATATGAACTTTTCACTTACAATATCACCAAAAAAGAATTTTTTTATTTAAAAAGAAACTTCAGTTCCTATTCACTATGAGGTGTGTGTGTATGTGTGTGTGTGTGTGTGTGTGTGTGTGTGTGTGTGTTTGCAGGTGTGCAATGATGCACATGTGGATATCAGACGATGATTCATAGAAGATTCTTTTCATTTTCCATCATGTGAATTTTATGGGCTGAAGTATGGTTAACAGGCTTAGAGTCAAGTACCTTAGCCACTGAGCTATCACCCCTTAAAGAGGTGGTTGCAGATTTATTGCTCATATATATATTTTCAGTGCCAAGGACTTTGTATATGAACAGCAAGCTCCGCTATCGAAAATGTGGAAGGACATTTTCATCTTTATTCATCACACCCCCTTCCTATATCAAGGATGGGAACCAACATGGCAGTAAAATATCATTACGTTACATGTTACTTACAGTATTATAAACAAAATATACTGCTGCAATTAGCTTTTTATTTATGGATTCTGAAAATGCATTATATCACACGGAAATGTTGAAGCTACTTAGAAAGTGATAGTCAAGCAGGAATGTGAAACACAGAAAATGCACAATAGGTTTGTGAAGATTTTCATTGTACTTTATATATTGATGATTTTATAGTTTGTTTTGCCTTTGTTAATGAGATGTTTAGTATTTTCTCTGTTGCTTAGTCTGGCAGAAAACTGTATGCAATTCAAGTAGTCTTAAAGACTCAATTTTCTCTCACCTTGTCACTACCTTCATACCTTGCTACTCTGTGTTTTTTTCTTTTATTTTTATTTATAATGATGTGAATACGTGTTTTTATGTGTGGGTATCTGTATATGAGTATCAATGCAATTGGAGACCAAAAGCATCATATGCCTTGGAGATGGAGCTAGAGGTGGTTGTGAGCCACCTGCTGTAGATATTAAGAATAGGAGATTGGGATTGATGCAGGGACTTTCTACTCAGACTCTAGGTGAGAGAAGTATGGGAGAATGAGGAAATAGAAGGACCCAGAGGGTCCTAGAGACCTATAAGAAGAACATCATGATGGGCGGATCTGGACCCATGGGGAGGGTCTGCTCAAACTACTGTACCAATCAAAGGCAATATATGCAGTAAACATTGAACCCCTACTGTGATCTACCCAATGGACAGGACGTTCTCCACAGTTATGTGGAGAGTGGGGACTGACTTTGACATGAACTCTGGTGCCCCATATTTGACCACTTCCAGTTGGTGAGAAAGCCAGGTGGTACTCAGAGAAAGGATAAGCAGGATACCAGCATGAGACATGATAGGCTGTGACCATATGGTGGGGGAGGAGGTCCCCTTCTGTCACAGACCAACAGAGGGGAATAGGGTAAAAGAGGGAGGGAGAGAGAAATGGGAAGATACAAGTGAGGGGATAACAATTGAGGTGTAATCTGAATAAAGTAATTTAAAAAAATAAAAAGAAAAACAAAAGTAGAAAAGCAAAAAAATAAATAAATAAAAAGGAAAAAGAATAAAATTATATATTTAAATTGTGGACAACATAGGCAGTAAACCTGAACCTCTACCCAGATCTAGCTGACGGACAGGACATTCTCCACCATTGAGTGGAGAGTAGGGTCTGACTTTCATGTGAACTCTGGTGTCCCATTTTTGACCTTGTTCCCATGATGGAGAGGCCTGGTGGCACTCAGAGGAAGGATAGCAGGTTACCAATAAGAGACTTGATACCCTATGAACATATACAGGGGGAAGAGGTCCCCCTCAGTCACAACATAGGGGAAGGGAGTAGGGGGAAAGCAGGAGGGAGGGAGGAATGGGAGGATACAAGGGATGGGATAATAATTGAGATGTAAAATGAATAAATTAATAAAATATTAAAAATAAAATAAATAAATTGTGTTTATGTTAGATACAATGCTAGGTACTCTCTTTGTTGTAGTACCCTACAGTTATCTGTTTGATCACATGAAGCAACAATGGCTAGAAAAATGAAGCTATGTAAACAAATTTGAGTAGGTAACCACTAGAGCAGTTGAGTACCTTTAACAATTGAGAAATCTCTTCAGTGTTTTACTGTCTATTTTTATTAATGGATGGTATGGATTATTTCAATATGCCACATGTCTCATGAATGTTTCTGAGTTACTGTAGTATAGGGCCTGTAAGCTCTCAGTTAACTAAAATGACGTCAACCAATCCAGCTATAATTTTACTACATTTTAAAAATTAAATTTTTTGTTCTTGAGAATTTCATACATGTACACAGAAAAAATATTCATTCCTGCCACCAAATTATCCTCTCCAACTTTTCCCTTATTCTTCAGTGTCCTTACTGCCAAGTTCATGTCCCCCTTTTTTCTTTTGATAGCCCACTAAGTTCATTTCATGCTGCCCATATATGCATGGATATGTTTTATATTTCAGCTGTCCTGATGGCATCTATTTCATCATATTCACTGCTGTTGCCTTTTCTATTCTGTCTCTGAAAAAAATAAATTTATTCAGTAACATTTTTCTTATATTCAAATCCAGACATATTTATGTTTTAGAACCTCTTTGATATAGCTTCATAAGTTTAAAAGTAGAATATATTGCAATAGAGTGCCATCTACCTCAATGACATCAGAAAGAAAGTGTATGCTCATTGCTTTGTCATTTAAAACATGGTCTGAATACTGTCCTGGCAAGGAAGTAGATTTTATTTATTATGCCTACTCTATCAGGACAAGGAAAGCCATTGTGCAGAACTGAAGACATATGTACTAACAAAATTCCATTTAGTTCTGATTTAGTGCAATCTCTAGGCACCAGTAAATCACATGAGATTCAAAGTCACTCTTGAGGTCATTGTATTCTGCAGTTTTTTTTTTCCACCAAATATTGGTTTGTGCAGGATCATATATTAAATCTGCTGAATATATTAAAGAGAAGTACTTATCGTCTTCTGTCTGGGTCTCTGTCTCTCTTCTCTTTCTCCTCCCCCTTGCTTCCTCTCGCCCCTTATTTCCTCTTATTCTCGAGATTATCCCTTGTGATTCTCTGCTTCTTCACTTGTCATGCTTACATATTATTTTTAAATAGTTTCTTTCTGAGAAAAAGGAATAATAGCTGAAAAGGCATTTTTATAGTAAACTATGCAGAGTTCAAAACATCTCTTTTTCCGGAATATTTTAAAATCATATAATATTTAGAAAATATGAAATCGTTGCAAGTATTTATCATAAGCAAGGTATGTTTTTTTCCTATCCCCATCTAAACCATAAAACTGCACCAATACTTTAGAATTAAATCTTCCCTTGAAGATTCTCAGAACTTAGGTTTTCTGAAAATTGTGGAATACAATGTACTTTTCTTTTAAATGCCTCAAAGTTGTTCTTTCAGTGTTGTCATAAGGTCTCAGTCCAATGTGAGCATGTGCGAAGAAAGGGACAGCAGCGTGACAGGTTTGACAGTCTATAAGTAGAACTCATTAGCGTGTGAAACATAATGTGGAGTTCCTTTATTAGATTAGATTAGAGTAGTGTAGATAAAGTGAACTTTCTCATATAGGAATTAATATCGGTAAGTTGTTATTAGATAGTTTATGGGTTGGAATATATAGTAAGAGGTATTCTTTTGTTTTTTTTCAATTGCACTGCTGAAACTGCAAAATTTGGAATGAAAATATTTAAGTACCTCATGATGCTCAATATTTCAGTAAGATGTAATAAATATTTAATTGAACTATGTCAAATGTTCAGCTGTGAGTCTAGGGATACAGGCATGATTGACAGCTCTGTCTTTCAATGTTTATTTCCTCATGACCTTAGGTAATTAGTGTACCTTCTCTGAAGTTTAGATATGCAATTTGATATCCACCTTTGGGAATGGAGTGACTTTCTAATGCTTTTCTACTATAAACTTTCAGCAATTTCATTTGTGTGGTTTTTTTTTTTTTAAGAATTCAGCTTTATTTAGGTGTTTTAAAGTGTTCAATTAACTTTCTTAAAAATTTGAGAAATAGTAGCAATTGAATTCTACTAGCAGGCTTTTAATTCTGTTTTAAACAAAAATCATCACGTATTTCATAGAGAGATTTCTATTTCTAGTTAAGGTACATGTTCTAATACATGACCAAAGGGGTTGATTTTATTAACTCTAGTGATGCTCGCTTGTCATTGTCAAAATATATAGAAGTAAATATATTAATATTTAGAGTTCGTTACAAAGCTATAAAAAAGATTAAGATAAGACTTGAAGACAAAATGTTCCAAACTGTCACCCACACCTGATAAAGACTATGCAGTTGCCTACCAGTATAAGATATGTAAGAATGCAGAGAGCAGGCTTCCCATCATAAGGTAGTTAACTCTGTGGAGAAATAGTCCTAAGAAATGGACAATGAGTAAAAATGAAGTTTCTTCCTCTCAACCCAGCATGAACATAGCTCCTCTTTTGGATCCATTTTTATTAATTTTTAATTTTTTTTATTTTTTTATTTTCTTATATGCCATCTTGCTATATGGATCACATGGGGACGTCAACTCCAGAGAACTTGGCATCACATAAGTAGCAAACAACTTCCAATGTGTCAGAATCTTGACTTGAGTGACTTCATAAAAAGGGTTTCCCTAAGAACTAGGTTATTACCTTTTCTTTTTTCTTTTTTCTTTTTTCTTTTTTTTTTTTTTTGGTTTTCGGGACAGGGTGTCTCTGCATAGCCTTGCCTATCTTGGACTAGCTTTGTAGACCAGGCTGGCCTTGAACTCACAGCGATCTGCCTGCCTCTGCCTCCCAAGTGCTGGGATTAAAGGCATTTGCCACCATGCCCGGCTACCTAATAATTTTGTTTGAGCAAGAAATGAATGTGAATTTCATTTTGACGAACTTCCTAGTTATAGATATATTTGCACAGCATTGTCACAAGCAAAATAGGGATGTTTGTTCATTTCAGTTGTTGGTTTCCATAAAAAATTCCATACAGAAGGCAGGGGCCATTTTGATTATGAAAATAGAAGTCAGGGCATAAATATTGTTTATATGTGTTCATTAGTTTGGTTCTCTACTTACAGTTTGTGATATTTTTCTATTTAAAATGGTTTCAAATGAAATGTATGTTTGATAAAATACATGTATTCATCAAATGATTAATAAAATAACAGATTCGTAATTATATCACATTTTTATTTATAACCAATTTTCTTTCCAATAAAGTCTATGATCAAACATTACATGAACTTAACTATTTTTCTTATTAAATTATGTTTTTAATTCCTTAGACAAAATTAAAACTAAAACTTCAGACAAGAATTGCTTTCAATTTTCTCTTCAATAAACCTGTGCGTGTTTAACTAATATAGCATCCATTATCACAAACTTTTGTGTAATTTTCCCCAGGTATGATTATGCTAACAGTAATATGCTGTGAATGTAAATAATGCTTCAAACTAAATAAGACTTAAATAATCTTCAAAGTATATGAACTTGTGTCTGGACTGAGATTCAATACTTTTTTCTTCCCAGATAGCTAGGATTTAATTTTGAAACCATCTTTGTAGTATCATCTCTTAATCTCTGGCAGCTGATAATACAAGACACACACACACACACACACACACACACACACACACACACACACACTTTCTGTCTGTGCATCTCTGGCTCTGTCTATTTCTTTGTTTCTGTCTCTCTGTCTCTCTGTCACTCTCTCTGTCTCTGTCTCTGTCACTCTCTCTGTCTCTGTCTCTCTCTTTCTTACACCCGCACACACTTTCTGTCTGTGCATCTCTGTCCCTATTTTTCTATTTCTGTCTTTCTGTCTCTGTCTGTCTCTGTCTCCGTATCTCTCTCTTACACACACACACACACACACACACACACACACACACACACACACACACACACACTCACACCCCTGCTTTGACATCCTATAAATTTTGTCATGTGTTTATCATATATAGATGTCATATGAAGATTGTTTGATTTGGGGATTGATGTTAGAGGCATAATTCAGATGATAAAAGCATATTTTTGTTATTTAATATTGACAAAGTCCACAAAACAATGCCTTCATTTTGACACCTGTGCTGATTTGATTGGCCTTGTTAAAGAAACAAAAGTATTAATAATACAATACACAACAGTATTAACATTTCAGTAGACAGTGTATTCTTTCGCAGATATTATGTGGATCTCAGATCTAATTTTTATATATGTATGTTTGGGTGAGAGTGAGGGTGTCTACAGACTAAAAGACTAAAATTAGCCAATGAGAGGGGACAAAAAAGCTCTACAAGAGAGGGCTAGAGTAAAACATAAGGATATGTCTTATTAAGGTTTTTGTTGCTGTGATGAAACACAGTGGCCAAAGACAACATGAGGAAAAATGTTTATTTCACCTTTGTGCTTACAAGTTCATCACTTAGGGAAGCCAGTACAGGAAAACATGGCAGATATTTGAAGGGAGGAACTGGAGCAGAGCCACAGAGGAGCACTGCTTCCTGACGTGCTCTCCATGGCTTGCTAGGCCCACTTTCTTTATTTTAATAAAAATCCCTGGAATGAAATGATATTATCTTACCATCAATAGCATTTCAGAGTGGTTTTTCCTTTTTCCAATGCCAGTGATGGCGTAGGAAGCACCCTCCACAATTTTGCCAACACTTGTTGCGACAGATAATCACTAGTTTTGTCCTATTCAAATGTTCTCAAAACACTGTATTTGTCTTGTTTTATTATGTATTTCTCTAATGATTCACACTGCTGCATATACTTTCGTGGGCTTATTTTCTATCCCACACTTTATATAGTTAAATTTCTATTCATAGTTTTCAGCAATCTTTACTTGGCTGTCCAAAGAACCACTTTTCAGTTATTGTTTGAGCATGCTCACCAAAATTCAATTGCTCAAATAGAATCAGACCCTAGTCTCTTGCTGCCTTTCCTCTCATACATTCGTCTGGCTTTTTTTGTCTGAATGATACATTATCTTGTTACTATAAACTTATATTTTAGAATAATATATTATTTATTCTTTTTTACTTATTGATTTAACTAATAATTTCATATTTATTTGTCAGTATATAAAACCAAGTTTTACTTATGTTATCCCAGAATAATGTTGAAACCATAGATAAGTAGGGAAGATTTATAGAAGTTGATACATAAGTTATTTTTCTTATCCATTCTTCTGTTCTAGAGTGTTTCCAACTTCTGCATATTATGAATAGAGCAGTAGCAACGAATATAGTTGAGCAAATGTGTATATGGAAGGATGAAGGCTTTTGGATATATGCTGAAAAGTGGTTGTACTGCCTAGGTTTATGTCATCTTGACACAAGTTAGAATCATCAAAAAGGAAGGAACATCAATTGAGAAAAGTGCTTTAGGAGGAGCCAGCTGTTGTTTTTTATTTTTAATTCTTAACTGATAAAATTAATACAGTAACATGAAGCATTAACAAATAGAATCCACAGCTGTATACACAGGATTATTTTGTTTTTTTTTTAATTGCAATTATATTACTTTTAACATTTTTTGTTTTTTTTAATTATGAGATAAGCAAAATAAATTATAGGATACAGTATTTACACTTCCACATAATTTTTTTCTTTATTACAGTTACAGTCTAATTCATTTAGTAACTTCTAATTTCAGGTTCTTTTTTTTTTCTTTAAAAAATTTAATCTGGGTTGTGCCTGATGGCACCCCTGGGCTCTTGGTTTCACAAGACAAGCAAGCTAAGCAGGCCATGGTTTGCAAGGCAGTAAGCAGCAACCCTCCACAGTCTCTTCATTAGCTCCTTCCTCCTGTTTCCTGTCCTGTTTGACTTCCAGTCCTGACTTCCTTTGAGGATAAACAGTGATTAGTGATGTGGAAGTGTAAACTAAATAAATCCTTTCCTCTCCATGTTGCTTTGGTCATAGTATTTTATCACAGCAGTAGAAGAATCTACACACTGATTTCCACAATGGCTGCATAAGCTTGCAGTCCTACTTGCAATTGAGGAGTGTCCTCTTTGCTCCACATCCTCATCAGCAGGAGCTGGCACTTCCCTAATTGATCCTAGCCAGTCTGATGGATGTTAGATAAATCTCAGCAGTTTGTGTTTAGTTTGCCTGATGGCTAAGTATGCTAAGCATTTCTTTAAATGTTTCTACACTTAGGCTACCTGCTGGCCTGAGTATCATGTGTGTTCCCAGGAAATGCCAGTTGTAGTTGGTGTCTGGAATAAAGCAATGAGTCAGGGGAGGTAGGTTAGGAGGCTGGTCTCTAGTGGTGTCATACAGTCCTGGCATAGTTGATTGTATTTTATGCTGGTGTTCACATATTTAGGGTTGGGAAGATTGTTCTAAGTGTGGATGTCTGGTGTTCTCTTTGATGGATGGATGTTTTTCCTTGATACCTGTTTTCTCTCAGGTTTTTAAAAGAGTGTGCTGTCTGTTGCCTGGCTGGAAATTCTTCTGGGGTCTTGACAGGTATAAGTACTGAGGGCTCCAGGAATAACATGTTTCTGAGAATTGAGAGCTGACTCAGAGATGGTCTGGGTGTGGTTCTAGGAGGGAATAATGAATGGTATTCCACTAGGATTTGCTTAGTCCCACAGAAAGAGGGTCAGTGAATGAGGAAACATGAGAACACAAAGTCTTCTTGAGAGGCAGGGATTGACGGAAGGATTGACTTGGAGGAACGGAGGGAGGGGTGCAGATCTTTTTGGTAGCCTACTTGCTTCTCTGGCCAGAGTGGTCTGTTGGTTCCCTGGATGCCTGATGGAGTTGAGTGCTGAAATAAAGCAACGAGTTGCAGGGGAGGTTAAGAGGAGATCTGTGTGAAGTGGAAAGCAGGGAAACAGAGGCTGCGGCAGGTGTTGCAGGTCTGGAAATGGGACTAGGAGATTGGATTTGGAGGAGCAGAGAGAGAGGAGAGAGAGAGAGAGAGAGAGAGAGAGAGAGAGAGAGAGAGAGAGAGAGAGAGAGAGAGAGAGAGAGAGAGACGATGATTTGTATCTAGATTCCCTTCTTCTCTGGTGAGAGTGATTTTGAACTTTTACCATATGTATCATTTAATGCTTCATTTTAATCTTGCTTAAAATAGAAATAATTTTATTTACCTGTTGATATTTGTTGAAACTGCATAGATAAACTGATTTTATGGCATCTTGAAATCTTTCTAAAGAAATTATGTAACATATTAATTGTTAACAGTTTTTGATAGTTTTCATCATAGAAAATCATTTTATCTGTGAAGCTACAATTTGATACTCCATGGGTTATAACACATTCATTTTCATTAGCTTTCTTTCCTTAACTTCATGAGATCATCTCGTGTAAAAGATTGAAAAGTCTAGTGATGTTGGATCTATTAATTTTCTTATGTTAGAAGAAAAAAGGAAGCATCAAGTTTTAGAACATTAAGAAGGCTACTGGATTTTGGTGAGATTTCCAGTTCGTTAGATAAGCTCCCCAGACTGTGATAAATTGCCTTTAAAGATATAACTTGTGGGACTTGATATAACAACATGTTGGGAATTATGGAGTTTATATTACAATATTATGTTTACTTTTCTGTAACTATCTAACTGAAAATTACAATAGGAAAGTGTTAGCCTTTTTCCCTTTTACTATTGTTAAGTAAAGTTATTTTAATTTCTCCTTGAATCCTGAATTTAGCAATTAAAACATCTGTTCTTAGATGTTTATAGTACAAAGTCCATTGTTTGATATCTATTGAGACAAATGATTTTCTTTTTCTTCCTCAGTTTCCTCTGAAGATTTGTTCATTTTGTGGAAATGCATATTTTGAGTAAATTGTTCAAAACATTAATATAAATGCTTTCTAATATATTAGTGCTATCTGAGAATAACTTGAAGAATGTTACTTCTTAAATATTCTCAACATTTCTAATTTATAATGTAATCTATCCCAGAATAGTTTGACTCTTAACAATAAACTAATCTTGACTTCAGTTTAACTTCTGAAAAAAAAAATAGCATAACCTGGGTAAGAATCTTTATCTATAATAATCTAATGGTCTGTTTTATAAGAAACCAGTTGTTATCCTTACACTTGCCGCCCATTTAACTGCATTGTGTACTTTGTTTGAACCCCTGAAAAGTCACTTTTATCATGTATTTTTTTTTGGCAGATTATTGAGGTACACATCTCATTGGCTTGTCTTGTGTCCTGAATTCCTACAACACAATGCACACCGAAAGTTCTATTGAAAGTTTTATTTTTATTAATATTTATTGTACCTGTGCTCTGAGGCATCATCCTTTATTTTTGCATTAATACTATTCATTGTAGTAGGAACATTTCTATCCTTTTTGGTTCTTTAAATATTATTTTATGTGCTCTCTATGATTGGCTATTTCGAACTTGGACAAAAGTTGTCTTTCATTTGCACAATAGATGTACTTTAAAATATATTGCTTTCATTTTTAGTTTAGTTGAGTTTTTGTTTGTTTTTCAAGAGAGTGTTTCTCTGTGGAGCTGTGGCTGTCCTGGACTCGTTTTATAGACTAGGCTTTCCTTGAACTCACAGAGATCCACCTGCCTCTGCCTCCCAAGTGCTGGGATTACCTGAATGTACCACCACACCAGGCTTGGTATTCTAATGAGTTTAGATTGATATACGAAATTGACATAAGAAATATGTGAGGCCATGCAAATAGAAGTAAACAGGTTTCCTTCTCGGGGTCTTGGGACCTAGGATGTCTAACATCAGCTCTTCTTCATGTATTATTTCTACCTAAGCTGTGACTCCTAGTTAATAGATATGCAATGTTGTACTAGATAGTCACATGGAAGAAAAGAAGAGAAGACACTTGATCATGTGTCTTTTTTGAGGATTGATCCCAAGTTTATATTATTGACAATGAGAAACACATATTGAACAGTATCTAGAATGAATAAATGAGGGATAATGTGTAAATGTTGTAGAAACTGGAGGTTTGACATTGTTAGATTTAGACTGTAATGGCTGGGAAAGGAGACATTAGAGAGAGAGTGAAAAAAAAAACATCAGGTATCTGGGTCAGGATAGTCAACATGATTTAAGACTAAATTGTGTTGCATGGCATTTAAGGCCACAGCACCATCTTGGGCTACAGAATGAGGTTGTACTGCAAAACAATAAAACAAAGCAAAATAAAACAAAACATAACAGAAGAAAACAAACAAACAAAACCCAAATCCAAATGATAAGAAGAGAACAAAATACAATATAGATTTTGTATGAAGTAAATTGTAATTTTACATCAAGAGTTAAGGAGAAATCATAAGGATATAGAGTATTACTTAA
Organism: Acomys minous; assembly: GCF_964271855.1. Classification (NCBI taxonomy): domain Eukaryota; kingdom Metazoa; phylum Chordata; class Mammalia; order Rodentia; family Muridae; genus Acomys; species Acomys minous. Next base: position 47,979,608 of record NC_140494.1, on the reverse strand, counting down.
AAATGCCTCGCTTTTAAAAATTTTTTATTAATTTATTAATTTATTCTTGTTACATCTCAATGGTTATCCCATTCCTTATATCCTCCCATTCTTCCTTCCCTCCCATTTTCCCCTTACTCCCCTCCTCTATGACTGTTCCTGAGGGGGATTTCCTCCCCCTGTATATGCTCACAGGGTATCAAGTCTCTTCTTGGTAACCTGCTGTCCTTCCTCTGAGTGCCACCAGGTCTCCCCCTCCAGGGGACGTGGTCAAATACTCTGGACTTTATATATTCAGTATATTTATAAATATATTACCATTAATGAGTAATTGAACAATGAACAAAGGATCCAAAAATTCCTATAATATTTACAGTTAATACTTATTGAAAAATAGAACTGAAGAAGAGAAAATAGTGAGTGAGCAAATGTGAGTAAACACATAAATATGTTAGAGTATGAACTGGAAAGTTATACAAACATGTTTAATGATATATAGCTAATGCATATTAATCTGCCTTATAGTATGTATATATTAATACAATATATGAATGTATATATATATATGTATGTCTGTGTAGAAGTAGAAAAACTCAATAGACTAAAAATACTAAGTAGTATAAAAAAGATTTTATTTTTTCTCACATTTCAGAAAGTATAACTAATATGTTGACTAATATTAGGAATAATAGAAACTGTAATGTCAGATTTTTTAATATGTCTATTTATTATAAACTAGATATAATTGATTTTTATACTTACAAATTTGGTTGGACATATAACACTAACCCACAAAATGTTGTCATCGTAAACAAAATTAGAATTATAAATAGATTATTTTAGTGTTCTCTGGTGACTATCATTTGTTTCCTTGGAGATACTTCTTTGGTTCCTAGAATGTGGGTAACTATTTGCACCACATTTCAATTCTGACAAAACAATAGGACACATATGACACTAAAGTTTTCATTACTACTTTTTTCTTAATCTAAAAATATCTGTCTTCTCATCCTTGTACGATGCATCGATGTGACATGTCTTTGCTTCAATATAATTCATAGAAGTAGGTCAGAAACAAACTATATCACAGTTGACAAAGCGATATCTTCCAAGGAGGGAAAAAAGACACCTGAAGGGCATAAGAGAACAAGGACAGGCCTGAAGGTTCTTGGAATGAAGGCAGCTTCCAAGGAAACTTTACACACTTACTAAACATAACAAAAAAAAATAGCATGAGGGGCACTTTGTCAAAACCCAATAACTGTAATTTAATGCTAATTACATACTGAATTTTTTCCAACATATCATAGCTATGTGTGTATCATAGTTTTTATTTCAAATAAATATCTTTACTTTATACTCTACTCAGGAGTGCTTTGCCTCAGGATGTAAATTCACAAAGTAATGAAACATATAGATCATTTATGACAGTAAACGTAATTATAAAAATAAGTTCTCAAATGCCTTCTTTCTCTAGTCAGTTTGCAAGCAAAGGCCACTCTGTGCTTCTCTCTCTCTCTCTCTCTCTCTCTCTCTCTCTCTCTCTCTCTCTGTGTGTGTGTGTGTGTGTGTGTGTGTTTGTGTGTGTATGTGTGTGCTTGTGTTTGTGTGTGTGTATACAGTGATGCATATATAAAGAAGACAAATATTTTAATAACATTTTATAGTTTTGCTGAATTATAATGAAAAAGTTAGGTCTTGCTGTTTATATTGGGTAAAACAAACTTTTGTACATTTGATTCTTTCACTAAAAGAACACAACATTACTATTACTCATTAAGTAGTAGTAGCATGCATTTTTTAATGTTATTGGTAAGTGCTCTTATCAAACTGTTGAACTATGTTAAAAATAATAAATGAGAATTTATTACTCACTTTGATATCTCAATTTGCTATTAAAATAATGCAGAGCACTTTAATGGTAATCAGCAATAATTAATATAGAAATAAAACAAATCTTCTATTCCAACATGACTTTGTAATCTATTCAGGTGATGCATAATTTTTAGATCTATTGCAAAATATGAAAAATAGAAAGAATTTGCAAATTCACTTTAAAATGCTTGTCTAAGTGCTTTATGCACTTTGCAGAATCTTGATCAATTACCACTAGGGGGACCTAAACCCAATGAAGTATGAAATTGCTATTTTATGAAAGTTTACCCAGTTGTATAATTCAGTATTTATACAATCATGTTCCCCAAATTTGTAAAATACAGTTATTCTGTATATACAAAAAATCTTTGTATTAGGGTTAAAATAATTGACTCCTTTGATTAACAAGATAAATACACTCCACATAATTTGTTGAGCTCTGCTTTAATGGCTACTTATGCAAAAAATTTCCCATGAGGGCACTATTTTTATGCCTGTACTTTTTTTCCAACACCTGTTGTTTTTTGCCTCCCTTTTCTCTCATGAATAGCTTCTTTTATTATAATTATCTATTTATTATATATTATCGCTCTATCTACTTTATACTGAATCTATTGTCTATTATCTAAGCTAGTGTCTACTATTTCTATGTCTACCTAAGAGGATTCATGTCTCTTTTTACCAGGAGCTTCTCAAGGGAGGCTGGCCTCCTGTTTATCAGGCTTGATGGAAGGTGTCTTTACCTACTGAGTCATCTTACTAGACCTCAAAAAGTGTTCTTGAAATCTATAAATCATCAACAAAAGACCACAACAAAACTTTGTGCTGTGCTTATAGTGTCTAATTATTTTCCTTTCTGTTTTTGAGATAGTTATGATGAACTATTAACAGTTGTACTGTGTTTCAGTTGATATATGTAACAAACATTAACACAAATTACTTGAAATATTTGGAAAAAATTAAGGTCATATTATTAAACAAATAACAATTGTCAGAGTACGTATCTATGTATCTACATATCTATATATTTATCTATCATCTATCTATATCTATCTATCTATCTATCTATGTATAAAATTTTGTTGCAAGTACATAAACCAATAATTACTAGAAAAATATCAATGAGGAACGCCATGCATATGTAAAGAGATTATATGTATGGATGCAAATATTATTTATATCTCCCATTGCTATGAACAAATACTTCATAAGAATCAACATGAGGAAGGAAAATGACATTCCCCTTTACAGTTTTGGGGAGACATTCTATAATCCTTCAAAAGATATGACAGCAAAAGCATGAGGTTTCAGGTCACATGTAAGTTTAGTAAAAACACAAAGCAAATAACAGACATGAAGTAGGCTGCAGATATAAAACTTTAAGGCCTGCCTCTAATAAAAGATAGCCTCTATCCCCTAAAAGTTCTATGACCTTCCAAACTGTGCCACAAGTCTGAGACCAAGTTCAAACACACAAGCTTGTAATGCCCATATCAGATTCAAACGGAGATAGCATGCATGGAAAACAACTAACAAGGTTAACCTAACTCTGCTACAGAGAATTAAGCAGAAATGTTTAAGGAGGTTGCATATCAATCCCTGAAATTCAGATAACATTAAACTGCTTAAGTGATATTTTTCTCTTTTCCACTAACTAATTTATTTTTTCACTTTACATTCTGGTTGTAGGCCCCATCTCTCCTCTCCTCCAGTCCCATCCTCCCTCCCTCCCTCCCTCTTCCCTATTACCTTCCCTTATTCCTCAGATAAAGAAGCCCTCGCCACTTCACATCCATCTGAGCTCATTAAGTCTAACAGAACTGAACACTTCCTCTTCCCCTGTGACTTGTTAAGGCTGTACCACAATGTACACAGGAGGAAGTGATCAAAACGCTAGCAACAGAGGGTGGAAATGTAAATTGAGTATTAGATGAAAAGAGAGGAAGGCAAATGAGAGAGGCATATGAAATGATCACCCTTGTCCTGGCTGAGAAGCTCTTGGCATTAGATGGTTTCTGGTTGAGAAAGAGTCAATTTTCTGGAAAAAAAAAGGACTACTGCTAGATTTCCCATGCCCCTTGGATGAGCCCATATTTATATGAACAGGAGTAACTGGAATCACTCAGTTAAAAAAGAAAGAATCACCCAAAACTCTATAATGTTGGGGCATCTTTTTCAGCATTCTGGCCCAATATATCTGACAAATATATTTGTGAGGCAGGAACTATGGAGAACTTGATTACCTTGTCTTGGCAGAGTTTGGCTATCAACTCTGCCTGCATCCAAGCTCGCCCTTTTTTTAGGCAATATTCTGCCTGTGGTTGAAATGAAGACATTTTGCCCGGTGGCTTGTTTGCCATACTTGAAGCCATCTCGATAAGGAAGATCAGATAGCAAACTATCTCTGTCATCTTCTCATTTGGAAAGCCACTAACCTGCACTCCCAGCATACTCAGATAATCAAGTTTATTCCTTCTCAAGTCTCTGATGGAGTTGATGACCAGGTATCATAGTTTTTTATAATGAAGGTTAGTTGTTTAGGGCCTAAGATATTTTTAGGTCTAGATAAATGTTTTAAGTTGATAATGACAAAATGTTATGGAGGTTGATCTACATTCAGAATTTTAGGTGCACCAAGATAGGAAAGATGTTTTCTTCAAGGCTGTCAAATACAAATAGTCAAAACACTAAGAATGTAACATTTATATACTTCCTGATTGTGTCATGGTTCTTCTTGCAAGGTAGCTTATTGTATATATGTGTAATAATATAAAAGTATATTAAATGTATATATGTATATGTAAAATGTATTAAATGTGTATGTAAAAAATTAAAAAATATATTTAATTAAGAAAAAAGGAACACCAGAGTATGTGAGAAAGTAATATCCCACTCTCCACTCTACTGTGGAGAATGTCCTGTCCATTGGCTAGATCTGGATAGAGGTTTGAAGTTTATGGCCTGTATTGTCCTTGGCTGGTGCCTTAGTTTGAGTGGGACCCCTGTGCCCAAATCTGCCTATCATAATGTTCTACTTGTAGGTTTCTAGGACCCTCTGGATCCTTCTACATTGCCATTCTCCCATGCTTCTCTCATCTAGAGTCCCACTAGAATGTCCTCCCCTCTGTCTCAGTTTCCTGGTAAATGAAGGGGGGACCTGGTGGCCCTCAGAGGAAGGACAGCAGGTTACCAAGAAGAGACTTGATACCCTATGAACATATACAGGGGGAGGTAATCCCCCTCAGACACAGTCATAGAGGAGGGGAATAAGGGGAAAATGGGAGGGAGGGAAGAATGGGAGGATACAAGGGATGGGATAACCATTGAAATGTAACAAGAATAAATTAATAAAGGAGAAGAAAAAAAGAAAAGAAAAAAGGAACAAAAAAGAAACAGACAGACATAAATGGGAAAGAGATGTTACGTTAGGAGTATTGGGATGAGTTAGAGATAAAAAGACAGTTAGATATGACCAGGTACTTTGTACTCATATATGAAATTGTCTAGGAATAAATATTTGAAAAGATTAAAAAGTGAGCATCCTGTCCTATTATTTTTGAATGCCTAAATCAATGAACCTTGAGGCAAAGCATGTTTTTCACCCTAAACAAAACTCTTAAAAATAAACAAAACTGAATATAATTCTTAAACATAAAAATTGCTAAATTAAATCTCAATGCTTAATATGATATACATTGCTACAGTGACCTTGTCTGTTCTCTACCAGTTTATTCATAGGTACCTTTAAGTTAAGGGAGGAAAGAGAAATCCGTATTTCAGTTTTTTATCTTGTATAGAGCATATGGTTGGTCCTGTTAGGAAACTCTGCTACCTAGATGAAAATATTAACTGTATTCAGTGTGTGTGACCCACTAGATCTGTATAAAGTCATAATCATGATGTCTCCAAAAGCCCTATCGAAGGTTTATTCTTATACACATTGTAAATAGAGATATTGTTCATCCTTTTTACTTGTGAAAAGAAATTAAATTTTGTTTAAGTATATAGTTAGTCCTATCTTTTCAAAATGTGTGTTGTGCCCATGACTCCCTATGCATGTTCCCTTTCCTGTTAGTATCTCTGTGGAGTAGGTATGCCACAGCCACACTCTACACATTTCTACATCTTCAGAATGCCCCTGTCCTTTGGCAATGAGTACTGACAAAGAAACATTTGATTGTGTATTGATGGGTAAAGTAGTGGATAATATGTCAGAAATGAACAGCGGTGTGACACATACATTAACTGAACAACTGGCATAGACTTGCATAAAGAAGAAAGAACACTTCAAGTTTAATCACTTTTGAGCTCTATACTTGTGAGAGACATGGGGAAATGTGATAAGTTTCAGTTAGAGTAAGACATAAAAGGGAGCTACAGATTTCTATTGTTTTGTTGCTGGCTTTCAAGGCTCATGGTGCAGCTGGTGGAATCATTTTGTATTGCAGAACAGACACATTTCCTCAGGACCCCTTCAGGGTCACTAAAAAAAATAGAATAAGAACGAGCTCAACAGAAAGACTATTATAGAAGTTTATGTAAAATGTTAGGAGCCTGACATATGGACAGTCCACAACTAATAGGAGGATATGAAACATCTGAAATCCATTTAGATATGAGGCTAAAATTCCTAATTTTTCACCAACCCATGTGCACATCGGCTGCACTACATGAGTGAAAAGAGAAACATATAGATTTGGGAGGGGAAAGGGAGGTAGAAACTAGGTGAGAACTGGGAGATGGGGGGAAGAGTAGCAGAGTAATCAATTCTTTACATACATGCGTGCATAAAAATTTCAAGCAGTAAAAAATACCCACAACTTTTAGAATTAACTATATTCAAAATACAGGCATTTTAGTAAAATTATATTAAAGTGTTGATAATTTTTCAATGAGTTCGTAAATGTACTCTCTTAAATTGCTATTGAACATAAAGACAACACAAAATCAATTTGATCCTATTTGGAAAAGAAAAGATAAACAAAAACAAAACCACAAAGATGTCTTTTCAAGAAATCTACTATAAAAGGGCTTGCTCATGAGCAAATGCAAACACATTTCCAATCCTCAGGGAAGATTCCTACTCTAAAAAGACAAATTTAAGATCTAGAAGTAACTCAGAAAGTAGTTTTTCATTAAAAAAAAAAAGGATTCTATATCAAAAGAATGTAAAGCAAATAAAAAAGCAATGACTTAGAAAAGTACAGCTATAAAACCAATAATTAATCTAATGATTCAACAGTCTTCAAGAGCCCAGTGAGGACATCTGAGATAAAAGACATACATTCCAACTGATGTGGACACAGCCAGTCCACATGTGCTCCAGGACAGACAAATAGTTACACACATAATATGGATGCATTCGCAGCTACCAGACACACACACGCACATGCACACACACACACACACACACACACAGAGAGAGAGAGAGAGAGAGAGAGAGAGAGAGAGAGAGAGAGAGAGAGAGAGAGAGAGAAACAGAGACAGAGACAGAGACAGAGACAGAGAAAGAGACAGAGAAAGAGACAGAGAGACAGAGAGAGAAAGAGACAGAGACAGAGACAGAGACACAGAGACAGAGAGAGAGAGAGAAAGAGAGAGAGAGAGAGAGAAGGGATGAGAGGGGAAGGGGGAGGGAGAGAAGGGGAGGGAAGGGGGGAAAGGAAGAGGGAAAGGAACTTAGCTGTGGCAGTTATTAGGTGGAATGTCCCTAAGAATTCAGGCATTTGGACACCTGGTCCCAACTTACTGGCACTGTTTTGGGACATTATAGGGCACAGCCTTGTAGAGTAAGGAAGTATATCACAGGAAACAGGCTTTCAGAGTTTAAAGACTCTGAGTCTCTACCAGTTTGCCCTCTCTGCTTCATGCTTGTACAAGATGCCATATCTCAGCTTCCTGTTCTGCTATCATGCCTGTGGCTTTCTGCCATGCTTCATCATAATAGATCTTTATTCCTCTTGAATCACAAGCTGAAATAAACTCTTCCCTTGCAAGAGAAAAGTAACTGTTAAAAAGCTGGTGCCTCACCCAGTGTGGTGGCACACACCTGTTTTCCCAGCACCTGGAAGGCAGAGGCAGGCAGATCTCTGGGAGTTCAAGACCAGCTTGGTCTACAAAGCTAGTCCAGGACAACGAAGGCTACATAGAAACCCTGTCTCAAACAAACAAAAAAATGATGCCAAAAAGTAGACTATTATTTTGTTAGCACCTACCCATGTTGTTTTGTAGAAGAGTGTGGAAGACTTGGGAACACTGGGTGAGGAATGTGGCTCTGCTGAGAGAGCCTACAGAACTCTGAAAAAATAGATTTCTGTGGGTGAGTTGATGTTCCTCTCCTTCTACTAGGAGACTTGTCCAGTTAGAAGGTGTCCTCTTCAGTCTCTGTAGAGTCCTCCTCATATCTTCCCAGGAGCCTACCCTTCATTGGGTCTGCAGATCGTCAGAGATACTCCTGCCCACACTTTCTCTGACATGGATTCTGTTGTCGGCTTTTTGATCAGTACCTGCTGTCTGGACAGCCTTGCGGGCCACAGGGGAAGAACACGTGCTCAGCCGTGATGCAACTTGATGAGCTGGGGTGGATTGGAAGTGGTTTTCCCCTTTTCTGAGGAATAGGGGAGCCAGGATGTGGGAGAGAGACTGAAGATAAGACTGAGAGATGAGGAATGATGGAGCTATGACCAGGATGTAAAGTGAATTAATTAACTAATTAACTAATTAAAGATATATTTCTGGGTTTAACCAACTTAGCTACTGAAAAATGAATGAAATTAAAATGTAGGAAATGTAAATGTGAATAACCTCCATGTTAAGCAATGAGGAAAGGGTAGGATTGTAGCATGTTAATGCCCTTAGCACTACAAACAATTGCATTTTTATAGGGACCCCACAAATAAGGATAGGAATAATCCATACGAGGATAACATTTTACAAAGCATTTTAATTACATTTTACGGGCTGTTTAATATTGGATAACACATTACTGAAATAGTATACAGCATTTTTCATATGTGCTAAATGTCCTAATGAATTTTGTTGTTCCTTTTTTTATTCATAGGTGAGCATGCATTATGTTTGCATTCATGTTTGTTCTCATGTGTGCTCATTTTCCGGTGCACAGCTGCAGAGATACAGATACCTATGTGGAGGCTCAAGGCTAGTATTCAGAGGTTTCCTCAACTGTTACCCACATTCAGTGTCAATACAGTGCTTTTCAGTTTAACCAGAACTCATAAATAGATACAGCATATCTGAACAGTACCTTCCTTTTGGAGATCTTCTGTTTCTGCATTCAGAATTGACACTTATGTGAGTTCCAGAGATCTGAACTAGGATGCACAAATTTACCTAGTAAGAACTTTGTCTACTGATCCAATACTTCAACACCCATGAGCAAAAATTATACTGTCTTTGATCAACTAACTTTCTATGAATAATTAAGATTTTAAGTAGAGGAAGGAGCAATCATTTTCTGGTTCCTGATTTAAGACTAAATTTTATATATGATATGATAAAAATCTGATGTTTGTTAAAAAAAAAACATGGCATCGGATTTTTATAATTAATGGAAAATAGAGAAAGGTGCTCCATTTATTTAACTGATTATTTTTCGCTATAAGCCTGGAAGTGAGAGACTGCCTTGACTGGTAACTGCTGTATAAGGGTACAGAACATTGTAGAAGTTGCATTTCCCTGGGTTACATAAGAAAAACTAACAAGCTGTGAGCCTGAGAGACCTGAAGAACAAGATAACAAGAAATGGTCCCGCATGGTTCTTAACTGCAGGTTCATGCCTTAAAACACTGCCCTGACTTTCTCAGTGATGGACTCTTACCACCATGTACAAACCAGATGAACTGGTTCCTCCCTTATGTGTCCTATCGTCAGAGTTTTTAATCACAGTATCAGAAATAAAACTGGAATGCTGAGGTAACTTTAAATAGAATAAACAACCAAGCCCATTACAGAACATGAAAAAGTGGGGGTCCAGCTTGCATACTTACACTATCATCAAATGCAACATTTATTCTCACTGGAAGTGCTTCTGTGGCAATGCAGTCACCCTCTCAGAAAACCCACATGAACTGAAGACTATGAAAAGAGGAGAAATTAATGTCTGCTTACTAGTAAAGTAACATTATTAGGAAAAAAATGGAATTAATTTTGACTTTGCTCTTAGATGAAAAGCAAGAATAACCTTTTCATTGAGCAATAGACTAGGATAAGGAATGATAGAGGAGGGCCAAGCAAAATATTCCCTGTGTGTAATTTCCGAATTTCAGTATATTATCTGTGGAGTCTCAGAAATAACTTGACGAATATGCACCTATGTTTCTAAAACAGAGACTAAAAAATGTAGAGCCTTTCTGTTGCTTGTACTGATTAAGCAAGTTAATAGATTTACAGCTTTCAAAATATTGCCTGCCAAATTAATGAGTGTTGCCAGTTATGACCAAACATGAGAAGAGATTCAGAGGGCTGGGAAAACAATGCTGTTGGAGCGGGTGTCATTATAAACATCATAATGAAAACGGCCAACTGAAACATTTTAAACAACATCCTGCTTCTCAGTCTCTCACTTTAAAAGCAAACAGATGTAGATTCATCTGTTACTCACTGACTTATAGGCTCAACAGATGTCCATTTCTTAAAGGAAGATAGCCAATTTTTCAAGCTACCGACAAAACCAGGTATTACCCAGAGTTCCACGTATTTCTAACCAACTTATTTCAGCTGCTTTGATTTTGTAAAGTCAGGAGACAAGTAGTGTCCTTTCGACATGTCAAGGTCAGGGATTTTTAAGTTTCTCTCTTAGATATGTGGAAGTGGTTCAATACTAATGAAAGTCCTATGACAAATAAACCATTTAATATGAAATGATGTTAATTGAGTGTATACCCACTGAGGATATGTCCTACTTTAACTTGCCAAAATAGTATATAAAAAATATGTGTGTGTGTATATATATATATGTGTATGTGTGTGTGTGTGTGTATGTATATATGTATATATTATATATGTATATATAATGTGTGCTTATCTTTGTTGTAAATAAAATATAAAATATGTTTTATTTTTCTGTAATTTTTGGAGGATATAAACATTACCTTAAACAAACATGTTTATTCAATGACTAAAGTATTCTAAAATATTTTAATATGCTCAATTATAGATGTGCCAGGGAGTCTACATGTATAGACAAGAAAATTTGTCTTGTAATTTTTGTAGTTTTATATGTTAGAATTTTTTATAATATTCTACTTGCTAAACTCTATCCCTGTGCTGTGTATGTTTCAATATAATTTACTATTATATAATAAATTTCTGAGAGTTATTTTAGAAAAGATTTTTATTAACAAAAGATAACTTCTATATGGTACATATATGGTTAAATTGTCATGATTAACTTTATTAGAGTAAATAATGTGTTATGTGAATTCCAAATCAACTTGATAGACACTGAAACATAGCTGGGAAATTAAGATCATTTGCTGCTCTTGAAAAGAGCCCAGGTTTGATACCCAGTACACACATTACAATTCCTACCTGTTTATATTCCAGTATTAGGAGATCACCACCCCTTTCTGCCCTGTTTGAGAAATGCATATATGTAATATAATACATACATAGAGAAAAAGAACAATTTCACAACAATAAAAATGAACTCTGAAACAATAAAATAAATTGATAAATACACTAATCAAATATAATGATATACTATGGTTATTTATTATGTACTAAATATCACTATTTAAATGATGCTAGAGGCATCATTGGTACAAATTATAAGCAAACCCTTAAAATATAAGTGCATTAAAATAATGTGTGAATATATGTTTTTAAAGAGCTAAAATCTTTTTTCATAATTACAGTGCATAAACAATTACAAGTCGGTGAAATTCCTGGTTCACTGAATATCTGATTGCACATGATATATTTGTTGATGACACTGATAATTGTTTATACACAAACCAGTTTCTTGTGTATAGTTATTTGTTGAGCCTATGTGTATTATTTTAGATTTTTCTTTTAGCTATACTATATTTCCTATACTGTATTTCCTTTTAGCTATACTATATTTCTTTTCAATTATACTACACTATAGTTTAAATAAAAACATTTGACTTTTTATCCAGACAAACATAGACTTTGAAAAGATTCTGATAAGAAAATAAAATGTTAAAACTGAATCTGATAATTATATCTAAGGACAACAAGCCTAGAGGGAAGAAAGAAACTAAATCAGGCTTCAGGTTATGGTGATTAAATGAAAATCTGAAATTGCCTTTTGGTCTCTCAGGAGAAGAAATCCAGGTAAGAGTAGTGAGGAAGGATAATGTAAATCACTCATAGCAACCAGGTCAACTCTATTCAGAGAAACACTCAATAGTGCTGAAAATCTGCACCTTCTATCCCTGTTACTGGGTTACTTTGCTTTCCATCTTAATCCTAGGTGCACTTAAGAATCTCTGGGTAATTCACCAAAGAACAATTAAAATCCTTGTGTATGTATGAGCTAAGTTGCCAGAATTCTGTTTGAATTACTCTATAGCATTATAAGTTTAAAATGTCATTCTAGTTATATTAACCCTGGATTAAGTTAGTATGATCCTTGATTAAGTCAGGATGAGGGATAATCTCCCAGAAGATGAATAGGGCAGAAGAAAAGAAAGAATTTCATTTTCTGGTCTAAGTCGTTGAAGAGGAACAAAACAGTAGGTGAAAACAAAGTATAATTACTAAACATGATTTTTTTTTGGGCAGAATAATATTTTCACCTTTTGGAGGAGCAGTGGATATTCATTTCTGAAATGAATTAATTTCAGTTAAACCAGGATGCACAAAGAAATGGATCACAATTTTTATCACTATCTGTTTTCCTTTTTTAAATCCAGTTACGGCTTTTAAAGATGTGCTTTTATAATTGGCTGAATGATGCATTCCTTGGGGAAGATAAGAGTTAAGATACTTGCCTTAACTGGGAGCTAACACACACACACACACACACACACACACACACACACACACACACACACACACACATACACAGAGAGCAAGAGGGAGAGAGCGAGAGAGCGAGAGAGAGCAAGAGAGAGAGAGAGACAGAGAGAGAGAGAGAGAGACAGAGAGAGAGAGAGACAGAGAGAGAGAGAGAGACAGAGAGACAGAGAGAGAGACAGAGAGAGAGAGAGAGAGAGAGAGACAGAGAGAGAACCAGGTGATGAAAAGTTTTTAAAAAAGGAGTAATTTTACTGACATAAAGGAGGTAAAAGGAATGTAAGAAATCAATTCTCAGAAAAAATGAATATACAGCAAGACAAATAGATGGCATCTTTTGAGTAAAATAAAAATAAATCACATATGGCTGGAATAAAGTACATTATATATGGTTTTGTATTTGGAACAGGTCTATAAGTGAGAAAGCAAATAAAAGGAAGGTTCTGAGGACACTGTAATAAGGCAGTCAAAACAGAATTGAAATGTCAGTTCCACTATTTGCCATCTGCTTAATTTTGAAGAAACCATTTATACTTGCTACAACAAGAATCATAGATAATTACTTCTTTCTCATCGGAGCACATAAAATATTTAGTAGATTTCTTGACACACATAATGAGCTCAGTTTGAAAATGATGTTGATGAAGATGGTAATGAAAAACTGGTGTTGGTGATGATGATGAAAATGGTTAATCTTTATTATCGTTTTGGTCAGAGAGAGTGTAGCCAATAAGAGACTCATAATAAATATCTGGAGTGACCAATAAGATAAGGAATATATTATTGTGTAAATCATTCTCTAACATGTCATACTGCCAAAATACAAAGTGATGTTTTAACCATATTTCTTCATTTATTACTTCCAATATTAGAGACTTTTGAAAAAAATGAGCACTATAACACAAATTCACCATTTTACTTAATCAATAAAAGTTATTTTATTTAGGTGAATAGGAATTAAAAATGTATTAGTTACATAATATAATTTTACATATATTTCACTTGTATAGCTTTCTGTGCATTTCTTGTATAACTCCTTGTATATATTCAAGATTATCCCCCCACAAGATAAGTACATGGCAAAATTGTCACCTAGTCTTTAGGCTGTCTCTTCCCTCTCCAAACTTATTGGAATTATGTGCAGAAATACTTTAATTCCATGAAGTCCTAATTCTTACTTTATAATCCTGGGCTTTGGAGTTTGTTTTTATTTTTCATTTTTATTTTGTCTTATTTTTGCTTGATTGGTTTCTTTTTTTATTTTTGTTTTTTTAAATATAGTTTATTAATTCATTAATATTACATCTCAGTTGTTATCCCATCCCTTGTACCATTCCAAGCCTTCCTCCCTCCCATTTTCACCTTACTCCCCTCCCCTATGACTGTGACTGAGGGGAACCTCCTCCCTTTGTATATGGTCACAGGGTATCAAGTCTCTTCTTGGTAGCCTGCTATCCTTCCTTTGAGTGTCACCAGGCCTCCCCATGTAGGGGACAAGGTAAAATATGGGGCAGTAGAGTTTGTGTGTAAGTCAGACCTTACTCTCCACTCAACTGTGGAGAATGTCCTGTCCATTGGCTAGATCTGGATAGTAGTTTGAAATTTACTGCACATATTGTCCTTGGCTGGTGCCATAGTTTGAGCAGGACCCCTGGGCCCTGACCTGCCCATCATAATGTTCTTCTTGTAGGTTTCTAGTACCCTCTGGATCATTCTATTTCCCCATTATCCCATACTTCTCTCACCTAGAGTCCCAATAGGATGTCTTCTCCTCTGTCCCACTTTTCTGGTAAGTAAAGACTTTCATTGGACATGTCCCTTGGGCTAGTGTCCAGTATAAGTGAGTAGATACTATTTGACTCTTTCTGCTTCTGGGTTAACTCACTCATGTCATTTCTAGTTCAATCTGTTTGTCCACAAATCTCAGGAATTCCTTGTTTTTAGTAGGTGAGTAGTATTCCATAGTGTAAATGTACCACTGTTTCTTTATCCATTCTTCTACTGAGGGACACTTAGGCTGTTTCCATGTTCTGGCTATTATGAATAAGGCTGCTACGAACATGGTTGAGCAAATTTTCTTGTTGTGTGATGGAGCATCTTCTGGGTATATTTCAAGGAATGGAATAGTTGGGTCTTGAGGAAGCCCTATTCCCATTTTTCTGAGATAGCACCAGATAGATTTCCAAACTGGTTGTACTAGTTTGCATTCCCACCAGCAATGAAGGAGTGTTCCTCTCTCTCCACATCCATGCCAGCATGTGGTGTCGTTTGAATTTTTGATCTTAGCCATTCTGATGGGTGTAAGATGGAATCTCAGAGTTGTTTTGATTTGCATTTCCCTGTTGACTAAGGAGGTTGAGCATTTCTTTAAGTGTTTCTCAGCCATTTGATATTCCTCTGTTGAGCCCCATTTCTCAATTGGGTTATTTGGTTTGGTGGTGTTTAATTTCTTGAGTTCTTTATATATTTTGCATATTAGACCTTTGTCAGAGGAAGGGTTGGTCAAGATCTTTTTCCAGTCTATAGGCTGTCACTTTGTTCTGTTGAAAGTGTCTCTTGCCTTACAGAAGCTTCTCAGCCTCATAAGGTTCCATTTATTAATTTGTGTCCTTTTGGACTGGGCTGTTGGTATTCTGTTCAGGAAGTTGTCTCCTATGCTAATATGTTGCAGGATTTCACCACTTTTTCTTCTAACTGGTTTAATGTCTCTGGTTTTATGCTGAGTTCTTTGATCCACATGGACTTGAGTTTTGTGCATGATGACAAATATGGGTCCAATTGCATTTTTTAAAGTGTAGACATCCAGTTAGACCAACTCTATTTGTTGGAATCCTTTTTCCATTGAATAGATTTGGCTTCTTTGTCAAAAATCAAATGACCATATTTGTGTGGATACATATATGGGTCTTCGATTCGAACCCACTGATCAACCAGCCTATTGCTGTGCCAGTACCATGCTGTTTCAATTACTGTTGCTTTATAGTACAGGTTGAGATCAGTATGGAGATTGCTCCGGAGAATCTTTTATTGTACAAGATTCTTTTAGCTGTTCTGGGATTTTTGTTTTTCCATATGAAGTGGAGAATTAAAATGTCAATGTCTTTGAATATTGTATAGGTATTTTGACAGGGATTGCAATGAATCTGTAAATTGCTTTTGATAAGATGGCCATTTTTAATATGTTAATTCTGCCAATCTATGAGCAAGGAAGATGATTCCATCTTAAATCTCTTTCTTCAGAGTTTCAAAATTATTTTTTGAACAAGTTCTTTACCTGCTTGCTTAGAGTAACTCCTAAATATTTTATATTGCTTGTGGCTAATGTGAAGGGTGTAGGTTTCCTAATTTCTTACTCTGCATGATTTTCATTTGTATATAGGAAGGCTACTGACTTTTTTGAGTTAATTTTGTATCCAGCCAATTTGCTGAAGGTGTTTATCAGCTGCAGTAGTTCTCTGGTGGAATTTTGGGAGTCACTTATGCACACTGTCATATCATCTGAAATAGGGATAATTTGACTTCCTCCTTTCCCATTTGGATACCCTTCATCTCCTTTTCTTGTGTTATTGCTCTGGCTAGAACTTCCAGTACTATAATGAAGAGATATGGAGAGAGTGGAAAGCCTTGCCTTGTTCCAGATTTTAGAGGACTTTCCTTGAGTATGTCACCATTTAATTTGATTTTCCCATTGGCTTGAAGAATATAGCCTTCATTAAGTTGAGGTATGTGCCTTGTATCCGTGATCTCTCCAAAACTTAAACATGAATGGGTGTTGGATTTTCTCAAATGCTTTTTCTTCATCTAAGGAGATATTCATGTGGTTTTATATTTTCAGTTTGTTTATATGGTGGATTACATTGATGGATTTCCATATATTAAACCATCCTTGCATTCCTGGAATGAAGCCTAACTGGTCATGGTGAATGATATCTTTAATGTATTCTTGTATTCGTTTTGCAAGTTCTCTATTGAGTATTTTTGCATCAATGTTCAGATGAGAAATTGGTCTGAAATTCTCTTTCTTTGTTGTTTCTTTGTGAGGTTTAGATATCAATGTGACTATTGCCTCATAGAATGAATTTGATAATGTTCCACCCATTTCTATCTATTGGAATTGCTTGAAGAGTACCAGTATTAGCACATCCTTGAAGGTCTGGTAAAATTCTGCTCTGAAACCATCAGCCCCTGGGCTTTTTTTAGTTGGGAGACTATCAATGATTGTTTCTATTTCTATAAAGGAAATGGGAATATTTAACTTATTTATCTGTTCTTCACTCAATTTTGGCAAGTGTAATTGATCAAGAAAATCATCCATTTCTTCTAGATTTTCAAATTTTGTGGCATATATGCCTTCAAAGTACGATCTTATGATTCTTTGTATTTCTTCAGTGTCTGTTGTTATTTCTCCCTTTTCATTTCTGATTTTGTTGATTTGGATACTGTCTTTCTGCCTTTTAGTTAGTTTGGCTAATGGTTTGTCTATCCTGTTGATTTTCTCAAAGAACCAGTTCTTGGTTTTGTTGATTCTTTGGACTGTTTTCTTTGTTTCTAGTTTGTTAATTTCAGGCCTGACTTTGATTATTTCCGGATGTCTACTCCTCTTCAGTGTTTCTGCTTCTTTTTTTTCTAGGGCTTCCAGCTGTGTCATTAAGTTGCTTATGTGAGATGTTTTCAGTTTCTTTTTAAAGACAGTGCTGTGAATTTTCCTCTTACCACTGGTTTCAATGTATCCCACAAATTTGGGTATATTGTTCCTTCATTTTCATTGAATATCAGGAACTCTTTAATTCCTTTCTTTATTTCTTCCCTGAGCCAGGTGTCATTAAGTAGAGAGTTGTTTAGTTTCCATGTATGCGTAGGCGTTTTGTTATTTCTTTTGTTGTTGAAGTACAGCCTAAGACCATAGTGATCCGATAGGATAAAAGGTATTATTTCAATCCTCTTGAGTCTGTTGAGGCTTGCTTTGTGACCTACTATGTGATCAACTTTGGAGAAGGTTCCATTGGGGACAGAGAAGAAGGTATAGTCCTTTTTGTTTGGATGAAAGCTTCTGTAGATATCTGTTAGATCCATTTGATTCAAGCATTAGTTAATGATGTTATTTCTTGGCTTAGTATCTGTTTCAATGACCTATCCTTCAGTGAGAATGGAGTGTTGAAGTCTCCCACTATTATTTTGTGGGTATCAATGTGTGACTTAAACTTCCTTAATAGATCTTTTACAAATGTAGATGCCCTTATGTTGGAAGCCTAGGTGTTCAGAATTGTGATTTCATCTTTGTTGACTTTACCTTTGATGAGTATGAAGTGTCTTTCCTCATCCCTTTTGATTAATTTTGGTTGAAATTCTATTTTTTTTAAAGATATTAAAATGGTTATGCCTGCTTGCTTCTTGTGACTCTTTGCTTGGAATATTTTTCCAGCCTTTTACCTGAGGTAATGTCGAACTTTTAGGGTGAGATGTGTTTCTTGACTGCAAAAGAATGTTGGATCTTTTTTATGCATCCAGTCAGTTAGTCTGTGTCTTTTTATTGGAGAATAGAGACCAATGATGTTGAGAGATATTAATGACCAGTGATGTTGGCTCCAGTGGAGCATTTGTGTGGCTGTGCTTTTGCGATGATGTACTTATGTGTTTCCTGTGTAGTCCTGGTTATAGCCTGTCCCTTTGGGGTGGAGTTTTCCTTGTAGTACCTTCTGTAGAGCTGGATTTGTGGATAAGTACTGTTTGAATTTGTTTTTGTCATGGAATATTTTGTTTTCTCTGTCAATGACTATTGATAGTTTTGCAGGGTAAAGTAGTCTGGCCTGGCATCTGTGGTCTCTTAGGGTTTGCAGTACCTCTATTTTTGTCCTTCTGGCTTTTATGGTCTCTTCTGGGTGTAATTCTGATAGGTTTGCCATTAAATGTTATTGGGCCCTTTTCCCTTGCAGCTTTTAATACTTTTCTTTGTTCTGTATATTTTGTGTTTTGATTATTATGTGACGGGAAGTTTTTCTTTTCTGGTCTATTCTATTTGGTGTTCTGTAGGCCTCTTGTGTGTTTATAGGCATCTCTTTCATGGTTGCTTCAATATCTATGATGGTATCTTCTAGACCTGAGATTCATTCCTCTATCTCTTGGATTCTGTTAGACAGGCTCACCTCTGTGTGCTGCTCACCTTCCTCTCTGAGCTCTCATGTTCCCGTTTTTCTTCTGTCTGTATGTTTATCATTGAATCCATTTTCTTTTTCAGATCTTGAACTGTTTTATTGATTTCTTTCATTTGATTGATAGTATATTCCTGAGTTTCTCCCATTGCCTCTTTATAGACCTTTAGAGCTTAAACCGTTTTATCGTTTTCCTTCATCTGGTTGTTTGTATTTTCCTGAACGTTTTGCAGTGCCTGTCTATAGGCCTCTTTTATGACTTCCACCTGTTTGGCTGTGTCTTCCTGCTTTTGATTATGAACTTTATTTGTTTCCTCTATTATAATGCTCATTACTAAGGATTTGAGGTCATTTTCTTGTATTTCCATTGTGTTTGAGTTCTCTGGGTTGTTTTCTTGGGGATAATTGGGATCTGGAGATGCCATATAGTTTTGGTGTTTTTTGTGTATGATTTTATGCTGTCCTTTATTCATTTTGCCTTCTCTGTTCTTGGCAGGTAGCTTCTGGAGTTGGGTGGAGGGGGTTTGAAGATAGATTCACTTGTTTTCTCATGATTTGACTAAGCTGGAAGCCCTGATGATTTACTGGTCTGGATGGAAATAGGCTTGCCCTGTAGTTTGGGTCTCTCACAGCCAGTGATCCCCAGATCCACTGTACTGTGGGTCCTGCAATCGTCCTGGGTCTCAGAATGTGCACTGGGTCAGGCCAAAGTGTCCACAGCCTTCTAGGTCCCCTTGTGGCACCAGAGCTCTCCAGGGACTGAAGCAGGTCAGGCGGAGGGGGTCTGATGGCCATTCTACTCCCTGTCTCCCCAAAATTTCCTTAGTCCTGGAGCTCTGATGCTCCACTGGTCTCTGGTTCCCAGTAGTGTTTCAAGACCCAGTCCGCTTGCAGAGTCTAGGTTAGTGTCACAGGGCCCAAACTGCACACACATTGAGTCCAGTTAGCATCTCTGGACCCAACCTGAGTATTGACTGCAGTTCATGTCTCTGGACCCTAACGGGTCTCAGGGCCTACTTCACACACTCAGTCCAGTTAGTGCTGAGTCCAAGGCAGGTCTCAGGCCCAAACAACACATTGAGCTTGCCAAGTTCAGCTAGAGTCTTGGGACCCAAGCCACGCACCATTCTCCACTAGAGTCTCAGGGCACTAACTGCCAGCCAAGTTCAGCTGGGTTCTCTGAGCCCAAATTGTCCCCCAAGTTCAGCCAGGGACTCTGGTCCCAAACCGTGTGCCAAGTCCATCCAGAGTCATAGGGCCAGGACTGCATGCCAAGCTCAGGTAGGGACTCTGGGCCAAAATTTTGTGCTGAATTCAGCTAGGGATTCTGGGCCTAAACCACGGCTGAGCTCAGCTAGGTCCTCAGGGGCTGAACCATGCATCAAGTCCAGTTTGGGTCTCAGGGCACAAGCCATGTGCCGAGTAGAGCTTGGGTCAAGTGGCCTGAACTGTGCGTCGAGTTCTGCTAGGGTCACAGAGCCCAAATCTTGCACTGAGTCCCCTCTCCTGAAGCAATTCCCACCAGTCACCATGCCAATTGCATCTATCTGAGGGTTCCCAGCTGCAAGCCTCAGCCGCTGCCCCTGCCACTGCTCTGGTCTGAGAACATCCGTGCTCCTCTGTGTGCAGGGGTATGCAGGTTTTCCGTATTTTGGTCCTATTAAACTGTGGAGTACTCCTGCTGTAGTGGGGTGGGGAGCTTAGTGTTCCTGTTTAAGAATTTTGTGCAATTCCCTGAATCATTTTCTGGAGCTCCTAAACATGGTCCATGCTGCTTGCTGCCATCTTGGATCCCTGCTTTTTTGGTTTTTTTTTTGTTTTCAGGAAATTTTTGCAGATGGTGTTAACTTGAGACGTCTTTCTTTAGTAAGTTTAGTCTCTAGTAAAGTTTACAATTACATATTTTTTTAATTTTTTATTATTAATTTATTCTTGTTATATCTCAATGGTTATCCCATCCTTTGTATCCTCCCATTCTTCCCTCCCTCCCATTTTCCCCTTATTCCCCTCCCCTATGACTGTTCCTGAGGGGGATTACATCCCCATGTATATGTTCATAGGGTATCAAGTCTCTTCTTGGTAACCTGCTGTCCTTCCTCTGAGTGCCACCAGGTCTCCCCCTCCAGGGTACATGGTCAAATGTGAGGCACCAGAGTATGTGAGAAAGTCATATCCCACTCTCCACTCTACTGTGGAGACTGTTCTGCCCATTAGCTAGATCTGGATAGGGGTTTAAATTTTATTATATCTACATTGATTCTCGCAGCGTAATAAATATTGATCCTTATTAGTTCTGGTAGAAATCAACAAATGCTTTTTCACCTTCCCTTCTTAAAAAGGTTACTTTCCAATATGCATTTTTGAAATCTTTTTCCAGCATCAGATGGCTATGGCTGTTTCAGATCATTTAATGATCTTCTGTTTTGTTCCACTGACCTATGCTTCAGTTTCAACACCAAAACACAGTATTTTTCATGTATTATTAATTGAATATATATGTGTTTGAACACACACACATATATATGTATGCATACATACAAACACACACACATATATAAATGTGTGTGTGTGTATGAATGAAAAGGTCTCATTCTAATCACTTCAAGTTTTGCCTCTATAAACATGTATATGAGTATTTGTGTTCTTGTATCTTTTTCAATAGAAATTTACCTGGCGTAGTCACATCATAAATTTGAATATTATGATTAATATTTGAAGACTTTTCACACACTCTTCTCAAATACTTTCTTTGAAATATAATTATATCTATTTCCCCTTCATTTTCTCCCTCTAGCCCTCCCAGCTCCCTCCCCTGAACCTCTTTGAATGTTTATACAGATAAATCACTATAAGTAGAACTTCCTATGTTTGTTTTTGTTTTGTTTATTTGGCTTCAAGACTAAACTACTATGTACTGAACAATTATGGGATAATCTCAGGAAGATGCTAATTCTTCTTTTCCCAGAAATCAGTAGTTGTCTGTAGTTCTTTATATAATGGTAGGACTCTATAAAAGTTTTCATTTCAACATTGGCAAATTCATTAATACTGACGTTGTTCTAACTTTTTGTGCCAGCATTCATAGAATAGACTGTTTACCTGAGGCTTTCTGTTACTCTGGTTCTTACAATCTTTCTACCCTACCTTTCCCTATGTTGCCTGGGCCATACGTGCCAAAAGTATGATGTAGAACCATCTGTTAAGATTGGACACCCATATTCTCTTCATCTCTGCATTATATTCAGTTGTAATTTTTTATGATGGTCTCCATATGCAGTAAATGGTGAATCCTTCTTTGATGAGCAGATGTAGGTACACTTACCTTTCTAATTACACATATGCTTTTGAATGAGGTAAAAATTATGCCAGTCTAGAAAACTAGGGGTAATATATTCCTTTTCTTTTTTTCTTTTCTTTTTTTTTTTTTTTTTTTTTTTTTTTTTTTTTTTTCGAGACAGGGTTTCTCTGTGTAGCCTTGGCTGTCCTGGACTCGCTTTGTGGACCAGGCTGGCCTCAAACTCACAGCGATCCGCCTGCCTCTGCCTCCCGAGTGCTGGGATTAAAGGCGTGCGCCACCACTGCCCAGCTAATATATTTCTTTTCTAAGTCCATGACCTCAGCAGGCCCAGAGAACTTGTAATATTTCCAGTACAAAACATGATTTCTCTCTTGATTATTGGGCCTTATGTTCCATTAGACAGATGTGGGTTGCTACCTATATATGTGAGCACTGTTCTTCTACCTTTAATTTATTGTCTTTCATACTGACTGTGTTTTACACATTCTAGTTGGGAAAGGTGAATAATCTTAACATTCATTTTCTGGTTTTTTTTTTTTTTCTGATAGCAAGAGTCTTAAGGTTTTAAGTGGTGTGGTAAGATTAAGTCTATGAAACTGAGGTGATTCGGAGAATGGTATAAATTTTCAACTTTCTTTCTTTGCACATTGATGCCATATTTTTGAAGCACCATTTGTTTATTCAAATTCTCAATAGGATATCTTAATAATATGTTTTTGTCCATTTTATCCCCCTCATACTTTCTTCCCATACTCGTCATTTTATCTCATCAGCTCAATATTTTTTTTTGTCAACAAGCATTTATTACATGCCAAAAGTGCATCGGGTAGAAGTCCAAGCACCTAGTATAAAATAGAACAACAGAGAATATTTAATTGCTACAATGAATCTTCAAACTAAAAGATAATGTGATGGTAACTGAAAGTATATGTGTACTTTAAACACATTAGAAGAACATAAAAAAGTAAGGAAAGGAAACATAAGTGTCTATGTAACATTATCCAATAAATCTCGTTCATGTTCACATATAATTCTACGCATTGAAAAGGGCACCTAAGAATCTATTTATGGAAGAGAGTACTCAAGCAAAATCCTCAGAAAAGTATGTCACCCTTTAGTTCTGTGAGGGGGCTTCAGAGTGACAGACATGAATTAAAAAGGAAATGAGTTGGGTAAAGCTGGTTCAAAGAGGCTAAGATGTCAAGGTGTGTTGTGATTTGTAGTTGTAAACAGACTGAATTTCCATCTGAAGAATATGAAAAGGCTAAAGGATGTTTGAGCAGCAGACCTGTTTGATATTGCTTGCTCTTAAAAAAAAAATAAGTAAGAGTGATACATTGTAAATATACA